>NW_024360941.1:419465-1019465 GCF_014805655.1 Passer montanus | reverse complement strand
GGTACCATTTATTCTGAAGCTAGCAGAACCATGTGAGGTATTGGTGACAGCTTTCTGAAATGCAGTGGGAGCTGCTCTTGCCCTGGGATTCCTGCAGCTCTGCTGAGCAGGTGGGTCAAGAGGCCACTGTTCCAGGCAGCTAAAGGATGCAATCACACAGCTGACTTGCAGCATCTCACTTCCACAGCAGAGCTGAACCCTGAGGTCAGTGGGAACAGGGAGACTTCCTAACACCAAAGACAAGAATTTGCCTCCGTGATGAGGAGGGGCTATTGAGTCAGAGCAACTATGCTGAGGCCAACAGGGTCTAAAATACTGCATGGGTCCAAGCAAGGAGGATTTCTGTTCATCTTCATTTGCCTGAAGCTGGCCAGGATTTACTGAGGGGAGCTCAGCTTGAAAGACTTTCCCTAGCCCCCTGAACAGACTGCTGGAAGCTCCCACAGCCCAGGGTGGGGCTCTGCCAAAGTGCAAGAAACGTGGTATGACTGGGTGCAGGGGCAGGCATGTCTTATTGCAGCTGTGTGAGTGCCACTGCAGGACATGCCCCCCCACCCCAAGAATTCAACCACCCCCCACACCTTTTTTTGTCATTCAGCCATTTCATAAGAGCCCAGCCAGAGTGTACCAAGGCTTATTACAAACCTGAACTGAGAGATATGAAGAAGGTTCTGGACTCACATTAACCTCCTCATGCTTATCTACATTATTCAATATAAACCCATGCTTTCTTCTTAAAACTATGGCCTGGGGATCTCAATTTTGCAACTTGTAAACAGACATACAAAAGTAATTAAAATGAGGAGGAATATGAGGGAGTTAAGAGTAAGGTAAAGTGTATCACAGAGCAAGTGGAAGAGCAAGAGCTTTGCAGAAATGTTGGATTTATTCAGTGAACAATTTGCATACTGAAGGCTTAAAAGTGTTTTTCTGCTTTGCATGTAACGTTAGTCTACTACATCAATAACCACAGAACTGGTTTCCTCCTATTTCTTGCCTTTAAATCTTCTCTCTGCATCTCATCTTTAAACCACACCAAACTGATTTTTTTACCCCAAAGTACGCAGTCCACTGACTGCAGTGCCTTGGAATCATACCTAAGTACTATTTAAAAATGTTTTGTGGACCTATATGGAAGATCAAGAGTAAGGAAATCTGGAATTTGAGATCAAGCCAGCAGAATTTTCCCTTTCATCTGTTAGCATAAAAACCTTCATTTATCTTCTGAAAAAACTCACCAATTTTCTATTGTCAGATAGCATGGCTGCAAATGAACACTGTGCCTCTGCAGTTGTAGAGTGCAGAGACTACTGTATCCAGATTTGCAGCTGCACAGCCAGATGGCTCCCAGTGAGATGCCCCATTGTGCAACCAATTTGGGCTGGAAGAAAGGAAGAGTATTGGAGAAGAAAAACTAAAGGTTTCTTCAGAGGGAATTTCACTTGAGTGTCTACAGTCCTGTTTCTCAGCTCAGAATGGGAAGCTGGGGTGAGAGGACATGGTCATGCAAGCCCATGAGGACCAGCCCTGCCAGTGGAGGTCCAGGATGACAGAAGCCTTTTCCAAAGTTTAGGCTGCAGTGTACCATCACCACAAGGCCCTTCCTTCCTAGGACAAAGAAGGATTTCCTCACTAAGATACAAAATGTCATCACTTTGAGTGAGTATTCAACTGCTGCAGTGCTGGTAGAATCAGAATCTGCTGTAAAGGAGGAGGCACTGTGCCAGCTCATAAAGCCTGACAACTCAAGGACAATTCCTGCTGGATTCGATCAGCTGAGGTTCAGAGATTGGCCACATGACAACTGCCACTTACCAACCAACAAAATGGTTATTTTTTTGTGCTGATTTAAAACCTAGATGATACCTCCAGAAGATTCATAATCAGTAACACTGAAGGAGTATAAAGCAAATCTGAACCTTCTTCCTTCAGTGAGAAAGCAAATTTTTTTCTCCCAAAATTGTTACGATGCTCCACTGTCATCCAGGATACTCAGATTCCCAGGCTTTGACTGGTCATTTGGCAAGGAGACCCGAGTTGTTTAATTATTTCTCAAGAAGGAACAAATTGACAGTGGAACATGCATTTGGAAGGCAGAAAGGCAGGACAAGTTTGCAAATTGCTGAGCAAAATCTGCTTCCTGTGATAACTGCTTGCTGCTTTTTTAATATTATCTGTGATGTCAGAGACTGATCTGCACCCGCAGAGGCAAAGACAAGGACAGCAATTGCATAAGTACCATTGCAGATTCTTCTTACATCCATAGGATGCAGGGAGGGACTTGCTGAAAGTCAATGCACAAACCAGTAAGACATGCAGTGCTGTTCTCCATCAAACCAGCTTGTATCCAAGGTCTTGAAGGGCAGCAGCATCAGTGCAAGCAGTTTCAAAGGCCTCTGCTGTTTTGCATTATGAATGACAGCCTAAAATGAGGTCAGCTTTTGTCTGCAACAACTATTTTACCAAACTCTCGGATAGCTCCTCTCAGACTACAGGCTTTTATTAGATGGGTGCACAACAAATGAAATGTACCAAAGCTTGCTACAAAGAACTTGGTCTCTGCTTCTGTTACAGCTGAACCTGGGGTATTTTCATAAGTTTTCATCTAAATCTTGCATATTTACAGTAACAGAACATTATTCACGTCTCTAACAGCACCTTGCACTCCAGTGTAGGAAGTGAAAGAACACTATGAAGAGCCTCTCGAGGCTGCTGAGGTCAAGATTTGCAGGGTGTGGTAATGCTCCAAACCCAGTTTTGATCCTTTCAAGGCCACTGCAATGACACAAAAGTGCTACAGCATCAGTTCTGGGCATAATCTTCAACTATTTCCATGACTAAGGCTCCCACGCTCAGAATAGCAGAGAACTGACACAGGGTGAGTCTAGCATCTTCTCTGCCCCACTGAAAAGTAATACTTTCAGTTTAACTGAAAGCATTGAACCAGCCTATTATTGGTGAAAATTTACATTGTGTGACATGTAAAATGGTGGCACAAGTTTTTTGAGTTGCATTACTGCATCTGCTTAAAACAGCAAAGGTAAAAGCTATGAATCCAGCAGTATGGAAGAGCACTGTAATTCTCTGAAGGCCAGGTGAAGGGCAGGTTATAGACAACAAGGAGCAATCCAATTTGGTTAGAGTAGCTAAGGTAAAATTTACAATGGCTATCAATCCTCATACTTTAAGGCATAAACTGAGCACCATCTGGGGCCAGAAAGAAATTTCCCTCTGTGGTACACTATAACACAATTGGCTGTGTGTATTTCTTCCTCTGAATCATCACATATTGGTTACTGTCAGAGACAAGATACAAGACTGCACGGATCACTGGTCTGTTCCAAAGCAGCAATTTCTGCATCGTTCGTTCTCTCCTCAGTCCTTCCAGACTGCACTAATGCCATTAATGCCACAGCAGTCATTTTCCAATAGATGCTAATGGACTCTCTGAAACAAACACCGATAGAAACTTAAATGCCTCCAACAACTAGTCAAAAGCTCTAGTCTATATTGTTATGGAGTCTGAGTGATTTACCAGGTCTGTTTTGGAAAACAAATATCCCAATCTAATTATTTGTATTTTTGAATTACACATCAAGCATATTATCTTGCATTGAATTTAACAATAGCAGTAGTATGAAGGAAAAAAGCACCAATGATGTTTAAAAAAGTAATTTGGAATTCAGCTTTGAATTTACTTTAAAGGAAAGAAGTAAGTATTGTCTTCCTGACTGAGATTTATTAACACTCCCCCTTTCCATTATCTGAACATTTCACTTGCCCTAAAGCACATCTGTAAAGACAGTGAGAGACTGCATGCATTTTCTATATCCATAAATTACAGATGTTGCTCTGAGCTACTCATCTATCAAGACAATTTTGCATAAGAGTAAGACCTACCTGAAAAGTAACCATCTAACTGAGAATATAGAAAATAATTAGCAGAGGCATGTTTTTGCTTCTGCTAATCTCCTTTACCAGGAACATTCTTTACCCAAAGCTTTATAATAGAGTGTGACAGAGCACAGGGAATCAAATCAAAGCCCAAACAACACTTCTGGGTATCAAAACAAAGAAATTGATGCATCAGTAACATGCTGTTGTATGCACACACAGCTATAACAAACTCAGTAAAGACGATATGGATAGTTTCAGGACACCTTCTGTGTCGAACAACTTACACCAGCTAATGTTTTCCAACTAAACATTATGTCATATATTTTATGGGTTAGCATATCTGCTGTAGTTTGCCTATATACATCAGTATTTTGTTTCAGTGAACATGCTGTGTGCACCTACAGAAGAACGGAAGACTTGTATAACATAATATGTGATTATCCTAAAGCTGAAGCGTACAAAACAAAAAGGCAGAGTACAAAGTGGAAGCAGGAGTTTTACAAGGAAAGATTTTGCCATCCGAGAGCCCAGTTACTTCATTTTAACCTTTCCACTTCCATAGGCAACTGAAAAATGAATAAATGCTGAGAGAGCAGATAACAAGATTAAGAAAACAGACTCTTCTAGCTGCATAAAATACACAATTAGACTTAGCTGAACAGAAAGAGGGAAAACAGTACTTGTGTGAGATAAAAGAAAGATACACACTCAAACACTTAATGCCAATCACATGGTTATCCTAAAGGGAAGACAAATACTGCATTGCTACGTTCAGAGCTGACTGAATGGAAAAAAGACAGAGGTTTCATGTCCAGAAAAATGTTCCTTCTTCTCTGCAATTTGCATTTCAAAAATCATAAAATACCCTGTGTTACCCCAGGTTCTCTCTCTTGCACAATCTCTGCAAAAGCCACTGCTTTCCTTTGTTTTGTAAGACGTTTTTGTAAAGATGAAACTACAGGTTTCTAAGGCTATGACACCAGTTGTTGGTTTTCTTTTCCTCCTCACCAAAACAGAAATCTTCTCTGGAAAGAAGAGTACTTCAGTTCTGTTCTGACATATGCAAATAGAAGAGAAAATGATATGGAAGCAGCTGTAACACATGATACAACAATTCTTTAGGTTTGATTTCCCCACAGTCAAATGAAGAATGTCTTATGAAACAAGGGAAGGAAAATGAAACACACTAAAGTAGGAAATTATTAGCCACTTCTTATAAAATTATTTCCAGCTAGGAAAAAAGTAGTTTATATCAACAGTTCCCTCTCTCAGCTCCAAGGAACCCAATTAAAATTTCTTGACCACCCACACTGCACCCATTAGGCAAGACTTTCAAAACTGGATGTCTGTCAGACTTACAGCTGCATGTAGGCACTTACATGCTCTGATTTTCTTAAATGCTGAACACCTAGTAGTTCTATACAGATGAGAACAATAACTGCTGTGTAACCAGAGAGACAATTAAAAAAAAATACACTTTTTGTTTGTATCATTGTTTGTATCATTGCACTGTTTGGAGTCCATGTGTACAACTCTCAAGAGGCTGCAAAAACACCCACTGAATAGATGCAGGTACTGCCTGCTTCAAGTGTGAGCACATTTTACCCACCACAGAATTCCTAGTCCTTGTAGACATGGAGAACAAGGGACCAGAGTTAGAATCATACCTAATTTTTTGGAAATCAGACTTACATTTAACCTTCCATTTAAAACATCACTGTTTCTCACACAAGTGAACCACTGTTCTCTACACTGTCATACCATCAGCCTAACAAGTGGAAAGATTCTGACCACTACATTTTTTCATCATAACAACAAACATTTTTGCTTGATGATACAAATAGAAAAATAACCCTGAACCTTCTTTTATTTTATCTCTCTCTATTTTTTTTCTTCCAGAGCAAGTAGATTTCACAAGAAGGTTAGTAATGAAACCCTAAAAATAACATTTCCAGGAATAAAGTCAAAACCTGGAAAGGTAACAAATCATCTACTGTAAACACAAAGAAATTGAGAGCCATTTAAGTGAGGCAACATCTTTGATCCACTGTCTCTCATCACTATTGAAATCTGAGAAAACACACAGAAACACATTGTGCGTCCCCTCAGGAAACTGAAATACAGTTAATTAAGAAACAGATTTTTGCCTTTTGATCCTTCTAATAATTCTCCCTCTTTCTCACTGACATGTATACAGAGCGATAAGAGAATGAAGGGTTTAGGTCATTGTTGCTAGAGGCATTATTTTCTACAACCCTTCCCTCCCATGGTGCTATGAAGAGCTTTCAGCTCTTGTCTGTCCTCACTGCATATTAACTGTCTCATACACACACCAATACTTACAAATAAGGAATGTGGTTGACCTGGCAACAGGGTGTTCCTTTCCTATTTTATCCACCACTTCTTTTAATGACATTAGTCTCAGCTAACTGGAGAACAGTTCTAGCATTGCACTGTTTTTGTATGTGCCTAGTTATACCAAGTACAAATAACAATCCCCAGACCACTCCATGTTGTGAGAAACACTTCAAGAACATGTTTCTGCCAAACAGGAAAAGAGACAAGCATAACAGAACCTTCTGGCTGACTTGTATTATTCAGTATTACTTTAGGACATTTTTTCTCCAATATGCTTACCAAGAATCAAAAGAATTGATAATTATACTCTGCAAAGAAGTCTCTGAGCAGGCAGGGGTCTTGTGAGAGGAAGAAAAAAAGGAGTCATTAAAGTAGGGGAAAGCAAGTGACCTATGCAGGACAGACTGATATATGAGAAATCTCTGGTCAATGCAAAGGCACAAGGAGACTGATGTGATAGTGTTGTAAGTAAAGGAACACCATATCCAACCTCTCCCAGCCTTGAAAAATAAGAGGAACATAGGAATCTGAAAGTGTTCATTTGGGACGTCTAACCTGAGGTAAATTTACAAGGCCTTGATTTTTCAGAAAGGATAACATACATCATCTGAAAGTGTAAGCTCCTGAAAAACACAGGAAACAGGAAGGTGAACTCGTATTCCCATTCTGTTATGATGATTATTTTGCTCATGTTCTGTATCAATCCCTGGAGGAGAGGAAGCTTGAGGGGAGATCTCATGGCAGTCTGCAACTTCCTCGTGAGGGTAAGCAGAGGGGCAGGCACTGATCTCTCCTGTGGGGTGACCAGTGAGAGAACACAAGGGAAAAACATGAAGCTGTGTCAAGAAAGGTATACGTTGGATATTAGGAAAAGGTTTTTTACCCAGAGGGTGTTTGGGCACTGGAAAAGCTCCCTGGGGAAGTGGTCACAGCACATGGTCAGAAACATTTGGACAACACTCTCAGGAAAATGGTGTGATTATTGGAGTTGTCCTGTGCAGGGCCAGGAGTTGGACTTTGATGATGCTTGTGTGTTCATTCCAACTCAGGACATTCTATGATTCTATGATTTTGTAAAGCTCTAATGACTCAGTTTGAATTTGCCATATGACTCAATGGTCTCTGTGAGAAAGACAGCATCAAGATGCACTCAGTTGTATCATAGGCAGCCCGCGCCACATCTTCAGCTTAAGTTCTCCAAATAAGCAGCACTATAGATAAGCTCTGATTGCTATCAGAAGTGCCACCCTGCTCACAACACATTCAAACCCTTCCAGGTTATATCTGCAAGATTTATAGACAAAACCATGAAACTCATTGCAACTCTCCTCTTCTAAACAAAGGCGGCGGCAATCCCCAAGGCTGTTGGATGTTGCTGTGGGGGTACCACAACTCAATGGTTGCCTACACAGTTACAGAGCACCAGCATCTAACTTAGTACAAAATATGTAAGAGTATTCAGTTCTTTTTGGCACAAAGTACTTAGCAATTAGAATAAATGTTTTATTTTGCTTGATTACTCCCCTAAATCTTTCCAGTTAAACCAGACTGTTACACATGTGTTTGACATACATAGCAAAGGAGGGTAAAACCCAACAACATATATTCCTTTAAAATGAAATTTTGCATCACCAGGTTGTTGAAAAAGACAGTTAATTTGAAGGAAATGTTTGCTAGTAAAGGCTGGAACACAGCCAGAAAGCTACACTTTACAAAGATTTTAATAGCTATGAAATGTTTGGTACTTTGTGCTGAAATTAGTGAACAGGCTAATTTTTTCTCTGTAGGAGACTACACTCCAAAACCTGCAGGTGTGAGACCTGAGTGTATGAGTATGCTTGCATACACCTGAAGCCATTTCCCCACCATGCAGTTTGAGCAGCACTGCACTGTTTAGGAGCATTGAGGAGTAGCGTGTCTGTAAGTCAGGATTTTGAGCAGTATCAGCATCACACTGTGATGAACGTGCACCACATCAGTTCACACTCCTGCCTGCCTCTAGACTACAGCGTCTGTTCTTCTCAGAGATAATGATTGAATTTGATGGCTATATCCTCCAGAGTCTCCTCCCTCCAGCATTGCTTCACACCTGAACAAACCCAAGTGCGAAATATTTCCACTCTGATTTGGTAGCAGTTAGAATGCCATCTTTACGGGGTATAAAAAAACCATTCAAGACAGAAAAAGTTCAATTTCTGTACGTAGTGACTCAGTAGGTCCATAGCAACTACATAAAAACATCTTCAATTTTTGCATTAGCAACATTACTTTTAACACAATATCTACCAGACTACCCACAGGCTTCCTTGCTAGATAGAGCTTTCCAAAGAAGACACAAAGCTGGCAATAAGTAAGCCTATGTGTCATCAAAACCAGTCCTGAAATAGCTACAATACATAGTTTGTAAGTCCTTACAACATTTATCAACAGAAATCTTCCTTAGGAATTAATCCAAAAATGTTCACAGTACACAAAAACTGTTAATCAATAAGGAAAATCAAACTTGCAATTACAGGCAAGTTTTCCCTTAGCATGAAAGTTTATCTCTTATATTCATGTCAGTCCAGAAGAAAACTGATACAGAAAAAAACCCTTGGAGATTCGTCACCATCCCATTCTGGACAGAAAAATGTTTTCTGTATGTTATTGACACAGGATATACATTCACTAATCTGGAATTTTTTTCAGGTCCTTATTAATAAAACTCTTTGCTAAAATGTCAAAAACCCCACATTTGACTGAAAGGCATATCCAGTCCTTTCTCAATGCATTGTTGGTGTCATTATTGTCTGCTCAGCACCTTTATGACCATTTTAGCAGCAACCAATGTTAGCGCCAATGTTAGCATACATGTTAAAAAATAATTTTTTATTCAGCTGAGTCAGATGAAGAGGCACGATTTGTAGAAAAGCCTGGAGGGCTTCCTTGCAGCCAGAACAGTTGCCTAGCTGTAGACTACTTACCAGTGGAAGCATCTGAGAGGGGTAAATCTGGGACAGCACTTTTGGTATCCCCAAAGTGTCAGGTTCTTTGACTACTTCATAGGTGCACCCACATGTTGTGCAAATGGCACTGTCACTCTGCACTGCCCCACTTGTCCTGCATACACTGTCAGACAGGTACTTACAGTCTTCAGGGTTCTCTTAAGAACTCTCTGACACTCCTGTTTTATGATGGCATTTGTAGGTTGCCTGTACTGAGTCAAAACTTCTGCTGCCTCTCAAGGGAGAAGTGGGTGCAAAATACAGAACTCAGGAATGCCCAATGCTCACAAGGACCATCCAACCGGATACAACACAGGTACACTCGCTGTGAACATGTCTGAAATACTTCTGACTGATCAGACATGTCCAATGCTGCCTGTGAGAATGTTTCCTCTTGGCTCAGCACTCTAAGAAATGGCAGAACTGCTGTTGCCACCCTAGAGATTCAGATGCTGCTACTGCTGAGGATGGGGGAATAGATGGTGCTGTGCTGAAACTTCCCTTTCCAGCAACAGTCTCTTCCTCATAGCTCAGCTCATGCCTTCCCACCCACCACCCCTTGTTAGAACAAGAAAAGGAGGGAGCATGCCACTCCCTGAGCTGCATTTCTTGATGAGGCAGCTCCCCTTCTCCTCCAGGGAAAATAAAGGAGTAAATGAGGCAAAAACATGGCCTCTCTGTGCTGGCCTGCTCCTCTTGATAGGGAAGGAGATGCTGTTCCACCCAACACCTGCTTTCATCCTGGTGTGGGAAAGAAAACTGGACATCAGAAACATGGATTCCTACTGAGCAAGGGAAGTTAATTCACCCATCCTTATACCTGGTTCACCTTTTTCCATATGTCCTCAGGAAAATCAAAGGAGAATTATTTCTATAGACTCCAATTAATTACAATACTCTTAAAACACTGCTGCAGTTTTCAACAGCAGCAACCTTTCAGTTTTACCCATGACTGCCCCAAAAAATTCTTAGCACTCTGGAATCCTTGCTCCTGGACAGCAGCAGGTTCTGCTGAATGCAGGAATCAAGAAACATGGCTGCCCAGATCAGGAGAAATCCTTCTGAAATACTGGTATTTAGCAACCAATTAGAGAATTCAGAGTTAGTTAACTACAATAGCAGAAGATTTTTTTGTTTAGCCAATTACTAGCTAAGTGCAGCTAATCACGTATAACCCTTCAGTATTACCTGTTCTTATAAAACAATTTCTTTAAATGTGGGAGCCCCCACACTACCTGTAAATTCAGTACTTTTGGATGGCACTTATGTTATGATTTTTCCTACTTAGAGAAGGATTTGTATAGAATTTCTTAGGGCAAAGGGAGGGGAAGAATACTTCATAAATGGTCTCCATCCCTCCCATGATCTCCTCAATCAAGATGCAGGATTGAACAGCATTTGGAGAAAGAATCTCTTTAGCTCTTAGCCCTAAATATGTTTTTTTTTAAATAGTCTCAAAATCTGTGGAGGGAACAAGTGAACTAGAATATTTAAGGGGTGGCTTGCATTCTACTGAGTTCCACAGGGACCAGGTGGATTTGCATCCTATATCTAAACTTCTGTTGAAGGTGGTTTAGAATTTCCATTTCAATTAATGCATAGCTTTTATCAGTGCTCTTTCCAAAACCACATCCATTATATGGGAAAACTAGATTATATAAACTTGATTTCAAGATGTTAATCATTGTCTGGGAAAGGCAAGCCTCTATGAAGTTACACAGATTATTCAGTAGCATCAGTAACAGACTACTATGTAATCCTCAGTATCATCTCCTATCTAAAATTCCTTGTTAAATAAACCACATTTTATAAAGAAGTTGGAACTGGAGATTTAGGGTAGTTTTATGCAACATTTCTGTTAAGGAAATTAACACCTTGGTGCTTTCTTTGTGGAGTTTTGGATTTGAAATCTCTCTAGAGGGGCAGTTTGGAAGGCTAGTCATTGCTTAATTAGTACTCGTCTCAGCCAGCATCTGGAGTTAAAGATTCACAAGTAGGTATATATTCAAGAAATTCTCAGAGGAATTTACTACCAGTATTGAATATGCAAAGTTCAGAAAATTGCTCATCCTACCTCACTTCACCTTCTTCAGAGATTTTCTTCTCTTAATTTGGCAAAAACAAATGCAAAGTAAGCAGGACTGCATGCTCCTCTTCTATCTCCATGCCTAAAGAGAATAATCCAGAGGCAACTATAAAATCACTTTCTTTTTCAGTTCCAAAACTCAACACAGGCACACCTAAAACATACATAGGAAAGGTGTGCTCTGAAAACAGCAGTAATGCCATGAGCTAAGAAAGCTCAGTAAGGTCCTACTTAGGAATGCATACAGCTGGTCTGGATATCAAAACTGTTAGGGACCAACACCTGCTCAGAACCCTGGAAAAATCAGGATCTTGCACACAGATTTGGAAGCAAAGCTTAAGTATCAGTTCAGCCATGTGGAGTTTTTCTCAGGTCTAAGGAAACCACCTTCCCTAGCAGACTGTGATTGTTTAGTCAGCCCACAATCACTACTTTTTTGAACAGCATACAGACAATAGACAGAAACAAACATTTAGTAGGGAGATTTGGGTGGAAAAAAGCAATTTGCCATTCATCAATTACAAGCTGTTCTGAACTACTACTACTACTACTACTACAAGGGCTTTAAAGGACTCTATTAGATTGATTCTTTAGAGATGTTAGGCAAAACTAAGCCAAAACATTGCACTAAAAATTACAAGCCAATTATTCTGACTTGCTGTTGCTTTAGAACAAATTATTTTTTTCCTAATAACTGCAGTTTTGCTTATGGATGGCTGTTTTAACCCAAGGGAAAGCAAGCTGTTCTGTATGGGTTACCATATTGTTGGGAAGAGCAGTATGGGGTCAGCTCCTACCTCACCTCACCTCTGGCAAGGACAGCTATGCTGGTAACTACTCCTGTCCCACTGAGCAAGAAAAGAGCTGGAGTGTGTAGGCAGCAGTTACCTGGAGGGGAAAGGCAGGGTTGCTTACATCAGTGCTTCTCCTCTCCCCACAGCAGCAATGGCATTCCTGTCCTGGCCTTCATCCTCAGAGCAGAGAATCACAACTTTGCCTTCACACCTGAGGGAACTTAAGCTGAGATGTGGCTCAAAAGAAGCGTACTGCAAGCATTAATTGTGGTATTCTATATTAATATATACAAGTACACAAACAGACCAACAATTTCTAGTTAAAAATCATCTATGACATCTAACAAACTCATTGTTATGCTGGGACCAGCCATGATGAGGAATCTTTCTCTTTAATTCATAACAATCCTGAAGAACAAAGTCATCCAACATCCAGGGAAACATCAGCCCCAATATTCTTAGCAAAATTAATTTATGTCAGTTGCAAGTAATTTTATTTCCTGGGAAAATAATTCCATTTGTATCATGCCAAAGAGAATGGAAGACCACAGGTATTCCTCAAGTACACTGGTTCTTTCCCTTCTGAAATGAGATGAGTCAGTAAGAAACTAATTAGAAAGCCAAGGAGAGTTGCCCAAGTGGGAATACAGATTATAAACTGTATTTTCATCACCTTCTGCCTCTTTGGATGTAAATTCAGTATTCCAGGTCCCAGGCCACTTGCTGCCTAAGGAAATGTTAAAACCTGAATGACCACAGGGAAACTAAGAAAGTGAGACAGGAATGCCATCTGCACAGCTTTTAAACAAATCCTTATCAGATCACTCTCAGAGAACAAGACTTGTTCTCTCTTGCTTTATAGCTGGAGGTAAGGTGAATTTACTGGGAGTTAGCTATGGATAAGAGGAAAATTTTGATAACAGAACAAAACATATAAAATCCTGCAGACCCAGCTGGTAGGGGGTACTCAATGGACTTTTGTATTCAGCAAACAGGAAGATTCTTCCTCCTACTCATGCAAACTCCCCTCCCCAAACAACCTTCCATGGCAGGTACCTAATTAACAATGCTGGCCCTGGTGTGGAGGATGAGCCTGCCTCTGAGCTCAGCTCTGCCCCATGGCAGAGGCATGCTCTGTTATTAATGGAACAGTTTGTTGCTGACCATGGAATAGAAAAAGACTTCATCTGGATATATATGTACATCTTTATTAGTAGAAACAAAAACATCTTTCAAATCCACAGGTCTCAAAGAGCCTCAGATCTAAATACCAAAAATGAACAGGAGACAAATTCAGTAATACTGTGGTGCAACTAGGAAATGGTAATGATAGTGTATTTATTCTCATGCAATAAAGCATTAGTGTGCAAAAAGCATACACAATATTATGGCAATCACAATCAAGCAGAATCAGAGTCCTGAAGATCCTACATTCTAATAGAACCATGTATTTACAAATACATCATTAAACCAAATATTTAACCTGCACTTGATAGATGTGACTGAAGTAACCTTTGGTTTTCTTTCACTCTGGAATTTCTACTTGCTGAGAAAAAAAATGTTTCCCAGGGCACAATTCCTGTTGTTCCCCTATATTTCCATTCATGCCCACCCACGTCAGTTCCTGCCCTTTTTTTAATTCCATCCATATTGCTTGTTTCAGCTTTCTAATGCCCTTGGCTCAATCTCAGCTCTGCTTGCTCCCATCCTGCCTGCTAACTCTTCTCCCATGCACCAGTCATTGGTCCCCCTTCCTGCTGCAAAGACCCTTCCCTACTTTCTCTTCCACCTACTTTCCCTCCACTTTCCAGCTCCTACCCCTCCCTCCTTGCTCTCCCCAGTTCCCCAGGCCTCTCCTGGGGTTCCTGCACCCAACCCTCCCAACTCTGCATGCAGTCATGCCAGCTTTCCTTCAGGCTGCAATGGCATGAGCTCTGAGAAGATGAAGGGAAAATCAGTCCGGGCACTGCACAGTGCTGGAATGGGAAGAGATTCAAACAAAGAGCAAACAACTCAGACCCCAAAGTCCAATCTACATGTATTCAGCTGAGCAGGCACCAAAACCACCTGAAGGACAGTGCTTGCTGTGTGGACACAGAACATTTACAGCCCCAGAGCAATGTGCACAAACACACTGAGGCTTACAGCTCCTAGTTAAAGGTGTTGTTCCCTGCCCCCCACATCTAAATCTGGCCAGAAAACTGAACACTTCTGTGAATCTTGTTCTCAGCCATTAGGTTCTGACAAGTCTGCCTTGCTGTGCAGGCTAGCTTAGATTTTCAAAGGCTCACAAACTGACCAAAAATGGAGAGCTTAACATAGCTGTAGGCAGATTTGGATGGATGCCCTGACAAATTTCAAGTCTCTGCTTGAAAACTGGCTAGAGCTTCAAAAGCTTAACAGGTATGCATTAATTTCAAGATAGGCAAAACATCTTTACTCCTTAACCTTATTCTCAGAAATGGACAAACTTACTTGAAACCCTCCCATAAAACCACCTAACTGAGGCAGATGCTTGACTTGAAGAAATTAATCCCAAATGCTTATAATTTGAAAATTTGTATACAATTTAAAATGAGGTCATGCACACAAGCAAATCAAAAGAAGGAATTAATTCACTACTTCCCATGGGCACACAGGTGTTCAGCCACATCCAGGAGATCAGGGCCCCATCACACATAACAGTGACTTGGGCAGACAAATGCCATCACTCCAAACTTGTGCCCTGCTTCCTTCTTTGGTCCCTCGCATTATATATTGAGAATGATGTCACATGGGCTGGAATAGCCCTTTGGTCAGTTTGGATCACCTTTCCAGGCTGTGTACTCTCCCAGCTTCCTCACCAACATGTGCGTTCAGAAAGCAGAAAAGGCCTTGACTCTGTGCAAGCTCTGCTCAGCAATAACAAAATCATCGCTATATTATCAACTCTATTTTCAGTACAAATCCAAAACACAACTCTGTGCTAGCCACTGTAAAGCAGCTGAAAAGCAGCACAGTGGCATTTGCTTTCACTATTAAACGGTCTTTATCTCAACCCATGAGTTTTCTGGCTTTTACCCTCCTGATTTTCTCCAAGCGGCTGTGTGGAGCTTATTTTGTGGCTGGGGTTAATCCATGACAGGTCTCTATAACAGAAAGCACCAGATTACACTATCTTCACTCCTAATTAGAACACACATACTCATTTTTTTTAATTGCCTTTTCCACTTCCTTGCTATTACATCTACTGTAAACCTCACCCTTGAAAATTCAGCCGTCAGTTTATGTCAACACTCTTGTGTCCTGCTGGGGGAACAGGCCAGCCCACTAGGTATTTAAACAGATTCAATGACCAGCTTTTCAAGAAGGCACAAAACGTGATTCTTATCAAAGATTCTATGCATTTCTTCTCCCAGGTTTCTTCAAAATACCGAAAAAGGTTATTTAGAAGATAAAGCATGTAAAGATATCTGTGGTCAAATTTAGCAAACAACTTGAAAGAGTAAGGAACTAAAATAGGATGTTGCTTCTTTGTTCAATGTTCCTGTGACAATTCATTCTGAGGATTCTTGGCTCACCACTGATGTTAGTATGATTTGATGGTCCTTAAAACAATGGCTTCTCCATTTCAAAGCTGAACCTGATTATTTTGCCCATCTCCTCTTCTGAGGTATAAACTTCAGAGAAAAGATGTAAAAACACTTTAAGAAATCATCTGTATATGTCTCATGCATATCTTTGTCATCCAGGTCTCCAAAGAGCAAGAACTCACATCAAGAGATACTAGAATTGTGAGGTTATCCACCAACAAGGCTTCTTTGGTAGAAAAGATGTTACAGTAACCCAAAATTTCTATTGATTGCTTATTCTAATGTGAAAAGGCCTATCTTAGGTGTCTTTGCAAATAAGCAAAAAAGGATTAGCAGGCATGCTGCTGCTTCCAACCAGTCCTCCAGGACCTTCATATTATCATTGTTATTATTCTTAAGGCTGATTTCTCCTGACTATCAGTAAAACCTGTGGTGCAAGGCAAAGCTGAACTGTCACACAACTTTTTCATATAGACTCTGCCATGCATTCTGAAGAATAAGACTGGAATATTTTTAAAGATGTTACAACCCGGCCAGTATTCTTCTCCTTCAATCATGTCAGCATAAATCTCAAAAATCATGATTCAACCTCTGAAACAAATTGATATCTTTACCAGAACAGAAAAGATACTTTAAAATGGGTCACAGAGATCAATACATCCATTAGAATGGGTCACAAGAACCTGTTCATAACTTTCTGGTGCAAAGGAAGCCACGAGATTAAATAGTCTAAAACCAAACAGAAATTACCAAAGATTTACCTCATTATCTTTCTGAGGCAGTTTCTGTTCAAATAATATAGGATATTTCAGCAACCTCTACAGATCTGTGAAGGTTATGAAGATTCTGTGAAAGTAGTGCAAATAAAAAAAATAAATGAATAAAACATTTCCAGTAACACGGAATTTTCTTTACTCAAACTTTCCTTAGTCAAACTTTTTAAAAATAGGTTATAAAGTCTCCTAATTATAGAGTACTGAACCCCATTCAGTCAATCACAGCTCTGGATCCTCTCAGAATAAACATTACACTACTGATAAATGTATAATATTCTTCTTAATATCATTTAGCTCCTTATATGAGCAAGGGCATCACTAAGGTGCTTGATGCTGATCTATGCAGAATACTCATGTTTAAAGAAGTCACTGTCAATATTTCACACTGCTGGATGAAGCATAACGAACACTAATGAAGAACTTTGTCATGGTTTTCTAAAGAAGAAGTATAACAGCCTGGGAATCCTGACACTGAACACATTAGTTCATTCAAATCTTGTTTTCCAGCCCTTCATCTCACCTACTCACCTTTGATTCTAATCAGAAAAGTTAATCTATTTTTTCCTCTATAAAATATATAATCATTCTACTCTCAGGAGTCTGTTGCCTGAATCCAGACTCTTCATATACTCACAAGTACCTATCTGGAAGAGGCAAAGCAAAACAGACAAGATGCAGTAACATACTTGCACAATGCAGCAAGGAAACAGGACATTAAAATTACATATTCTCATTTGTTCAACACAGTAATTTTACATCCAGCTATTATTGTTTCCACATCCTGCAGTATAGTTATATGTGCTTCTGTAATGCACATAATCCTCTTTCCTTTAGGAAGCTCCAGGAAACACACTTGTTGATTCACACCAGAGCAGAACATTATTAAGTAAAACTAGTATTTGTGTGTGAATGTGCAACAAGAAGCAACTAAAGTGGATCCCAAAACAGCATCTGGCTTATTTTTGCATCTCTAATTTTGCTGAGTTTATTCAAAATGCTGCCCAGTTACAAGAGATCTCACATCATAGCTATTACACGTTGGGCAGGCATGCCATTCAAATTAGGTAATAAAACCTACTAAGTAGTAAGATTCTAAGTCTCAGTATTTGGTATTGCATAAAGACTCTAAAATAGCTTTTTAAGATACTTGAATGAGATGAACAGAATAACCCCAATAAATATACAAAAGGGGTAGCTCTTAGTAGCTCTGTCCTACTTTTAATGCTTTTACTCTAACAGCAATGCTATTCTCTACCTCCCCTGTAGCAGATTGCAGTTTTCTCCCTTCTTTGTTGCATGGCTAATAAGTTCTGGGTTAGAGCAGCTTAGACCTCAGGCTACTAGTATGTTGAAATCAATTATGCAAAGCCCATTCATTTTGATACAATGTACTAAACTGCTGCTGTCACCGCAGTAGAATGGCTGCTCAGATTGTTGTTTTGGATTTCTCCCCCCTTTTCTTTTTTGTCCTTACAATGTCTTCAACCATTGGCAAAGTTGGATTCTTTACTGAATATATTGCCTCCTACCTAGGATGCAATGTGCACTTCAAGATTATCAAAATCAACTTGAAATTCAGAAGCAATGAAAGCTTAAAACATGAATTCTGTATATGGCATGAATTCAGTGCACAATAACATTAAGAACCCAATTAATTCAGTATATCAAATGACTAATTTGGTTAAAAATTACTATTCAAAAATTAAAGAAAGAAACTTCTCTAAAAGTGTAAGAGTTGCAAAAATTAAGACCTTCTCTAACTTTTGTTTTTAAATGGATAGACAATGTGTGTATTAAAAAGATATCGAAGTATAATTATTTCCCTAGAAATTTAAGATATAAATGAATACCTTACAGTTCATAAAACTGAAAATGGCATTAGATCTCTCAGATTGTCAAATTTATTTTTCTAACAATCACCCCTTTCAACGGCAACCATCATTTTTACATGAAAATATTATTTATAATAATAGAAAAAGGAACAATAGCAAAAACAAAACAAACCAAACAAAAAAAAACCAAATAAAACCAAACCCACAAACCAAAAAAAACCAAACAACCAAAAGGACTCAAGAGACATTGTGACTATACACATGAGGTTTTTTAAGACACCAGAACCAATCTATTAATTCAAAGGCACTGTAAGTGAACTTCTCAAGGTACTTTCGGACTTGCAGCATTGGTAAGAAATCCTTTTCTTTTTTGAAAAAAGTGAACCTGTCTCTGTCAGTTTAGTATGCCAAGTATATCTCAGCTCAACATAGGGTCAGA
This sequence comes from Passer montanus, assembly GCF_014805655.1. Taxonomy (NCBI): domain Eukaryota; kingdom Metazoa; phylum Chordata; class Aves; order Passeriformes; family Passeridae; genus Passer; species Passer montanus. The sequence goes on along the minus strand of NW_024360941.1, from coordinate 1,000,727 downwards.
CAGGAACCAGAAAGGAGGAGGGAGCAGGACTACCCTTTTCAGAAATTGCAAAGCATTTCATTGGCACAGCCACTCATGCAACCTTCACATCCTACCTTACTAAAGGCTCTGAAAAACGACATGAAATACACTAAAGCCACTAAACATAATGAACTTAAAATGCATGATTCAACATTACATCTTACTCAGAAAACAACACCATTAGAACTCCATTTGAGCCCACAAAAGAAGTAAAAAGTTTGTAGCTAAAGGATCCCAAGTGGCTTAAATGTTGCCAGGGAGATAAATTCAGAGAGAAACAGGAAACAATGCTTCAGTCTATAAATGTGAGGAACTAATGTGGAAGGAGGAGCATAACTTTCAACTTACAGATCCCGAGCTTACACAAAAGACCCCAAACAAAGGACACACAAGAACGCCTCAGGAGGTCTGCTGAAAACAAACTGTAAGTACTTCACTACGAAACTGAGCGTGTATTTCCAGGTACATTATTTCTGACAGCAAAGTCAATAGCAAAAGTATGTGACTTCCCTGATCTATTCTTCATCTGCTTTCTTTCATGTCTCCATATACAGCCCATTGTTCCCTGCAAGGTGCCAATGAAATGGCCCAGATTAAAACAGACAAAACCCCCTTCTAATCAGAGTGAATAACTGTGACATAAATACTTTCCAATAGTAAGAATGATACAGCACTAGAATGCAGAATAGGGAAATGCTCAAACTAAGTCATGCATCCCATAATGAAAGACTGCAAATTTAGAGAGCAATTTCCCCTATACACATACAGAGTCCTGAGTTTCAAAGGCTGCGTTTCTAAATGCCTCCTGGCCAGACGAGCACACAGTGTAATTATTCTGAGCCTAAGTTACTCCTTGACAAGTCTTCTTGTGAACCAACAAACAGAAAGCACACAATCTAGGTGTAAAAGGATCACCCAGTGACCAGCCACGTGATGAGCTTGGACACTGTCAGTTACAACCATCCTCAAAGTTATGCAAAGTCTGGGAAAGAAAAGTACCTGGGAAAGAAAGAAGGTACAACAGGCCACAGGAGAGCCGTGCCCACTGTAAACACCGCGGGAGTGTAAACACAGCACAGCATGAATGCTGTGGGTGTTGGCACAATGCAGCTCTGCTGCTGGGGGACCAGCTTGCCAGCACTGCAAAACTTGTTCCTTTCCCATCTCCCAGCCTCCCCCAAACCCTTTCAATTCAATCTCAAACTGCAATGATCATTAAAAACAATGAGTACGTCTGGCGCAAGCAAACGTGCCTTGACTACCAACGATCCATTAAGTACCTGGCACTGGATCCATAATATGGGATTCTGACATGGAAAGAAAAGCTTTAGAGCTCATTCAAAAGTACGAGGTTTACATATAAAAGACTTAAAAGGTGCATGTTTGTCTAACAAGTAAGAGAAGGCTAAGCCCTTTGTGGTGATGTTGATGGTTTCATCCCCTGCATAAGCTAATTTTCCTATTTAGATACCACCTTTTCCAAATCACAGATAAATTAAGTCAACTTTATTTAATGTGGTAATGATTTGTAGTGAGTGGCAGAAATTCCCCTGTAATTATACATGAATTGATGTGTGATTTTCTAATAAGCTTAAGTGAAGAAATCATCATTTTGTGATAAATGCTTTATTTCTTAAAATGCTTGTAACACATTTCTAATAAATTTAATCAAGCAACTCGCACTCATGTAACATTTACAATTATTAAGTGTGCAGTCTTTTACACTGCCTTATCGCTTTGGCTGATTGCTGTGTGTTAAAGTTTAGCATTTCATAAACATGGTTATAACAACCATTATGTTATTTTTGCTCAGAACCATGAATTATTTCAATTTGAAGTTAATTTACATTCTGTACAAGCTTTGTGCCTCAAAGGCAAAATTATTTTGCCATTTACAAATAGACGTACGCATTAAGAAATGAAATTAAGTGCCGCTACCTTTCTGGACACACCTTGTCCTTCAATGTGTCCTGAAAGGGACAGCAAAGTCTCCCTGTAGTAAGCCTATTACCGGATTACAAATTTAAAAGAATTCCCAGAGTAAAACTGCTTCATCCCACCTAAACGTTCTTTATCAGCCACCTCCAATCCTGCCAACCCTCCTGCACTGAAAACCAACACATATTCAACCTGGTGGCAGAGCTGCATTTCCATGGTAGCTGGAGAGTCAGAAAGCCTTCTAAAATGACCTGAAGGCACCTTATCCTGCGGTCTCTTTGCTAGGAATTTTAGCTCAGACCTTTCCTTCTACAGCAAGCTGATACACGGAATAAATGACCTAAGGGGAGTCACAGTTCTAGAGATGCCTATGAGTTGCCTCATCTTTGAAGACTGGAAATCAGATACTTCCTGCAATTCCACACATTTAGGTGCTGGAATTTAGCAATCCCAAGAGAACCATATGGGTTAGCAACTTCCTAATAGGAGATCTGCCCGACCAAGGGGAGCCTCCAGCTCCGCTATGCTTCCTCACACTCTCTGCAATAATTTCTTATTAGAGCTTCTGAAGAAAAAAGTAAAAGAGGAAACCTTTCTCAGCGTTCCACATCTGTAACTAATTTTTTTTTTCATTTCTCACTACAAATGAAAACCTCATATAAAAAGAATATTAAACTTGAGATGTTGAAGGTGGCCAGTTTTAAATGCTGAATCACTGTTAAGTGGTACCAGTAGTAAATCTCAAACAAATTACTTACACAAGTGCTGTCCCTAAAGCTAGAAATTTCCAAGAACCAACCATTAGCACCTCAAAAGCCAAGAAAATATCTAACATTTCATATATGCATATACACGATTTTTTATTTTGAAGAAAGGGTGGTCTGAAGCCATTTGAATTTTAATTGATGTGAAGAATATAGTCTAAAAAGAAACACATCCTACCGTCTCAAGAACAGTAAGAAAGAGGCTTGGAATAAATACTTGAGCACTTGAATACTCTGGAACACAAAATTAGTGCATAAATATCACTGAATACATTGATTTTGGTTTGGACTTACTAACTTATCAGTGAACCCAAGCTCCAATGGTCTATATCCAAAAGGACTTTATTAGATGTTCAATTGCCTTAAAATACATAGAAGAATTATAGCACAAGCACATCTTAGCAAGTTGCTCTCTTAAGAATCTCTGTATTACAGCTGTGAATAAATCCATCTGGGTTATAATCTTTCTTTCTATCTTCCCATGTGTTCTCATGTGAGGGCAAAAAGGTGAATGACACTGACCAACTCAAATCCTCTTCCTTGAGCAGGTATTCATTCCTCCCTCATCCTCACAGGCATTTTTCAAGTTTTTCCCCCACTGGTATGAAGTTCAATCACAGAAGTCAGTATCAAGCTTCAGACTACTCTATTCTGCAAATATGTTACTGCCAAATTTTGTCCTCCCACAGCCTGAATGTGTTTTACAGCCTAATTCAGATCATTTAATCATCCTCTTTCAAATATCCAAACTCCTCCCCATCTCAGTTACATTCCCTGATTGTGTATTTCTTAAAATTTTTATGTTACAATCAATAACATTGCCAAAGGTTAAAAAAAATAAAAAGAAGAAAGATACTGTGGTCATGTAAGGCTGGAATTTTGAAAGAAGGAAGATACTGAACTTCCACTGGATTTCAATGAGAGTTAGACTTCCATTTGTTCTATATGCCTCTGAATATCTCAGGTCTAACATGCCAAATAGTGTGAGAAAGACAGAAGGAAGCAAAAGGTTTGAAAAACGCAGGAACACTGGTTCTCCTCAGAAGATGATTAAAATAATTGTCAGTTAACTTCAATGCTCAGACTTCAGCAAAACCAAACATCTCCTGACTTGATTCACTTTAGCACTCAATGCACAATCTTAATTCCACTGTTTACTCACAACAAAATACTAGAGTTCTGGTTTAAAGTTAACAAAGCTTCAATTTATTGAACATCAAATGTCAAAATTTGCATTATTTTCCTGCAGCTGTGTGTGCTACTCCAGCTGGCTCACACTTAAATGTTACTAAAAAAGCCCATCAAAAAAACAAACAATATGTGTACTATTTTATTAAAAGCTGTTAAAATCTCATTTTTCTGTTGTAAAATTCTTCTGAATAAAGTTGTGTACATTTTCTCCTCCTTTGAAATATGTATTTAGTATAAAAAGAAGTAATGCATTTGGAAGAATGTGTGGACAGAGCATTGCTATTTTCCTTTCTGAGGAAGCAAATAAATACTATTTTTGCTTCAATAAATAATACACACTATATTTACACATTTTTAAATACAAGCTAAGTCAGAGATTCTCTCTTAAAAACATTGTGTTTCATTCCTGTCTCTGAAAAGGTCCCACCTCTGGAATTGTTTAAATAGTACTTTTCTTTATCAGGATTTTTATTCTATATGAATCCAGAAGCAATAGTTCTCTAATCTTGTATCCTATGGGACCAGTTATGACATTAGTGACCATTCCATATTTCAGTGTAAAAACCATTTTGAAAGGTAAAATACTCTAAAATCATCAGGAAATTGTAATATTAGCATCATGCTTTCTCAGCCTATACTCACATTCTGCAGTAAAATGCATTGCATTCATCTGATCTGTATCTCAGTTTAATTTATCAATAACATTTCACAATTTTATCTGGCCATCAACATTTTACGAATGTTATTTGCAATTTCCACTGAACTGCAAAAATAATGAACAATATAAATTCTAATTTTTACGTTTCACTGAAGTACTGAATAGTCAAACTTAAGCCAAAACATCTTTACAATGAACAAAGATGTACAATAAGACCATTTTTAGAGACTACTGTTGAGCTACACACTTTGTTATAAACTTAGATTAGTTTTGTAAGATGAAAATGAAGTTTGTTCTTCCTCCTTTCTACAATCTGTACTGATACTGGTACACAATCTGTCAGGCAGTAAGATACACTTATATGCATTGTTTATTGTTTACCTAGTAACACTGGCTAAGTAATTTTGGACTAGTGCTATCCATCATGGGCAGCAGACAGTGACAATAATAGACATTTCACTTGAGCAAAAACCCTTGCAAATTCTGCCAAAACAAGGAGAGCAAACCGAGGAGTGGTGCAGCCATGAAGGGCTCTGTAATTGACTGGCACCATCCCTGCAGTGAACACCCCTATAAACAGGTATAAGCCACAGACACTGCAGCACACAGCTGTTCTCTACAGCCCCAGCTCAAGAAAGCGTTCTGGTACATAACTACATCAAATACACCCTCAAATATCTTTCAAGACAGGCACCTTTCTCATCAACTGTCTTGTCTGTATTGGCACATTCAATTTTAACTGTAAAAGAGGACAAATAGATCAATACTAAAATATTTCGGCAGTAGGCATCACATAAAGCCAAGTACGTTTTAATACATTGTTAGCATTACCTGTGGCAGTGAATGTTTTTATTTTAACTGAAAAATGTCACTTTATCTTGAACGATGTTGGCATAAACAAAATGCATGGAATGGATTAAATGGGTAGAATGCATGGAATGGATTAAATGGGCAGAAAAAAGGCAGACTATCCCCAAATCTATTTCCAAGAGTGAGAGGAGTTTCTTCGGGTGGGTTAGTTGAGACTTTATACAAGTCACAGTTCCTAAAAAGTTAGTGGTATTAAATGAATAGTAAATAGCACATTTTACACCCCCCCCAAATAAAAAACCCACTCAGCATCTGCCCCTTATATTTAGTTATTGGAACACACTGAAGATTAATGAGCACACTGAATGTACCTACTCCGCCTGTTTCAGTGCCACTTGTAGTCAAAATTACGGCATTAACTCACAGGCTCTGCATCCCAGGAACCAGCAAGCAGTGCCAAAGAATCCCTGTTAAGTTATAATTACAAGATTTCTGTTTTGCCATCCACTTCAGGAGCAGACACATGTGATCTCAACATGCCAGCTCTTCGGTATTAGATGGAAACAGGATGGGATCGCTAATTAAAACTGGTTAAATAATGAAAAAAATTAAATATTTTTTATAAACTGCTCTCATTTGCCAGTGTACAATACCTACTGTCTTCCCTAAAAAAAACATCTACATGGTTTTGCAATTAAAGTTTTACTGAAAAAGAGGAAATATATTTCTAAGGAAATGTACTTTTGTGCTCGAAAAATTTTAAAAAAGATATATCAGAGTAGATGTGGATCAGCATCAGGTGAAGTATGGTTTAGCTAGTTTTTTATACTTAGTCTTGTTTTTGTCACATTACTTATTCTTTGTGAAATTTTAAATAAATGCAGAATTATAAGGGGAATAACTTCCCAGCCTCATGCAGTAGTAGGAGGAAGGCTGATGGCAGTAACTTCTTTTTTCTTACATACTATAAAGCCCTTGAGACATTCCTATTAATAATCACAGACAAATGCAGAGAAAAATAATAAAGACCTGAGTAAAGTTTTAGGAAGAAGGGGACTTATGAATTGTGGAATTCATCTGGGTATGACACAGGTTGCTGCAGACATAAAGCCATTGAAAGTCCTTGCTTCAGGGTTCTGGAGTATAAAATATTCATGGTGTATAATTTTGCATAATTTGTTTAGCTACTGAAGCATGATTTAGTTCCTTGGTGCACAGATACAAAGAAAAGAATGAAGGAAAGAACAAAATATTTGACCAAAACTAAAGATTTGTTAGTATTCTCTTGCGCGGTGTATGAAAACATCCACATGCACACAAAGTACTCTTCAGATACTACAAATAAACAAGTGTGTATTGATATAAATACCAAACCATCTTTAATGTGTTTGGTGTTAGATTCTCAAGCTTTTGTTCATTTACTAAAGACACTGACTTTCCCCCAGCCACATGCTGTACTCTCAGAAATGTATCTGAGCTGAGCACATACAAACTTCAGATTCAGAAAGGATTGTCCGTATTCAGCAGCTCTAGGCTACTTCCTACTTGTTCAAATGCTCTGTACACAAAGAACAAATACAGCTATGAAGAACTCAAGCCATGTTGTGGATAGGGTATTCAAAGGTATTGGTATTTCAGCTTGATTTCCCTTTGAGCTAAATCTAATGCAAAATGAACTCTGCTATTCAGAGCACAAGCCATACTCTTTACCCTGGGTTTGCGAATCAAGCACAAAGTCGGGGTGCCCACGATAAATCCACACCCTCTTTCTGACAGTGACTCTGCACCAAAGTCCCACTGACTGAATTGAAAAGGAAACCACAGTATAAGAGCAAGTGTTCCTTCCTCTTTAACCACTCCTCTTTGTTTTCACATTTTCACTCAGTTGTGTCACAAAACCAACTAGTCTACACTTCCAGAGCTCACACTCTAAAATACAACAAAGAACAGACAGGGAAGGGAAAGAGTGGCAACAAAGAAATGAGAGTCCATGTTAAACCTTCTTTTACGGAATTTGTGCGTTCTGCTTTTCAAAAATTAGTTAGTTGAAATCATTAATTAAGCACTGTAAATTTTTTCCATATACAGAGTCAAAAGGATTACTGACAACATTGCTGTGAATCAGCCTGTTAATTGCTATTTCAACATACACATATACACTCCCTTGGAAACACCTAAGTAAACACATCTGGACATAAAGTTATTAGAAGAACTTCTAAGATAAATATTTTGGGATATTGATTTTCCACTGTTACAATACTTTTACAACCATCTATAAATCATAGCAGACTTTATACTTTTAAATAACAGTTACATTTCTCTTCTCTCCTCTCTTACTCCAAACACATTTCACTGGGAGTTTGGCCTAATCAAGAGCTTCTGGATCAGGACACTACCAAATATGATGTGGAATAAAACTACAAAAGTAACATGAATTACATCTTAAAAAAAAAGTGCCAAAAGTTAATAAGACAGCTAGGCAATCCATTTCTCTAAAAAAATAGATCAAACAGAACACTTAACTACATATAGACCTTCTCAGCTATCCTATTTTAGGTCTTATGAAACTCAAATGGGAAAATATAGATGAAACACAGATTGACAGATGTATTGCTCTGCTCTTTCACTTTAGCCACTGCTTAGCCATGGAGGCCACAGAGAGCTGCTCTTCCCTGGCACAGCACAACAGAGCCCAACACTGGGGAAAGGAAAGGATTAAAGTCCTCATGAAAAAGGCTACATGCATCTGATTTTGAAAGACACTTTGATGAATTATGAAAACTTTTTGTATGAGAAATAACTTCTATATGTTTATTTGCAAGCCAAGTTTCCCTACATAAAGAACACTATTTCTGTCCACGATACCAGTTTCAACATAACTAATATATCATAATCTGTGAGGCCAGATGAGGAGGAAAAAAATACCAATAATTGAAACATGTTTTGACTTTACTGGTGTGGAAAAAAATGTGAAACATGAAACCATCTATTGAGTGCAACCCCAAATGAGCTTCTGCCCTGCTATTGCCAGAGGGAACATAATCTTTTCATGCAAAATTACTTTGCTACCACTTTTAATTCATGTACAATTTAACAAGTATGTAAATCAGATAGGAAGACAGAGTAAACACACAATAAAAATTCCTTAACATTTTCTTCATAATCCCTCATCAGCCGATCAAACTCCACCATTTCCAAGTAACTTCTTGTCAGTGCTGCCTTTGTACCTCAAGAAGCTCTGGGAGCAGGAATTAGTTGGGGTTGGTCCAGCAGCAGCAGCCTCTGCACTGCCTGCACTCAGCATCTGTTTGCACAAGCAGAGAAGGACAGCTCATAACATAACAATTATTTAAGGTCCTTTGGAAAATCACATCACCCTTGCTGAGTGTTTCCATACCTCAGGCTATACCAAGACAAGTTAAGTCTTGCTGATTTCAAACTCTACCATTTTGTTTTATTTCACTGTGATGGGCAGGCTGGGAGTCACCCAAGACAATGAACGTAGCCATAGCCCTTCTTCATGGTAAACACATAATTTCCCCAGTGATCCAGTAAGCAATAACAAGAAGTTATGTGTAGTACATATAGTGTTTCTATTCCCCTGGGTTTAATATTGCTCACAGTAAAATTGATTTTCTGGAATCTTGCAATAAACCTCATCAAAGTAAATGAAACCCACGCTGGTTTTTTATAAAGTGATTGGATTTGGTGTGATAAATTAACCCTCACCGTCAGAGAGACTCCCAATAATGCACTTGCTCAATTAAACTCCTCCAGACTCTCTTTAGGTTTTAATTTTTCTATAGGACTTATTTAACTCACTCAAAGCTTCCAACTTAATGCTTGCAGAAAGGATAGCAGCTGAAAACCATTCTCTCTTCTCAGACTAAATAGATCAACACAATTTATACTAGCTGAGCACTTGCTTGACACTATTCTCTAATCTATATTAAAAAAACCACTGATAGCTACTCATATGCTGTGGGAGCGAGCAGTAGGAAAAAAAAAATTACTTTCTGCTTACTAAGAGTTTCTAATCAAACACCAGGAACTGAGAAGGATTTAATAATTTTAAAATTTTGTACACATATGAAATCAACTTTTGTAAAAGATGCTAGGATGCTAATGGATATCCCGCAGAAACCTACAGAAGCTTGGCTCATACTGCACTATCCCTTCCCAATAGATTATTTTCATCTAAAATAACCACCTAGATTTATCCAGTCTTTTGCCAGTATTTCAGTTATTCCTCTTCATCTGACATTTCAGCAGGAGTAAAATGTATCAAAAAATAAAAAGAAAATTTCAAAGTGACCTTCCCTAACATTCCTCAACAGCCTCCAGTGACTTCATCAAATAAAAAAACGTCTGATGTCTATTCACAGCTACTGGGCAATATGTACGAAAACTATTTTTGTTGTCATATTTATTCCTGGTTAAATGAAAAAATTATTCATTTAACCAGGAGTAAAACCTCTGAGATTTTTTTCTCATTTCCCAGACTGTCTGGGGAAAACATGCTGCAGTAAACAATCATGCCCTATTTTATTCCTACTTAAATGAATTATCATAATAATAATTACTAACAAAAACATCTGGTTTCTGCTCAGCAGACAGCAAATTCTTTGACACATTCCTTGCATTTCTCCTTCATCTTAGTCTCCAGGCTGAGGGTCTCAGGCTTTTTTTAGACCGGTACACATGCCAACTGCACAGCATGCCTGATGGAACAGATTTATGGAGAGACTCCCGATGACTATGAAATGCTTCCTCTGTTTTTTATGCCTCTGGAAAATTATGCCTTTGTAATAATATCTTCTCTTTAGAGCATTTCCCTGCTTTTCATACAGATGACATTTGCATGTAAACAAGTTCTTGCTGTTTTTCTTCACTACTAAACAACAGCCAGGAAAAGTAATGTTCTCTTTGACATCATATTGGCCTTTTACTTTAGAATGATCCTAATGTCACTATTTAAGGTTTTGAATTAGAAAATAGGGCTGAGTTAGAAAATGGGGCTAAGCAAAAGAAGTAATCTAACTTTCAATTTAACCAATTTCTACTATACAGAGTGGTCTTATTTCTTGTGGAAAAGGGAAAGAAAAATTCAAATCAACTAATTTATGAATGTGAAACTTTGAACACTACTAACGTTAAGTACATTAACAACAGCAGATTTTGCATTTCTATAAAGCCTTTTACCAGAGGTTCTAGAATCGTGGCTCCTTGAGCTGCTCTGCCTCCAGTGAGTAACGCTGAAATGGAAAAGAGACCTCAAAAAGCAGCCATTAGTCCAAGAAGAACAGAAGCATGAAATAGTAGGAATGGGGAGAGGACCACTTGAGGAGAAATACTACCTGCCATGATCTCTGCACACTTTTTCTCAAGGTGCCAGGGAATGTAAGGGCCCTTAGAGTCTTGCTGGGTTTTAAGGTGTGATATGCCTTAAAGGTATGAAGAAGCCTAGACAGGGTCCAAAAAGGTTAAGAAACCATCAGACAAGAAATAGCTTAACATATCAGCTAGGAGCCATGAGACTTAAAATGCAAATCCCAACTTTGGGGAGCCATTCAGCATCTCTGGCCACCGGTGTTATGCAAAGCTTCTCAGCAGGAGCAGGCAGCTCTAGTGGGGCGACGGGCAATTGCACATTGTGGCTGCAGCCCAGGCTGCTCTGAACAATCTCTGCATGCAGCATGGTCTTTTCCAAGAGAGTCTCCCTGGGCAGTCACTGGCATTTCACCTCCATTTAATGGCCACATTTCTCACCTTCCATCCTTGCCAAGCCTTAGCCCGGGGAGGTGCCTTTTCCCCGAGCAGAGCAGGTGGGCAGGGTGCCCCAGCCGTGGAGGGGGCACACAGATGCCTCTGTCCCTGGGGTGTTAAAGGCCCTGGGGTGATAAGTTGCCCAGAGCTGTCTCAGGGTTGCTCTGCACTAAAGGCTCTGTGCTGGTGGACACATTTCAGCTGTACAGCAGCCCCGAGCTCCCTCAGCACTTCCACAGTACATCAGGTCACCAACCTCGTGTCCTTGCCAGAGGGACTCGTATGCCAGAAGCACAAAGGGGATTTGCCAGAGCTTGGCTTGCAAATAATTTATTAATACTGAGCAGTTTTTGGATCTCAAAGTGTTTGGAAAAGTAAATAAATATTAGTCTCATTTCATAAATGGAAATGAGAAGCACTGAGACATTCAATAATATGTAAGGAGCCAAGAGCAGAGTTCAGGGGTCGGGACTTCTCTATCTGACCACTCCTGCAATGGTCCTCTCTCTGTTTTTCAAATAATCTATTTATAGAGGCCATTGGTCTGCTGGCCAATTCCTGCTGAGCTCTGTAAATATTTGGTTTGGGTTCCCCATGATTCTGTCCTGCAATCTGTGTGGTGTCACTCACAAAAAATAGCTTAGTCCTATATGTACTGATATAATGATATCATCTGTTTTATGTCTCTGTTTGAACCACAGATGCTTTACCTTTCTTTCACCTAAATTTCAGTTAATCACAACTGCCCATGATATGTTAGATTTGAAAGTTAATAATTATTAGCTCAAGTTTATAAAATCCCTCTTACAGGAAAGAAGCAATTAAAATTAAGAATGTATTCACTTAATAATAAAAGGCCTACATTAACACATGGATCAATATATTTAAATGCTTTCAGCAAATGACTATAAATCTTATTAAAATATTTTACATTCTTTATATATTTTTAATAGCCTCCTGTGAACTTTCAAGGTTATTTCCTCGTCACTTTTTCAAATTTTATGACACTGAAAAGTTATCTTTAACCTACCATTAAACATTTAAGAAACAAACAACCCATACTCTTCCAAACACAAAATACTGCCAGAATTCTACTGTGTAAGAACATTTTTAAATACATGAAGGAAATATGAGAGAACTGTTACCTGTTATTTCTATTGTTATATGAACTTGAATATATTTACAGCTTACAATATGTGATCAAGAAATGAGTTTCTTGTGACACTGTATTGATATGCATCTTTACCTAGACAATAAACTTGGGTCCTGAGTATGTGCCAGCTGATTGATATCTAACTGAAGTTTTGTATTAATGGGGAAAAAAAGAAGTATTTGCCTTTTAAAGAATATGCTAAGCATATGAAAATCATAATTTTAAACTATGATTAATTTGATTCTACTCTGATTTAAGCCCCTAATCTTCCGGCCATAGTAATACAAATAACCTCATGGATTCAGCTGCATATGAGCGTCAAGGCTTTAGTATGAAATTATCTGCTCCAAGTAGAAATGAAAACCAAGTGGAAATAGCCTTCATGATCCTAAAAGAGAAATTAATAAGAGCCAAACATGAATTTCAGAGGGAAACAACTTAGGATTTATCTGTGCCAATACCAGCCTCAGGTTGCCTTCATTTTCCAAAGGAAATGAAAAAAAAAACCACCATATTATTAATTGCTGTTATGGCATATATCCATTTTACTATGTTGTCTTTCAGACAGACAGGACAAATAGTCCTCTGTTTAGTGGTTTGGTTTTTCTACTGCATTTCATAGATACAATTGACTAGATAGCATTGACTTTAAAAAAAAATTAAAAAAATAAAAAAGTAGTCATTTTATAGCATGCCTACCTCAAAAAATCTATTTGAGTGACTAAACTTTGGGGCCAAAACCTGTACTCAGGTATATGTGTCAATAACACCAGGTACACCTGAGAGTGCATTCATTGTATTCATCAGTCCATTCACCATCCATGTTATTGCATGCAGTGTACCTGTAAAAACACAGGGTTCCTCACAGCAGCTTGCACACTTGATAAAATTTCTACAGAAGCCTTCATAGACATGACAGGGAGGAGGAGATAGAAGAAAATCAGGGAAGACAACTGCTCTGCTGTGCAGTTTGCTTAGAATCTATGTGAGAAAAGCAAAAACAAACAAAAGGTCCTTCTGGATGCAGATATTGGTATGCACAGGCTAAGATTGCAATAACTTCACCTACATTTCTGTTGCACTCTTACATTGCCTTAGAAAGGATGGCAGTTCTTCTATTGCAAAAACTAGGAACTGTGCATCCCAGCTTCTGTGAGAGCTGGAGACAGCCACAGCATCCATATGGTATGGCAACAGATATTTCATCTCTACAAAGCACACAACAGAGAGTGTGATACCAAGAAATTTGCAAAGACCTTCACTTTCTCATTCCAATCCCATGCTAAAATTAGATTCAATTAGTGGACATAAATATCCAATAGCAACAGGCACTGCTTTTAAATCACATAATGAATAAAAAACATGCAAGATGGAGGCCAGAGATGAGTCAAGCCCAATTGACCCAAAAAAAGATTACACCAATTGTAACTCATTGTCTCTAAATAGCAATTCTTGAACCTCCACATTTTCTAATAATGCACTTCTGTACACAAAGCATTTTCTTCCTTACTGGCATCACCAGAGCACTCAGTATTGCTGAATATTGAACTGCTTCTATTTATGTGCCTAAGCATCGATTTAGGAGCCTATTTTAAGCATCTCAATCTGAAAAGGTTTCCATTTTCTCCATAAGAAATGACTGAAAGCAGCATTAGGGCACTGTCAAAATGTATAGCTTGAGTAGACTAGTAAGCCCCAGTAAAACTCTATGCAGATGCTCACTCACTCTCTTCATATCTTCCCCTCCTCCCTCAAAAGTTCCTTTGATTTCCAGATTCATGTGAAGCATTCAATTTACTCCAAGATCCCAGAACAGAAAGGATAAGAGGCTGGCAGTGGAGGGACCTCTGCTTCTCATACACAGAGGTGAGTCAGGCTGAGTCCCAAGGTGCAGGCTGCTGGTTTTGTTCTCTCTCTGCCCAGACATGGGCTGCCCCTTCTGATGAAGCTGAGGCTGCCCAGTTACACAAGCAGGGAGGACATACAACTGCTTTGTGAGGAGCTAGGCTGTGCAGGGAGGCGTGCTCTTTTCCCAGGAATGGTTAAGGCAACAGCCCTGAAGGCAAATAACCACTAGATGCTTTAATAGGCCTTGGACATAGTACTTCCTGTGAGGAAATCAACTGCAACATTTGGGGAAGAATTATGAAAGTGGGAAGTTAAAATATTTATATATATACACATATAATTTAAAGTAGGAAGGTTTGGAATACAGATAGTGATACAATGTAGGGATGTAGGGAAGTTCAGATAATGGAAAGGCCAGTACAGGTGAAACTGGAGTAAAGGTGGCATGAGACAGGACAGTTGACTGGCTGATAGACCAATGGACTTCTATCTGGATTATAATGGAGGAAGGTTTCTCAGACAAAAAAACCCCAGTAGGTTGAAAGCGGCCTCAACTTCACTGGGAGGTGGAGGGAACATCTCTCTAAAAACAGACACTCAGGAGGGGAAGAGTCCCCTCAGTGAAAAAAATACATGTTCTTCTTTCCTCAGACAGGGACAAGACAGAAAACCTGTCCACAGAAGGGGCTTTGGTTCACATGCTGAAGGAAAAGGCATCTCTGGGAATGCAGAACAAGCCCAGGGCTGCAATGCAGTGCCATCACTCTCCAGTGGAAGAACCATACCCATCTGGCAGCAATGGTGAAGACAAACCCAAGCAATAATGTCATTTGTTACCAAACCCACAGCAGCACTCCTGAGCACCTATGACTGCAGCATGGGCCTGGTTCTTACCTACGGAGAAAGAGGATAATGGAAACATTATTCCCACTGAAGAATGTCTGTGTCCACTAGGAACCTTATATTATCACCAGGTAAAATGCATGAGCTTAAAAGAACCTTCTGATGTGATTACAGCGTGGAACAAGATTTCTAGTGACTTTCAGACCATAACTTGAGATTCTCCCATTCTTTCAAAGAGAGTTGGTAGTACAAAGGAACAAGAAAATTGATTCAAGTATCTTGCCAGGAGACACCCCGATGGACTGGGAAAACTGTGTTGCCTAATCAAGAAATTCAAATAATGAACCTGATTAATTAGTTTTTAAAATTCATTGTGAGTCTAATTCTAAAAACGATTTACTGGTTATTTTGAGAGAAGTCTGCCTGATTACTTTCTAGGGAAGCTACCTGTACTTGAATCATGTGATGTACTAACTTTGAATTAGAAAATATCTCTAAATATATAAATAAGTCAAAAATCTCCTCCCTGCAATTGTTGACAGATTCCAGCAACTTTTCCCAAATGTCTGCAGCAGGGAAGATACCAGCTCTTCCCTCTCCCCTTCTTTCTTTCATCAGTAATTTCAGCAACTGCTGCCCAGACCAGGTAAGATAATAAACTCGACATTAGACTGTCCTATTTGGCATTCACTGTCCCAACTCACCATTGAATAAACCCTTTCTTTAGACTTGAATTTCTGACAATCTTGTCAAGCAACCTTGTCTTATGCATGCCACATTTTCTCCAGCACCAATCTTCTATGTCACTGCTTTCTCTTCCTCTGTTTTTCCTCTTTACCTGTTATTCCTGTGCTTCCAGAGGGTACTGCCCTTCCACTCAACTAGACTCCTCTGCCTCCTACTTACACAAATTTTCCCACCATATCTTTCCCAGACCCATCAAACCATCCCAGGCCTCACAGTCCTTTTTAACTCAGCTTTATGACCCAGCCTACAGTTCACCAGCTGCTCTGCTCCTCTAAAGCTGCCTCATTCCCAAGCATATAAACCAAATGTTTGCATTCTCCTCTTTTCCTCGGTATTTTATTGATGTCAGAGTAGGTCTCCCTCTCCTGACATTATGTGAAAGCTCTTTACCAAGAGAGCAGTGAAGATCCAGATGAGTGTCAAAAAAATGTGTGACCCCTATCCTAAATGCAAATGCTCAAAGGAAACTGTGCCCAGCTTGATTCAGCACAGCCCAGCAAAATACTAAGAGGAAATAGTTGATGCCCTGAACAGAAAATATATCCACATTGATCTTGATTATGTCTAACATAGAAAGAGGTTAACAACTAACAATATCTCTTACCATGGGATTCATTATAATGTCAAAAGAGCTGGCATTTCTGGGACAATGGATTATTGTATTAGTGTGACACATCTTGCTACACAAAAATGGGGGCTGCATTTTGCCAGCACCAAAATGCAGGAGATTGTCTGCATTTTTAATACATTGAACAATACAGGGGTCATGTTTTTTCACTGGGATTATCAACTTGAATCTCTAAGAACGAGAACATCTCCTGGAAAGAAGACCTTATCTGTCATCTTGGGAATTGACATAAACTGCCAATGAATTTATCTGCATCTGCTAGAGCATGCTCAAGTCATCACAGGATCAGGAGTTTACCTACGTAAAAATAAACAAACACAAATAAAGCATCTACCTGAGTCTCCTGACTTGCTTTATCAAATTCACAGCTGTATGGTTCCAGATGAAGAAGTAGAGATACTAGTTTTCTTATTAATTTTTCTATTTCAGAAATGTGGAAGGCTGAAGATTGCAACTTATCTGAAGATAGAGGACAGGAGGGAGGAGAAAGTAGAAGGATAACATACCAATGAAATGTTGACAGTTTTCTATTTTTTGCCAACTGTTGCTAAAATGACAGACAGTGATTTTTATGAAATGTATAATTCACAGCAAAATTGCCTAGATAACCAAGTTAAAAATGCCTTGTCTTTCCTAACAACATTATGCAGCAATCAGTAAAACCCAAAGTACATAATACAAACTGAAAATGCAAGAAAACAAATCTTTTCTTTTCCCCTAAGTCAACAAATTTTCTGAGCCCAAATAAAGTTCTTGGCTTTCTTTCAAACCTTCACAGCTTCTAATCAATAGTTTAGTCATACGATGAAAAATGATGTATCCATACTCCTCACCATTGACATTTGCTAACTGTCTCCAAGGTCGCATTGATTGTCAGTTGTTCAGTTTACCCAACTTCTGTTTTGAGCCAAATAATATGATCTTTGTTTCATTAATATTTAATAGTAATTTAGATTGTGCCAGATGATCTTAAAGCTCATTTAAATCAGCTTGAAGATAATATTAAGCTTTCTTCTAGTATAATCTATTACCATAAATGATTGTGTCATCTGCATATAAATGGTGAGTTGAATATGATAATGAAGTGCAAAGATTATCAATATAGAATGACAAATGCATCTGACTTAAAATAAATCCTTCAGGGACCCATTTATTGTGGTTTTAGTGGTAAGAGATGCATTGTTTCACTTCAAGTATTCTACAGAAAACATAAAGGATTTGGATCACGAGTTATAATATTTATCCTGTGTGAAAAAAGAAAATAAAAATTCCAAATTATACAAAATTCTATTTTCAAGTGTGGCAATTACAGGTTGTATAGATCTGTGTAGTTTATGTGCTTTCATACATCAGGCTTTGGTCAATTATTAAGTTTTTTTGAAAGAGCAATTACAACAAAGAATGTGTTTTATTTAGACCTAGTTTAGTTCATGTTTGTTTTTCACTAGCGGGTCATTTAAATTAGTTCATTCCAATTACTGTTAAATGCCTTGCCCATTAAAGAAAAGTACCTGAATGCAGAGACCCAAAACTGTTTCCTCTAAAAACAACATCTGTGAGGGCTGCAGGGAAGCCCTGTTTGGCAATAAGGCTGCATTTAAAATAATTAAATTGCCCAATTCTCTAGAGTCACGGGTTTAATCAAAACGAGTGGACAATTTCAGGGTCAAAAGGAGCTATCTTGACAGTAAGAAATACTAATAAATACATTAAAAATTGTTAAAAACAGTTGAAGAGAGTGTAAGGGCATTTACCAGCAGATATTGTCTAAGGACACTGTATAAAGTAGTCATGACACGACAATGAGGAAAATACAGTGAGGTGAAAGGGACAGGTGAAACACACTTGGTGAGAGCTGGAAGAACAGATATGCTGGACAAGCTCTCTCATTTGCTTTTCAGTCCAAATCTTCCCACTCAAAATTTCAGGTTTTTTTATATCACAGTGACCTTAATATTTGTAAAATTTTACATATTTCAACTAATCATTCTGTTTGGATGGAAGTACTGATGGAAAGAGATCCATTTTGGTCTCCTAGCATCTCAGCTCAAAAGCTCTCAGCATTTGTTCTGGCAGATTCATCTGTTGCAATAAATTGGTCATAAACAAATCTGGACTAGAAAGTGCAAGTTTTATTTCTTCAAGAATAAATTCTGGAATAGCCTTGTTAATGTGATCATGGGAGTAAGAAATGTGGAAAACAAGACCAAGTTACAGAAAGGACTGTAAATTAAACTAAGCGATCTCCTGAACCCAGAAAATTAATTCTGCAGTGGAGTCCCTATGGAATCCAGTCCTCAAGCAAAGAGTTTTAGGAGCAGCAAACAAGATTTCTGGGTGTGTGCACCACGTAGGGATGGTCTCTGGTCCTTGTGTAGACCAGAAAGGAATTTTCTTTTCCTTCCCTAGTCTATCATTTACTTCTAGAAACTGGATGGCCCAAAAACCAGGATGTAAACAGACTACAGCTGTGTTTCTAGTGATGCAAAATTCTCACATGAATGGTGTCCTGCTCACACACAAAGGATTAAGCTATTCATCGGATTTAGGATCAGGAGGACATCTGTTCTCCAAGGCAGATTAGCAAGGATCAGAGGGGTTTTATTTGTCCTAACAGTAATTTAGAACATGATCAGCTTCTTGGGATCACACAGAAGTTAATTTTATAAATATTTTGCTAGTGCACAGACCTGGAAGACTAGAAATATCCTCCACTCCTGCTTTCTGCATGTGACATGGTACAGGTGCAGCTTTCAGATTTTTACTACAGCTCTAAATTTCTCTTAAGCATTGAGAATGATGATATCTGGTGTTACAGGATGATTTATGGATGTTTCTGAACTTGTATCTATGGTATGTTTGTCTGCCAGAACAAGCCAGGAGGGGTTCAGTTGCCCAGATGCTGCCTGCTGATCCTGCATTCCTACTCACCTACGCATATGTACATTGAGTGCAGTGTGCTCAAATAAACTCCCTGTTATTCCAGAGATGTCCAAGGTACAGGAAGCAATATTGAGCCACCTTTATAAATCAGATCCTACCGGAAAACTTCCCACACATACACCCCATAAATTATAAGGCTACGTACATGTCAACAGTAGCACTATTGTATATAGACGTAAAAACATGAGCACAGACAGATTGTTCCCTTTGTAGGGGACAAAGGGTGCACAACTCAACATAGAGAGATGGTTTTTCAGTCCTTATCACTTTTCTGTACCAGTTTTTTCTGATGAAAACTTTGAATGCAGCTCAACGTCAGCTGGAATGCAAAGCAGTGTGAAAATGATGAATGATTATGGAAGCATTCTTATAAAGTAGAGCTATTTATTATTTGATTGAGATTTGGCATTAATGATTAATTTTTAGTCTTTTTAGCATGTAAAGTTTTAGCATTTTGCTTCATTCAGGTTGTTCCCTTAAGAATCAGCTAGGACACTGATGATGACTTTGAGGAAAAAAGTCACCAAACAAAAAAACTAGAATTTGTTTAAGCTCATCATGTAAAAGATTTTGATGGTACAAACTGCAGAAAGGTCAAGCCTTAAATTACTAAGTTTCTATTTGAAATTTTAAAAAGCCTCTCATTCCTGAAAGTACAGTATTAGCTCTTAAAAGAGAAAATACAACCAAGCAAGGTTTTCTTTTGTTGGTTTCAAGCTCAAATCCAGACTACCTGGGTAGATACTAAAATTGTTGTCATCTCATGCATACCTGGTGTCTCCCTAAATCAGTTCAGTAAATCTCACCTCTAACTCACTGCAGTCCTTTGCAGTAAATGACAGGAAGTACAGGCAACAAAAATCCCATGTGGATCCTGAAAGTCCACACCACTTACTAACCTTCTGTTAGTAAGAAGGAAGGACTGTTCCTTTTTAGGAGTTGGTAAGCATGCCTCTGCCACAAAGTTAATCCAGGCTCTTGCTCAAGCACCTGTAATCTACAAAGGTAACCCACTGACACAAGTTATAAGCAGTTTAGAAGTCCAGACTGACTTTCACAGGCTGGAACAGTGTCACAGCTCAGACTCAGAGGTGAGTAACATACAATGAGAATGAAAGGGGAGCTGGAGAGGATGAGGAAGGGAAACACTCCAGTCTTCCTGCCCCATCTCCTGCAATGCTTAAGGGATGAGGTGATGAACAATACGTACAAGACAGATTTCTAACAGATGGGTAAGAGAACAGCAACTTTTTCTCACTGCCATCACCATCACATCCACCTGTGAGGGAAGGAGTATTTTAGTACTTGTGTTTTCTGTAGCACCAATAACTATGACCAAGAAGTCAAGGAGGTCAGAGAAGACAGTATTTCATTAATCCAGGTGAGTAAAGAGGAGGACTTGAACAAAAGTTGCAGTTCTCTGAATAACATGAAAAAAGCCTGATTCTCATGGTAGTGGTCTGGAGACATATTAAAATTCAGAACCACTCTTGATGGCAAGGACAGGAAAAAGGAAGAGCTGGAGGCAATTTGCAGGCTACAAAAGCTCCAGTGACAAAAGGTTAGGGGTACTGGGACAGTCTACTAATCTGCCCATCAATGTACAGCTTCTATTTAATGCTCTGAATATCTTTTGTACTTTGATACTCAGCAATCCAGTATGGATTAGAAGTACTTTGTGGGGGAAAACTTGACCATGGTGGAGAGGGCAAAGCTGGGCCCTCAGCTGAAATGGCCTTACTCTAACAGGCCACAGCTTTAGTCACTGAGCTTTGGTGACCACCTGGCCACACTCTGAAGAGTCAGAACTCACAGCATTACAGAAAAAAATAAGAAAAATAGGAACCTTCAGTGACCACTGGCCGCACTCTGAAGAGTCAGAACTCACAGCATTACAGAAAAAAAATAAGAAAAATAGGAAAATTTGTTTAAACAAAATTGTGGACTACAAAGGGTTTGACACATACAGGTGCAACAGGCTCTGCAAAGAAAGTGAAGGCAGAAGCTCAGCTGGTTAGAGCCTGGTGCTAAAAATGCCAAGACTGTGGGTTCTATCCCTCTATGGACCATTCACTTAAGAGTTGGACTTGATAATCCTTGTGGGTCCCTTCAAACTAAGAATATTCTATGATTCTGGGCTCTCTGAAAACACTGTCCAGAACTTAGAAGACCTTCAAGAAATGAAAGACTATCAAGGAGAGAATTATTTTTTTCAGGTATTACTACTCATATGTCACCATTCTCCTGCTCTCTCTGCGTGACACAGATCTACTTGTCTTGCACCTATGTGAGCAGAACTGGATAGAAAGCAGTCATCATCAGTGTCCTTTTCCCTCCATTTCCCAGAGGAGAGTGCTTGCAGAGGTGAAACTAGGGATGGTGCTTGAATGCTGCCAAAGCTTGGTTTTACTTTAGAAACAAAGAGGATCATCTGGGGCTGGGTCTAATGCAGCTGAGAAAGAAATAGGGATAAAGGACTGCAGAAAAGCACCTACAGCTTTTCAATGTACTAACCTAGCCCCACTGCTACAAAAACATAGGTCTACCTCACAAAACAGGGGCATGAAAGAGACTTCGGTGGCTTAAGTGGTGCTAAATGAAATGCAGATAGTATCACTGAAAGAAAGCAAAATGTGTTCTTGAACCCCCATTGACTTACTCTTTTCCAAATCGTCTACAACAGGTGGCATATCCTAGATGCAATGTATTTTGTACCTTGCAACAGCTGTGAAGAGGATACTGACTGAAATGTTAAGGAGATACTGCTTGTTGCAACTGTCTCACATGACCAAGAGCAGTTCCAGAATTCAAAATATTTCCTTGTTCTGAAGTTAAATTGGGCTACTGTGACATTCATTCTGCAATTTAATACTCAAAGACTATGAGAGACAAAAAAACAGAAAGGAATGGGAGTAGAAACCTGCAACATTTCCCACATTTTTATAGATTTTTATATGAAATTAGTACAAGATCAGGTAAAGAGCTTTTTAATATTTCAGACTTCAGGAGCCAGTTCTTCAGCTAGTGCAAGGTGGTGCAGTTCTGTTGACTTCAGCTACGATTATTCACATTAGTCAACAGTTGCTATACGCACCCTGTGCAGTTCCATACTTACAGCTTCATCCAAATCAAATTATAATGGCCAAATTAAAAATCTAGCTAAAACATCTGTTAACTGACTTCCAAAGTAGACGCCAAAACAGCTGAGTAACACCAGACTAGACTATCTAAAACTACAGGGCTTTTTTCCTAAATAATCAGGGCGAAATCCAAAGGAGGAAGCAAGTGAATGAATGAATGATTGAATCAGTGAGCTTCATTTAGGGCCTTCACAGAACCATCTCTTTTTGTGCAACTTGAACATAATCTATATATTTCCTCAGATTAGTATGAAGACTATCCACAGAAATGCACCATTTCATTATGATCATCAGAAAACAACACAACATATAGGGCATCTTAGAGAAGACCATAAATACACATTACAGTAACTCCCTTTTTGTCTATATGAAGTTCTTCCAAATGCAAGGACCCAGAACCATAAGAGCTCAGGGATTTTTTGTTGTCCTTTTTTTTGTGTGCATGTATGTGTTAAATAAGCATTCTAAATCTGTTTTTTTGTTATTGGCAATGAAATTGTAAGAATCAATACATACTATCAAGAATATAAAGTTAATTTAAAATATGGGACTATGAGTATATATAACAGTTTATCTGCCTTCTATATTATAAATAAGTCTGGGCAACTCTCCTAGTACCCATTAATGTTCAATATAACTGTTTTCAGAAATTAAACATCCTACAACTTGATAAATTAAATACACTTATTACATTGTATATATATAAGATGCATGATATCATGATCTGTGCATAAAAGATCAATGGATGCTTCTATATTAAAAATAATTTAGAAGACGATTATAATTTATAATTTAATTTAATCCACCTTAAATTGAAAATGTTTATTCACTACCCAAAAATCAATTACTTTAAAAAATGCATGGATTCACGTTTTGCTACTACAATCACTTATTTTCTGCCTTCACCCTAATATTGAAATGAATAGATTTTAGAAAACCTCATAGGCAAAAATAAATATACAGATATATCAAGATTTTTGTATCCATATCTTCCACCTGCATATACATTTACTATTTCTTCATTGATACAGCATTTTTATCCTTCAAAAAGATACTTAACAACTTTTCTTCACCAAAAAAATGAGCAAAAGTGAAGGGAACCACTGAAATTCAGTCTTGTCAGCTGTAGTGCAGTGACAATCAGAGAATCAGCGGTAAACAAGGAAAGAAAGGAAGGAAACAAGGAAAACAAGGAAAGCCCAATTTATGGGCTAAATTGTGGCCACATGATCTTCATGAAACTCAACTGTAATAAGTCTGAAGCAGACTCCCTGAAATCATAGGAACTGCCAGTAACATCTGCTGGCTCTGTCTCCATTTGATTTAAATAATGTGCTTGTTAGCACCATTTCCCTGCAGCCTGTGCTGTCCAGGCATCTTTAGACTTCCAGCAAACATTAGCACACAAACATCCAGGGGGACTCCCAAGCTTCAGCTTGCAGTCTGTGGACCACACGGTCTGCAATGAACACCCCCTGTCAACAGCATTCCAGTCTGCCATGGAACTGCTGCCTGTCCTTGGGCAGGGTCTGCTCTCCTCTCTTCACTCCAGATTGGTGCCAGCACAGCACTTCTGACACCACGGTCTTGTTATGCTGCCATTAGAACCAGACCTGACTTGTGGTCTACTCACAAACAGCTTGCTCAGATACTCTCTCCTGGGGAGAACTGTCCATGTTCTCCTGGTCACCCAACGCACATTCCCAAGGGGAAGGCCCACAGCATGGCTGTGAGAGAACAACATGGAGGGCATTATCAGTTTGTAATAAAAGTGGAAACAGAATGGTGGTCATGGTAGATAACAGGTTAAAGATTACTTTTTTTGATCCTGTGTACTTCTACTCTATATCCAATATGGTCCAGTTAGCAAGCCACTTGAAGAATATTGATGTGCAAAAGGCCTTCAAGTACCAGTATTTGCCCTTTTCCAAACTCCTCACTGATAAGGTCCCCTCGCCTCTGCAGCAAAACAGGACCAATTTCAAAATCTGTGAAACACCACTTTGAAGAGACCTTTAAAGTAACCTTGTTGCTTTATTGGCTGGACTCAGATCTCAAAGATCCTCCATTTAGTAAGCTTTTCTTCAAAGTATTTCTGCTGCATTTACTGATTTCATTTATGTGTTTAGATAAACCATTAAAATACCAGAGAAAACATACAGCAGTTCCATTAAAATGACACATCAGATTCAATCCTAATGTCTATGAATAACCTCCAACATTTTATCAGTAGTGCACCATCAATTTTGCACTTAGGCTACCATTCAAAAAGTCTTAACTGTATCCAGACATTCCACAAATCCCTCAAACCACACATGGGATCAGACCAAATTAAGTCTTTCCTACAGATCAGCTCTCTCCATTTTGTAGCTTCCAGACATGCAGCTTTCCCTGTGGACAAGGCTGCCCTCTCCACCCTGCTGCTTGCAACAAGAGCTTCACCATAGCAGGCTGCTTTGGAAGCACCCTGCAGAGGTGCTGGGGTCACCACAGCTGTGTCACCAGAACATTTGACCTAACCTAAATTAAGGGCCCCATCCTGATGTAGGATCCTTTCACACATCCCCTGTATATATGTTACTGAAAAATTAGTAACACAGAGCTCTTCTTGTACCAGCAATAAAGAATTCTCAGGGGAATTGAGAATCCTTGAGCCTACAGTTCTTTTTCCAGTATAATTTACTGAAGGCTGAAAGCTGGCTACCCTAGAAGGTGACTGTGCTTAGCATCTTGAACCTTCAGAACCTCCAGCCATAAAATGAGAATAAAACTATTTCCCTAATTCATGGGAATGTGAAAATCAAAACTGCAAGGCATCCAACTTACAAGGTGAGAGGGATAATAAACATTCTATAGAGGGCTGGGTAAAAAAATAATTTTGACAAATAAAATACTTTGATTTAGCACTCCCTGGATATGCGCACAAGTCTTCACTGAAAAAAAGTGTAAAATGCAAGGCCAAGAACCCCAAAGTTTTAACAGGCCTAATTGAATTTACTTCAGGCTCTTACTCCCCTAGCTGGGGAGCCCATTTAGGATGCTGGTTGATCTTACATACAGTAAAACATAAGCTACAGGACAGTAAGGGGAATTTCAGATTAGAGTATCAGCTTCTGAATTCTCTATTAAGTGGGTTTAAAAGTGAACTTTATTGTTAGGTGGTTTTAAGGTGGGTTTTTTTGTGTCTAATTTCTGAACTATTACGCACATGTGCATTCTTCTAAAACTGACAGGTAACTTGGTTCACTTGTGAAACTGAAATGTAACCTTTAATTTTACAGCCTATACTTTAGAAAATTATGCCTTTGAGTGGCTGAGACTTTTGGAAGGTGGGAGTGGTACACTAACCACATAAGAAGTGGAATGCCACAAGAGAATTCTTTGTGCTGTGAATAATGAGTCAGGAATACAGTTATGAGAAGCACATAACTCACTCTTTCATCAACATGCAGACTCCTTCCTAAAGCTATTCTCATCTTCTGCAGCCACCGGTAAAATGCATAGACATAAACTCAGATCCAGTATAAACAAATGAAATGTAAATGTCAGTGTGGCTGCAGCTACCTCCCCTAGAGCTGATTTTGCCACAGGATCAGGCTAAATGTAAATAAGAGGGAAAGTACAGCACTTTGAATGAAACATATCAATTTAAATGAAATAAGGCTACTTATTTTATCTCACAAACCATGATCCAAATAAGATTATCTGGATTTCTGGGAAACAAGCCCTGAAGAGCAGTGAGTATTTGCCTTTTGTGGCACTTGAAAATCTTTGGGCTAATTCACAGCCCACAATTTGCAGCCCAACTCAACAGCAGTGCAGTGCTGAGCTCTCGTGGCCTGTCCCTTTGGTGTGTGGGTTACCTTGCTAAACAGAGCATCCCCAGGAGCAGATCTCCCTGGGAGC
Source organism: Passer montanus (assembly GCF_014805655.1). NCBI lineage: Eukaryota > Metazoa > Chordata > Aves > Passeriformes > Passeridae > Passer > Passer montanus. Next base: position 974,371 of record NW_024360941.1, on the reverse strand, counting down.
ACGGACAAGTAGATACAGGATGACTGCCAGCCTCCTACGCTCTAGGGATACTTAATCCAGTCTCTGGAAGCATGTACATAGACACTCTCCCCCTCCCCAGACACCACACCCTGCAACAGCTGAAGGAACAGGCCTTAACTCTGCTGTAACTTGTCCAGCATGTTCAGTTTTGTAGCCTTCATTTGACTCAAGCAAGGTTTAGTTCTGATTAAACCTGTCACAGCTGGTTTGCTTCCCTAAACAAGACAAAAAAATTACTGAAGCACCTCATTGGCGTTTTCTAAATCTTCAAAGACAACCTTGAACAAGCAGGACAAGTTTACACAGCTGTAAGTATTATTGCATTAATATAATCTTTCCATCTTCAGGAATAAAATATATAAGAACCATTATTTACCGTATGTGGTGGTGCTAGATTTTTTTAAATCACAGAAAACCTTGATCTTAATAGCCTGTTTTTCCCGAAATTAGCATAAGCACTCTTTTCCTTTAAAAATCCGGGCTAAGTAAGAGCCCGTACAAATCTCCTTTTAGATATGGGTTTCAGCTCTTTAGGAATTTTTATTTGTGATTCTTGAAATAGCTTTCAGCCTGATCCTTTTTCCTCGAATCTTTTCTGGGAAATATACACACAGAGTTTTCCAAATAGACTGCTTTAATTATATTGTTATATACTGAACACAATACTGTCCAAAATACAGGGTTTTTTGGGGAGATGTGGTTACAGATGGACATTCTGTGCCATGGATTGGTCTAGCTTGCTTTGACCCATGGATGACAGACCAGGCACACCTCAGTCCCTTTCACAGGCTGACAGTGCAAAGATGGCCTTTGAACAGAGGCTTCTGCAGCATCAGATGAAATAAGACTTGTGATTATTTCTAAAGTAATTGTTTTATATTGGGTATTATAAACAGTAATAATATTTATATTTAAAGAGCAGAGGTTCCAAATTACAAGATATCCATCTGATCAGTATACACTTTGGAACTCCACAGCAATACAAGGGGTGTTTTCTGAGCACATGTAAACCATGACTAGAGCTTCACATTTCAATATTCATATTGAAACCTATGACAGTTATCACACAACACACTTCCAGGACCTGGCAGCACTGACACTGGTAATAGGGAGCCATCAGCATCAACAGAACAATATCTTCTTGTTTGATACTGGTTTAAGGCAAGAGAATGACAATTATACAAGGAGAAGCACACAACAAGAAGAAGGCTCAGTGCAAGCAGCAGAGTGAGACAGTGTTTGGCCAGACCCATGAGGCTGAAGGAGCTGCTGGCACTGGGGGTGAGCCTGCAGCACCCATCTTTCTCCACTCAGTGTGGGGCACCACCGGGCACAAATGAACGAGCACAGACCTATCCAGCAGGCAATAATAAAATAAGGAGTGAGATCAAATCAAAGAAAGAAACCAGACATTTTATCCCATTCCCCATAGCACTTGATTGTTAAAGCTGCTGTGATTGCCTTAGGCAAAGTTTGACCCACTGACTGTCCTGAAATCAAATACGGTGGCACATTTTTGAAAAGTACAACCACTATCCACACATCTCAGACATTTTCAGGGACATTGAGTTCAAGTAAACTGCCATGGAATAAGCACAATTACATTTTCTTCTCCTACATTACCCTGCAACTCAGTCACATTCTGGTTTAAACTTTTGACTCACTTAATTTTTATGCTGGTTGTTCATTTTATAATCCAGTTGTTATATGTTTCATTCTCTTTACTTATTTCCTTTTGCAATCATCCTAGGATAGGGACTAATTATTTTAATAGCTCTCATTACATCATGTTGGTGCATTAGCTTTTCTTTTTTAAATGGAGTTACATTTATGCAACATCTTTATTCTTTTTATTCTCACTAAACCACAAGCAAAATGGCAGACTCCCCTATGAGTTATAGAAATAAACAGTGCTTTTAGCAAACTTTTCAACAACAAATCAGGAGAATGGGAGTAAGCATGATCACAAGGTTGGAAAGACTCATGCCCAAGAAATTAAAATGAGAGAAAACAGTGAAAAATCAGTGCATCTAAGTACCCTAAGCAGGCTTTAAAATTAATAAATGCTTGAAAACAGGACCACTCTAAAATGACTTTATCAAATATACAAGCATGAGAAGGACATGTGGAGACACCTTATGATAACAGTAAATTTGAAAAGGCAAAATAAAATAACCCCTGGGATTGGAAAAGAACTGCCTATTTTGACTATCAGCACAAAGCAAAAGCTAAAGAATGGATTTTCTGCAGCCTCGGTTGAAACAGCCTGACTCAGGGCTTATCTACTCTCTTTGGGAAACTTTTTTTCCCCAATTCTCAGACAGATCTGCCCTTGCTCCAGCTTGTTGCCTCCTGTCCTTTTCCTCTATGCATCTCTGAGAAGAGTCTGTCTTCTCTGTGGCTCCTGGCAGGTATTTGAAGGGAAAAATTCCATTGCCCCGGCCTGCTCTTTCCTATGCTGCACCACCCTTGGGCCTTGCTTTGGATTTTCTCAATCTGCCAAGAGTGGTCTTGTTCCAGGAGGTCCTAAATCCGGACACATGGAGTTCCAGATGAAGCCTGATGAGCTACTGAGCCAAGGGCCACCATCCTTTCCCTGTGCTTGGCAGCCACACTCGTGCTCAGGACATGAATGGCCTCCAGCACAGCGAGGATCCCCTCCTGATCCTGTTCTCCTTCTCCTGCAGGGCTGCCCTGGCCTGCAGCCCCAGCCTGTGCCCTGAGCATCCTGGCACCAGCTCCCTCCAAGTCGGTGTCACCTGAGAAGCTTCTCAGGGCAGGTCCTTTTGTCCTGGTGATCAGGTTGTCAGGCTGCAGATGTGAAGCAATGGCAGACACAGAAGTGACTCATGCCAAGAATGCCAGGCATGGTGAGCCTGCAGCTAAAGTATGATAATACTGCTGGAATTTTAAGCCTGATACTTGAGCCTTTATTTTTTTTCCATTTTGTAATTCTGTAATTCATATTTCCTAAACTTGACTACCGGGATACTCCAAGAGGCAGTGCTGAAAGCCTTGTTAAAATATATTTACTGCTCTTCCCTCATTAAGAACCAGTTTTTTCAACACAGAAGGCATTCTGAAGGTTGATCACCTTCAGTTCATCCTTCAAAATCTGCATTGTTTCCAGCCCCCTTGTTATCCTCCACATGCCTGGAAATAGTGTCTATGTCAAAATTTTCAAGGCTGGGGGGATGTAAGACTGTCCAACCTATAGTTTTCTGGATGTCTTTTTTTTGAAAAAGAGTGCACCATTTCATTCTTTCCAGTGAACAGAAACCTCCCCAGATTGCCACCTCTCAAGATAAGAACTTAGCTTTACAATGTCATGTGCCAGCTTCATCAGCATCCTTAGATGCAATCTGCCTTATCTGATGGATTTTATACATCCAGTGTACTTAACATAGTCCTTAACTTGCTCTTTCCTACCATGGATAGAAACTCTCTTCCCAAAAATCTCCATTGCTAGGTGCAATCTAGAGATCTGGGAGGCCTACACACATGTAGCTGTTGTAAATACACACACACAGAGACTCTGCATGCAGAGTACTCAATCAAGTGACAACTATATATATAGAAACCTGCCTACCTGTCAGTGGTAGTATACTAGACAATTAAATACAGCAAGAGACTTAATTAAAATTGCTTACAGCACATGAGGGGACTTTGCCAGTACAAGGATACTGGCCTAAAGGAGCACTGTTCACCTGAGAACAGAAAGATATGCCCACAACCCATCTGACAACAAATGATTTCCTACTTAGCTACTAATAAATGACATGGTATTTCATAGGGGGCACTGCTAATAGTGAATATTTACAATGAACTTAGTGTCCAGTCAGTGCATCTCACACCGGGGAAATGAAACCAGATTTGGGCATCTGCCAGTACAAATTTCAGTTTGGATTCTGTGTCTTTTTCTTGTTTTCCAAACTCTGTTACCCTGCATGTGTGCTGTGTTTGAAGCATGTTGACACTCTGTCTTGATGCAGCTGGCACCCCAGATCAATTCCTGGATGCCCAGCTTGAAAGCACTTGAAAGGAAAACCACAGGGTTGGCTCTCAAGCTTTCTGGATTTTCGCTGGCCCAGCATAGCTTCATCCCAGAAGAGTTCCTTTATTTTGTATATCTTCTCTAAAAACCATGGACACTTACTAATATCCTGTGTACTAATTTGATTTTCCAGTAGCTATCACAACATCAACATCATAATTAAAAACATCCTTTCCTAAGAAGCACTCTGAACTTTGAAAGCAGATTTTTTTTTTTTTTATTATTCCTGCAGTTCAGTCCAATCTACCTCCAACACTCAGCTTCCTTTTGATCTTCCCCTGCAGAGATGGCCAGCGTAGCATTACTGCATGTTGGTGATTCTGACTAGCAACTGAAAACACTATCTGCACTCAGACTTTATCTGGCTTTTGTTCTAGTTCCTCACAAGCTAGTTTGGATTAAGGCACAGCCCACTGCATATACAGAAAGATTAAAAGATTCCCAGTTTTTGTACATCTTAGCCAAAAAAGCAAACAACCACCACTCCCTGCAGGAGTTATGGCTCTATTGAAGATGTGGTTTCCAGCACCAATTCTGCAAACAATTCTCTGTGGCAGTCAAATATCTCCTGCTAAAAGCAGTTGATGAGCTTAGGCTGTTGCTATCCCTTACATGCAGCAGCTCTGACATGGATGTGCAAAGCAAAGCCCTGCTTTCCCCACCTAGGGGGACAGACTCCCATACTTCTGATGTGTAAAGACAATAATATCCTGCTCTATCTCAACACCAAGGATAGCACTGGCAACAGCACTTCTGAAGCCCCCTCTCACTGTTTGTCTTCTCTCCAGAGAGCCCCTCTTTAGATGCCAAGGTACACTAAAGTCCTGTGCCTGAAGCTTCATGTCAGTTCACAGTATTAATGAAGCCATTAGGGATTTTCATTTTAGAGAATGCTTTATGATTTTGATACCTGATCAGCTTCTAATCAGGTAAATCTAATGTGGGGAGAAATTTAAAAAGATGTTCTCTCTCACTGCTCTCACTGTTCATTTTGTCTGCATGTGGTCATGCAGGGTAGTCTTATCTTTACTCAAATGCTAATAAAAAGAGACAGTTCTACATTATGAATATCTCCTCATTCTTCAGGCACAGCCAACATTTTTACATATTCATAGCCAACTTGAAGGCAAACATAAGGACCTGGCGACTAACATTTTTCTTTAAGAGATGAGTGAGCATCCTTGTCCCCTTAGTATTAAGTTTTGTCATGATTTAAAGGACACTGAGCTCAGATGAACCATTTGTCACTACTGTGTCACTACAGGAGAAAAATCTGCTTGTTACATTGAAATACCTAATGGCACTTTTCATTAATATTATGAAGTCCTTTATATTCACTTCTCTCTGGTTCTGGCAGCAATTCCCTATGACCACTGCATAAAGTTTCATTATGATACTTATCCTTGAGAAGCACTTTCATTTGCCATAGAAATGACTGGAAAGATAATGTCATTGTTCAGTGGTGGGTTCTTCTCTCCCATCTCCTTCTTACTTCTTTTATTTAATTTAAGGAAAACAATAAGAGAGACTTAACTCCACTTCTTTCCCTCTCTTTCAGATACAATGAAAATAAGATAAAAAACCTGTCAGATCTGTCACTGAAATTTCAGTTTATTTATTATGGAGTAACATTGTTTTTCCAAGGGAGCATTTTCAGCTATTCAGCTTTTCCTGTCATCATTGTATACTAAGAGGGAGGGAGGATTACCTGATTTTGATCAATAAATTCTTTTGTGACAATAAATGTGAACATTTCAGGACAATAATTTGTAAACAACCTACTGACTGGCTTATTTTTCCCCTGTAAGAACCTCTGTGCACTACTGCCATTGCCGATCAGAGAATTTCGAGAAGAGATAATAAAGAATCCTGACAACCATTTGGACATCTCTTCTTTCCTCCCGCCACCCCACATCTTTTGTTGTGTTTTCCTGTCTAAAAAAAGTCCTCTTTCCTTTGGCTGTATTTTACATTCTGTTTTTTGTTTTCTTGTCTGCCCCCGATTCTTAGTCCCCCTCACCCACAAGAGCTTGGGGGCCTTCCTCCCTCCCTCACTGTGAATACCATTACCCTAGGGACATCAGGAAATTTTTCAGATGTAAACAAAAGCATAAATCCCTTTGCTTGTCTTTTCCTGCTTTATTCTCTTCTCTATTTCCCTACCCCCCACTTCATAAGTAGTTTTGTATGTTTAGCCACCTGCAGAGATTGAGGGTGGAAGACATGAAATCAGAAGCAAACAAAACCTGTGCTTGCTTCAGCTTAGTCATTAATAGCACCATTAGCTTATTGAACTCCAGGATATATCATGTCACAGTCCATGATTCAGGGTCTCTCAATTGCTCTTGCATTGTTTATATCCTGAGTCAGAGTCTTTCAGATAATTTAGGCTTAATCATTCTTCTGCAACAACAGTCTTACAGGTGCCATTTAATCAAATCTATCAGTTATGTTCTGAGACATCTTGAGGTTTCAGAGAAATCACAAGACACTGCCTTAGCATTTATTTACTCACAGGAGTAGAAACGTTCTTTGTGCTTCAGCTTAGTGAAAATGCTAAATGCCAAGGAAGCTGAATGAACCGAGGTATCTGTGTCTGTTATGTCAGTGTGGGAACAGGGAGCTCGACCAGAGAGCAGAAATATGGGAACAAGGAAAGAACCCTGACCTCAAGCAGCAGCATGAACCAGCCTCTCTGAGTTAGTGCACACATTCTGTTTGGCTCTCTTCTGTGACCGGACCGATGCAGACAGAAAACCAAGTAAGTACTTATTAAAGCTGTAAACAACAGAAAAAAAGAGCCTTATTCCAATGTGTTGCTACAGCATCTGTCACCTGAATGCTTTTGAGAAGTGTTTTACAACATGAATGTATTTATTCTTATGCTCACCCTTGCTCTTTAATTGAAAACCTCAACAGCCTGAACTTGAGTTCATGTGTGATCTACAAGTCTGCCTATTGCCACTTCAGTCTTGCAAAGTCATAAAAGCAAAATACTGGGGAAATGGTCTAAGAGCCCTTGCTGCAGGGAAGAGCTGTGCCCTTAATTTCAGCTTTGTTTTCAGAGAATTAAGAATAACGGGGAAGGCTCCAATCATTCAAATAGGGGTTTTGAGGGTTTTGTGGTTTTTGTTTGGTTTTTTTTTTTAAACATGCAGTCTTACTGTTGTTTTGTTGTAGGAAACATTACATTTAAGCACAGGTTGGCAAGGAAACCACGCTCTAATGTGTTGTGGGACAATTCAGACACACGGTCAACACAAATATATATGTATCCTCTACAGCCCAAAAGAATAAAACCGGAGAAAATTTAATCTTCCATTGTTATTTATGAAAATGGTACTTAAGCATATTTTTCTGCTTTTTATTGGATGGGGGAGTATCACATATAACCCGATTCCTGGCAAAACTAAGAAGTTAATTTAATTTAGATGAGAATTAAAAATTTCCCAAATCTCATTCATATCACTCAAACATTTTCTAAAAAATGGCTGAAATCCAATTCCTCCACAGTCTCATCCAACTGACAACTTTTAGAGAAGTATTATTAAGCAAACAACATCCCTTTTCCTACTCTTCACATATTACAGCAGGATGAGAAGCTTGCTCCCAATAAAAATTTCTCAAGCTTTGTAGAACAAAATGTCCTACTTCTAAATCACATGAAACCTACAGACAGCTAAGCAATTTAATGCACCAGTATTTGCAAATTTCTCTAAAGCATAGAATACTATTAGTCTTTGGATTATGGATAGGGAAACCAACACAAAAATAATTGAGCTTTCCAATGTTCTTGCAACAAAGCAAAGAATAGAACTAATAAAAGTAACAACTATGTATCTGGATCCTACAAACGCCCTTTGCTAAAGGGTGTCCATGCTCCTGATTCATGGTGTTAGCAAGCACATGAAATAGTTTATGCAGTGTGTTACCCTCTGAAAGACAACTCCCTTTTCACTTTTTAGAGAATCCTGCATGTGACCGTTTCCTGCTTAACACTGTTGCCTGGTTCTTGGGAGCTTCTCAAGAGCTGTCTGCCCTGGGACCTTCCCTATCACCCTTTGAAGTACAGCAGTCATCTGATTTGCTTTCAAACCTTGTATGATAGGCAAATATATCTGTATCATCCACTTCCTCCTTTAATCCTGCACTAAGCCTCAGGTGTGTTTACCAACCACAGCATCCTGAGGTACCAGACTACATTCAGTTTTCTTTTCCACAGTCCATCAAAGATATGAATTGACAGCTCCTCCCAAATATAAAGAACTAAAAGCATGCTGGTGGCAGAGTTGTGATGGCACAACTCTGTTCTCCAGCATTTGCTGCTTTCACCTAGGCCATATTTGCCTGGAGTCTGTTAGGTTGTAGCTGCTGTTCAAAAGCTGCTGCATTTTTTCCTGTTCTCATACAGTCCCATCTTGCCAATGGACTTGATCAAGACAGTTGTCCACAATAGCAACCAGGAGAAATTAAACAGGTGAGAATGCTACCTTTCAGCAGAATTTCTTCAGGCTGAATCTCTGATCCTTTAAAAAGCAGAGGAAACTGCTAGGGAGGGTGTCTGCTTCATGTACTCTCTAGGTACCATTGTTCTGCTGCTGTGCACTAAAAGGTGTTCTTGGTTTCACGTTCTTTGTGTCCTGGAATGAATGAAAGCAAGCCAGCAGTGCTTTTTATCACCCCTAATCTAATTGGCCTTATCCTCTCTTTCGCTTGCAGGTAGCTGACTATCACACACTAAGATGTTCCTAAAATGTACATCTCAACATTTTTTCTGACATATTTTTTCTCTGCTTTTTCTTTTATTTAAAGCTGTTTCTCTCTTCAGTAACAAAACTAAGAGAGCAGCACTTCCCAAACAGTAATATGAGCACACAGTAGACCTCACACAGATGTTTTCCAAAACAGAGTTTGCCACATTTGCTTTTACCAAGTTATGTTTGAAAAGAACTTGCTCACCATTATCTGAAGTGATGGAATGAAGTGGTTTTCAAGTAATTGGTCTGGGTGGGAAATAAAAAATATCGTTTAAGAAACAGACAAGACACTACTTGTTTTACACATCTGTTCAGAAACAAGTTTGCACTTGCTTATTCACACCACCAACCTTGACCCATTGCTTAGCAGTGCAGCTGAGCATAAGCAATTCAGCTACCTGACCAGCATGTTACTATGAAAACACTCATGACAGTGCCTGCCACTTTTGTTGGCCGACAGGTAACACTAGCAAGTAACCAGAATTCTCAATTTCTACCTTAATTATGGTGGAAGCGATGCCTTAAATTTCTATTAATTTATTAGGAATTCAAGCAATGCTGAAAGTCTCATAACCTCGAGTTATATATGTATCTATGTAGTGATAGATACATATATAGCTATCACTACAAGAATATACATATATATATATGTATATTCTTGTAGTGATATGGCAAGAATATACATATATATATATGTATATATATACTCTTTGATTTAATGCTTTCAATTTATAAAATTCACTTTTCCAAGAGTCTAGATATTCTTGGAAACCTGTAATCTAGCTTTGGAAATTGTAGTAGTTTGAAATATTAGGTTCATAAGTTCATTTGTCACAATGCCAGAAACCCTTTGGCCCATTAACATCATGCCCACACACATCAAAGACACTGTCAAAGAGTAGAATGACTTGAGAGAGATGCTGAAACATTGCAAACAAAGTGAGAGTATGCTGTGCTCTGACTACTATTACAGAAATAAAACACTTCTTTCAGAAGGAAATGGCACTAACAGTAAAGAGGCACATCTGAGAAAATTTTATGAATAATAAGGATAGTAAAGTAAGGAATAAGTTGCTTAAACTGTTCTCAAATTCCTACAACTATCACACTACTTCCATAGGCAAATGTTTTTCAAGAATGCTCAGATAAAGTGGAACCTGTTATGAAGAAGAGAAAAAAAAAAATCCAACCATCTCCAGCCTTTTCTGGGAAAAGTTCCAGTGTAACCAACATCAGTTCCTTGTCAGTTTATTCTGCCTGCCTTATCGCTCCTTGTCCCCTGCTCCACCAGTCTCCAGTATGTGTGCCTCCTTTTGTTGCTCATGTATCCCCGGTGTCATGCCCAACCTGCAGGCCATGTCTCTTTCTGTCCTTCTGAAGCCCTGAATGTACCTGCTCCCAGCAGTGCCTTAAAACTGGGATAGGACTATGGGGGGGGACAAAAAAAAGTTAGCATTGATGATGAGGTCTCCTACCTTTAAGGTATGGAGGAGATATGCCGCCACTTCACTTGGTTTTCTTTCAGACTGTGTCCCTTTGTGACCTCCTGGTAGCACTGCCTTCCTCTGACAGTAGAGTCATGGATACTCAGCCCAAGCTAAAATGGGAGGAATAACCTTTTACTTTGCTCTGTTGCATATCTTGGCTTTAGTTGGTGTTCCTCAGCAGGAAAAACTGATGGGTTAGGTCATCTCTTAATATCCCATTCAGCCATATTTCCATTATTCTCTTCTCTTGTGATTTACTAACGATAAGTTAGATTAATAAAAACTGGAAAAGAGACCAAATGGAAGGAAAAATCCCTAAAATAATTGTGCAGAGGAACTAAAAAGAGGAAAAGGAATAAAATCTTCATTATAAAGAAACACAGTGGTCCAAATATTTAAACATGCCCGTTGAAAATTTTCCTGGAATCCTGAAATTTCAAAGTACTGAGTACTTTTATCTGCCAGTAACCATTACCTTGGTACTTGCAATCCTGTCATTGAATTAACTGCTCTGAAAAAACAAGACCTATTTCTTCTTTCCAGTGCCTGAAGTGACTGATGCAGATGCAGGTGTTTAATTTTAGGCACACAGACTTGAAAAATACAAGTGATTAGTTCCAGGGTTAGTTCCCAGATAGATTTACTATAGCTAGACAAAAATCCACAATCCATCTGCTTTACATTTCACTAGAAAAGTAGACAGGTAAGACAAAGCTGGTTTAGTGAACTCCTGGAGTCTTCACCCTGCAAAACCACCAGACCCTGGAAAATCTCCCAGGTAACAGATATCCTGGCTTAAATAACATAGTACTACTCTGGTCTTTCATGGTAATATGAAGCACTTTTTATCATTTTAGTATCTACTAAATTATACTCTCATACACACGTGAGATAGTAGATATGTCATTAAAAAGATTAATCTGATTTCTATATATTACTAGCAGGTGTTGCAGAAGACAGCAAAAAAATTATATTCAAAAACATTTTTTTCAACAAATTTAATTTGGTGTACAAGTACCCAAGCAACCCCAACAATCAACTGAGAAATCAGATGAATCTTTTTAATGACATATTAAAAACACATCTCTCACGTGTGTATGAGAGCATGGGCAGAATCAGAAAGAGCTGTGACCACTGGATTCCCATTAAACAAAACTGTGGCTCCATCCCCCTGTCTTTCGTTGCTTAACAGGAAGGGGAAGGGTTTCCCTTGCTTTGCACTATGCACCAGATCTGTGCTACTGGAAAACTCTCCCCTCAAAACTTTTTTTCAGTCTTAGATTTAAGAGATTCTTTTATGTTCTCTAGTTGTAAGGATCTGAGACATGCAGACCTCCCTTCTAGAAACAGGCTTCAGTGCTTTGAGATGCAGATTAACTTGGCAAAGTTAACAAGTGTGGTGCATGTTGCGTACTGCTGTGCTATATTAATAACCAATAACAATTTACAGACCTTCAATAGAGAAAACTCTGACAGATCAAGCAACCCTGAAGCATTTGAGTGTGAAACCAACTGAACCTCTCCATGACAGCAAGATTCTCCAGGGACTTGTCTGATTTATGAAAAAGTTACCTGTTAGAAATAGAATCCCACCTTTTTATTCAGATATAATTTTACTCTGTACTGCAGGGTGTCTGGCTTGTGCGCTCAGCAAATGAAAGGTGGAGCCCTGGTGCATTTGCCTGTGATCCACAGGGGAACATTCTGACTGAAAAATCTCCTCTTGTGGAGCTTCTGTCACTGACTCACTGATTCCAAAGTGCAATGTGTAACTCTGGATGGGGTCAAATGCCAACTAGGAAAGCTTAGTAGCCTATTTTATGGTGCTATTTTTTCAGGGAAAAAAAAAAACCAAAACAAGGGACATGAAAAGAAAGTGGCAATGACACAGGGAAGAAGCACGTTGAACTCTCTCTACTTTGAAGAGAGCATTTTTTTAACCCTCTTGAGGGAATGCTTACTTTTTCCATCCCATTTAATAAAACTGATCACAGAGAACTAATTTCTGCTAGGTAAATAGCAACTGGTACATCAATTTCCTGCCAGCAGCTGCAGTTTCAACAGTTTCAGTCTTTCATTCAAATGTGTGAATGCTTTGCTTAAATTGCACATTTCTCATTTAGTGTACCTTGAAAATACATGCTGTCATTCATTCAATCTCTGAGAAGAGTTTGGCTGTGCTTTGGCTTGCATAAAGCAGCACTAGAGAGAATCACTGAAGCAGGTAAGAGGAGACATTAGAACACACACAGGTAGAGTTTGGGAAAATTTAAAAAAGCTTCTGCCTACAATTCTGAGCAGTAAATGAAGCAGAAGTTCTAAATCAGCTCACCAAATCCAGCTGATTTCTCTCAAGGGTTAAAGGCCAACAACTCATTGTAAAAATAAATTATTGCATGGACCCAAGGGTCTTGGAAAGATAAAAGGTGTCTCTTAAAAAGAGTCCAAGCTGAAAGTCTTAAATGTAGCAATGAATTAATACAAAACTTCAGAAAATTCTACCTTGTAGATCAGTTCCTATAAGTAACCTTTCTTTTTGTCCCCAACTGCTCCATTATATTGACAGGAAGAAACTAGGATGCCATTTACTTAACCTAGCTAATATTTCTCATTTGTAATTCCCAGAATACCACTTCTCCTCCCCTCCAGCCTGGGAGCCATGTGATTTTGTGTGTTCATACCACTGGCTGCTCTGGGGATTCCAGACCTTCTCATGTACCATGCTGACATTTTGCAGTCAGTCCTTTTTGGAGCCCAAGAACAAGTTACAAGAGGGATAAAACTAGGAAATTTTTCAAAAATTCCCAAATGAGGATTTTTATGGGTTTGTTGTTTTTTCCCCCCACTAGGTAATACCTGCTCACAGATATTTCATCTTTTTACAGTAGTCGTCTAATTGGAAAAAAATATGCAGATTATGCTGCAAAGCATTCTGTTTTCAAAACAATTGCTCAAAATAAAATAAAAATTAAAAATTTATTTTACATTTGAGTTAAAATAAGCCTGATTTCTCTATAACACTGTTTTAGGAAGGCATTTCACAGACTTTCTCCCCAAAGTCACAATTCATATTTTTGCTTTGAGACAGGACAGACTTTAAAGACATGAAAATGAAAAATCCAGTTTCTGCACTTTCAGAATAAATCTAGTTATTAAAAATATGTGGTGTTTGCCAGCCCTTGTTCTTCTTTGATGTGTGCTGTCAACATGTGTATGTACATTGTGGCTGCAACACGATGCAAATCCTGGAAGCCAGAGACTTTGTTAACCTACCAGTATTGATAGCTTATCTGAAGTCATGGTTCATTAAGCATGGAGTTTGTGATCCTATGAAAGGGAGTAGCAGTTAAAAAGTAAGCATATAATTAGACATATCACCATGACAAAACCCTTCAGTACACATCCTTTTCCTTTTTTTCTTTCTAACATGTTAACTAACATCTAAGTGTTTTTCTAACACGTAGATTTATACTGTGTCTGATTCCAAGCAGTACCCCAGCATTTACCTACCAGATGGCAGAGTTTCTGGGAAGAAAAAAGGCTGAAGATGTGATAATCTGACCTCGCAGAAGCAGCATCACTTCATGTTTCAGCAAGAGCACTGCATGCAACACAAATGTGAGTAGAGCTCACACGGCAGCTGTGGGTGCACTCTTCAAGGACGCCATCAGAGATGTTTCAGTTCCAGCTGACCAAGCAGGATGCTCTTTCCCAGCTACCTCACAATGTCTTTTCACACAACTGGTCATCCAGGGAGAAACCCCTGTGTATTGGAGCAGGTTGTTCCTTAATCAGTTGGTAACAAACTCAAAAATACAAGTCTTCCTAAAGCATCTTGCACTGCTAGTACGAACCAGACAGCGTAAATCTCATGCTTCGAGCATGCTTTGAGATGTGCAGCTCAGAAAACAACTGAAAACACAGCCAAATCAGTAGTTTTGCTTCAGAGAAATCACATTTAGTAAGAAATCAGATTTCTGGGTCTGATTTTGTCCTTACAAGAGATTTAAGAGAATGTACAATTACTGCGTCAATTAAGTTCACTTTCCCTGCTAATGCCTGTCCGGAAAGAGGTTTTCACAGGCCAACAGAAAAGGAAAATGTTTCTACAGATCCAAAGGTTCTTCCCACTAACAACATTAATGCCATGTTCACTGTTAGTTCAGAAGCATGTGAGATGAGGGGACATGGAAAGCTGAGCATTCAAAATTCTGCCACTAGTAGGTAGAAATAAATTCTTTTTAATGTATTTGGGGATGCTGGACAGAAGTTACCAAGTAGTTACTAAACTTCTACAGACATAGAATTTTTGCAAATTAAATTAGTAATTCAGAATTACCATGGATTAAAAATACCGCTCTGTAAAGATAAATTGCTTAGCCCCATTGCTTAGTTTTCTAGTCATTTTTTAACTGCTGCTAATAATTCACTAAGCCTTAAAAAACCCTAACATATTCTAACCTGTGAGTCAACAAAAATCTACACAGGGAAACTAAAAACCCATGAGGCCAAACTAAAAAGGGAAAATGTTTCTACAGATTCAAAGATTCTTTCCACTAACAATGTTAATGTCAAGTTCAATACCATTGCTAAGACACACATTCTCTCTGTCTTCTCTATGAAATATAATTTGTGCATGTCAACAGGAAGGACCTTAGAAAAAATTTTTAGGAAAAATGATTAGGAAAATTTTTTTTTTCTTTCTTAATGAGTGATGTGTGCTACTTCTGCAATGGGAGTGGGGTGCTGCAGTGCCCTGTTACTCTTGGACAGTGACATTAAGCTCACTAGAAGAAAATCCTGGAATGACTGCAACATTTTTGCTTATTAGAAGAGGAACAGCTTCCATGACAAGAAATATATATTGGTAGTCAACTGGAAAACCACAAAGAAGATACTAATGCTTACCAAACTCACACTGGCAGGCTTTTTTCCAGTGAGACTATATATTACTAGCAGGTGTTGCAAAACACAGCAAAGAATTTACTTTTAATAAAATTTCTTTCAATAACAACAATTTGGTGTACAAGCAACCCAAACAATCAACTGATAAATCAGATTAATCTTTTTAATGACCAGAAATAAAAACCCTGAAAAACTTACTTTTCTCATAATATTTTTCATTTGTATGGAACAAAGTACTGCTGAATGTGTAGATGTGTGAAGAAGGGAAAGTATTTTAATTTTCCAAAATTAAATCGCTGAGAAATGTTAAGATGGTATTACAAAAGCATGTCATAATCTCTAAAAGACTGGACTGAACCTCTCTGAAGAAAAAAAAAAATGGGTATGAGTCTGACAACAAATTTTGGCAGCTGTCACAAGCCTAGGTAAAGCCCTCATATTGCCTTCGTAGCTGACATTTCTAAATACATCTTGCTGCATGTAACATAACCAAATCATAAAGCAAAAAGGTTTATTGTCAACAAAGCATTTTTTTGCTCTAAAATGACATGCCATCATTAGCATCCATGCTGCTAGCTTTGAATGATGTGTTACCTACTGATCCAGCTACTGAGCAGAGAGAAAAATGGAAGAGAGAAAAGGTTCCCTACAGTTCTGAATTGATCCCATAGTCTGCCCTGGCACACAGAAGGCAAACCTTTTCAGACATGAAAATTGATTCAGGATTTTCAGTCTTCAGTTTCAACCACTAGATGACTTCTAGTTCATCTGGAAGTCCCTTGGGCTGATTTAGAGGCTGAGGTGCTCATGTCTACTGGAGATGGTTGCATTAGTAAGTGTCTCTTCAGTATTAAGAATGACTCCTTCCAGATCAAGCTGTGTGTCTTGCCAGAGAGTGCTGTTGGCAGCAGCAAAGGACTGATTCAAAATCTAGGGGCTCTTAATAAAGATACAAAATAAAACTAAATACATACCAGAAATCCAAGAGGAAAAAAAAACTCATCTGCTCTGGGCACTTAAATGATTCTCTCATGCTACAACACTAAGTTGAAGTGTCAAACTAAACTGATTGTTACAGACCTTTAATTCTCAAACACAGCCCTACTTACGATAAAAGAAATAGAAAATTCAGAGTACACATAAAAGTCAAGCCAGCCCACTTTCTTACAGTTCTTAGAATCATGATGTTTTGATTTCTTTTCTCCACCTAACTTTCTACTAAATCACTTACTGGAAAAATACAATTTTCTACTTCTCATTTCTTTCTTTGTGGCACACCCAGCCATGGCTTGCTGTCATCAGTAAAAAATTCCACTGGCCAGTGGTACTGAACAGCAGCTTTACTTGATGGGGGAAATAAGTACCTGTCTTCTGCAAAAGAGTCTCATTCTAGCTTCAAGCCATAAAATAACATGCCATTTCTGCACTCTCTCCTCCAAACATAACATTGCCTTTCATATCATCCAGTCATGTGGTTGTCAAGCACAGAAGTCCTTTTCACTCTTTTGTCTTCTCCTACTGTTCACAAAAAGCCAAATATCTTTGCCATGAAAGATCTCACATTTGGCTGTATCCTGAGAGAGCTCTGTAATCTCTCACCAGCATCCTGGATTCAGGATGTCACTCTCACTGAACCATGAAGGCAGCTTAGCAGCAAACGAGATTCTTCAAAATACTGTTTGCATATAAAAAAAAAATCAATGGACTACTATTCCTCAACAATATATTTCTCTCTTAGGATGCAATAAGTACTGTTCTGCTCCTTTCTATCTGTATAAAAAGTTTTATATACCGTTCAGGCGCAATAAATAGAAAAAGTAAGACAAACTAGTCTTTTTCTCCAATAACCTAACCAAATTATCTTCTTTCTTTACTGGTTATGGTAGAGAAAACGACTTCTGATTCTGAAACCAGAGAATACAACCAATTGCACAGTGCAAGGGAGACTAGGTAAGAAAGAGCCCTATTTCCAAGAGACAATATTTTTAGCCCTATTTATAAAACAATGAGGTAATAAATTAGCTAGCAAGAAAAAACAGGAATTTAAATTATATTTAAATAAATATTTAGCTTCTCCTTTGGCAAGAGGTCTCTCAAGAAAAAAAAAGAACATTCATAGATACAAAGCAGTAGCTTGTGCTGGGAGTTACATTCTGAGTTTCTTAGTTTTCAGGCCTCTCTGAAAGATTGCTTTCTCTTTGCCAGCCAGGCCTTTGATATGCTTATCATGCATTTAAAGCTATTTATGGATGGATATATAATCCTGTCTAAACCGATTAGAAAAAATTAAATCAATCCACCAGCATCTAGTATATTAAATCATGTACTCATTAGGAAACATTTCTGGAACACCAAACCTACCCATTAACAATCTTAGTTGGGGGGAAAAAGGCTGGGGTAGAATCCCAGACAAGTTGTCTTTCTCTCATTTCTGTGAGAGAATTTAACAAGCAACTGTTTTCCAGCAGTTGACCGTGAAATGGATCATGTTTTATTTATTCTGCACAAATGGCAAATCACAGCAAAGTGTAGCCTTGGGATTAATCAGTGGGCTTTTATCACTGGGGCACTGGTTGGACTTGGGTTCCTCTCAGAGTGCCTACAAATCACTCTGATTAGATGCCTGTCTGAAACATACATCATTTGACTTTGCTTGCTTCAGGCATAATAACCGGAAGACTGTATAAAGGGGATGAGCTTCTACAGGGTGGGTCACTAAGGATTGATATAAAGGGTGAAAATTAGTGTGTCTGAGAGGAGGCTAATGAATAACAGCCAGCAATGCTGTGAAAGTCTAATCTAGGAAAAAAAAAATATACAAAGCCTTGAAACATTGAACTGTCCCATTTCCTGGAAAAAAGGCTTGGCACATTTACAGATGAGTGCTGGTGGTAGTTCTGGGGTCTTACAAATTGCAGTTTTCCCATCTCCACTCAGTAGAAGAAAAAGAACTACTATGGAGATGAATCAAAATTGAACACAAATGTTAGTGGAAAATTGTTATTGGTTAAGATAATTTCTAATTGATGCAATGATATCAGCTCACTTCTGTATGGCAGGCAGGAGCACCTGGCCTAGTGAATCTGCCCTGGGGATGTCCAAGCTGGCAGCTTCAAACATATGTCAGTGACTTGGTCTTTCTGGGAATGTAGGCAGAAGAGGACCTTAATATTACGCACTTCCAAAAAGGATACATGTCTTTTCTGGCCCCATTAAAATATGCCCAAATTTGGCCTAATTCAAACACACGAAACATCCTATTTCAGAGATGCTGAAGCTCTATCACGGAATTTAGGTTTGTCTACATTCTATTTACATTGTACATCTCCCTCTCCACTGATGATAACACTCAGTTGCTTCATTTTCCAGTTCCCAAATCCAGAAGAATCTCTACACTACCTGCAGAATAGATGTCCCTGCTGGGGTGCTGTGCAGCTCTCCATTACAACTCTTCACACAGAGTAATGATTTACTGCTGCTACTATCAGCAAAAGCAATACTAGTTGCACTCTGATAGTAACTGCAGCAACACAGAATAACAAAGGTTGTAAATCTAGCCCTGAAGCTTTGGATTCAAACCCCACATAGCATGCCATGTGTCACAATGGTTTATTGAAATAATATGTACTTAATTATTTGAAATGTGGTTCATTTGATTGCTACATGATACACAAATTTGCAGAGTCCATTTCTGGCATTTAGGTTTCCTGACTTGGCTGTATATGTTTTTCCTGCTTACACATATAGATCCTATGCTGTCCATGAATTAAAAAAAATATACCTGAGGCTCAATCTGGATATGAGGTATATATTAATGTAAACCATTTTCATTTGGAAAAGTAAGTATTACAGCAATATGATTTATTACCTCCTTCGTGAACATGATAGATGTGCTTTCTCTTCCCTTTGCATATTACTCATTTGATTCTGTTAGCCTCTTGTCAATACCCATATTCACAGCAGCTGCTTCTGTTCACTGAGCAGAAAGGAAAAGTATTTTTCTTTGAAGATGATGTGAACACTGTTTAATGAATCATTCAGCAAGTACTACTGCAGCTCAGTCATCCTACAGGCCATATTAGACTCAGGACCCTTGAATCTATAGCCAAAATAAGCCTTAGTATAGAATGTCTTCTGTAGTTAAGATAAGCAGTAGCTTGCAAAGTATTAAGGGAAAATCCTATGCTCTGATCTGAGGTATATTATAATAGAATCTACTTAAAATTCAATAGAGCACTTTCAACACACTTTCATTTTAAATACAATTAATGTATTGCAATCTCATATTTATCTCTCTGGAGAGCCTAAGAATATTTTCTCCATTGTACTGCAAATGGAAAAGAATCCTTCGGTGTCCTGACATATTCCTTTGGAGATTTTCACTGCTTTAAATCAAAGCACCAAAACAAGAGTTTATTGTAGCAACCCAGAGGGAAGCATCATCTCCAATATCCTGGTTCTCTGCAGCTGCTCATTCAGCATGGATGCAAGCTGGTTATTAACACTAACAAATGTGGACTTCCTTTGGAAGAAAGACTATCTGTATGTCCACACTGCATATTCTTTGCATGTAAGAGGTATCCACAAGAATTTAGGGGAATTTATATCCAGATGCATACCCACTCATATATTCTCAAATTTTATATGTAAGAAGTTTACACTACAGGGAAAAAGGCCATCAAGTTGAAGAGTCAAGGGTTCAGAACAGCCAATAACAGACATCTTAATTCAATTCCACCGTACATAGAAGTTATATTGTTATCAACTATTTGTATAGAATTTTTCAACTGGACTCCTGTCTCATTTGCACTTGGGATAGATAGAGCTCAGGGAGAGAGTTATTATAACCTCCTGGTTACTTTTACCCTAATTTTGGCTCTTGGCTTTATTACTTACACAACAGTCTTTTTTCCTATGTTGATTGTAGAGTAGCTAATTTTATCTTGTTTTTTTCTACAGTATTCTCCCCTAAACACCTGAGCTACTCCAGTCAATTTTGTTACTGTCCCCATTTTTCAGACAAAGCAACCAAGATACAGCAGCAGAAGTGAAAACCGCAAGAATTTATATCCTAAAATGATAACATAAACTTTTATTTATCTGCTTATATAGTCTTTTAAAAAACTTTGTATTTCAACGCAAAACTCCAGTAGACATCAGCTGTGGTTGTGAGAACTCAGCACTTTTATAGCACTGAGTTAGGTTTGTAGAAAGTAGGATCTATAATACATGACAACTTATAAAAATTTAAGAAACTTCCCCAAATTATTTTGTGGCAGATGCAGGAAAAGACTACAAGGGATAAGAATGGCATTTATTTGCTTTTTCCATGACATCATTCTTCTAATAAACCCTTCATTCTTTCACCACACACCTCATTTTGCAACAGTGAATGATACCATTTTTATTCTATGTATTTAATGAGGCTAGAGCCTTTTGGAGGAAAAAGGCATGTAATAAAATAGTGCATTATGGTGTTTATGCACATGAATATCAATTTAAGATTGCAGAGAATACCGACTGCAGTATTTCTTAACTTTTGGCTTCCTAGATTTTACAACATTACCATTGGTTTAATGTATGAAATCACAGTAAAAGTGCCTAGGCTATTAATATAAATTTCTTTATGCAGAACCATACTTAATAGTGAGAGCTTTAGATATAGTTCAGTACAAGCTTCTGCTGCTTGAATTAATGGTGCCACAGAGGGAGCAGGCCATTATTTCTCAGGAGACCAAGTTGTGTGTTTAGAAGAATTTTAAAGTAAATTTCATAACCATTTACTAGTACTAGATGATGCTAAAATTAAGAACTCTCCTGCATTTTTCAAATGTCTCAGGTTTCAGGAGGAATATACTTTAATTTATTACTTCCTTCTCTAATCTTTAATCTTTCTTTCACTCTTGGCATGATGCATGATATGTGTAAGGGGAAATTGCAAGGGAAGTTCTGATCAATCACTGTAATCCCAGGACTGCACATATTCAGGGACATTGGGGCAGACTGAATTCATGCTAATTGCAGCTTGAGTAGTGCACCTTTCACAAAATTAAAAATATTAGATCTTCCTACAGAAAACAGAATCACAGTTTTTGCCAGCAGTACTACCTGTAAAGAATCAAACATTCTACTTAATCTACAAAATTTAAGAAATCCAGTGGAGGAAAACAGAGAGGCAAGTTTTAGTGTACCTAGACTTAATTATTTTGGGATTTCACCAGAGATGACATGAGGTACCTTTGCTTTTCATCCAAGTGATTTATTTCCATTTCCAAAGTAGCACTACATTTTGGATCTTGGAAGAAAACCTAGACAGCAATAACAAAACACCTTGCAGAAGAATTCCTTTGAGAGAGAGAACAAGAGAAAGAAAGCAAAAGGGAGCATGGTTTGTCCATACTTCTGATAAAACATATCAGAATTAATTCAAAATTTCTGCAGTTTATTCATTGCTCTTCAGGACAGATTTATCAAGAGCATAGACATTCTTAACTCTTAGGAAAAAAATGACTTTTCAGGTACGTATCTGTGCTGAATGAAGAATATGGATGGTGCTATATTTTAACTCTGGTACTCCAAAAAACATATTAGATTATCACAACTTAACTGAAATCAGAACAAAGAGGATATATGATGGATTGTTAGAACATAATTCAAATGCTTCTGTTCAGAAAAGCGTAGAACTTCACGTAATGAGACGCATGAGTTTTCTAATAAAACCATACATCTCACACAGAAAACAATCTACCTCTACCTCCACGTACATAAAACATTCATCTTAGCAGCTGGAGAATGCTGCCAGGCAGTGATGTGGGCCATAAAGAGCTTAGCAGTTGCATTCCTTTCCTGCCTCTCCCCTGCAAATACTCTTGGACCCAGATAAGCAGAGGAAAACAGGCAGATTGTAAGACAAGCCATGGGGCAGTAAGTTATTTCTAATGTAGAAGTATGTCTTTAACAAATGGAAACTGGTGGTATGATACAACTTTATTTTCCTTTCTAAGTTATGGAACCATCCAAAATAGGATTACAAAAAAAAAAAATCACAGGAATGTGATACTAGTCCTCATCCCAACAACCAGCAATGCGGAAATTACCCATTCCACTCAAAGGCACTGGGATACTCTGCCATGCATTACTATGTTCCCTGACACCTGTAGTCTGCAGTATGTGTATTTTAGATGGAGACACAATCCCAAACTCAGCAGGAGCACTGTCTCTTGCAGAGACAAAATGCAGCCCACCAGGCCCCTTACTAAGGCAAAAGCTTCCTGCTTACTTAAAGTAATCTGGCTGCTCTGTGCAGGGGCTGTTCCTACTTCATACCAGCTTGCTTCCAGCACCCACAGGACCTGGCTGAAGCAGGAAGGGCTGCCCTGCTTGGAGTGGCTGATCAGTACAAGCTGCTCCTGCCCCGGCAGCAACAGCACCCCTCTTGCAGTGCCACTGCCTGCCTGGGGTAGAAGGAAGTTTTCAGGATAGAAGAACATTGGTCTGGTGTAGAGCCTCCCATGCCCCATTTCAAACACTACTTACAGCCAAGTTCAGCTGGCCCTGAATCTCCCTGTCCCTCCAGATGGTGATTATTGCCCACACGTTGGTCTCGAGCCATAAGGCAGCACGATCAAGGAGGGCCTGTAGCGAGATGTTTGCAGTTGAAAAGAAGCAGAGCCAATCATTGCAGAAGGAGCAGACAGCTGAGAGAACAGCATGAAGCTGTGCTCCATGGTCTGAGCAGTGCTGCCTGTACAATTAAGCAGCTTCCAACAAATCTGACCTCTGTTCAACCGACTGCAGAAAGCAGACAAAAAGTATCCTCCCCAGGAATAACTGCTCTGCTCTGCTACAACAATGCAGAAATTGGCTCTACCTTAGGGGTTGTTCCACCACTGAAACCTGCTCACCTTTATAAAGCACAGCAGAAGACTTCACAGTAGTTTTTACTCAAAATCTAACCCAACTGGAAACATGCTTATTAATAGAATGACCCCCCATGGGTAGCTATAATGTGTAAAAAGAAGTGATCATGGTCACACACTGGACTGGCATGGACAAGGCTAAGGAGTAAGTGAAGCATTGTCACTGTTGCTAAAGTCCATATCACAGGAAAGGCAGGCAGCCATGCAGGTTTAAACACAAAGGTTTGTAAGTACTCCGACCACAGCCCAGAGACTTCATCCATCTCCTACAATTTCCACTTCAATGCTTACCAGTTCCACTGTTCAGGTGGAATACCATTGACATCATGATGATGTTCAAGACATTTCTTATGAATCCATTTAATTTTAAACTAAGTGCAGGGCCAAAAACTTGAATTCAACCTGTAACTACATAGATGGGGCATTAATAAAAATTAATCCAGATTGGGGTTTTTTAAAGTTTGCATCATAGAAAAAGTGCACAGCATTTTGCATTTAGTATATCTTCAGCCAAGTGCTGATCTCCTACTATGGATAACTTGCAGCACCTACTGCTTGTTCTGGATGTAAAAAAAAAAAAGTTATATTTTGTCCATCATTGCCATTTTAGTCCACATTGCATCAAAACTGCTGCTCGTGGTGTGGCAAAGAACCAGGAGAGAAGAGAAAAAAGACAGATGATGGTGGCTATGAAGGCTGACAGCAGGTGACAACTGAGAGAAAAGAACAGAGCTATGTTACCCTACCGAGACATTAAATGCCAAAAGACATGAAGGTCCACCCAAATAAAAAAAAAAGAAACAACAAATTTCCCCAAAGCATGAAAACTTAGTGAAAAAGAGAAAAAAGAGAAGTGTGACAAATCAAAAATACATTAAGAATGGCTCAAAATAAATTCTAGCAAAACAAAAGTGGTTTAATTTCATATTTGAATTCTTAAGTCAGAAATAATTTTGAGTATTGATAAAGTGAGTACATTAATACTGTATGCACTCCATGTCTTTGATTATCAGGATATTTTTAACTCCACACAATATTTCAGACGACCATTTCCCTCTGTTTAAGCAATTAGGACTGGATCCTCATCTGTGTTCAAAGTTTGTTCAGATCTGACTGTTACACGGGGGGGGGGAAAAGAAACTTCCTAATATCTATACTTCCTTTATTATACAACTTATGCCCTTTCCTCAGAAAACAAGACAGAGAGCTGCTGATAAGCCCTACCTTCCAATGTCAGGTATATCTGAAGTTGTCTGGTGTTCTATTTAAGGACTCCATCAGCTAACAGCCCCACACCACCTGCCATCAATCACCAGAAAACAGTTTACAGAGCAAGGATGGCTTAGACATTTTAAAAGTGACTAGAATATCGTCCAACCTTTAATGTATTTTATGCCACCATTTATTCTAAAATTCTTGCTGTACTTTGTATCTAAAAAAAGACAAGCATCTCAAATAAAGTTCAGTTACTCTAGGAAGCCCCTGGTGGGGCCGTAAACTGAGTGGTGACCACTGAATACACACCTCCTTATCTGATGCATTATGTTCCGTGCATGATGCAGAATGATTCAACAGAAGCTTTTCTCACTGCAAGACACAGTATCTGTTTCTATGGAATCAGATTCCAGTTTGTGCAGACTTCATTTCAAAATACAGTTTGTGCTTTTCTGAATAAACAGGTTTGAATTAGGTCCGTAACTCAGCCTTTATAAATTTAACTATAGCACATAATAGGATTATTTACCACTTTTATAAAGTGACAAGTGTCTGCTACACAATATTTGGAGAATTATACAGTTTGAATGCCTTCAGTTAAAAGCAAGCCTCCAGTCTCCATATTTTTATAAGATCAAAGCTAATATTTCTCTGTTTATCCCCCATTCAGAAAGATGATGTCAAATCTCAGCCAGAGGTTTTTTTTTTTTTTGCATTCAGACTTTAAGAGCCACTGATTATCACCTATCACAGATAGAACTGCTGGAAGCTGTTTGGAAAAATCCTCATGTAGCTTTCATTCCCTGTGCCTTCTTCAAAGTGCTGTGAAGGATGCCAAGGTAACTCCCAGCCCAGGAGGGAGCTCCTGCCAAGGCTGCCCCACAACCTCAAATTCTTATAGCTGTGATGGAGATCCCCTCAACAATTCATACACCATAAATCTGTATTTGTTTCTGCAAGGATTCTCTACAAGGACAAATCAAAGATGTGAAACAGGTTAAGTGTGATCCTATATTTGCCTCTAAATTAACACCCTTTGCTCCCCCATAGATTCTAGAAACACAGTACTCCAGTTGGAGGGACTAATAAAGGATGGGGAGAAGGGCAGGAGAGGGAATGAAATCCCTTTTTATCTCTATACTCCATGCAGAAGGGGATCATCCTTTTTCCTTGTACGAGTCTAAGGAGAGGCGGTAGCATTCCATGTCAGGTAAATTTTAGCTGAACAAATCTCCCATAAGGGTGGAAATGATCCCTTAGCCTGCTGAGACTAGACTCCCACAGTCATGGGCAAGAGTACTATAGATATCTTATTCACAACATCTGTTCCAGAAAACACCATAAATCATGTATTTCACACACATAAAAACACCCCCACAGAAATTTAATATGCAAAAGGAACAGAGCAGAAGAGACTAAGGTCCATGAAATGGAACTGGATTATTTAGATAACACTTTGAGCAAATCTGTGAAAGCTCATGACTTATATTACAGAACACTGCAAAAACCAAACCAAACAGCTAAAAAACCCAAACAAAAATATCCACAAAAATCAAACAACAGGCAGCTGTACCATTTTCAGAGCAAATTTCCTGCTGAGCCTAAATAAGGCAATGACAGTCTAAGCAAAAACACACCAATCAGGTAATAATTCTGTATCACAGGGAGCTGCCATATACCCTGATTTCAGCTTCTCTCTAGCTGAAACCACTCTAGTTGACTTGGGGGACAGAGGAAACAAGCTTCAAGACAGGCACCCACTGCAACAGCCCTGTGCCTCACTGAGAAAGGGGCAGGAGAAATCCCTCCTGACCCACAGAAGAATATCAAGAACCCCTGGTTCCCTGATGCAAAGGGATAATAAAACATAAATCCTCAAAATTATGCCAGTTATTTGTATTCCTTTCACAGAAGATAACCCTTCAATCCAGGAAGAGAACCTCTCTTTCCCAAGGGAAAACAAACAAACAAAGTCAGATAAGTAGGAACCAAAACAAATTTCTTGTGTCAGAAATGTTCTCTTCTGGTTATACAACTATATTTCCATAAGATGATCAAGACTCATTTAAAATAATTGCCTTCACAGTACTGGGTGGAAATGGTGATTTGCTGGAGGGTAGGAAGGCTCTGGAAAGACTGGATCTATGCCCCAAGGCCAAATGTTGGAGATTCAACAAAGTAAAGTGCCAGGTCCTGCCCTTGGGTCACAACAACCCCAAGAACCCTGGCTTTTATCAGGAATAGTGTGGCCAACAGGACAGGGCAATGATTGTCCCTTTGTACTCAGCACTGGCTAGGCTGCACCTCAAATCCTGTGTTCAGTTCTGGGCCCCTCACTTTAAAAAGGACATTGAGGGGCTGGAGTAGGTCCAGAGAAGGGCAATGGAGCTGGTGAAGGGTCTGGAGCACAAGTCCTGTGAGGAGAAGCTGGGGGATCTGGGGGTGTTTAGCCTGGAGAAAAGAAGGCTCAGGGGTGACCTTATTGCTCTCTACAACCACCTGAGAGGAGGCTGTAGACAGGTCAGGGTTGGCCTCCTTCTCCCAGGTAACCAGTGACAGGATGAGAGGAAATGGCTGCAAGCTGCACCAGGAAGAATGCTAGACATTAGGGAGAATTCCTTCACTGAAAGGGTGGCCAGGCTTTGAAACAGGGAAGTGTTGGAATTGCCATGCTTGCAAGTGGTATAAAAGGTGTGTGGATGTGGCACTTGGGGACACAGTCTGTTGGTGCCAGGTTAATGGTTGGACTGGATGATCTTAGAGGTCTTGTCCAAACTTAAGAATTCTGTTATTCAGAAAACCAGTTCTCAAGTGTCTCCAAGTATTGCTTTTTCAACAGTTTGCAGGATTTTGGCCAGAATCATTATAATAATTTTTATTATGTACCAGCAAATATTTTATCAAATGCCTTGAAACTCTAAATATGTCTCAAATCAATTTACAAAGGTGCAGGGAAACAACAAAATGGTACTACTGAAAGTTAGACAAAATTAATTCTTTCCTAGGGCTTCAGTGGCAAAATAACCCTGAGATTATCAAGTCTTCTGATGAAACTGTCATTACAGCTCCCTACACACATAAAATATTCTCTGTAAAAAACCCCCAAGTTTCTAAAAATTGGTTACGTACTTGTAGACAGAACAAAAAGTATAAATGTCACTTCATATAGTCATTTTAGCACAGAATATGGTGTACTGGTTTTAATGTCTTGAAATATGCAAAGTAAATGGATTTTTTCTAACACAGACATGCAAGATATGCAACAGCTGTACAAATCAATGAAATGTCAGCTAAGATCTGATCTGTGTGCAGTGGAGTTTGTGACAAATATTAAAATAATGGTACTCCTGCCTTTATATGTTGCATTAAGCAGATATGTAGAATATCTGTTTTGGTGTAATTTAATGTACAGAATCGAAATGTGAAAAATTAACTACAGTAATGCTGCTACTGAAAAAATGAGCCTTTACTTTCCCTGCCTGCTTGATCCCACTGCCTGCTTATCACTGGCAACAGTTTGTTTATTTGGGCATGCCATCATCTGGATTCAAAAACTGAACTGCCAAAAAAAAGAGAGTAGTTCTGAAGGGGGGAAAATAAAATATATCCAACCCAAATCAATAACAAACCCATTAGGTTTTGATGAAATGAGCTCCCTGACCCTAGGTGCTATTACCAGGACACGTAGGGGAGTAAAAGATCATCATCTCTCAGTACCTGTGTGAACCTTAATACCTTAAACAGATCATAGAGTGACGATCACTCTGGTGTGTGGCATGAAAATGTTTACTGGTGTAAGCTGGACAATTTATAACACTGTTACAGAACCCCACCATTTTATCCAGCCAAAAACATGTAACACATTTGATTAAACTTATACAAGGAAAAAGAAAAGGCTATATTAACAGCAGGGTGTTGCATTATTTAGCTTCCTTTCCTCACTAGTATCAGGGTCAGCATCTTAAGAAAAAATGTTACATTCATCACTCAGGGTAGTAAAAGCTGCACTTAGTCTTATTTTCAGTTTATTACAGTAAAGAATCTAAGAAAACAAAAAACATCCTCTATGAAATCATGCCCATTAATCCAACCTCTTGTCAAATGTTCTGTTTTGCACTTGCATGTCTCACTCTTGCTAAAAGCATGGTAGCTGAGAATACACACTAGTCAGCATTAAAAAAGTCGGTACTGTTAAATGTTAACTGTACATGGTAGTGTAAAATTACAAATGGTCAAAGATCCTGTGTTTTGGCCAGAAGGAAGGAAAATTATACAAATGTTAATAAGAGATTTTTTTAAGGTCATACTTGTAAAATTATCCCAGTGCAAAGAAAATGCGGTTGATATTCTTACCTAATGCCCCATTCCCTCATTTCCCTGCTACTTAAGTTGTGCAGACCTTGGCCAATTTTTGAACCTAACTATTTGTGAAGCTCTTTGTGGGCTCTTTTCTCTCCTCCTATTGGTTTTTAAAGGAAGCAAAATATACTTAAATTAACCTCTGTTGCAACTGCAGCTGAGTCAATCAAATTACACCAGGGATTAATCTACCCGTGTCTAACAACGTTCTGAACAGAGATCTCCAGTCTGCTCAGATAAACTTTTGCAGACTTGCTTTGTGCTTGGGGTTGTTTAGGTGAAACAGCATGTGCATTTAGGTGTCAAGGTCCATAGGCACCTGGAACCATCCAAATCCAAGGGAGACCTAATTGGCTTAGGGGTAGGACACTCATAGTTTTCAAACGCAGAACTCCCTTGGCTACGGAAATCAGAACTCGTTCACCAAGGGAAACACAAGACCTTCCCTTTGCAAAAGCTCTTCTGCAGTGACATTATATCATGATTTGCAGAACTCCCTTGGCTATGGGGAAACACA
The DNA here is from genome assembly GCF_014805655.1 of Passer montanus. Lineage (NCBI taxonomy): Eukaryota > Metazoa > Chordata > Aves > Passeriformes > Passeridae > Passer > Passer montanus. Next base: position 945,137 of record NW_024360941.1, on the reverse strand, counting down.
AGACCTTCCCTTTGCAAAAGCTCTTCTGCAGTGACATTATATCATGATTTGGCATCAACTCCCCTGAGGTAAGCAATCAAAAATATTTCAGAACCTCTAATAATTAAGCAAACAAGAAGCAAGCAATGATCCAAGTTTGCCAACTGTGAAAATACAAGAGACAGAGAGAGATCAGAGCTTTTCAGGTGGAGATCTGTCTATAAAAAAATTAGGAAGGCCTGGAATTTATACTTTTTTTATGGAACTAGAATCCAGAAAGGAAAGTTCAAGTAATATAAAGTGGCTATAATATGCACAAGATTTATTTCTGTTTGTTTGAAACACAGATTTTAACTTATAAATTGTATTGACATGCAAGAAACAGCATTCCTGTCAAAATCCCCACCCAGGTGAATTACGTTGGTATTGCTGGCATACAGCACAGTGAAGAAATGAGCAGTGATTCCCACAGGTGCTGGCACGCAGAAGAATTCCAAGCCTCAGGGTTGATGTGAGTCCTTTCAATGCTTAGTGACAGTAATATACATTAGTTGCATACTCCTAACCATTAGGATACAAGTACCAGAAATTAATTTACTGATCTGAAAACATTTTTTGGTGGTGACAAACAAGCACAGCTAGATCCAGGAACCAAAACCTGAAATTGCACATGGAAAGCTAATAGGTGATGTCTAAGGACAACACATAATACAAGAAGGTTAAAAGTGGAAAAAGGAAGGAGGAGGAAAATTCACTGCCTAGACAGTGTGGTAGTAAATTGTGTGTCTCACAATGCTTTCCATAGTCCCATATTCATAAGGTTTCTTTTGCATTCTCACTACAAGCTCTTTCAATATATGTCCTTTCAAAATTAAATTCTTTCAAAAGACTTATGCATGAACTGTTCTTGTTAAACTGTTTAACACTCCAATTAAAACAGTATGAATAAAAGAACATTTTGTAACTCAAGGTGACTGAAATCCCAAATGACTGTGTGATCTTAACTCTGGTTCTTGCCTTTTTTTTTTTAATAGTTCTTTTTTTCTGCGATCCTTTCTTGTTCTCATCTTAATTTAAAACCTGGTCTGTCTGACATCCGTATGATGTCAATTATCAGTAGGGTACTACGTGGTACAAATCAGTGTCAGATGAAACCCTTAAAGAAAAAAGTGCCTGTTTGGAGAAGAGCTCTACATGCACACAGCCAGGTAAGTGAAAAGCATACAGTACTAAAAAGAGGAACCCAGGACTATTTTTTTTTTTTTTTTGGAGCTTATCTGATTATCAGCTTTAAATCAAGAAATTATTCCTTTCTGACTGTATGTTGTAACAAATCCCATTCAGCACTCTCAATCCCTTAATCCAGTGGACTGCACCACTTGCAGAATAACTTTAATAGAAAAGACATAAGATTCAGTCATAAGATATATAAATTAGGATGTTTCACAATAGTGTGTATGTGAAATAAATCCAGTGAGGATGTGTAGGGGCCAAAACTACACTCTCATTCTTGGAAAGAAAAAGATAATAAATGTTGATCTGAACTAATAGATTACCTACTCAGTCCCTCAGGTCCTTCCAGAGAATCTCATGACAGAAGGCACTTTAAAGACTGAAGAGAATTTCATACAGAGCAGTACATCACCAGAATGACCTTCCCGTAATATTAATGGGATTAAACAAAAAACCTACCAATAAAATAAATCCAGATCCATATATAGGTAGCAGTGTATACACTGCTACAATTACAAAAACACTTTCATGCTTATAGCAGGAATTAACCACAATCTTTCCCAAATAAATTAATAATTGGAAGGCAGATTTAGCATTTAAATTATTTCCACATTTCAGCATGACTTGCTACCTATACCTGAGACTGTCACCTGTATTTTCCTCCTCCTTAGTGTGCAAACTACTTCTTCTTCCCCTTTCTGATCAACACTGTCATCCTATGACCACCACCTTACTCCCCATAAATGCCTTCTTTCACCTGACTTTAGAACTCCTTTGTGCTCTCTAATCCCTGATTCCCATGCAGCATCTCCACCTACAGAAAGTGCAACCTCTTCTTGTTCATTGGGTTCATCTTCTCTCTTCCTCCCCTTTTTACAACCAGACTCCCACCCCATGATCAGTATTTCTAGTTAGGCCAAAACTCCTGGTCAGCTGTCACAATTCAGAGACCAGTTAAGCAGCTTAACCTTCTAGAAAACAGCCCAGAGCTGTGTCAGACAGCAGGCCTTAAAAAATACTGGTAATGTCTGTGAAGGCTTTCACTTGGAATCACCAGGCTTGCCAGGCCCAAGCTCTTCCAGGATTCCAATGATTCATCTTCAACCTTTGGAGGAGGTGTGGAGGAAGAAATCTCAGCAATTACAGTCCCAATGCTCCATTTGCAAGGCTAATTTTGGAAACGAAATGAAAAGCAGGGAAATGCATGTGGTTTTACAAAAAAACAGATTAATTCTTAGTTTAATAGTTTGTAAAATGGCCTTCTTAGACTCCAGAAGGCCTGGCTATGCACCAAACCAGAGTGAAATAAATACTAGAGGCTTAAAGCAAAGGAAGTAAAACTGTGAAAGACAAAAGGATTCAAGACCTGTATAAGAATATTAACAGGTTTTAAAGTTAGCATGTACATAAACCAAAGAAAATCTTAAAAGAGAATAAGAAATTACTTGCTAACCTTTGCTCTGTCTGGGTCTCACTTTTGTTCATTCTTTTCTGAAAGGTGGAGTCTGTGCCATTGGTGACAGTTTTTTATTGGGAAGGAAGAAAGACATTATTATATACAAGAAATGCCATTGCCATGCCAGAACAGGTATAGTTGAGTATTAATCATGCTAAAAGACATAGTTCCCTGCATCTAGACAGACCATTACTGAAAACAACGACTTAATCTTAAAGTGGCAAGAAAACATTTAGAATGTATGGGTTTGATACTGGTAAGTTGAATTGTCTTGCTACGAAAAAGTGTGAGCAATGCAAGTGAAACATGTCTGCATGTGGAATTTGTCCTGACAGTGGCTCACCTGAGCCATGGCTCTCCTCCACTGCAACTAAATACCCTCCACATACAATGGGAACAAATGATGCAGGTCTTGCATCAGTTGTACAATATGACTGTTAGTGGAAACTAGGAGTTCATATAAACAGAAAGTACCTTAAGGTGAACTATTTAACATCAGAAAATTGGATTTTTGTCATCTCACTGTTTCCTTTACTGTTCCTCTGTCAACAGAGAAGTCAGTTGCCATTTAAGGCTCCTTAAAGGAACATGAATAAATATTGAAATGTTATTGCCTTCTGCCTGTCCCTAGAATTAACAGCAGAAGGTAGCAGCCACCAGTTCAGCAAGATCAGGCCGACAGTTCAGCAAGATTTGCTGAATGTTCAGAAAGGTAGCAGGAATTTCAAAGGCCAGACAAACTATCTCCTGTCCCCAAAGTCCTCCAAAAGTAAACACACTGCTACACTTACAATTTTCCTTCTGGGAAGACAATCAGATAACAAAACACATATGTCAGATACTATGCACGTCACTTGGCATCCTCTGGAAAGCATTCAGAGAAACTATGGTAATGAGTAAGATGTAAAAGCCTATATAAACTTTTTTAAAAATTGTGAAGAAAGTAGTGGCAAAACCTTGCTCGAAGGGAGCATTCTTGTGGTTTATTTCCAGAAAGGTTTATTCCAGAACAGAAACAAAAAATGATAAAATCAAATCAGATTTAAATGAAAATAGCATTTACTATGAAGGAAATATGGTTTTTTTCTGATTCTCCTGGAGTTAGCCATGTCGCTCTTTAATAAAGAGCAGTTTCTGAGAGAATTACCTGTATCAATCCCTAAGCTCCTGAAAGAGATGCTTTACTCTCCACTCTGGAGATCTATATAAGAATGATAAAACAGTGATTGTTTGCATAGAATAAAGTCCATTTACAGCAAGAAACTGTTTGGAACCAAGAAAGCCTTCCACAACATGAATGCGTGTCTGGGTATGACAGCTTGAGACAGCAACATCCACCTAAACTAAACTAGTACATCAACATAGCCACAGTTTTGGTTGGGTTTATTTAAAAGCATCTTAAACTTCCCAAGAGAAAGGCTCTGCCTACAAGTGATGACCATGTGTGATATGCAACTACTGGAATTCATGGAATGCAGTTAAGTACATTCATATGCTATTTAATAAAGATGTAAAAGAGCACAAAAGAGAGAGAATACCATAATGCTAGCCAAGTCACACTAGTATGAGAGGTTCCACTCCCAATAAAACATGAAATCTAACAGAAATAAATTATTTTATTGGTGACTCTAAAAAGAGTGCAAGTGAAATTGTTACAGTGACCTCAAAAGACTTTAAATTATATCCTAATGAAGGTATAGTAAGTTATTTTGCCTGCGCAGTTAAGTCTAAGGGTAAGTTTCATGTAAGTTTTGAAGCCAACTTTTCAAATCATAAGTTGATCCAGGAATAACTAGCAATACATCTACCTTAACTCAAAAAAAGCCTCCAAAACACCAGGATATTCAAGAGAAGTTTGATTAGAGTTGTTTTGTAGGGATTTAAAGATAAACAGTAATTAGAGATAGTAGGGTTTCTAGAAGATCCTAGTAGATGAGGCTTTGAAATTTTAACCAGGAGGGAATTGACAGACAAAACAAAATCAAAATATCATTAGCAAACAAATAATTAGCCATCAAGCAAGATTCTCCCTGTAGATTGTCTTGCTAAAACAGGTCAAACAACCAAAAACAGCAACAAAAAACCAAAAAAAAACCAAACAAAAAACCAAACCCCAAACAAAACCCACAAACAAACAGCACCAAGTAGAAGTCTGCAACATTCTCCTCAGCTGAAATGTTTTATACAAAATTATGTATACAGCCAATGGAGTATACTGGGAACTGTTACTGAGCAAACATGTCATTCAAAGCCTCTCAAACTGGAAAACGCCAACAAGACTACTGAGGTAGGGCACATAATAGAATCTGTACAGGAAAAGTAAAGGCTCCATGGAAGATTCACAGGCACTGGCCCAGCCAGCTTCTCCTACACAGGAGACAGCAGGGTCAGAATGCAGTGAGGCATTATCCAAAGTAAAGAGTGGAGCTGCTCCTCAGGAAGAACTGGATCCTGCTCAAGCAGGTTATCAAACAAGGAACTCATACTTGTTGGAGACCTGCACCAATTCATGATGAGATCTGAGGTCAGGGACACAGTGCAAGGTACTTCATCCATTACACCTCACTCCTGCATCAGGGGTCAGCCCCAAGCTAGTATAGCACTAAACTGATCCCGTTTACTTTTAGACAAGTAATAGCTGTATCTGACCATCTCAAAAGGACATATGGTTTTCCAAAACTAGGGAACATAACCTAGCAGAATGTTAAAAGCTGCTCCCTGAATATGACTAAGTCCAAGTGGCTCTCATAAACAGCTCGGTGATATAAAAAGAAATTGGGGTGCTAATGTGAGTCAAAGAGAGACATAATTTTCATCTCTTGTCTGTTTAGTCATCTCTCCAAGCTTTACAATTGTGTTGAGTTTCCTAAATAAACATTATTATTTTCTTCCATCTACCATCGGAAATGCCAAGTAAAAAACAACAATTGTTCGTAATCATCTTATTGGCAAGGTGAACCCATAATCAGGATTCTGGTCTAAGTAGAATCCAGTCTATCAGAAAGCTCTTCTCAGAAATCCCTGTGAACATAAATATAAACACTACAGAGAAAAAGGTAGTACCCAGAAAGACCTTTGAGGAAACATTGCTTGGAATTCTGATTATGACAGCCGTCATCTTTGTTGATGAGCACAAGGAACTGCCCAAGGTGTCTGAAAAGCTCTCTGGACCATTGGGCTCAAAAACTGTTGGCCAACAGTTCAAAGTCCTACTGAGTACCCAACAGAAGTGCCATTCCTTGTGAGCCACTGCTGGGCCTGCCATTGCTTCACATCTGCAGCAAGAACCTGATCAACAGCACAAAAGGACCTGCCCTGAGGAGCTTCTCAGGTGACACCGACTTGGAGGGAGCTGGTGGCACTGGTCCCTCCCTGTCACTTAGAGGGCCCTGCCGGCTGCAGGGTCACCTGCCAGGAAGCCCAGGATGCTCAGGGCACAGGCTGGGGCTGCAGGCCAGGGCAGCCCTGCAGGAGAGGGAGAACAGGGTCAGGAGGGGATCCTCGCCGTGCTGGAGGCCATCCATGTCCTGAGCACAAGTGTGGCTGCCAAGCACAGGGAAAAGATGGTGGCCCTTGGCTCAAAAGGAAGCCTTATCAATCTTCTAGGACCTTCCAGTAGAAATTTTAGAGCAGTAAAGATGAACGGGCAAGTCTTTAGCTTTTGCTTCTTGCTGATATCCAAAATAGGATCCTATAGACAGTTCTTTTCCAATCCCAGAAATCACAAGAACACATGAAATACTAAAACATTTACACTGGAAAGGCCAGGAGATTAAACAAGCCTCAGTTACTTCAGCCATATAACATTTTACAAGAACATACAAGGTTTCTCCCTGTACAGCCTCAATTGACAAGGACTGACTTTGGAAAATTTCCCTGAATCCGTCTAATCCCACATATAATTCTCATTCCTTTGAGAAAATGAACATAGATACAATTAGCCTGTTCAAGAAGAACTTAGCAGAATATCAGACTTGGTACAATAATATATAACTTTTCCCATTTCACCAAGGTCCTATCCTTACATCTCATAAATGCCAAGGTAATAGCTGACAGAAACAATTTTTCCAGTTTACAATATCCAAGAAGAAAGCCAGACAACGAAGGGGCAAGTTTCACACCAAAACCCAGGCATGAACTTTACTGTTTACATGGATCAAGTTGCTGAAAGCTATAGCTTACCATTTCAAACAAATGACCTTGCCCAATGATTAAGCCAGACTCAATATCAGATCCTGAAAAAACCCATCAGCCATGTCAGAAAACCCTAGACCAGCAGCTGCTGACTGCCTTATTTAACAATGGGGATTGCTACCAAAATCCAAATGCTTCTCCCTGGTCATATTTCTCTGCAACCACCAAGATGAAGGCATCTTAAACCCAGTAAAGTCCAGCTATGACAAGTTGTCCTTGACACCACGCCATGTCCTAGATTTAATATAAAAGATAAAAGACATGGTGAGGCTGGCCCAAGAGAGCCTGCTAGGAACCAGCCTGATTAGCAGAAACAATATGACACAGCAGCCTAATTGAGGCTTGAAGCACTGCTGTTATTTCATTCAGCAAAACTGTTTTCAAATGTAATAGTTGAAAAACTAGGTTAAGTGCGTTGCCTATGTTGTGAACCTGACAAGAGGAACCAGCTGGAAACTGAGCTGGAGCTGAAGCTCTTTATCATCACAAGTGAAAAAATCTGGATATTATAGGAGACAAACTGTCACAACAACAGAGGGACTAAGAAGATCAGATAGTAAAAATGTTTGCAGGTGTCTTTTGGCTACAATCCAGAAGATTCAATCTAATTCAGCATGGAAGCTAAAGTAAATCCGTAAACTTACCTGCAACTCTGTGTAGTAGGTACACTAGAAACTAAGGATTATCATTGAAAAAGAGGAGGAAACAACATTAGTAAGAATATACAATTAGAAAATGTTAACGCTCCCTCATACTGGACTGGAATGGGGCAACCCTGAATGCACATACACACTGGGGAACGAGAGGCTGGAGCAGCGCTGCAGAAAGGGAGCTGGGGCCCTGGTCCATGGCACTGAATGCGGCCCTGGAACAGCTTCCCATGGAAGTGGCCACAGCTCCAAGTGACAGAGTTCAAGAATCATTTGGACAATGCTCTCAGGCCCATGGTATGACTCTTAGGGTGTCCTGTCCAGGGCCAGGAGTTGGATTCAATGATCCTGTAGGGTCCCTTCTAACTCAGGATATTCTCTGATTTTGAGATGTGCACACCAGCTTCTTTCCTATGTTGAAAAGGGCCAAGGGAAAGTTTAAGTAAATCAGCTTCTATTGTGTAATGACAGACTGGTTGAAGTGACTCCAGGACTCCAGAAATTTTTAAGATTTCATCATTCTCAAGGCCTAAGCAAGTTAAATAGGAAGTCATCTGGGCTTCAACTGCTTTTAGAAGGATTAATGCACCTTTATCCTCAGAGTCTGTATGTTGCTTTATACTTATGACATGTCATAATTTACAGTTAATTCACATTCAGTTTTGAGTTCTGCGATATGAACATAAACACCTCCAATACTAACAAACCATAATAAACATGTTTAAGTTTAGGACTCCTCTCAGGTGAAAAACAAAGTCATACCTGAGAACAACATATAGCAGAACTAATGGAGATGCACTTTTGCTATTTTGAACAAAGCTGCTGTCTTTAATAAATCTTATAACTTTACAGAGAGTTGCACTGATTTATTATCTTTTTTTAATAGTACCTGGAAATGAAGACAGATATTTTATTAATTTTTCTTACAGGAAACTGTGTGTGGTCTGTATTACAATTACCATTTCAAGTCAACATTGCAAAACAGACCACTACATCTCCATATGAATCAGCAATGAAGCCAATCATTGCTGCAAGAAACTAAAATCTGAGAAACAGCATCAAAACTGAAGAAACTCCAACATTCTCAGTGCATGCTGTCAAAGTACACAATAGTTGCCCAGCTGTGTTCTATAGAGGTTGTATACATAAAGACAATGCAAAATTATATTCAAAGGCCTTCCTTAAGTTGATCAGCTCATTCCATGAACAGCCAAAACTGAAGAGAGAGACTCCAACATTCTCAATGCATTCTGTCAAAGTACACAATAATTGCCCAGCTTGTTCTATAGAGGTTGTGAGCATAAAGACAATGCAAAAATCATATTCAAAGGCCTTCCTTAAGTTGATCAGTTCATTCCATGAGCAGAAAAATCAGTAGAAAACAGCCCAAACTACTTACAGGAATTAGTGCAAGTAACCAGAATTCAGACAAGGAATATAAGTAATGCCCACAAAAGGACAAAAAATTATTTGTACTTTGAAACAAGCCCCTACAACACAGTGAAGTTTTTATTTTTGTTTAATACTTTGCATAAGTCCCTGCACTCATTCCATGAACAGAAAAATCAGTAGAAAACAGCACAAGCTAATACTTACAGGAATAAGTTCAAGTACCCAGAATTCAGACAAGGAACATAAGTAATGTCCACAAAAGGACAAAAAGTGATTTGTACTTTGAAACAAGCCCCTACAACACAGTGAAGTTTTTATTTTTGTTTAATACTTTGCATAAGTCCCTGCAACTAGAATAGTCTCACAGTTGTGCTGAAACATACGAAAGCAGAAACTCTTTTAAAAAATCACACTGAACAAGAACATGCAGTCAGAGACTTAAGTTTGGAGTTCTCACAGTTGTGCTGAAACATAAGAAAGTAGAAACTCTAAAAAAATCACACTGAACAAGAACATGCAGTCAGAGACTTAAGTTTGGAGGCATTTTCCAAGCGCTTTACAAACCAGCACACTCTCCCTTCATGTCGCCAATCTACAGTCTTCTTTGCTGTGATAATCAGCAGCTGAAGACTCCATAACTACTTTATAAACCAGCACACTCTCCCTTCATGTCACCAGTCTACAAACAGTCTTCTTTGCTGTGATAATCAGCAGCTGAAGACTCCATAACTCTATCAAACCAAGAGGCCAAGCAGGCCCCACCAGATGAGGTGAACACCACCATGTGGCTTGGTGCAACACCTACAGTACACAATCTCTTACCCATCTGATCTTTCACAAGTTATCTGTCTGAATTTACATTCCTGAAACATGACTGACACACGAAGCCTTCACCTTAGTGTAATTTAATTTCAGGTTTCTCTGAAAAAACTCTGGCAGAGGGGCGTTATATGGAAAGGTGAACAGAGAAAAGTCCATTTGCATCAAGTGTTTACGAAGTTTATCTCCTTACTTCAGGTATCTCTATGAAACACCAACTCATTGAAGGATAAAATACCAAATGCCTCCTCTTTAAAACTCATTTCTTGAATTACAGCTGTTCGATGACACAAGAGAATTATCTATTACTCTTGGAGTTACCAGTCACAGATCTCTCACTGTGCCTCAGTCATTGAAGTCAGGCAGGTGTTTGGGTTTTTTCCCGAGTTCATGCCATCCACTTGTTCACCTCAATTTTTTGCCTTAAGCAGAAGCCATAAGAATACCGAACTACTCAGAACTGTTTGTAAATTGAATGTGCACCTATTTACCAACTACCTTTTTTACATTTGCCAGGCATCTTGCAATGTTACACGAGAAAAACCTGCTAATGCACTGCAGACTGACTGCATGGGAAAAAAAAACCAAAGAAAAATCCACAAGTGGTATCTATCATCTAGATATGATTTCTCTCTGTGTAAAGCTAACAGAATCATAAGCTACTATTGACACAGAGCCAGCTGAAAATGTGAACTGCAGCAAGAGACATAATGCAGATAAATGTCCCTTTTCTGTGCTTTAAAGAGTTCCATAGGCTCTTTCTTCTAAATCCTTTCATTAATTACACTGTCTAGTAGAATCTAGCATTTTTTGCAGAGGCTAAATTTTTCTTGTTGTGCATTGAGACTGTTTTCCCCTTCCCCAGCCCCATCAGCTTAAAGAGAAAGTGGCTATTCTGTGAAAGAATATGGAATCTCCATCCAGAAACATGCTCTGGGCAGTAAACAAAATGACTGCTACAAGTTGTACCTATACTTACACACATGGGAATTAGTACAAACTTCTCAGCACTCAAATATGCAATTTTATGTAGCAGTACACTGATTACAGTTTCTGTTACTATCTCCTTCTAGAGCTAAATTTGCTGCTATTTTAAGGTCTAGTTGTATGATTACATCTTCTGACACAATAAAATCACCATCCAGTTCTTTCAGGCATACATGTTACAGGAAGGTACAGTAAGTACAACCAGCAATCATTTGTATAATTATTGAGGATTTTTGGTATGCAAGTTTAGATACAGTTTCTAAGAGAGCCATAATACCATTGGGAGGAAATATTCCTCCACCACTGAATTTGTTTTTAAATGAAGACAAGTGCAATACCATGGACACGTGCATGTTCATGTGCAGAGCCTTGCTCAGCTGTAGAAAAGGTGATGACAATTTTTGCAAGCAGAGGAGGCTAATTGTGCTTTGAGCTGGGCATACTACAACACTCACTTATACACAGACTTTGCTGAGGTGAATGCCACTATTGCAGTGGCACAGGACTGACTTTGTGCTCACTGGAGCAGAAGTTCTTCAGGGAAGTGAACGGTGAATTCTGGGGAACCAATTTGTTAAACACTGCTGAAGGAACACGGCAGAGATGTGGGTGTTCAGTGCTCTGATTTAACAGTCATTTGAAATGAGTCTGAATAGACAGCATTACAAATCAGCAGGCTGTGCCTCAGCTGAGGAATTAATCAGTGTGTCGTGATTTCTGGAAAGCAGCACTTACTTCAGTGGACAGAGACCTGCCCCAAAACAAAGGACGTAAGAGTAAGAGAAGGGAGAACCTCTGTAGACTAGTTATGTCTGTCTTGTTGGTCACAGAGGAAAATTAATGTTATTTTTATTCCTTTAGAACTATTTCAAACAATTCTATCTCATTTACTTTGGTGCCAGACAGTGCTTTCTTGAGTCAGGTCTCCTCTACTGCCAGCAGCAGTACTCTTTAGCCTGCAAGTTTCAAGGTCACGCAGTATTAAACTTGCAAAGGCATTGGCACAAAGAAGGTAATAGATGTTGTCAACAATACTGACATATCTTCCTGAAATAATCAATCTTTCAATTTTCATATTCATTAGAAAATTCAAATTATTTTTAAATGTGTCATGACACAAAACAGAGCCTATAAACCTACACGTTTCTCAGTTAGGGAAAAGTTATTCTTATCTGTGAGCTACTTAGAAATCTGACAACAACTAAAATAAGTACTGTCATTTGACAGAAAAAGGATTCCAAGACATACAAATGAAAAAATCTTCTACCTTAAATAGACAGAAGAGAAGTGTGAACTGTACAGGATTCTGGGATCTGCACAGTATGCACACACCCCTCTGTCTTAGAGGGTCCAGTGCACAAAGTTCAGTGGTGGTGCATCAGAACGCCAGCCAGTTCAACACTGTCTTTCTCAAGTACTCATGGTTTAAGCACTGAGGTATGTAAATTTTTTATGTAAATATTTTCATATACATTCAACACTTCCTTCTTCTGTACTTTCCATGCCCCTTGTGGTACAAGTAAATCTAAATAAACCCATCTTCCTTTTTGCGGCATTGTGAGGTCAGAGAAGATATGAAATCAAATCAATTATTAACAATTATTCTTGAAGTGAAACAAATCTATTTCAATAATTATAGGTCACAGAATTCTGTACACTTTTCCTGACCCTTTTCAGTGCAACTGATAAAGTTTTGCTTCTGTTTTCATTCCAAAATAAATTGTTTTGGTTATATGCATGTGGGGTTTTTTCCCTTCATCAAGTGAATTGTAGCTATCTAGAAGTCATTGCATCTTGAACCTGTAAAAACACAAACAAATGCATCCCTATCTCAGTATCCAATTGCTCTTCAGAACTACTAAAAATTACTTGTTTTGATTTGGATGTTCAATATATTAAATTAGCACTTTGATCCACAGGAAAAGAGGCCACTGGACAGAGGGAAATTTTTTTTTGCTTATGCAACTTGTTGGATACCTAAAGTATTTCAAAAGATTTCCTTGCCCAGGAGGTCTGGGATAAAAATTTACTTCTTATAAATATGTACATTTAACCTTAAAACATGGATGCGAAGTGTATGCAACAGTAAAAGCAGAAAAAAGAGTTTCCCACTTTTAATCTGCACAAGACAAAATCCCACTCGGTCTCCAAAAAGTGAAGTTACCCAATTTTTACTTATATTGGTCTCTCAGGGACTTCTGTATCCCAGAACTCACTATTGGGCTGTAGTCTGGGGAAAGAATTCCTCCAGAAAATCCCGAAGGATGGAGTGAAAAAGGCAGTAAAATTGTAACCAAACAGAAAACACTGAACATTGCTAGAAGCATCACAAATACATACAGCTGGGTTTGTGTTTTTAATAAATTAGGGCTGGCCTCTTTGTCTGCTTTGCTCAGTTCCTTTTTTATCCTCTCTCACTGCAGCTTTGGCTCTTTTCCTATCTGCTCCCCAAAATAAGGCTAAATGCCAGTGATATTTGATAGCTGAATTGCAGTTCCCAAGGCCAGTCTGGATATAAATTCAGATCTAAAGTCCAACCCAAAATAATAAAAATCTTTCAGAAGTCTCAAAGAAATAACTCTGATTATTTCAATGACTTTCCTTTCTAACAGCACTCTTGTCATTTTTTTGTAGATTCATTTATGTTTACCACTCCTTCAGTATTAACATCATCTTTTTTTGAAGTCCCACACAACCTAGATAGATTCCTCACAGAAAAGCATCAGTTAGTATTTCCCATACAACATGTGGGTAGCAAGTAAAATGAACATTACTCTGAGGTCTTAGAGACAGAAAGCTCTTAAAGGTAAGGATATTCATAAACATACACAGGAGAAAAACAGGCCAAGATTTCTCACTACTAATTATAAAGTTCCAACCTGGAATTGTATTCTAAAACCTGGAGCTGCATTCTAAAACCTGGAGTCTTCACATTCCTTAAGAATCTGACTACAAACACTGTTCTTCCAAATCTGATTCACAAAGGGTAGCACAAAAGGCTGAGAAAGGGAAACAGAATCATTCCTAAGACCCACCCCAGGCAGGAAAAAATGTAAGGAGTTTTTCTGCAGTAGCTTTGGGCATTTTTGTTATGTGCACATTTTCTTGGATTCATTTGTTCTAGGAGGATGGTGCACCATACAAGCAATGCCAATGTTTTGTTTGCCCAATATTGGGTCAAACAAATGTGCCTGCATGGAATTTTTATTGAAAATCTAATGCAACTAAAATGTTTGCATGGCAGCACAAAGATACAAGGCTGAATACAGAGATACATTACAGCTTATTCTGCCTTACTAACCAACCACAACAAGTAGATTAAGGAAGGATTGTCATATAAGAATATGTTACTCTGTAAATAGAGTGACAGTCCAAAGCTACATTTCAAAATTATGAAACAAGTAGTTTAGCAAGTATTATGGTCTTACAGACTCAGAAAATTACCTAGTTTATCCTAATAGATCAGCTTACTCTTTAACTATTAAAAAAAACCCAAAACCAATAGAAGATAACAATTGGATCAAATAAATTGATTACTCAGTAGTTGGCAAAGGACTGAAGAATAGTTTTTGTAACTTGCCATTTTGAGCCTGGGCTAGATGCTTCAACTATTTGGGTTCAGATATTACCTGTCCCTCAAATAAATCCTTAAGTAATTTCCCCCATCTTTAAATTTTCAGCTCCCATTTCTCAACCTTTTTGTCTCTCTCATTATTATTTTTTATATAGCAAAGTATTAAAGCCATAATAACAAACCTTGGCAAACTCATTCTCTATCATTGCATTTGAGGTCATCATTTGATGGCTGTTTTCTATAAATACCTTTACTCATGCACACAGCATCTCCCCTGATTTCAACTCACTTAATTTACTGAACTTTAAAATCAGGATGTGATCTGGGACAGTCCAGCTGTAACAGAAAAACCATCACTTTTGAATAAAGACATTGCATAACATAAAGTGTTAGTTTGCTCTTGATATCTGTTGGAAACAGAATCCAGTACAAAGTCCATGACTGAGCTCTACACTGAACCAACTACTAGAAACAGAGAAGTTCCAGCCTGAAAATGGTAACACATTTTTCACTAATGTATTATCAGAAGGAATGGTATAAATATGGCACTATAAACATGATGGCAAGACATTAAATTCTTGCTAAATTTCCCTTAAGGAAAAATGTTGAGCTTTAGTAAGATTTATGAACAAGCATAGACACAGAAAAACCTAAATGAAACTTCCAAATTGAGCTAAGCACTGATTTTCATTTTGATGAGGACTGAAAATATCAACCTTACCTCTCACTAAGATGCCAGTTACTATTTTGTCAACAACATAGATGCTCTGCAGAACTCAGAGTACAACCAATGGTATCAAACCAAGCCCACGATTTTTTTCAGTGGGTTCCTGGTTTAAGCAGTGAGGCTGAGAACTGCAAAATGTGGCAAGAAGCAGATTCCTATTTGTGAATATTCCTTTAAAAGTTTTGATAGCATTCAAAAAGCATTAAAAAAACCCTCTTGTGCTTTATGTCTAAATCAGATTATGTTATTAGGTTAGCAATTTTTTATGGGAATCTTGAACGGTCTCTGTGCATGTCGGGATTGCTTCTTTCATGTTGCACATATGGTGCCTTTGAGGAATGCCTCATTCACTTGAAAACAGTTCTAGAAACAATGTTTTGTCTACTGCTCTGCCCCTTGTCATGTCGCATTAGAAATAGAGGAGGAGAGCTGATTCAGATAGGGATAGCCTCCTAGTACATTTACTTTTGATTAAAGACAATATTATTCCATTTTATGCAGTAGGCAAAAATTTCTGCTCTATTAAGAGTCTATAGCACCCTAATGAAATCTGGCAGAACACAGAAGGAAAACTGGGTCCCTACTGAGTTCTCTGAAGGAGGCTGAGTCAAACAGAAGAAAAACACAGGCAAGATGTTAAGCAGGAGAGCTCAGACAAAAACCTGACCACAAAGAAAAATGAAAAGCTTGTTCTAAGGGGTAAAAGTTTTCTATTATAAATAATAATAAGACACTTTCAATAGAGTCTTATTAAACATATTTTCTACTGCACTATTTGTGAGTCAGATTCCCTTGTCTATTACTATAAAGGTAGTGTCACCAGTTAGTTTTGCCTAAGTAGCCCTCACTGGCTTGTTTAAACTGGAGCATTCCTTTTTAAGGACTCATTTCTTTTTAGTTACTTTGCATGCAGTGCAAAACAGTGCACGCTCTGCTAAAACAGAGCTGCACAGGAGGAGGCCAGCTGCATAATAATTCTTGAAGAGACTGACAATAGCTTGAATTAAATTATGCTTTCATTTTTCTTATGTGTTTCAACCTGATTTGTCTTAATAGCATGTTTGCAACACGTTAATTATAAGGACTTGACACTGTACAGTTGGTATTTAGTAGAAGAGTGATTTGACTAGGAAAGTGAAGTCTAAATAACTTATATGCACACGAATATTTGGCAAAAAATTGGATATGTAATTAAGCAACCTTTCCTGCATTATCTACAATTATCTGCAATCTCAGCATTTCTAAAAATGACCATCATAAACCACCATGTCTCAGATATCCTTTCATTTGTCTAGTGGTCCTACAAAATCACTAGAGACAACCTACACTGCATAAAAATCTACTCATTATATAAAAGCCAAATGAACAGGTAAACACAAAAAATCCACTGAGAAAGCTCCAAGCTGAGCTGAGACCTATTATTGTGTTGTATGAGAGTCCTGCCATTGGCCTGTCAGTGGGAGAGAGACCCCACTCTAAAAGCATCACCAGCATTTCTCTGAAGTCAGTGAAGCTGCACCTCTTTCAGCAGCTCTGAATTTGGCTCACTTAGGTACAGAATGCACCAAGGAGGGCACAAGAGCAAATCTCAAGTACTGAACATAACAGATTCATACATTCCTCAAGTAATCAGGAGTTAGACTAAAATGTTATTTAAAAAAAAAGAAGTGAGAAAGAACTTGCTGACATCAATTTGCCTTTGAAATATCTTTCAGCAATATAAAAGGCTTCCCATGATACTTCTATGAATTGTCTCTCCCACCCAGATCCAAGGTGTCAACTAGCCTCAGTTTCAAATATATTCCAAATGAAACACTTTGCACATCCTCCTTGAATGTGTTCTTTTCGGGGGTGGGTGTGCTGGACAGTTTGGCAGAAAGCATTTGCTGTAATTAGACAAACACTTCAGGAGAAACAGTTGAACAGATTTTCACTGAACTGCTGTACCTAGTTAGGTTTGTGCTTCTGCTAATAACAAC
Organism: Passer montanus; assembly: GCF_014805655.1. NCBI lineage: Eukaryota > Metazoa > Chordata > Aves > Passeriformes > Passeridae > Passer > Passer montanus. Next base: position 928,147 of record NW_024360941.1, on the reverse strand, counting down.
CTCTACCAGTTTCAACCCTAAAGATTTGAGATGCAAAAGACAGCATGAATAATTCAGTGAGCATGGGGTCCTGAACCTACCCTTCCTTTCATAAAGAGAGAAGTAATGCACCTCAGGTATAAAGTTTTACTCTAACAGGGCTAAATCTTTCTTTCTCTTTCAGTGCTTTGTTACAAAGTGCTGTGTAGGTGTGAAAAGCTGTATTACCATGTAATTTTGTTGGGATCAGACTTCCAACTACCTGCTTTGCTTCGTGTTCATTTAAACAGAATGATCAAAATCTGTTTTATTTCCTAACAATAGCAAATTTTGCTATAATTATTTTAAAATTGCAAATTCAAGGAATAGTGTCCTGGTTAATTCACACATGGCACCTATCCACACACGAATAAAATACCATGTTATTTATTACCTTTCTCATAATGAACTTTGTAATAAACAACTGAAAAACTAATTTGTTTTTTGACAATGGCAAACCTTTGAATAGAGAAAATCACAGAGTCGAACACAGAGTGCAGTCCTGTGTGGTAAGTGGTCTCCATAGCAACCAATAGATTTTATGCTAAGTCTGGCCTTTAAAAACATTTCACGTTTACCACCGAGAAAAAGATGGCCTTGATTTAAAAATGATACAACAAGTATCTTGAATGTGCATGCTTTCTCTTCTCTCTTGCAAATAAAATTAGCAGACGTCCCTTTAACACTAAATCCTCTGAGAGCTGCGTGTCATCATTGACGTATGTGTGGGCCTCCTTTAGGCTTGGAAATTTTTTTTCCTTGCATATCATTGCAGGACTTGAAGCCCTTTCCCCCCCATTTACCCCTCCTTGTTTTTTTCTATCCAGGACAAAAATAGAACATCAAGTTCTTATCTCAGCCAGTGATCATGGTGACAGTGAAAATATTATTGCATGCTTATCTATAGCAGTTTCAATCATACAAGCTTATAATAACTTGCAATAATGGAAGAAGTAGTAACTATAGCTGCAACGCCTGCTACAGCCTAATTTATTTTCACTCCACATTCAAGTGACTGAAGCCCCTAAAAGGAAATGTATTTTTAATAAAGAAAGATTCCAACTTAAGAACATGTGTATGTAATTATTGACAATGATATGCCATAAAGAGTTGTATGATTATAATCATTAGCACTTAATGAGAATTTTGTTTGCAACACTGGAATTTGAGTAACAGGACATGAGGGCAGACGTAGAGAATTATAACTGAATTCATCATTATGTTTGCAACTCTTATAACCTGACAATACAGGGTACATGGCTTTAACATTTAATCCAAAGCAGAGCTTGCATGCTCAGGTTATTCCTCTTGGCATGGGTGTGGGATGCCTGCTTTTCGTTGATTAGGAATGCAGCCTTGAGAGCTTTGGATGAGTAGGAGGGGAAGATACAGAGATCATTTGTTGCTATTCCTGTAAAGGTAATTTCAACATGCATTCAGTCATCATGGTGACAGTAATAGCCCTTCATGCATAGCCTTTCACATCATCGAATGTTTGGTCTCTGTATTCCATTCCATCAGAAATGTCATAAAAGCATCTCTCTCCTACCACACTGATTGCTTTCTCCACCATTTCCTTTGTGCAAAGTGCACTTTCTTTTCACTCTGACTTTAGAAAGGTGCTGCGTTGAGCCTCAGTGAAGAAGGCATCAAAATCAAGTTCTGTTTGCCATGAAATAAGACAATATAACAAAATTTATTACCCTTTTTTTTTCTTTCTGCTATGTCCTATTAGACTTAGGTTTCCCCAAATCATCTGGAGATGATCGTCAATTCCTGATCAACAATGCAGCAACAAAAATTAGAGCCTCCACAGTGAAGGAAAGAGGCAACAAAATAGAAGCTAAGAACTTCAGTATGAAGAAGCATGATGCCCAGTACATCTCTAGAGAAGACAGAGGTTTGCCCCCTGCATAACAGAAATATGCTACAAATCTAGTGAAGATACAGCGCAGCCACAACAAGTCCAGAGAATTCTCAGGTACCATGGTAGGGAAAGGCAAGGTAAACACTGCATGTCACTCCTTTTATTTCTTGCATCAGGATACAGTGGGAACACTGTGGGGAATAATTAAACCCAATAACAATGTGTGATGGTATGCCAAGAAAATCTTGCTTACGGTGAATGCTGTAACATCAGTGTATCCTCACCACCACCCCTACCCCTCCTCCCATGCTCTTTTCTTCCCCAGATGGAGAAACACCATGCCAGAGTTATGATTAGCACAGGGTTGGAGTTATCAGAAACAACTGAGCAGTTCCTGACTTTTCTTATTTAGAAGAGAAATCAGAAAGACATGTACTGCAACTTCATTGCAAAAGGATGAAGATGGAAGCAGAATGCTCCAAGGGGGGGTCCTACCTGTCAAATGCTTCCCTTGGCTCCTGATGTGCAGACAGACCTCCACAGAACCAACAAGAACCACAGTGAGAACCTAAGATCTGCATTCCAGACCAAGCAGCACCACAATTTCCCTGGGAGCTGTGCTCTTACACAGCTTGCCTTCATGCCCTGCTTTGAGGGGAAAAGGTGAATATTAATACTATGGGATGCAGCAGCATTTCAAAAAGCTTACAGGGACACCACTGTAAAAGGACATCTTATGCAAAGTGTAGGACAAAGATGATGGTACTGTATTAGCATGCCTCCTACCCAAAATCTCTTTCCTTCACACACTCCTAGAAGCTAATTAATTTCATTTTTGGCTTTGCTTTTTTTTTAAAAGCACTTCCTCTCTTATCATCGTATGTACTTTTAGCAACTCTGTTTTGATTGTACAGACTTTTCATTTTCCCTAGTTCTCTAAGAGAAAAAAGTTTCAAATGGCCAATTCTAAAATTTAAGAGAATTGATATGTTCTGAATTAAATATCTGCTCTTGTTTTGTATTATTTGGAGAGACATACATACCTAGAGAAATATTCCCCTAACACCGGAGTTTTTAATACTGACTCATAGCCATTCTAGTGAATAAGCCTGAAGGTCTGTGTTTGGAGAAAATGAAACAGGTAAAACACCTGAAACTCTCATAAGGCAGATTCAACAGCCTTTCTCCTACTGTTTCTAACTGGCGATGCAGCAATGAGACCTCTTCTGAAGCATGGCAGCATACTGATCACATTTGAAAGTGGCAACTTGTCAGTAAATACCTGTCAAATATTCCAGCTTCCACAGTTAATTACAATGTAATATTCACTGCCTTGAGAGAAAAAAATGTCAACATAAATTTGGATTGGGGTGTGAGAGGGAGCAAGACAGTAGGCCCAGGCACTAACCACCAAAGCCTGCACACTATGTAGGCACACCAAAGGTCCACCAGCTGCTGTCCAAGATAAAAATAGTCACTCAGAACTATTTTTAGAAATATTATAAAAACTTGTAAATGGACCCAACTTAGAAGTTCTATTCTATGTCACTGACTCTTCCACACAGAGAATGTGGCTGTTCTAGTAAAAACAGTTGATTGTTTTACATAATGAAATATCCTAGATCCTATTAATTTCTACATATAAACTGTTTTAATGTAGATGTGTCAGGAATCTGAAAATAATGTCTAGTGACAGCTCTAGGATTAAGCTCTTCTCACTCAGTTAGAATTGGTAACTTTGATTGTAAATTGCTTTTAAAGAGCAAAGCATATACTGTAAGTCCTCCCAATGCCTCCTACTAACTGACATCAACAAGGCATCTGGGACAAGTGTATGCTAGTAATTCATCTTAATAATCTGTCAGCAAAGCTGTCCTAATAGGATGTGTCTTTTATTTTGATTAAAATGACCCTCTGAAATGTGGTTCTCATAGAAAGTTGACAAGCAGAGGCAAATTTTGAACAGTCTGGCACTTCTAATTTTATCTCTGGAAAATGAAAGTGCTGTTAAATACTCTTACATAACTACTCCCTCTGTTTGGCTGTCTTTTCTTAGCTTTCACATGAAGAACCTGTCTATACCCCTTTGATGACCAATAATAAATAGTCCTCTTTGGTCCATGTGACATTCTTTTATTTTTTATTTTCTGTCTCCATGGCATGATTTCCAGTATTGCTTGGAAATGTCAGTAATTCAATACTGTAGTTAAATGAACTACATGTTTTCTTAAACATATAGCCATGCTATGAAAACACTTCTCATGCCATCTGGAAGGTTATAGTCTCAGGATTTTTTTTAATGTATGAGCTGATGGGGTACATCATGTTGTCTCAATACTCATACACATTATACTCTTTTATATTGGATTTTTATTGTGCTGCCATGACATGGTATTTCATTGGGAATCTTGTTTGTCCTATGTCCTAGGACTAATCATCTTGAATTGGTAACAAAAACAGATCTAACATTTAGTGTGAGCATGGAAGACCACAGATTTGATATTCAAGTTGTCAACACAGACTTTCATGAGTTTTCTCATCATACCATAATACATTTCACTTTATGATTTCTGCCACACATAAAATGCAATTTCAGTATTATTGTTCTAGGTCAAGCTGCATGTACATTAGAAAACATTGCTGGTACCTTTAGAAGATAGTTTCAGGCACCAGGTAGACCAAAAGTTGCATCAAGAAGAGTCCTGACTTGGAAAGGCAGTCAGGGAAAGAAAATGCTGCCAGTAAGCTGTCAGTAGGAAGAAAATCACTGAGTAAATAGTAACAACCAGATGCAAAATCCATTTTAAAAGTCTACCTTTTTTTTTGCTTTTCAGCTACCTCTCACAAATTGTTAGAAAACACAGGTTCTAACACTTCAGCTAACTAAAATGAAATTTAAAAAAATAACAAGATACACTAGTATTTTTGAGAGGTTTATGCAAATTTCTTCCTCCACAATTTTGGAAAGGCTAGTTGGTAATTTCATTCATGCTCTACTTAATATAATGGGAGAGTTTGGACCCATTCCAAGACAATGTGATATAATGCATAACATATGTTTCGTCTTGAACATACGCGTGCTGTATTCCCTTCGTACTTTTCTAATCCCATACCTATGTCCTGTCAGCATCAGCCTTAAAAATAAAAATGATGAGACAAAACATTATCCCACAAATTCTGATTTACTGTCTTTGCACATGAAGACTAGTGATTAATAAGCTTTTGAATTCAACACCAGGAGTGTGGAAATATGGGACAGAAAAAGAGAAGAAACATAAAAGTTCAGGTAGCAGTTTTAGTACCATTTACCTTCCTAGATACATCAGCTGGAAACATTTTTCTCCTTCTTCCTGTGCTAAAACTTGAGTTGTTTTCTCTAATGTGCAAAACAACTCCTTGACCATCATTTCATCTTTGGGTTAAATGGAGAGAAGGGGTTCATATGTAACAAACAGAACAAGGTCCAGATTCCCCAACTCTGTGTTGGGTAATGACATGTGAGTGCCAGAATCAGGCTTTGTACACCTCAATCTTATGCCACATATGTTACCACTCTTCCACAGTGTAGCTTTCCCTGGTAAAAGACTGGGATCTTGTAGTTCTACATAACTGTGCAGCATAACATGAGATTTTTGTCAGAAAGCAAAGGAAAAAAGTATTTCCTTCCATCTCCTCCAGATTCACCTTCTTGTTACAGCCTCCCCTCTGCCCCTTCCTTTTGGCCAGCCTTTCAGGACCTGAGCTGAAATATGCCGCAGAGGGGTGGAGCATGTGTGTGTGTGTTTGGAGGGGGGTTAGCTCTAGGGACAAACATGGATGTTCAGCACCTCATAGTCAGAGATGTACCAATTAAAGGAAAAAAGCTGGGAACACACAGCCAACGTGAAAGGAAAAGCAGGGACCTCAACCTGTCATAGGAATATGCACAAACTGCACCAAAGACAGAATTAGCAAAAGAATGGAGCAGAAAAGGGCATAAAATTTCCTTTTTCTATGTTTTGGGGTTTTTAGTAAATATCAGGCAGAAGCCTGATATTAAAATGGATTCTCACATCTGTTTCCACTCTTCCAATTCTGAATGAGTGCTAGGATCAGAATTTGGATGAACACCTTGAGTTATTCAATGCAATGTTCTACCCCTGCATGGATTCCACTTGTTTTGTCTGGCTTAGGATATCAAAACCCATCCTGAACATTGTTTCTTGTCATAAATCTCACACAGATACTTGAGGCAGTAAACCAGTGCTGTTGCTACCCTGTGCAAGGGGAAGAGGAGGCTTACACAACCTGCAGAGCAAAAGGGGAAACCTGCCAGCCTGCCCTGAACAGGACTCCCAGGCATCAGATCCACAGTCCCTGCAAGTTTCTGCACCTGGCAGAAACCAAAAAATCTAAAAATGCTTCTTCTACTGACACTTTCGCTCTCCACAGAAATCAACTGTGTTTGTAGTATGTAACTTTCATAGACTGGCATCAACTTTCCTGCTCTTCAGAGAAAAAGACAGGTTGAAGAAAGAAATAGATCACTGAAAGAGCAAGGGAGAAGCCAAGCATGTCCTGCTCCAAAAAGGATTATTTAAAAATTTAAAAATTAAAAAATGAGCTACTGATTCCACCTTCACAGATAAACTATAAGTGCTTGTGGTCACAATCACTCCACAAGAGTAAAAAATTTATGAGGGAACAGTAAAAGCAGCAGAATTGATGTTTTCTGAAGTACCCAGTCCTCCAAGTATCATGCCAGTAACTTAAGCAGAATTGTGTGAAATTGTACACTCCAGGTGATATTTAGCAACACTGTAACATTTTTCAATTTAATTTCATCAAATGGCTTAAGGGGAAAAAAGCACCTTAAAAAAATCATAAAAGCTCAACTGTTAAAGCAACATTTTCTAAATGTATTTTTAATTATTATTCTGATTGACTTACCTTGAATTTTTCTTCAATTTATATTAAAGAAGACCTTCAAATATTAAAAGCCAATCAAATAATAAAAAACCCCAATTTACTAAAGGCTCATTTAACCCCCTAAACAAGTGAGATAGATTTCAAAATTGCAAAGAGATCAAATATTTGTCATCATTCCAGCTCCAGCACTGACAGGCTGTCACAACTTTTTTCTTTCTTTCTACCACAGAAAATCTGGGAACATTAATCCCTGAGTTGTCTTAGCAAGAAGGTGCTTGGTCCCCAACCCCAAAAGCACAGAAACAAATTGTCCTTTACACTTGAGAGGCTGAACCCTAGGAGAAATATTGGCTCCAAGAGCATAGCATGTGAGGGGAGAGACAATTCATGTTTACTTCAGAACAAAGCATGTAAAGAGGAAAGGAAAACCTTTTCATCAAATAGAATGAGCCACACTGGAGCTCAGAAATCAGTTTTCTGGTTTTGGCTCTACCTTCATGCACCCTGGGAATACCAGCAAGTTCTTAGAATTTCTGGCCGCTTTGATTTACCCCATTTTTTAAAAAAAAAGACAATTCCTTTACAAAACAATTCAAGATGCATAGATTAAAAACTCTGTTACAGATATTAGAAGATTTTCTGCATTTTGCCTAAGATCTAGAGTCTTAAAACCTTCTTTAATTCACAGTTCAGTGAATTATCCTGAAACGTAAGTGTCTTTGGATAAAAACATTTGCATTTAGATACATTTAACCTTACATTAAAACCAAAAGATGAATAATCCTTTAATGCTCCTGTCATATTTATTAGCTCTGCTCAAGGTGAGCAAAAGCTCTTGGGAACAGCTGTGCCAGACATCCTTTCTCTTCATCCATTCACTATTTTTTCCCTTCTTTAACTGCAAGAGTTCAGTTCTAGCACTGGTTTTTCATACTAGTTTTTTCTCTCCTGGCACAAAAATCAGAATGCAGCAAAGACATAAGGGATGAAGGACGAAAGAAATAAAACTTACACAGATGAACTGTGTACAAAGAGACACTAAGCTCATTGTTCATAGGTATATTCTAACCTATTCGATCATGAATCTCTACATCATTTAAATCCAAAGATTCTCTCCCAAAGCTCAGCCTAATTATTGCTTCTGATTGTGTTCCCAGAATCATTTAGGTTGGAAAGGAGCTCAAGAGCATCTAGTCCAACCCACTGCTCAAGCAGGGTTACGCAGAGCAGGTTGCTCAGGGATGTGCCCAGCCAAGTTTTGAATATCAGCAAGACCAGGGACTCCCACAATCTCTCTAGACAACCTACTCCAATGTTGGACCACATGTACAATGGAAGGTGTTTTCTTGTGCCCATTGTCACTTGCTGTATCACTGTGCCACTGAGAAGTTTAACTTTCTCATCTGTATTCCCTCCCATAAAGGCATTTATGTAGATTTATAAGCTCCCCCTGAGCCTTCTGATCCATAGGCTGAACAGTCCTGACTTTCTCAGGCCCTCCTCACAGTAGATAGGCTGCAGTGGTTTAGCACCTCCATAGCTCTTGCTCTGCTCACTCCTGGAAGTCTGTACCTTTCTTGTGTGGGCAAGCCCAGAGCTGGACACAGCACTCCATCTTGGCAGAGGGGAAACATCACCACCCTTGACTTGCTGGCAAGTTTTCCCAACACAGCCCAGGATTCTGTTTGCCTTCTTTGCCCCAAGGGTGCACTGCTGGCTGTCACCCCACAATCTGTCAGGACTCCACGGTCCACTCCACTGCAGAGCTGCTTTTCAGCCAGTCAGCCCCATGCATGTACTGGTACCAAACTAAGGCTGGTCCTTCTCAGATGTAAGGCTTGGCACTTCCCTTTGCTGATCACAGCCCATTTCACCAGCCCACTGAGGCTCATCTGAATGACAGCACCATCATCTGGTGTATCAGCCACTCCTCCCAGTTTTGGATAACCACCTAATTTGGAAAGGGTGCAAATTTGTCCTATCATCCAGGTTCTAATAAAGATGTTAAATAGTGAGGACCCCCATACTATATCATAAAAGTAATTGAGAAACAATCTATGCAGAATACATAAATTAACACAGGTTAACTTTATTTCCTTTCATGGGCCTCAGAATATATTCAATGGAAAAGAGTCTGCTTGTTCCATAATATTTACCTGAATCCTTGCAAAGCTTTATGCTATTCAGTACAATGGAAGGGAAGGAAGCACAGTAAAAGACACAATTATGAGATTATACTACATAGAAGTACTGAGAAAAAGCATTATGAAGAGAATGAGAACAGGAAACAAACTGAGCAAAAACTGTGGTGGAAGATGGAAGAAGTGAGCATGTCACCAGCATGAGGAAAGGAACAAGGACAACTTGCCATCAGCGCAGACGGTCTTCTGTGGCTGTGATCTGCTAAGGTCTTACAGCTCACTTACTTTCCAAAATCTGATTGTTACAGCTATTTCTTTTATAGCTCAGTGATGACAGCTACAGAGTACTGCTAAGACAATATCTACACCAAAAAGCCCTTAAAATACTTCTCATTCCTTCTGATTTTTCTCTTCTGTTTTGACTATTAGAGGTGTGCTCAGAGTTTCACAGCATGAATGCCATTGGCAAAATGGGATCCTATTCCTGACTGCAGAGAACACACAATCTTCAACTGACAGTTTTTCATCAGCTACAGCATAGTAACATCCATCATGACTAATTTGTTTCTTTGTATCAGTACTGCAATCAGGGCTAAAATAGCCCAGAGTTTAACTGCTGCTGTTGCCAATCGAGCCAGTGGTCTGGGGCGCTAACTCCCACAGAAGTCCATCTGCCTCTAATCTATTAGCAGAAACGACTAATAATTGAATGCTTAACACTATTTACCAAGTGTTAACTGAACACTGATCATCTTCAGGCTGCTCATCATTGTCCCTACCTCCTTGCCACCACCTCCCTTGGTTAAAGGTACAACGTGTTAAGGTATGTTGGCGCAGCTGTACCTTGAGTTGCTTCCTAACAAGGCTGTTCCAGAATTATTTGGGTTAGTTTGGATACACTCTAAATTATTTTTTCTACTTCAAATAATTTTGACTTAAAAACAAAATAGAACATTTACCTGTTCAATCAAGGAAACTAATCAGACAGGACTGAATCTATTAACCTGTCCTGAATTCAGTAGGAGCATTATGTCTAACTGCAATCTCACTAGCAGCAGTAACCTTCTACATTACTTCAACCTTGCCATCTGCTAGACAAAATGAAAAAAGGACTTTTCTAGCAGTATTTTTGTATGATGGATAATGGGCATTTAAGTTCTGCATTTCCCTTAAAATCTCATCTTCTGTATAATGAGCCTAACTTCAGCATCTGATTTGCATATTTAGGCTTAGTATGAGTACTCACCATGACAGATCTGTTTTAGCAGTAAGATGATTTCACCTTGAAACCTAAGATGGAGCAACTGGTGGCATAGTGGATGTACTCACATAGCAAGGTACTCTGTCTTTATCTCAAAACCTTGAGTATTTTCATCCTGCTGCTGAGAATGGGAACAGAGAGCATTTGGGTGGGCAGCTGGCTAAGGCCAACCTGGCACTTGGCCAGGATGGCATGGAAAAAACAATGATGATGATGATGAAGATGATACCAGAATTTGTAATTCATACCAAAAACACACTGGCCATAGAGCTTAACCTTGACTACATACATTCCAGAGTATTATGGAACATAAACAATATCTTTCATTACAACTGCATTGCAGATCTGTTGTTTCACATGGCAGAATTCAGAGCTTCCTCTTTGGTGGGCACATTTGTTTGGATAGCATCATGAACCCCATCTCACTGGGAAGCACTTTTGAAAATTCACATTTGATATGAATTCATTTCCATAAAAATCTTAAGGTTCACTTCTGTTCTGATCAAAGAAGCCAAAAACTGAAATTGAGCAACATGACTAAGACTTACCCTGAGGCATAAAACCCTTTACAGCAAATAATTCATATTTTTAAAAAAATCATATTTAAAAGTTTCTGCTGCAATGGCAAGCACAAAGAAAACAAAACATGAAGCTTGCCTGCTACATAATAAACATGTATTCTGCTCCCAGTTACGTTGTCCTAAAACCAAACTAATCCAATGGACTAGCAATGTTTCCCTGGCATGTACTGGTACAAGAGGGATGGAGGGGAAAAGCACAAAGAAATGCAGAGAGATGGCCAAAAAATGTTATATGACTTAATGCCAACTGTACCTTTCCTGCACAGAATAAGATTAAGAAATATAATTTTTATGTCACCTGGAATTAGCTTTAACTACACAAATTTTGTTAGCCTATTTTGCTAGTACAGAGTTCATTACCAATTTTTCACATACAAAATGGAAGACATTGAAGACCCTTTATTTTTTTTTAGATGTAGCCCTGCCAGCTGTATTATAGGAAATAAACTCTTTCAAGAATATTCCAGAATGAGATATTTCAAGTTTGCCAGCCCCAAGTTTACCTATTATTTTTTTCCATTTTAATATCAAGAGGAAAAGAAGACACAGCCAAACACACCAAATGAAAATAACCCTGACACAAACCCCAAACTCAAATCCAAATCTAAAATATTGTCATAAAACCCCAAGCCCAAGGGCTTCTACCCACCCTCCATGTCCTTTTCAAGAGACTGAAGCATCTTTGACAGTTTTACTGTTGGTTCCATTAAAATTAATGTAGCTATATGTTTTGAGTTGCATCAAGCAGATCTCAAGGGAGATGATGTCAGGATTTCTTTTCACATTTTGAGTGGTACATGTAGCCGTTTCTGTCAAGCACTCTAACAAAAAAAGAGACTTTCAGAGGAGAGACCTCAGTCTTATGCTTAAAAATCTTTGAGGTTCACCCAGTATTCTGTGTCACAGCAGTCCATTTTTCATCTGAGACCTAGAATATTGGAAGGATGCAAACAAATATTTTAGATCTTATAAGTGATCTCCTCTTCTAAGTAAAATATGTGGTTTTCATGGTATTCCTCCACCCTGGAATGTTTACATTTTACAGGTGTTAAAATGCAGAAAAATGAAAGGTGTCACCCTTTCTTTGTCAGACATTCACAAAACAATCTATTCTTTCTCTCTGTTCACTGAGGGCTGTGAATAAGAAAACAAGCCTTATAAAAAGGAAGAGCAGGATATATTAAAGAGACCTAATGAGAATGAAGAGCTGCGGCCAGAGGGCTGCAGTTGCAGAGCACAGAATCCACTGCACACCTATCACTGGTAGGTCTTATGTGCCCCTACTGACAGAGCAACTCCAGCATCACCCAGGAGGCATGGAGCCTGCTGCCTCTGCAGTGGCAGTCCCAGAAAATGGCTCACATCATAAAATTACCTTTGCTGGCACAGAAAATAACACCTCATTCTGAATGTATTTTCAGGGATTTCTATGTGCATTATATCTCAAAATATGCTAAATGTCTTTGCTTATTGACAGACCTACACACTTAGCTTAGGGTTTGAAAGTCATGCTAAAAGCATGTTAGTTGTGATAATAAGGTGCTTTAAATAGGGGCAAGGAACCTGGAAACCTGTCTGCATTCAGTAGTAACCCTGGTGAGCCACATAAATATTCAGCAGATCATCAGGGTACAGGACACTGAACACACCCCATAAAAGCCCCAGTGAACTGAACAGCCATGAAAATTCTACATTTACTTCTACATACTCTCTAAATACTGCTGAGACTCAGTTACCCTATCGTTTAATGAACTCTGCACCTGAAGAATTTACTGTGCTATAGGGAATGGTATCTACACAAACACATGATCATGTCAATCAGCATCCTAACATATGCCAGACCACAACATTCCAGCATTGTAATAATTATTTCATTGGTATTAAAATTATTATTTGACCATACCAACTAACAGTTTCTAAAGCTGTTAATAACATTAATTAGCAAAAAGTAAAGACTTCCTATTTTGTGACATGGTGTAAAAGGTGAAGTATAGAGAATTCTTTTTCTTAGTTTAAACCTAAGAAAAAAAATTGTTTACCTCTTTTTTTAATAGTAAATTTTGAGATAGTAGCATTTTCTAGGGATTAGTAACCTTTTTTGTGGTGACAGAGAAACACATACAAGATTAATTTACTAAGATATTTGGTAACATGGAAATTGAATTAATCAGTTACAATTGATCTTTCACCTTACCATATATTTAGCCATCGAATCCGTTTGTAACCTGATGAAATATTATCCAAACATTGAATGCTGCTTTGGTGGATGTTTTGGCTAAATAGCTGAGGATACTGTAGCACAGAATTGTATCATATATCCTGTTTACTACAGCCCAAAGACAAAATTACAGGTTCTGGTATTTCAGTTATCTGGTATTCCTGTGCTCAGGAATTTTCCCATAGCTGTTTCTAATACGGAGAGGTTTAAAGACAGTCTTTATCAAGTTGGCCATGCATTACTCTGGACTTAACTTTGCCAAGTCTACAACTCTGGCACAAGAACTTAGAGTATCTCCATGGTCAAATTTTGGCCAAATTCTGAGGAATGTGATCGCATTAATTTACTAGAAGCACATGAATTTACTAGAATCCTCACACTTGTGTAATTACCCAGCAACCCTGAGCAAATTGACGTGGTTGAGATGAAAGATTCTTGTTCTTCTATCAATTGCCAGACATGTTATTCTTCAAGCCCTCACAAACTTATACACCAATATATTAAGGCCTCTGCTGAAAGTTACACATTATAGTGAGAGGAAAAGGCATATTCTGAGACACTTCAGATAGATTAGTATCAATTCCCCTTCATAAACACAGTGAAATAAATAATTAGCCTTAGCAGTTGAAGAAGAGAGAATTTCTATAATATTTTTCTGCTTCATGTGCTTTTATCATGGATCAGCTGCGGTCTGTGATCTTTCAGAAGTATTTCACACATGCTGTGTGGGTATTAATACTGAGGCCAACAACAGAGAAATGCAAACTGGGTGCATACTTCACCTGTGTGCCAAGCCAATCTAGCACACTCCATGTTAGCAAAACAGCAGTTTCATGAGATCTAAATTGTCTACATTATATAATTGCACACACAGTTACTTAACTCTAAAATAAAGTCTTACACAGAAGAAATCAAGCCTTAGTTGTGAATATAACGTGTTGCATTTTGAATCATTCAGGCAGGGCTGAATTCATCTGGATATGTTAGAATTCATCAATATCAGGAATTTTCAGTATTTACGTATTCAAAACAGAAATGGCAAGAAAATCAGAATAGTCAGACATGTAAAGACATAGCAGCCATACTGTTGCCCACAAAGTAACCATGAATGCAAAAAGTATTCTATTCAAGCCTCAGTTATACCAAATGATATAATAAATTTCTTTGTTCTTGACAAAACCATCAGGCTAAAAGACCTATGATGGACAAAGCCCCTTTCTTGACTAGTTAGAAATGTGGCTTGTCACTTTGCATGGGAGGAGCTTGAAATAATGATACATTGTAGGTTCCAAAGGACTTGGGCATTTAGCATAGGAGACAGAGCAAAGAATACTAGAAATTTGGATTGCTTTATACTTTATGACAGTATAACTGTCATACTGCTATAAAGCTGTTAATAAACAAAGAATCAAATATGCTACATATTGCACAAAGCTTTCATGTTTAAGAATTGCAATCTAGAAGACAAGAAGCAGATGATCAGGGAATTACAAGATCAGTAAAACCCCAGTTTAATGAAGAGTGCTCTTGGTTCTGTGAAAAAATGTTGCCTCTTTTTTTACAGGCATCCTGACAGAGAACTTAAGACAGGGTTTGAAATGTGATTATAAGATAGATTTATGGATAATTATATGAAGTACCTTCTAATCATGAGAAACACTCAGAGAAAGCAGAAAGGTGCTTGTGCAGAAATGAATGAGTGACAAGGCAGACCAGCAGCACCAGACAACAGCTGCCACAAAAACCAAATTAAATAGAAGAGATAGGGAAGTGGATAGCCCTGAAGGTCTTGAAATCAACAACTTTTGGGAACAATCTGGAAAATTATTCTCTAAGTTGGTTCTACCAAGAAAGTAAAGTGTTATTTTTTAGGAAATTACTTCTTCAGCTGTGCACAATTCCATGAGTATCACACAGCTTTTTCTTTCCACACATCTCTCTTCCTTAAGAGGCTTAGAAAAGAGAGATAGCCACAAGTCACTCACTTTCTTTATTGGACTCAAATCTTTATGATCTAAAGGAGAGATAAATGGAAGAAGGCAAAAAGTAAATAATTCTCTCCTGCCTCTAATGACAGCAGTTAGCACTTTGGAACAGCTCAGGTTGCAGTGGCCTCCAAAATGCACTTCCACAATCACCTGGTTTGACAAGATACGGGGGTTGGGGTTTTTTTTGAAAAAAAGAAGTGAGAAAGCTTAGCAAGACAATTCTCTAAAGTTCTTTTGTGGCTGAAAGCACAGACAACAACTGCAACCATCACTTTCACTCCTGTAGCACATCTGTTGCAACAAGAACAACGCGTTATGGCAGAATTCAACTGTGTTGAGTTGTAGGGATGCAAAGATCTCCTTACAAGATGTTTGCAATTAGATTTTACCTATTAATATCTTACCCATATTCCAGCTAAGGTAGTCTAATCCTACAGTGGGACAGTATCTAGCACAACAAACCTTCCACTATACCAAGTAATGGCACTTCATTAATCAACTAGCTTAAATAAGTCTTGGGGAAAGTTTGGGTTTTTTATGGTTTTAGAGATTTTTGGGGTATTTTGTTTGCTGTTTTTTGCTTGGGCTTTTTTATGTATTTTGGGGGGGGGTTTTTTTTTTTTTTTAGTTGTTGGGGTTTTCCATAATTTTAAATTTATTGAAATTACTATTTTATTTCACTGTTTATTTCATTATTTTATTTATTTATTTTCACTGTTTATTTCATTATTTTATTTTATAAAACTGCCATTGTTAGTTTTATATTTTGTTTTCTTCAAGAACAGTGGAACTGGTGGAAGACTCAAGGTACCAACAGCAGACACAATCCTTATCCAAATGAACAGGAAGCAGGCATGAAATGTATTTGCAAACACACCATGGGGGATGGCAGTGTGTGCCCACTTCTCATGAAAAAATGTCTGAGGAAGAACATTTGAAAACTAAAAACCCTGCACCCCGACACCTGCAAAGAGATACATTGCTGAGATTACCTCTGAGGTTTCCTCCCAGTAATTACACCAAGTATTTAAGAACTTCCAAAGGATTCTGTTTTGGTCTTATTTTCCTTTAGAAAACTTATTTTACTAGTCTTAGAAAATAGGCTAGAAGCAATGCCTCCAGATGGGAATAACAGTAATTCATACACTTTTCTGTTTATCAGTAGAACATTTTTTATATGAATGCCAAAATATTTCAGGACAAAATATATTTCCAAGGAACTAATTATTCCTCAAGCATACAGACTGAATTAAGAGGTACCACAAGTTTCAGTACTGCCAGCCTGGTGAAAACCAATGGTCACAATATTTTCCCTTGCTTGTCAGCTCTCAAGGAAGCCCCAACAGCAGTACCCTTCTTATGGACTAATGGTTTCTTCTTTTCCACTGTTTCTTAATGTGACTGATGAGAAAGCACCTATGCTGGAGTCTTAATTGCTTTGCTTCAAAGCTGAGAACAGATCTGGAAGCTTACTGTTCCTAAAAATTTGCCAGAATTTCCTTGGCACAGATGGGCAGGACAAGACATGACTGATCGATCATTGTTACTGCTAAATAAGAAAGAACTCATTTAATTTTAAAATGTATTATAAACATCATTTCTCTATACTGCAGTTCCAAACTCTTGAGTCACTTAATGGTTAGATGTGTGTGTGTGTGCGTGCGCGTATTATTTGTATTTATTTTACTCCATTCCAAAACGAGAAGGACTAAAACAACCCTCAAAAAGCCAAAATCAACTAAACAAAAGCACCCCACCAAAATAGTTTGAAACTATAAAAAAATAAGCTTAGATATACATACAGTTATTAACCCACATATAAATGTGTATTCAGTTTTGCTGTCCTGATCAGTACCAATTTTTTTAAGTGTAACAAGGACACTAAGAAATGAAAAGACCAAAACAGAGAAAAAAGTAATATTTTTAAGACTATTAAGGGAATTATTTACCTTCCAGGGTCCATAGCTAATTAAAATGCTCACTAAATGTTTAGAGAATAACCCAAACACCAGAGAAAGCACTAAACCACTTTCTGGAACAGCCTCCTTCCCCAATGTGGATTACAGATGCCCATAGAGTGGGACAGGTGAATAATATCCACTGCACCTATTCTTGTAAAGGTAATTCCTAAGCCATAGACATTTTAGGCTGACATTCACGTTTCCCTATTTCTATATTGAAGATATGCTTCTATGAATAAAATAATTTTAATTTAATGAGAGAATCTAAATTCACCTTCTATCTTTGCTGGAACTGATTATCTTCAAACACACATAATAAGCCAGAACTAAACACAGAGAGATTGACTTGTGCTTTGTTGACACCTTTTTGTCTATCACTCGAGATGAAGATAAATGCATGTTCATCTTTGGCTGTTTCTTTGCACAGTATTTTACCACTTCTGCACTGTTCTGAAATGTACCCTATGAGACTCAAATCTCTTCATTGTCTCCATTTTCAAGTCTTGACAGATAGGCATATATGGATTACTAAATTACTACAAAACCACCAAACACTTTGGGTTCAGATTATTAGACACATTCCAGTTTCTTTGTATTTTTTGTAACTTGTAACTCCTGTTATCTGGCCCCTGGAATTTTCTTTTTTTGTAGCAGAAGATTACTGTTGGCAAGAGACACTTAGGATTGTGCTTGTGATGTATTTTCCTTTCCACAACCAGTGTGGAAAACCTCTCCAATTTGTACCGATCAACATATTACACTCATCTACACTCCATCTGGATCACACTGAGCACTTGTTCCTGGGAAGCAAAACAATGTGGGTGACTCCAAATACCTTACTGCATTGAGATAGTACATTTCCCACAGCATTAAGAGATACAAACTCCCTCAAGAGAGATTAAAAACCCAGTCTTGTTATCTTGCTGCATGTTTTATGCTCTCCCTTCACAAAAGACAGTATTGCTGTTGGGCACTTTCTCTCAAGACTGGCCACTGAAACTGTTGAGGGATGCAAATAAATAGCCCACCCTGAATGTACAGCTGTACCAACAAGTTAAGAACAAGACACTGCTACAGCATCCTCACATCAAAGAGATAGCAGGCATGCAGGCAGAGGTAGCCCTGAGGGTTCACTAACATGACAACATCATGAGAAACAGCAGAAACAAACACGATGTAACAACCAAACAAGGGTACCAGCTTATGGGAATTGTTAACCCTGACAGAAATTACCTGGGCAATGATATCTGAAATACCAAAGATGTCAAACCCATAAAAATCAGGACCAATGGGAAAAAAGTAAATATTTACTTCAGAGGAGACAAAAGTGGTAGGGAGAGAACTGGCAAGTGGAAGAGGGGAAGAAGACTAAGAGACCAAAATCATCCAGTCGTAATTGACCACAGTACCTGACAAGCAGTCTTGTGCTTGACCACCACAGCTTGCACAGGTCAATAAAATCACTGCTTCCATCATGCCTGCCTCTGACATGCTTGCAGGCTCAAGAAAACACGCCTATTTTCCTTGGCATCAGTGAGGAAATTCTTGGAGCACTCTACCTGACATCAGCATAGAATCACTTCACTTTTTCCTCTCTTTCAGGGAATATTTGTAAACAAGTTAACTTATCATAAACATATTGTAAACAACTTGACAAATCTAGGTCAAATTCACCATGTTACAACTATTTTAAACCATATTTTTAGCAAATCTAGTGCCTAGCAAAAATAAAAAGAATTAACTACTCTACCTGCAGTAGTCCTCTATAATTCTCAGTGCATTAAACTTTCGACAAAAAATGTATAAGCTTTGTTATAAAGGAAGTTTTGGGAATATTTTTTATAAAAAACTTTTCCATCATAATGATAATGTTTATTATATTTCATAAAAAGAGGTCTGCTCATCTTCCTCATGATGAGGGAGAGGAAATGGATTACAAATTATATGCTTAGCAGCAGACTTGTCACAGACAACAACACTGGTCTCAAAATACTGACACTGAATCCATCTCAAAAGCAAGCATTTTCTACATGATAAGAACTCTTAAAAACTCAGGACCCAAAGCTAAATGTGACTGCAACATTCTAAACATCTCAGATCCACAAAAAGCAGGTTTTTAAATCTCAACTTACTCTTCCCTGTGACCTTTTCAGCTTTCTCGGCTGGAGAAAACCTTTAGACAGAATGATTTGATCCTCAGGGATTCTAGACCCTTCTGATTTTAGATAACTGTAATTCTTCCATTTTCTTCCAGGAAGGTAATTTCCAGCCCAATGCACACATTAGGCACTTTAAAGCCTACATGGGCCTAAGTCAACACTATCAGCAGAAGGACCATGCACAGCCTTTTGTGTCACCTTCCTGCACAGCTGCCTCTCTTCTGGCACCCAGGATATGGGACCTGTCCTAAAGTAATGTAAACTACTTAGGGTATTTGTCAAGTTTTATAATCCCCATCAACTCCCAGATCTCATCTGCTCCATAGCCCCACAAATATTTGTCTATGCATAGAGAAGGGGCTCATGTTCTTCCAGTTCACCACCAAAAGTTTATGTCAAATTTTAATGTCTGAGAAGCCAAGAACTAAGAGTTGCCCTCAAAAACCCAAATAAAAACTCCTCTCTAAAAAAAACCTACAACTCCTCCCACTCCGAAAACTCCAAAAACAAAAAAACCCCACCAAAACCACCAAAAAAACCACACAAAAAGAAGCGCCAAAACACACAAAACCCCCAAACAAGCAAATCCCTTAAAACTAGTTCTTCTCAAGAGATTTGAGAACCACTTGTGCAGATTAAAGAGTTTTGCACTAGTTTGAACTGCTTAGTTTTCATTCTTTAAGCCTTTTTGGGCGTGAATTAGCAAGAACTCAACAGTAGCAAGTTTGCTACTTTGTATTAAGTTGAATTTACACCACTTTAAGACTGAAAAACCCACACAAAAAGAAACGCCAAAACACACAAAACCCCCAAACAAGCAAATCCCTTAAAACTAGTTCTTCTCAAGAGATTTGAGAACCACTTGTGCAGATTAAAGAGTTTTGCACTAGTTTGAACTGCTTAGTTTTCATTCTTTAAGCCTTTTTGGGCGTGAATTAGCCCAAAATTAGAACTCAACAGTAGCAAGTTTGCTACTTTGTATTAAGTTGAATTTACACCACTTTAAGACTGAAATAACCATAACTAGGACAGACAAATGATCTTCTTGCCTACCTTAAAGGTTTGCAGCAGAATAACTCTTACCAATGGCTTCGTATCAGTACAGCTACACCAAATAACGAACCCAAGTAACCTCATGTTCAGGATATACACCTGAACTTCAATTGAAATCTGTTTTCTCTGTTAATCAAAGGCTTTTCAGGTATTCCTACTTATATCACATCTAAGAATCTTTAAGACCTGATTTTCAAAGGTTTGACACTAAGAGTTTCACAGGGAAAAGGTGAAGAGACTTCAGAAGAGAAAACCCAATTCTTGGACCCTGTTTTTTTTTCCCCCTACAGAATCAGGTGTCACCTCAAGCATAAAAGACTAATTTAGGAATACTTTTTTAATACCCCTACATCTAAAATAAAAAATAAATAAAATAATTTTTTTTTAAATCCAGGTTTGGTTACATAATCAAATCAGAGTCTAAGCATCTTCTCAGAAAAGACAAAGAAAATTTTATATATAACCTAGTCCTGTGTTTCTTATAACTTAACCACACAGTATGTAAAACTGAATACTCACAGAAAAAATAATTGGCACAGCAAATAAAACCCTCAAAATTCTTAAATACTTTATATTTTCTGCCATATTGTGGAGAGAATCAGATGGAAAGGCCATAAATAGCAGATTTCAGTTAATAAAATTTTTAAAATCCAGGTTTGGTTACATAATCAAATCAGAGTCTAAGCATCTTCTCAGAAAAGACAAAGAAAATTTTATATATAACCTAGTCCTGTGTTTCTTATAACTTAACCACACAGTATGTAAAACTGAATACTCACAGAAAAAATAATTGGCACAGCAAATAAAACCCTCAAAATTCTTAAATACTTTATATTTTCTGCCATATTGTGGAGAGAATCAGATGGAAAGGCCATAAATAGCAGATTTCAGTTAATAAATTCATTCCAAAAGCCACAGACGATTTTTTTATTTTGACATACTGCAGAGGAACTGAAGGCCTTTGACTTTGTATCAGGAAATACTGAAAGCATGTACAAGAATCTCTTGTAATGCTTCTCTCTGGAAAAAGTGGTTTCTTATTTCAAAGTATCATAATAATAAGCAAAAAAAAAAATTAATTCAGTTTGCATTATCATATCCAGAAATCTCTTTCTAAATGTGTGGCTAAAAGTTTCCAGACCAATGCAGCTTTGTGCAGTTCAGCTTTTGCCATAAATCACAGCAGAACTGTGACTATTCCCTATGTACAGCTGTTATGTGTAGCTTGAACATGCTACATGGATCCTTGGCTTTTGTCCCTATCTCAGTTACTAGATATCTACAGAAACAGATAGGTGTAGATAACATCTACAGTGATGGAAAAAGGATGGTCTTCAGCAATTTTGTGGCTTCTTTCTCAGAGAAAAAGAGGTCTGTCTCTTCTGAACAAAAATAATGGTAACATTGCTCAGAGAAAGGAGAAGGCAACAGAGCAAAACTTGACATGAATAGGACAATTATTCAACAGTGTCAAAGGAGGAAAGTGAAAAGCCCCAATCAAATCCTGAGGGAAGAGTTGGGAGAGTAAATCTTATGCATTTCCATAATCAGAATCCTTGGCTGACCCTTGCACATTCAGAAGAGTAGCCTCTCTTCTCTCACCACTGTGCAAAACACACAAACCCAGCCATTTTCATGCCCAGCTTATATCACTATATCATCAGAAGTTCACATTTTATGACTCCTTAAGGTAACATTAAAAATACACAAATCTCTAAAATACAATACCCCTTCTGTTCCACAACACTACAATTGTGAAACAAAACTTTTTCAACTGAATTTTTGCAATAAACCAACTTCACAGAAACAGATGCTATTTCATACACAGTGAAAAGGTTTCTTAATAGTGCCCCCTAGTAAGGCATCAGCTCTTCTAAATAAGCAACAGCACTGTGCATTGGTGCAATATCTAACTTTAGGTCAAAAATAGTCATTAAACCTCTATTTTCAAAAAAATACAATTTTTAACTGGCCTTTAGAATTGATTCCTAAGCACTAACCTACAGGAATAAAACTCTCTCCCACACAAGGCAAATACTGCAGCCTCTTTACTAGTGCTAATAGATGCTTTACTGAAGAATGTCAGCCATGACTCAGACTCACTTCTTCCAAATAGGAGATCATAAGTTTTGGCATTTTTGAAGCCCTGCAGTCATTAAGCTATGTATTTTTTACATATACACACACACACTCCGTTTTTCCTCCTGTGCTCTGAAGTGGAAAAATGATCTCTCACCATCAGCAGCTTTCAGATGGAGCTGGGCCTTAAAAATGAGATCATCTAAGACACAATAATAAAAAACAAGAAAAAGAAGCAAGAACTGGTAGAAGACAAACTATAAGCTAGATAGCATTGTTTCTGTGACTAATATTTAAATGCTGTTAGAGTACGCAAAGGGCAGTAACAACCTGCAAGAATTACAGTACCAGTGAACTCAGAGAAGTCGTTGTTCATGGTGGGAGCCTCACAGCCAACTCCAGCCTTCTTAGCAAGAAATTGCCAGATTCCTCATGCTGAGTTGAAAGGAATTTTCATATCTAAAAGACCTAATTATGGCAATCAAAATACAGTGATTATATGCCCTTTAAACAGCAAACACACACCTGCACAAAGAAGAACAGGTTACAGGTGCACAAAAATGAGTGAGCATCAGGATGAGTGCCAGCTACACCTCTCTGGTCAGAACCTTAAACACACTTTAAAAACCTGCCTGGAAAAGAATAAGAACCCATCTTAAATCCCATTGCCCAAGTTGGGATAAGACAATCAGTAATTTTAACTACTTGCTCAACATAAATTGCATAAAAGTCAGCTAATTGGACCTAACCAAAATTCAGACATCCTGCAGATGCAGAAATAAATAGAAAAGAGCCATTTTCCACAGGCTCAGAGTGCTGCCACTGCAGGGAGGCTGAGCTCAGCTCAGCTGACAGCGTTGCTCAGTGCTGCTGCAGAGACCTTTTCTCTTGGAGAAATTTAGGACAATGCTTAGAGTCGTGTCAGCTCTCTTTATTAAGGTCCTCACAGAGATTTGTTTGACACAATATATTTTTACCAGATCAAAGTATTCTATACGTATGTTAGGCAAAGTAGAGAGCATGCTGTACTTCCCTCTCCTCTCTCAGAGTTTGAAACAAAGCATTAAGGACCAAGGTATGAGCCATTTATCTCTCAAATAAAGATCAAGGATGATTAAGAGCCTCTGGCAAATAAAGATCAAGGCTCGTTAAGGGCCTCTGACAAAGCTGATGGTGCAGTGTGTCCCCATCCAGCTTTAAAAATCATTGATACAGAAGCCCTTGCTGCTATTATAAACCGGAATTTTTTGGAAGTTTGAAGTCGTTCCCTTTAAGATCCATGAAGTTCAGTACCTGTTCTTCGTGCCGATGCCGGTGGAACTTTTTATTTCCTCTGATCTTCTGTAATATATGAACTAAAGTGTCTGTAATGGCTGATGAGTAGTGGGCTGACATCAATAACCATATTGCTACTCTGAAATATTCTTTTTATTAAAAGAAAACAATCAAAAAGCCACCAAAAAACCCCTGAATTAAAGAATTTATACTTCTGCCTGCTTCCTTATGTTTACAACCTGATCCAAACTCAAATTCATACTTGGAAGGTGTTTAAGAAATCATGAATCCAGCTCTGTGGATACGGGTAAGTAAAAGCTGATCAGAGTCAGTCAAAGGGAAACAAACATAAAGCCCATCAACTTTATTTTTTACTGAACACTTGGATTACACTAGAAGATAAACACTACAGAAATGGCCCTGGAGACTGCAGTTTGGGGACTCTTCATTATAGCCTGGGATGTTTTAACAGATGACAATTAGTAGATTAGAAGTTACCCAGTTGAACACTTTGGCTGTCAGAAAATGTCATCAGTGAAGTGAAATGCGTTGTAACTGACACATTTTTCTAAGAGAAAAATATCAAAACAAACAGGGAACAGGGTTTTGTTTCTGATGTTTTTAAAAGATAGATCTCTTAGGGGATGCTTGTGAGAATTCTAGGATTCACTGGTGCTGTAGGGCTGTAGCTGTGGTCTGCTGAGGACCGTGGAAGCGCAAGAACTTCCAATTGAGACAAGACACCAAGAAGTGCACCTCAGATTTAAGATTCCAATACTTCAAGGCACAACCCTAAGTTAAAAAAAAAAAAAAAACAAAAAAAAACAACCCACCAACATCAGTATCCGGATCTTTTCTCTGAGATATCTTACTTCACTACTTACTTCTACTGAATGATATGGAGTCCAATTTCAGCCAAATCTAATTTCTTTGTACAGAGACAAGCACAAAACCTAAGACATCTCCATATAACTGCATTCAGACAATTCTTCATGCCTATAGAAGAAAGTATTTTTCATTTGAAGGCATTATAGTCACTGCTGCTTAAAGAAAAAAAAGAACCACCCAGTTAACAAGCCTGTATCAAAGTCATGAGCAGGAGTGCTCCTCAGCCTAGTTACTCCATGCTAGAGGAGGAGAACATTTAATTCTTTTAATTAATTCCATTAAAACTGATTGCAGTGTTTACTGCTATTATTACCAAAACATCTGGCATTGCCTCTCACTTCAGACATTTCTTCTTGTTTAGCACCTCTCATAGGAACTGTGCTCTTAAATGTTGTCATTCACTGAGGCTTCTTTTTTGGAAATCATAGGTGTGAACAAGAAGCTTGGGTATCTGAACAACAATTGTCTTTGTATTTGACCCAATGAATCTTGTCCAGAATTCCAAAATTGCCACTAAATGACAGTTTCAGACTGAATATTGTGAGAACTGTAGATGAGGTGCTCACATCATGCAAAATAAAAGTAGCACAAGTGCAAAAATCGAGTAGTAAGGTTCTGCTTTACGCAGATGCAATCTTCACTGGTTCAGCTAGTGATGATCTGAATTAACACCTCAAATAAATTTATTATGGAGTGGCTCTGTATTTGCTTGAATTCCTTTTTCCTCTGATTTTTATTGTTTTGGGCATTTTTTTTTCATCAGTCCCACTATTTGTTTTCTTTTTACCTTTTGTCTTAAGTAGTACTCACAGGAAGAATCACACATGGGAACCTACCTTTAAAAACTGCTCTGCAAAATCTGCAATGACAGTGTCTTTATGGACAGAGGTGTGGAACTTAAAATTTGGCATGAATTACAGAATACCAAAGTACATTGGAGTAGACCATGTGAATCATAATTCAGATTATTCATATTGAAACATATTGTGCACTAGTATGAAAATTAAATTACAGAACAGATAAAGGTCTTGAAACTCTGGAAAGAAATAGAGGTAAATGGACATTTAATTCATTCTCAAAGTGCATAAAACTTTTCATGATGAGGACTGGTCTTCAGATATTTTTAAGGTAAATACATTTATATCACACAAGTAAATACAGGAAAAATTAAAAACTTTAAATTAGTTCTTGTTAATACTAACTTTCAGACTTTTACCTAATTTACCTTAGTTAAACCAATAGCATAATATTCAAAAATGCCTGGGGGTATGCCAGGCTCTGTTAACTTTTTTTGTTTGGGTTTTTGCTTTGTTTTTTTAATGTGGCATTTTGTGTCAGCACTACAAATCTTTTAAGGTACCTGAAATATAATCATCCAATTGAAATTTTTAAGAAAAAGAAAATAAAAAAATAAATCTGCAGATTTTCAATTCCTATTCTAACCCCCCGAAATGTTAATTTTTCTAAACTCTCTGAAATAACACAAACTGGCAGGAACCTTTTCATTAAAAAAATTGTATTTTTTTGATAACAGACAGCAAACCACTTCTTTTGGAGCTGCTGAGGCAGCTATACTCTAGAGGAGGGCAGATATTAAGATAAAGTAGAAATAAAGACAGAAGACATCACAGTGGTTTCAATTTGCTCTAGATTGCTCCTTATACTGCATGCAAGTTTCTTTACATTGCCTTTCAGAGATGCTCTCTTCCTCCCTGTTTTCTGCACCCTCTTTAGGTGACTTTTAAGCAGCTCCTTCTAAAT
The DNA here is from genome assembly GCF_014805655.1 of Passer montanus. Lineage (NCBI taxonomy): Eukaryota > Metazoa > Chordata > Aves > Passeriformes > Passeridae > Passer > Passer montanus. Next base: position 901,989 of record NW_024360941.1, on the reverse strand, counting down.
TCTCCTTCCTGATGTCTAAAAATTAGGCCCTGCAGAGCGTGATTCAGAAGCTTTTTTTCAAACAATCCATATTTTGTAAAAACACCCTCTTAAGTGGCAGCAGAGGAGCTGCATTTAGAAAGATGGAGAGGAAAAGAAGATATTTAGTAATGAAGCGTACAGTATATGTCAACATTTTGTACATTAGAAGTGACAATACATCTTTCTTTACCTACAAAAAGAACAGAGTCAATGATTTAGCTCTTTATCCAAGGCAAAAAATTATTTTAAAAAAAATCTGGACACTGCTTAAGTGAAGTAACATTTCACACAGATTATATATATTTATAATTATTCAGTCAAGTTTCACAAAAGGCATGTACACAACTACCACTGTCAAGCAATGATAAATTTCTATGATTCCTTTGGTAATTCAATGAAATGAAACAAAAACACCTTAAGACAGCTAAAATACTCTTCCAATAAATATTGAAGGTTCACATTACACCTCTGAGATGCCATTTTGTGGAATCAAATAAATTTTAAGTCTCAGAGGCAAATTGAAACTTGGGAATAAGTGCAGATGTCTCGGGCATTCTTAGATTTAAAAGGTTTTAAAGTAATTTAGAAAATCACAAGTGCTTGTGTGTAATACTGTTGCAGTGTCCAAACTGAGCTTGAGAGGAAGTGAATCACAGTCTTTTTGTTCAGAAGCCTCTTGAAACAGCAGCAGTATCCATAAAACTCAAAAGACATTAACTCCCCTTAGAAAATGGGGCTATACAACTGCAGTAAGATCCATCTCCTAATCAGATAATCTAGTTATTGCCACAATGACTCCATTCATCCCAAGATATGAAATTACACGCAGCAGAAATCCTCGCTTCTTTAATTTGCTTCCTGCCTGCAGGCTGAGGTCCTGCACACACACACAGAGTGCCAGTGACCTCTCCTGAGCCAAGGCTTTTGGGCTGCTTGCTGGTGACAGGCCATAAGACAGCACTTCTGCAGCTTGCAAGTTGCCCTATGGTGAATGTAACAGTAAAAGAGGGTGTTTCTGGTTAGTGCAAATCTAATAAGCTAATAGTATTCTGCCTCTGTAAAATTTAGACATGTATAAATAACAAACCATTACAGTGACAACTACCAAATTTCTCTGTCTATAGAAAACTGGCAGTTCATAAATATTAAAGTATGCTGTTAGCAACAAAGTACAACATATAGCTATTATTTTTCCTAAAGATAAGGAAACAGTAACCATTGCTGAAAAAATTTATTATTTATAGACCTTTGAATTTTAAAGCCTCATGTCTGCACTATAATTTTTTCATTAAAATTCAAAAAAGTATCTGTTTGTTATCCCTTTGATGAATGTGCTGAAGGCATGGAAACAAGTAACAATTGCTGACAGATTTCCCAATGATATAATGGTATTTGCCACTTAACCATCAATACAGTGTTTTAAATGAACCTTAATGTTGCCAAATAACTATCATCTAGATTCATTAAAGCTAAAACATAGAAATGCTGTCACAATTGGACATTGCAATCATGCATCAATAATTTGCATCAGGGAAGTGTTACAGGGGAGAAACATACTCCAAGGCAAACTTCCCTTAGGGCTTACTGCAGGGAATTTCTAAAGCCTTCAGAGTTAGGAAGGATAACAAACAAATTTTCTACCTAAACAAAACATGCCTTGGAAGTATTATGATGGGTCCCAGAGTCCTTTGGCTAATTTGCGTAACTTCTGTAGTTGGAATATTTTCCTTTCCAAATTCAGTGGGTACTACCCACCTTAACTCTTCTTCAAAGTAATGTCCTCTAACTAATGTTATCAGTCAGAAAGATCCTGACAGTAAAGCATGAATGGACTAATAAAAAAAATTTCCCAAAGTAGTCAAACTAACTTATGCAGAAGAACCAAACTGGAGAATTAATATATTTTCCAAAGACTGTCTTCTATTGCTAAAATGATTTTGGATGTTATAATAGACTCTGGCCATACTGGAGACTTTTCTCTTCAAACTGTAGGTGATTTTCACGTGAGTTTTTTAAAATAAGAAGTCGGGAGGAAGAATTTCTTTCACCAAAGTTTATTAAAACAAGATTTTTTTTATCTTATCTCAAAAATGACCTCTCCATCAAACTCTAGGTAGAGTTTTCTTGAGATATTTAATGCTATTATAGAGATCAGGACTAATTACAAGACACTAAAGACATATTTTAGAAGTTTTATTGGTCAATAAGTCACACTAAGACTACTCCATGAGGCTTAAACAACCCTCCAAGCCGAAGCTCTGGATCCAGCACTGTGAGCCATGGGCTGAGGTTACAACCACAGCTCTCAGACAATCCAAGCCTGCCCAAAAACCAGCAGACCCCACAGATAGTGTGCTGGGTCAGGGTGTGTAACTACAACACTCTTGGATGACCTGGCAAGGCACCACTTCAAACATTCTCTGAGGTTTGAATCTCAGAACAGAAGTGGCTCATAATCTCTCCTGCATGGAAAGCAGAATCTGGACACAGGGTGAACTGAAGAGGCTGCTTAGTTTTTGGTCACATGTGGCATCCAGGGATCACCATGACTACACAGAACATGCACATGTTCTATGGCTTCAAGTGGAGTAACAAAACTCTTTTTTCCCCACAGATACCAGGAGAAGACTGCAGAGGAAGGGAGCTCTTTCAGGCAAATTACCAGGGAAAATCCCCTACTGCTCCTAACAGTTACTCTCCTGTATTTTCATCTAGTGGGTTTTTTGTTTGCTTTGTTTTAGTAAGAGTATCAGTAATGTTCAGCTAATAAGGAAAATCAATTTGCTTCCAGCAAACAAATATGACAGCAACAAAGGTGAAAATTCTCATTAATCTCTCAACACACAGTCAAAACTTGGAAAATACAGCTTATACAGTGCTTTATGTCAAATATATGAAGTGTGTGCATCTTTCAGAAGTGCTTAGAATGTTCTTTTCAAAATAGCAAACATTGTCAAAACTTGCACAATTTCAGATTTTACAGTAACCTTGAATCCTAGTCTGGGTTGTCAAAATTTTTTTACCCCAGTTCTGAGAAGATCTCTGTTATGTTAAAAACCTAGCCTGTTGCTCTTGATTTTTGGGGCTGGGAATTGGGTGTTGGAGGTTTTTTGTTGTTCTTTTGGGTGTTTTGGGGGGGTTTTTGTTTGTGGGGTTTTTTTGTTTGTTTGTTGGGGTTTTTTGTTGGGGGCTGGGAATTGGGTGTTGAAGTTTCTTTGGATTTTTTTTTTTCTTTTTTTTTTTTTTTTTTTGTGGTGGTGGGGGAAAGTGGGGGAGATGGAGGTTTGTTTGCTTTTGATTGTTTGTTTTAATAAAGCTAGACTTCAACTCCAAGTTCTATAGATGTGATTCTAAAAGAAAAACATCTATAAATTATTCAAAAATGCCAGAGAATTCATAACAGGAATCTAGCAGCAAAATCAGCAACTTGTGGTATATTCAAATGGTGCATTTTGGAGAATTTCTTCTAGTGAAATTTTGAAGTAGTAGAATATTTGAACCTATCACAGTGTATGTTTCCATGTCCAGATGTACTGTGTACAGATGGACAGCTAGAGAGAAGGGCAGAAGAAGAACTACAGCCAATGTTGTAGTTCTTCCACATTGTCCTCTTTCATGTAATGCCCTGAAATTCACAGAGACCTCAGGAGATCACTTTGAGGGCACACATTTCTTTATCTTTCTGAAGGAGGGTGTGTAAGGTCTCTGTGTGTAAGCTTTTTTATGCTAAAGACAACTGGTGAAGTTCTTTTACTTCTTCATAGGAGGTAATGATGTTTTTCAATAGCAAGCATGAAAAATTCTGTCAGAATATGGATTTGTGCTGAACTGCAGCCAATATAAGGAAGATTTACTTGTACAAAGGCAAATCATAGCTACTACGAGAAAGTGTGGTGCCATTTGTAGCATACCTCCAACACAGAACTGAGCACGTTATCATTTAAATATCTCAAAGGAATTTCCATAATCAAAAGAAAGAATAAACTGTAGAGTGCACTCAGGAGGCTGCAGACACTTAATGAAAGCAAGAAAAGCCTCTGAATTACACTGCAAGCCAAGCTGACAGCCTCAAAACCACTGAGAAAAAAATAAAAATGGTGCAACACCAGCACTTCTCCACTTTTCTTGGTGAGAAACGGTCAAGATATTGAGTCGTATCCATAGCCTGCATTATAAGAGGTAAATATCATTTTAGCAGCATAGATTGTTACATTTGTATGGATTTATCCTTTCCCTCTGTTCAGACCAGCAGCTGCTTAACTCATAGGTCTGTTTCCCCTAAATCAGATGCAAAGAAAAAAACACGAGAACTGCAGTAATTTTTTCTCTTAGCTCTATGTCACCTTCCTTTAAAATCTCACAATACATTGCAGTACACTATATACTGCACAAGGTATTTGCAGCACGAAAGTGTTGAACCACCCACAAGCTGAAAAAGCACATACCATGCAAGGTTTACTTCACCCCACCCTTATTTCTTGCAGAGGTACGTTTGAGCAAAGCCTCTCAGTCTTGTTCCTTAGTTTACTATAGTTCAAGGAGAACCAGAACAAGAATTTTTGTCCTGAAGACATCTCTGATTTATCCATTTTGAAATTTCTCCCAAATAATTATCTTTTCCTCAACTTCTGCATGTCAATTATAACCACCAAAAAACAAACAAAAAAAAAAAACCAAACCAACCAAACAAACAAAAAAAACCACACAAAACCACAATCTGAGTCTTGGAATTCCTTACTGAATCCCACAATACATTTTTGTAAGAGAAGACCTACAAACCTCTGAAGCCACAGACCAGTTAATGCCAGCACAGAGACAAGAAGCAAGATGTCCTACAATATTTAGGTTGAAGCTGACAACTCCCCCCCACAGCTGAAGAAGGCACACTCTCAGAGAGTAGTTAAGACCTAGATCATGTTTGCACAGGGACACAAGGAGCCTCCCTTGCTGGAGACACTCAGCACTACTGAACAAAGCCCTTAGCAATCTTATCTGATCTAGCCTTTGCATCTGGACTGACCAGGGGGTTTGTCCATTTGACCTCCAGAGGGGCCTCCCAGTCTGAATATTTTTAAGACACATTTTCTCAATGCACGAACATCCATTAAATGTAAGTGCAAACCTGAATGGTGCTGGATGACTCGAGATGCATGCACACACTCATCAGTTCTATTCCCTGTCAAGTTTTTGTGCATTAAGAGCTTTGCCAGGTACTCCATAGCTGACAGATCACAACAGACCACAACGTACAAAGAATATTTTTGTGATTTTAGAGAAGCTGCAGGATAACCTATAGCTACATCTAATAGTGATTATATAAATATTACTAACATCTTACCTCTGCAGAGTCAGAACAACTTAAAATGCTTATTGTCAACCCTGATTTCAGAGAAGGACCTTCACTGCCTACAGGAAAATCCGCATTTACGTACCCATGAAAAATTAGCATTCAGAAGACACCCAAGGCACTCCTAGCTATTTACTAGCTAACTAGCTTTTCTTGATTCATCATGTTGTTGCAGCAGAGCTTCCCTGACTGTGGACAATATCTGGTCTGGGCAAATGCAGATTCTTTGCTTTTCTCAAGGCCAAGCCCAAATTCTGCAACCTAATCTCAAAACACTATATGGCATAAAAGAAACATGGCTTGAAAATCATCACTAAGGAGGGAAGAAATCAATAACTTTTGATTAATATTTTTACAGAACTTGTGTAAATTCATGCCAGTTAATGATGCTGAGCTGGTCTAAAGCAGATAAGGAGAATCTGGTCCCAAGAGCCACACTTTCAGAATGTAATGTACCATATATTTACCAGAGCAGGACTCCATTTTGCCAATGTTTGTTTATTCTGTTACCACAGTGTTTAGGAAACTGTTTTCATGTACAAGAGATTTAGGGTTATTTCTTGTTAGGGTGTATGTATACAGAGCTGTAAGAGAGCTCAGATTTTGCCAAAACCAGTTAGGCATGTTCTGTAATTTTATCATGGACGTCTCATACAGCAGCCAGGCTGCAGTCTGTAAGCTTGATTCAAAGAAAGGAATAACTGTATAACATTAAAATATTATAGAATTCTGGACAGGTGCTGAGAAACTGCAGCTCCACACATTGTTACAGCCTTGGGAAAACACCCCTGATAGATTTCATGACATTGTCTCTGATAGAGATAATTCTCTTTTTCCTCTAAAGATCTGTCCTAATTGATTTTGCTCTAGATTTTTTTAAGGTTGAGTCTCTCACAAGAGGTCCTTGCAAAGGCCAGCCCTTTACGCCACAACTTCCCCAAGTCCTCTAATTGCAAAACCTGCTAGACAAGGTCCATCAGCATGGAGGCATTTTGATTCCACACCCCTTCAGATGTCCATCTCCCCATTGCGTACATACATACTTCTCTTACTCTCCTAGTAACTTCCATAGTTGGTGACTACATTTGGAAGCACAGTCTCCCCTTCATCTCCAGGGAAAGATGCTAAAGAATATCTTGCTTTTTTAAGCATTTACCAGCATGTAAGGAACACTACCTGCATCCCCTACTTTTTGTCAGGCTCATACAGAATCCCAAACTGAGAAGACAGCTAAATACTAGGTTGTAAAGTGAGGGAAGGGGGTATGAAAGGCACTAGATCCTCATTCTTCCCAAACATAAGGGAAGATCAAGCACTGTCTACTGGAATTTAGAAAACTCTTAAAAAAGGAAAATGTACCCATGGCCCACTTTGGCAGCTTCTTACATCAGCTATTTGTGCTGTCTCCCCTTGCATAATTCTTCCTCCCCTATTAACATTTTTAAGGCCTACTAAGACTATTATAATGAAAAAAGAAGAATAATCTTATAATTTAAAACATATAAGTTGCTATGTTTTTGGGAACCAAATAGAATTCATTAGAGACATACATTAACCACTAGTTTCTGATCCTCCTGCAATTACCTCTTCTTCAGAAAACCGTAATGAGGGTTTTAATAAAAACAGGTTCCTATATGCTAAAGCATTAATACTTGTGAAATGGAAATCACCTTATCCAAAAGAAGATGAATAGAGTGTAGGACACCATGAATTACCTTTGGTAGAAAAAGCCTCTTGAAAAAACATCAGGCAACTAAGGTACCTGATATAGCATTTGCTATATTTTTTTATGAATGGACTTAATTCTTTTGGTGTAATTTTCTTCTCCCCAATTTCTTTTATAGTATGGAGCCCAATCCAATAGGAGAATTACATACATGCTGCAGGTTTCTGAAATTCCTTCAGCTTAAAACAAACAAGAATTAATGGTCTAGCACATCTTACTGCTCATTTGCATTCTTCCAAGAGAAATCCCATGTGTATTTTCAGTATTGTGCCAATCGTGTGGAACACCAGGAAGTTAAAAAAATGAGAGAAGCCTGAATGAAAAACCCAATGCCAGGTTTCTTTTAAGTCTGAGTATATGTTCAAATTTTTAAAATCATCATACCTTTGCAACTGATTAAAATAAATTCTACAGTAAATTCATGGCAATTCCAAATTGTTACAGATGGTCAGTGATTGAGGGGACAGCCTTATGTTCATGTAAAGCACTTCCTGTTTGCAGAGCACATCAGAGCTTTCTGATGGCAAATAGAACACGTAAAACTCAGGGACAAATTCAAAAATACAGGAAATCAGATATGCAATGCTACATCATTAATAAATACCTGTGAAACAATCAAAACTAAAGCCACGCTTGCAGCAAATTTAAAATCAACAAGTGTTTCACAGAGAAAACTGCATACTCCCTTTGACTTTGTGATTTGAAGGTAGTTTACAGTCTGCAGGGGAGCACAAATAACTAGTGAGTACATTGTCTGTTTAGGGTTCAAAGTTATGGGTGTTTAGAAACATAATATTCAAAGTCACATTGCTTTATGACTGTTCATATGTCTAAAGACTAATTAACTGTGACAAGCTGACCATTAGGGAAAAGCATTCATACACAAGATGACAGATGTTTTAACACAAATATAATGCCAGCTTAGTAATATATTTTAAAAAAAAAGATATGACAGGTTTAAGTTTCAATTCGTTGGAGATGTTTCAGACTACAGTAATCACTTTCAAACTGATGAACCCTGTTGAACTAGGAAAACAGTATTTCTTATTTAAACAGTGATTCCATTTTCAAAATCGAGTGATTTAAAAAGATTATTTTACTTCTGTGCACTGTGACCTATTCCCTATCTCTATCCAGTCCTGACTGAAGAAAGGTTTTACTGCTTTTACTTTCATTTACCTAGAAAAATGAGAGAAAGCAGGAAAATAAAACAGAGGATGTAATTTCAAATATTTTTTGACCAGTCACATACAATAATCCCCAACTTCATAATCCTTAATTCTATGCCCAAAAAAAATTAATCTTATATTTCTATTTCAGAAATAAAACCTGGAATATTTGAGGGGAGAAAAACCAAGCAAACTACAACCATATATTTCCCTTTCATTTGTATCCTTCATACCAAGGAAATGAAGGTTTTCCATAGTATTCACCTATCCTGTCTTACCCTTTTACATTAGGGAAGTTTTGCAAATGTGAGTCATTCCAAACTGCAGACTATTCTGGAAGCATGAGAGCTGTTGGGACAGCCTGGTGAGTATGTTTTTAAGATATCTCTGACCAGGCTGTCACAGCTTGGCGTCTGAGCTACCACAAGCCCAGCTCATGCCATAAATTCCAGTAGCTTTCTAAGGAAGTATTACAGCATCCAGCATGTACTGTAAAAAAGCCATAGTTGAATATTTTCTTTAAATGCAGCAGCTAAGCTCATGTCCAGAAACTACAGGCATGACTGCAAAAATGTCAGGAGTAGCCAAGGCAGCGCTACACTTTTGTAAAGATTCACAGAGAGGAGTACTTTATGGCTAGTCCTTCTTGCATGCAGCACATTCTCTTCGGATTTTTATTTGGGGGGGGAATTTTTTTTGTGTATTGAGATTTGTTTGTTTTGTCGCTTTTATTTTTTTCAGATTAAATGTTTTTGTGGCCAACTAAATGGCAGTGTGCAGCACATTCTCTTTGGATTTTTATTTGGGGGGGATTTTTTTGTGTATTGAGATTTGTTTGTTTCATCGCTTTTATTTTTTTCAGATTAAATGTTTTTGTGGCCAACTAAATGGCACTTCTCTGGTGGGAAAAACTGTCCTCACCTTTTGCTGGGGCCAGGAAAATAAAATATAACAATCAAGTTTCAGTTGTTGGACCTCATGAATAGATGCCCAGCACTGGTCTATTACCATGCCTCAGAACACAATCTGAATCTAACAAAATAAATTCCAGATTAGTATTTATCCATCCACATAGTATGCAACCATCTCAAGCCTTGGACATACAAGCATTCTGTAAGATTTCTAGTCACAAGATTGTACCACAAAAATCAAATTTTGTAAAGTTCCCCTTCTTGCAACTATTCCAACTTGACAAGGTCTCGTCAAGTTGGAATAGTTGACACCCCTACAAGTGCAAAAAGAAGAGCTTGGTTGCCACAGCATTTCTCTTACAACCCCTGAGTCATATCAGATATAAATTAAATTCCAATACAACCCAGTGGTTTGGGGTTTTTTGTATGTTTATTTTAACAAACACCTCTGACATGCAATTCCAGCACCATCTCCTTTCTGGGTTGATGTGCAAACACAGAGCAGGAGAGAATGCCTGCACTGTGCTAAGACTGGCACAGTGGAATGTATTCTTATATCACTTTGTTGTCAAGAAGAGTAATTCTTCGTATTGTTTTCTTGCACTGAGATTACTCTAAGACAAAAGGAAAGGAAATTAGTTTTCTTAATTGCTGTACCCCAAGTGAACATTTTGCTCAATGCAATAGCTCCTGCTTTTTTCCCCCCCTTAAGGCTAGATCCAGCCCAAAAACATTCATGTCCATGATTTTGTTAGCTCCTTATATGTTCCTTTTGTGGAATCTGACATCCATGTAATAAGCAGAGACTATCATAAGTACTGTACAACAGAAGTATCAACCATATTATACAGCAATAATGACAGTAACAACTGCTTACAGAGGCTTAAACAATTTTTTAAACCCTGTTTACACTGTGTAGTAGCTCCAAACAGTGGAAAGCTGAGGTAACTTTACAACTTCCATACACACTAGTGCTGAGACTCTGAACTTCTCCTGGAGAGAGGAAGACATGGAGAAGCAGAGTGTGAAAAGTACAGAGGCAGAGTATAAAAACAGCTTCCCTGGAATATTTATTATAAAGAGGAGTTAGCTATGGGACTTCTCTGTGTAGTTTATTTTCTCCAAATCATCATGTTTAATAGCACTCAATGAACAGTCCTTCCTAAAATTCTCTCCACTTTTTTTTTAATCATTCTACAGTTTTTCTGAAAGTTAAAAAATCCTCTAACAATTGATGAAATCTAAAGATGCAACCAGTCATAGCATTAAAAAAGCAAACAAAACCCACTTCCTTTTGTTTAAGTTTTCAAATCAACAATTTTCTAATTAGTATGCCATGGAAAATAGTGAGCGATCTTTCCCTGGCAGGATTTTGTCTTCTAATTTTACATGTTTTTATCATATTCTCCGAGGTTGACTCTTTTCTAGCAGGTGCAGCTTTAGTCTCTGCTCATGTAAAAACTATTCCAAGTTCCTCTTCATCTATTCCTGCCCTACTGCATGCTTTTCAGTTAAGCATAGTTAAGTACACTTTTACTTCATCCCATTTGCAGCTCATTCATAAATATGTTAAATGGCAAACCCTCAGACTCAAAATGCCAGAAGAAAGATTCTCAGTTACCTCTTTCCATTGTGAAAGCTGACTATTTTTACCTCAGCTTCATTTTCTGTCAAGTAACTATTCATCCACAGAAAGACATTTCCACTTACTTCATCAAGCTTAATTTCTTCAAGAGTTGTTTATGAGGGCTCTTTTCAGAAGACCTTCGAAGAATCTCAGCATACTGCACTAAGCAGAGCACACACATTCTGCTCACTGACAATTCTAAAACTCTAGGGGGAAAACAATCTAGTTGATTAGTGAGGTATAATTTTTCTTCAAGGCGTAAAAGCAAATAAGAAATTCCTTTTAAAAACATCTTTAAGCCATGCTTATAAAACAAAATTTGTTTTCTTTTCTACTAATATGACCAGAGGAGAAGTCAGATCATCTGAGAAGTTGTTTGCTACATGTCCTTAAAAATTTGCATAAATTTTCAATTCCATATTCTGAGGCCACTTAAGGTAAGAGATTTCACCTCTTCACTCACTAATTTCATGACAGAGATCTCCTAAAACTCATGATTGCACTGTGTCTACCCTTGAGATTTGTAAATACTCATTTTACCTTTTTTTAATTTCTAAAATTACATATTATCACTAAAATCTCTCTCAGTGACAGTTCAACAGGCACCCTTGAGATTTGTAAATATTCATTTTACCTTTTTTTTAATTTCTAAAATTACATATTATTGCTAAAATCTCTCTCAGTGACAGTTCAACAGGAGTAGTTTCTCAACCTGCCTCATGGAGGCAAAAACTCCAGTGTGAGAAAATGCCTGTGCTGTCCTAACAATGGAAGTGAATTGCAGTGATCCTCAACTGACTACAGGCACTGGAATGTGAATGTGATCATGCTGTATCTGAGATTAAAACAGACTGCACCTCTACATCCTTTTACTTACTGGGTTGCAATTTGTTCTCTTTGAGCCAAATGCCAGACTTTTTCAATTTTCAGTTGGGTTTATACCAATGGATGGGTTTGGGTTCTTTATGGAAAGCTGATGTTTGCATTTTTGGTTGGCTTTTTGAGGGAGTTTTGTTTTGGTTTGAGAAGGAGGGGGTTGTATATTTGTTTCTTTATTTTTTTTCATTTTTCTTTGAGACAGCATATTGCATATGCATAATGCAAGCAAAATAATAAGAATAATTGTAACCACATCTCCTGACCTAAGTGTCAGGTGTATCGTTTCAGAACAATACTAACTCCAGTAGCATTTCTCTAAATTTTCATTGGTATAATTAAGGCCAAAGTTTAGGACCATCAAAATAACATAGAATTTTAAAAAGCAAACCCAAAACAAACAACCAAAACCAACCAGCAGTCATACAATGAATTCAAAACTTTACATAATATAATAAATTTATCTTTGTAGTAAGATGATAGTTCTGGTCTTTTGATTTTAAAAGTATAATCCAACCTGGCCTTGAACATTTTGAGGGACATCCACAACTTGTCAGGACAACTTGTGTGCCAGTGTCCAACCATTCTGAAAGTGCAGAATTTCTTCCTTATGTGTTTTCTTCCTTTTGTCTGAGGTTTATCTGTATCCTTATTTTTTCAGAGCATACATCCCCGGATAATGACAATTCAGCTACAATTCATTCTGTTTTGCACAAAATTAAGGATAAAGAGGAAAGAAAGTCTTGCATACCTAATTCTTGAATGACCAATACAAACAAAAGTTATAAACCCAATAGTAGTTGCAGGTGTTCTCCCTCCTGAGACCAGAACTTTGGCTGTGACAAAAACATAATAATGATCTCTGACATATATGAGGCACTTTCTTCTTCTTCTAATCTTTGTTAGCACTTTTTCCAATGCAAGAGTCCTGTGCCCTCAGAGCATAATTTTTTCAATACTCCTTTTAAATCCCTGCAGTTGTACATCTTTTACTACACTGAGCTTCACACAAACACTCAGCTGCTTCCTTTGCACAGACTGCATTAGGAACAAAATTCTTTGCTAGGAACTTTATTAAGGAACATCTGAAATTAATGTCAGCATTCAAAAGAGGCTGTTCTACAAGTTTCTGAATAGCTGCATTTAAAAACTGCATCCTTGTTCCTGTTTCTTACCCATTACCGCTTATATTTTCTAATTCTACCAATTACATGTACTTAAAAACATTGTAGTTTAAAATACAATTGCTTAAATTCAATTGTATCAGCAGTTGAATGATCTCTCAAAATTCTGGAGTCAGAGGTAACCAAGTTTAGGTATTTTTCAGACAAATTGGCAAGGGATTAATTAAATTTCAACATTTTGATTTGCTTGTTTTGAACCCAGATAAACTTTTGTTCTTTTCAGTTGACTTGCCTTCTAGCACTCACAAATGCAAAAGGAGATATCAACATCATTAGCATTCTTTGCACCCCAACAATATATAACACATTTTCCGTACTGTGTTTACAGAATTTTTCTGTACATCTTGAGGACTATATAGTAGTACGTGATATTTCTGCAAGAGTTTTATGAAAGTAAACGCAAATAAGGGGGAGCGAACATGACTTTTATCATTGCACAGCATCTTAGGCAATTTTTTTTGTCTTAAATTTCATTACAAAAATTGGTAATAGGCCAGATTCACATCCCATTGCAGCAACAGCAATTGCCACTAATATCAACAGGATTTGAAGTGTTGAATATTGTTTAAGAATATTTTATGAAAGATCCTTGCTTATAAACATGCTTTTTAAATTGCTCCTTATATATTAATGCTAAAACTTGGATCAGATTTTATCTACTTATTTATTAGAAACTACCTAACTTATGTGCCTTTTCTAGTCTGGAATATTTAGTCTTGTCAAATCAGTGCCCCACCTTGCTGCAGTAGCTCTAACTATTTTACTCTGACCACTACACATATTGTGAGGACACAGCAATAGGACAGACAGAAGGAAAGGAGAAATTTATGGCTCCCCGCTACTACTCTTTAGTTAAGAAATGTAGCTTATTCTGCTTTTCCAGAGTTGCTTGTGTCTCTCATCCTCAGGGGATAATTTCTTGTTTTTCTCAGAAACTAATACCAATCCTCAAGACTACAGAACTGTCTGAATTTCATGATGCCTGTTCCTTCTCAGGACTTTTTCCTCTGTATGTGCAATAGATAGAAGCTTTTCACCCCTTTCTCTGACAAGGCAGGCATTCATAGGCAATGCTGAACAATTCTTCATATTGTATAGCTAAGCTTTTTAGCAAAAGGAAAGGCATAAGCCGTTCACAAAATAAAACCTGTTAGGCTAGTGTCTCACTGACTTGGTTTAAAACTGAATGGTGACAAAGGCTCTCGCTGCAGAACTTCTTTTACAATAGTGTATATATGTATATAAATACAGACAAGACAGAAATGAATGCTCTAAAAATAGTGAACTAGAATATTTGGAAAAATAAACTACACGCAGGGTGTGCTCTGAGTATCCAAGCACTTTATCACAATATAAACACAAGGTTAGCTGAAATAAAGACCATGGTCCTCAGCAGTTTTCCCTACAGACCAATAATTTGTCAGCACAAGTGGCATTACTGTTCAGAGGATGCTGAGGTTGATATTTGTCGTTCCAGAATGGGCAAAGAAGACAAGGTTAATTCTTGGGATCTGGTCCTCCACGTGAGAACTCCATGCTCCCTCCACAATATACTGCCTTAACCAATGGAGTTTATGACCACGTTTGTCATCTGTTTCTGAGCCTGAGCCTTTTAATCTTGAAGCTAAAAGAATCCTTTCTGCCTGCAATATCTGAGGCACATATATTCCCATGCTATAAAATCCAAAATTTACTGCTAAACTTACTCCAGTGAGGAAAAACTTACTCCTGCGAGGAAAAACTCGGCTGGCTCCATGGACCTCTTTGCTATCTCCATGAACATGCTGGAGCAAGTCCAAGGAGGGTCACAAAGATAATCAGAGGGCTGGAGCACCTCTCCTAAGAAGGCACACTGAAATTGTTCAGCCTGGAGAAGAGAAAGCTCCAGGGCGACCTTATTATAGCAGCATTTCAATTCCTAAAAGAGGCCTACAAGAAAGCCAGAGAGGGACTTTTCATAAGGGCTTTGTAGGATGAGAATAAGGGGGACTGGATTTTCTCTGAGAGAAGGTAAGTTTAGCTTAAATATTGGAAAGAAATTCTTCATTGTGAGGGTTGTGACATGAAACAGGTTCTCCAGAGAAGTTGTAGAAGACCCATCCTTGGAAGTGCTCAAGGCCAGGCTGGATTGAGCTTTGAGCAGCCTAAAGTACAGTGGGAGGCTCCCTGCCAGTGGTGGGGGTAGTTTGAACCAGAAGGTTTTTAAGGTCCCTTCCAGCCCAAATCATTTTCATATAATTCCATAATACTATAAAGGAGTCAAGGGATGGAGTTAGGGAGGACATCTGCAAACATATAATTCTATAATACTATAAAGGAGTCAAGGGATGGAGTTAGGGAGGACATCTGCAAAATAACTGAATCTGAGCATTCAGTCAGAAGCCTCCCCATCACTAGAAAGATTGCTAAGCACAGGGCATATACTAACATGGCAGGTGTAGTCCATAGTTTCTTACCCAATAGCAATAAGTATTCACCATGTCAGTGCTGTACAACTTTCATGTGTTCGTTAGAGACAAAAAGTGAATGCTACATCACAAGAAAAGCAGGATGACTTTCAGGACCACAAAAGGAGTCAGTGTTTCATAAGATGCATACAGGACTCCTTTTTCTGCTGCATGTGAGAATTCTTAAAAGCATTACTATTAGTACTCAGCATATTTCCCAAGGAGTGTCAGCAAAATGAGGATCTCTCCCTTCTTTCACCCTTTACATCAAGAAAAACCATGACAGACAAAATTCACACAAGAATTATGTCAGTCAGGTGCTAAAATATCTCTCCTGAATCTCAATATGACATGGCAATGAAGAAACTCCAGGCCACAATCTGGAATGGATTCTCTAACTGATCAGGAGTGAAAAGGGGCTAAAAGGCAAAATAGTATCGGGCAAAGTCAGAATGCTTTGTACTTACTCTGAGCTCTTTTAGTATACTTGTGGCTACAGACAGTCAAAGTAAAGAGAATTTTCCATTGCTGATAGTGCCATTTTCCAGTGCTGTTGAAATCCTTTAAGATTTCACAGGTTGGCTAATCCTATTTCTTTTTAAATCACATTAAGCCCTTCCATGTGTCTTATGGTTAGTGAAAAGAATGAACACACACCTTGCAAACACAGCACAGTATGTCTCTCACATGAGGAGAAATGTGCTGGCTAAAATTCAAAACTACATTTACCTTCAATACCCAGCAGTGAAAGCCATGGTTAAAGGATTGGGCAGTCTCCAAAATACTTTCCAACTCCATTACTACAGCTCTTGGTTATGCTAGGTCCCATCAACTGCCTGAGCAATAGACTTTGCACAACACCATTTTTCCAGTGTTTTGACATCAGACATAATAATTCCTCTACCAGCCAGAACACAAGCCTTCCAAATGCCATTGCTGCTGAAAACTAAAAAGAAAAAAATATTATAAAACACAGAACACTTGTGGGTGTGCTAACAGGCTTTGACTGAAGACAGTTTTGCCCTGTCGTTCCATTCCAAAGCCATACACTGCTACAACCAGACTATCTCTAATTTTTTTTTCTTACATCTAAGAAAGATTTTGTGATCAGCAAATACATGGAGTTTAAAAGCCACTACTAAGACAGAATT
Source organism: Passer montanus (assembly GCF_014805655.1). Lineage (NCBI taxonomy): Eukaryota > Metazoa > Chordata > Aves > Passeriformes > Passeridae > Passer > Passer montanus. The sequence goes on along the minus strand of NW_024360941.1, from coordinate 885,530 downwards.
TAACTGAGAAGCTGAAAGATAGCCATACTCCATTTTCAACTTCCTAAACTCTAAATCTACCACTTTTTTTCGTTTTGCTATAGAAACTAATACCTGTTGTAACTGACATAAGTGACTGGACCCTGTTAGACTTTTCCTGCATGCAGCCATAACCTCCTCAAGCCTGCTGAAAATGCTGGGTTTCTGTACATGAAACTTGACTGCATATGCCAATATGCTATTAGCTTTTCAAATACACAGAAAACTAATTTTCTAGAGATTATTTTTCCCTCCCAGACCATAAACCTCCTTTCTGAGCCACTCAATGGATATGTTTCTCACAGCTCTACTCAAAGCAAAATAATTCCCGTACATTTCAAGATTATAAACCTCTTCTTTTTATATCACAAATCATCTCAGGAAAGTTTAGTAAGATATGCTGGGACAGGTCTCTACTATTATCTCTCATAACAGTAGAACTCTAACTTTACTGTGTAGGGCTCTCTCTGCTAAATTCCACTGATAATCAAGTATGAGATGTGAAAAAGGATACTCTGACATTAGCACAGCACTGACCAATGCAAAATAATGTTTCTTTAATAATTGCTTGTATTTTAAAAAAACCCACCTAGAATCTGTTCTTTTTGGGTTTGTGTGTTTATTTATGTTGTCCATTGTAATTATTGCATGGGAAGACACATTAGTTGAACAAACAGCATTTGAAGCCACATTTCAAATTTGCCATCATTTTATTTCTTCAATTTTAAAAATTTCTATTCTCAGAATTACAGGGGGAAAAAAAAGACCCTAGGAATTGTAACATGGATAGTAGTTCTCTATGTGCCAGACTCCTCTTCGACCTCAATAATTCTATTAGTACAAAATAAATTAAATCTGCAGAAAGTTTGAACTGAATTATCTAAGCTTATTCCTATACATTTAATTAAAAATTTAAGACACTCGGCACCTTGCATAAGACATTCTATCTTTATCCTGAAGGGTCAGACATTTATCTGTAAACTAAAACTAAATGTCTCTTGGTGAGAAATCCTGGTTAAGTGTACATACTACAAACAAACTGCTAAGTAAGTGACGTCCAGTTATACCTGAAATAAACAATTTAGTCTAGCTAGAATGAAGACAATCCAGAAAAGACTACCACAAATGAACATATATAGAGGTGGCTGGGATTCAGACAGCATGCACCAAAGCAGGCAATTTTATAATTTATACGTATGATCAATAGAACAGAGATTAAATAGAAATTGGTTTGTTGAATAATTACCTCCACCATCAGCATGTTTGAAAAACAGCCATGATTTCAGAGATGCCAAGAAGGGACTGACTGTATGGACTGTGATTTATAAACAACAGCCACAGAATAGGTTTGGTTTGCCTGGACATTATTTGTTTAGAACTTATAGGACCAGACTATTTTCCCTCTAAGAAAAGGAGCAAGGAGGTAACAAAATAAATACATAAATAAGCCAACAATTGTTGCTGCCCTATTGCCGAGGTTCCGTACCTTCTCGGTGGTTTCTCACACACAGCCCTGACTCCTCCTTCTCAGCACCGCCAACAAACTCCATCTCCCCTCTCGACCAGCCAACCTGCTCTTTTATAATACCCCTCTTAATTGAATACTGCTGTGGCCTATTAAGAGCAGGCTTGTTCTTAATGCTTGATAATTAGCACAGCTGTAACTCCTTAGGGGCCAGATTACCTTCACCACTGTCTCTATTCTCCTACCCTTTATATAACCACAAACAATCACATTTATTGTCCATTTATTGGCTGATACTCAGTGTTGTGCTCTCCTATAAATAACACAAAACTTGTGTCCATTCTGAGTTTAGGCTGTACAGTCACATTTTCTTGTCTTTTACCAAACTTTACTATTTTAAAAGGCTTCTGCAGTGAGAGAAAGCCCTACCCACTAAAGCGAAGACTGAGGTATTATCTATATTTTAAGTTTACAGCATGGTATGCATTTCAGTTTTACTTCCTTATTAAATTGCTAGTCTAGAATGATGTGGGACAAATCATAATTTTAAAAATCATAAATAAGGCATTTATTTGAAGCAGAAATATGTGCAGGAGGAAGATGACAAGAGCTAAGCCACATGTTTTTCTCTGAGCCAGGTTGAGTTACACTACTGTGTTAAAAAAATTTAGACACTGAAAATACATCTTAAGAAAAAGGAAGAGTAATGGCTTCTTCCCAAGAGTCCCTTTGGGTTCCCCCTGCCCCCATATTGCTAAGGATTAAAGGAAAGATTAAGGCAAAGTCAAAATATGTTAATAAATATCAGAAATAGGGGTTAAATAGTAACAGTCTGTATACCCTCAAGTAAAAAAAAATTTTAAAAATCATACTTTCTTTTGAAAAATGTTCAGTCACTCTAATCAGTTACCAGTCTCTGGCTGCCAAAAAAAAGTAGAACTGTGGGCCATTTTTCTGAGCACAAAAGGCCAAATTGAAGTGCTACTCTCCATGTCTCAACTCAGCCAGAGAGGGATGGTGCTGTTTCCCCTAGGGGTGAGATGCCACCAGGCCACCTGATGGCCCTGCTTAAGAGAAGGTGAAAAGGGAAGGGCTCTGCCACTGTCACCACAACCTCTGGCAGCCTGCCGGTTCAACCCAGAGCACAGTGGAGTCCTCTCAGGGAGCTGAAGGGAGAGACTGCAGGTCAGATATGCGCCGTAATGAGCTCATAAATATAAAACCAGCTAAAATAACATTCCCAAATAGCCTAAACTTTGAACTTCTTCATTTTAGGGCTTTCAGCAAGTACCCCTAGTCACAGTGGTGAAAATGAGCAAAACCAATACTACTCTATGTCAACATGAAATCCAGAGGTGGAATGAAAGGGGAAAAGAAAAAAAGGAAAGAAAGAAAAAGAAGAACAATCCAGGAAGAAAGCAATTTGTTCTAGAGATTGAATGCACTGTCAATCAAATCTAAGAGCTCTTCAATCTGAAAACTGCTCCATCTAATAACATAAAAAAGCAGAGTTCATTTAATTTTTACAAGTTATTATTAACAAAGTGATATTTACTTTTTTTACTTTGAAATATATGTAGTAGCTTAAGAACATTCCATGCATTAATCAATAAAAAAGTTGAGAATTCAATTTTGAAGTGCAATGAGCTCCATTCAACTATTTGAAAAAAGTTTCTCCATTAAAGTTTAATTTTTTGCAAACATTTCATGATACTGACAGGCAGACACAACTCAACTATGAGTATATGGTATACACCCTGTCCAGTTGTCACGTTTTTCAGCTCCATTTCAGCAGTAGCAGCATTGCAAACCTTATCTCACCTATACAAACCAAGTCTGACACCCCTTCAGTTGCCTATAAAAGCACATTTATTACCAGAGAGTAAGGAGAGATTTAAACCACATCTGGCAAAAGACACTAACAATGCTTCTCCGATTTAGAGCAGCAGATGGTGATAGCATAGATGAAAACACATTTGGCAGGACAAAGAGTCATCTGTCCAGCCATTGAAGTCCCACCATTAGTGGCTAGAAAAATTCAGTTTGACTGTGTGAAATGAAATCAAAACAGCTAATGCCTGGGAATAGTTTGACTGCTGGACTTACTGATTATATGACAGCAATTCTGACTGTCTAAAATTCCCCACAGTATCCCTCTAAATCCTTCTTTTCTTCAAGATACTGGTTTTCTTTGCTTTATAAGTGATAGGCTTGGATGTTCATTCTTGTCATTTTATTTCCACTGCAGCAACTTATAAAGGCCCCATTTTACAAAACCAACATTTTTCTACATTGGCACCATGCTTATATTAAGCTTCATTGTGCAATTATTTCAATAATAATTGAAAATTATTATAGAACAATAATTTCTAGAAATTATTATTAATATAATAAATTGTTTCTAGATTAAAAATCTTCTTTCTGTGCTGTCATGATGTACAAAATTTCAGCTATAATGTACAAAATTTCTTCTGAGGGATTCAAAGCATCATGCAAACAAGGAAGAGTTTTCCTATTGGATAGTATAGCATGATCAAACAATCTGTAGAGGTGTGCAGTTTGTTGTATATTGTTTTTGACTTAGCTGTACTTATTTCCACTCCAAAATCACTATTTCATCAGTATCAGCTGTCATTTAAAATTAAAATTTAAATTTATCTTGTTTGCATGCCAGCCCATTTTCTCTATATTAAAGAGGACGCGCAGTTGTCAGCGAGATTATGTGAAGTTCCATCAATACACAGTGTGTAGGAGTTGTAAGTATAGCATTTCAAATCTACATAAAAGCAAACACAAACCTTCTGAAATAGCAGTGTTATTTACATGCAAGTTTGCCCCAAGAATCTCTCTCTTCACAGCACCTCTCATTCTGAATGCCAATTGTCTCCCTCTCTTCCCTGTCCCTGCATATAACTTCCTCAGCTCCCCTTAATCACTTGCTCTGCTTCAGCAGTTTACCTTCTCTCTGGATAGCTAGAAGATGAAGGTTTTATAATACAGCACTTACATGAAGTATTCTTAAGCACAGCCCTCCTTTAATAAACTGCAACAAAGCTCTCATTCAATAAAGGGAAAATCTTTTTCATTGTAACATAGAAAGGCTCAAGTACAAGCCCATTCCCAAAATGTAAAGTATGACCAAGAAATTATAAATTCTCAGATATTAACACAAATCTGAACCTAAAAAATATGGATAATATGTCCACTCTGGACAAGAATACCACTGAAGGATTTACTTTTATAACTATTATATGACTAATACCACACAGCCAGGCTAGACTGCTGATATTCCTTGTCAACATCTTCCTGGGCATGCTCATGAAAAAAGAATGTGAAAACATTTGGCAATGTTGCTACAATTTTAGCATGTCTCCAGTTTCCTACTTGTTCTGGTATAACTTTTAATACAAATGTCCGAGTCAAAATTCCTATATTAAAAATAAGATAAACACTTGAAAAAGTGCATGTCCTGTTTGATGTGATATGCAATCCATCCTTAGAACGAAACTCTCCCACTCATAAAAGCATACCTTGGTAGTGAATAAAACACTCCTCCCTTCCCACACATGCACAACTGGACATCAACTTTCAAAGCCAGGAACACTCTTTGCAGCAAGGATCAAAGGAACCTTGTGAACTAAAAAGCAGGAGATGGAATGAAAAAAATTCTTCACAGATTTCAGCAAGAAATATGAGTGTTCCATCACTATATTTCTGAAAGCACTTTACTTGGGCACTCAGAACAAACCACTTTGACCTTCTGTAATCCAGAACACTAATTGTTGGTTTGGTTTTCAAAAGCCACTTTGTCCAGCTTGAACTCTACACTGTGTGACCTCACTTAAAAGCTAGTGACCACACACCTATCATTGCTATCTACATCATGGGAAATGGAGACAAGCAAGGGTGCTGGCCCACAGAGCCAGTGCCACAGCCAGCTAGCAATGCCAGTGTCCCTAAGAAGCTGTGCCAACATTGCCTTTGGGACATACTTGCAGAGTGAAAAGGCAGAAAAGCCTCAGCAGACATCTGGAATTCCTGGGTGATTACATAATTACAAAACCAGAACCAGAGACCAAATCAAGTGGACCTGAAGATTCTAGCCACATGTGCTTAACCTGATTTATCAGGTTTCCAAATTGTATCCTTCTGCTGTTTTATCTTACACTGCAGAGTCTTCAAGTACACTGCTGGTTTAAAATACAGTCAAAGAATAAAACTACTAATCCACTGTTTATTTCTGCCTTCCAAAAGCTGAAAAATAACTTACTTGAATGGTCTAGAGACCTCCATGATTTACTTGCTGGACAGTTTATTATTTCATATAGATGTCTTTTCTGGTTTGTTCAGAGCACATAAAACATGCATAAGGCCTTAGTGTCTATATGCACTCATTAGATAACATAACACCAATCAGCCTTCTCATGAGCAACTAGAAACCCAGCTGGATTTCCAGGGTGAACACCCAATACTGCTAAATGAGAAATCAATACAGCTCAATAGCGTATTTTGCAAGACAAGTGCTGCTTTTACTCCTGACCCCATGCATGGAGCTTGACACAAAGATATCCTACCGGAGCAGAGAATGTCTCACCTACAGTCACAGCAGAGAACATGCTGTACAAGCAGGCTAAAATGTCAACTCAGGCAGATATTTGATTGCATGTACTTGATAGAAAGACAGAGTTTAATTTCCCTCCAGCAAACAAGATATTCTTGAGAAACTTGAATATGCACTTGAGCGATCAGCTAGCAAAGATACTGTAGCTTTTAGAAAATGAATCACAGTACAACAATTTCAAACAGAAATGTTCATAATTTTAAAGCCAAAGTCAGTATTGTACATAGTAGTTGTTGAAGAAATATTCCTGGAAGATAGTACAGCCAGAAATAGAAGTATATACATTATATATAAAGCTTGCATTGATCAAAGACTGCACAAAAAGTTTTGTCAGATAGAAGAGAATCACAGTGGTGCAAAGCTACTGAATTTAATCTATCTTTAGAAAAGATACTTTTTTTCTTTAGTCTCTGTTATCAATGTGATGTTCTCCTCTTGAGATTCTGTGGGCACGGTACCAGGGAGCCCACAGAACACACCCACACAGCACGTCCAGCCTGTGATGCAAGGCTTCCTCACTGTTTCCACAGCCCCAGCTTTGGCAGCTACCTCTTGCTGTGCTGTGCTGAGTAAGAGCATCTCAGGCTGCAGCAAAGAGGAAAACACTCATCTCAATACTGACTTCACAGCATGTAGTTCAGGAGGTTTTTCTACCTTTACAGTGGACACTGCAAAGGGACTGGTTTTATTATATGCTATAGTGTCTCAAAAATTACTAGACTCTTACAAAATAAAAGGCCTTCAGAAATTTCTTCCATTTGTGGTTGATCTAAAGTTATCTTTAATGTCTTCTCCTCATGAACAGCATGAGTAGCAAACACAGTACTGGAGCCCTCACAGTTATAGCCTGAGTAATGCAATTTTTGACCCTTGTTGCAACCATCTTGACATGAATCTCAATGGAGATAACAACATATGTATTTCTGTGAAGTGTATACATTCCCTCAGAGTTTTTTCCCAAAAATCTTAACTACAGCCTCTCTGGCCTAATACAATACACATTCTTGTCCTAGTTCAACAGTAAGATGCACATGTTCAACCCATGTAAATTCTGCACTCGTCAATGAAGATTTGTATCCACAGCCATCTCCAGTCAGTCAGGGAACACCAACAGTGCCACTTCCCTGCTTTTCATTGCTTATGTGACCTCCTGCTTGCCCCCTTGCATTCTGCCCCACATGGGCTCACTTAATACAATTTTCACACTCATCTTAATTTTCTAAGTCTGACAAAATGCAGTTTCAAGGGGTCTTACACTCTCAGGATTTTCACAGGCAAAACTTCATCAATTTACTTCCTTTTTTAGAGTTTATTGTTACATATCTAGAAGAAAAGTTTGGGTTAAAAATGAGGACTAAGGGGCAGACCTGTTTTTAACCCATTAAGTATGGGGAGAGAAAAACCTCAAGATTTTAGACTTGCTTAAGTGCCCCTATTGTAGTACAATGGAAGTTCTAAAAATTTCAGAGAAGAGTCAATGAACAGTGCTGATTTTCTTAAGTTTCTTGGATGAAGGACTTCTCTCTCCCAGTGGGCAGACAGGTAGAGAAAGAGGGTTTCCTGCAATCTCAAGTCCCTACAAAAACAGTACATTGAAGGCTGTAATCACTTTAACAAACTGCAAAACCTCACCAAACTATCTTTGAAAGCAAGAAAACAGGTAGCTAACTCAGCAAATTACAATCCAAAATTATAAAGACTGATCAACCCACTTGCTCAGTAAAGCTCTAATGAGTTTAAGAACATCTAAGTTCTTTATGATATACCACAAGGATATATCCCAAGAAGGGTCAATTTCATCACAAAATCACTATCAGATTAACCCAAGTGAGCTTTTTCCCTGAGGATTTTTTATTCCTGAGGCCACACACTTCCTCAAAGATCTAACACTGAGCACTAAAATCAGAAGGAGAGATGTATGTAGGCATGCAAACAGCACAAGTGCATTCTACACTGAAGTTCTGGGCTTTGCTCTTCCAAACTCAAAGTCCTCCTCATGCAGGTCACAAACAAAGGCTCTGCAGTTTATCACCAGGCAATACTCAGCATTCTGTCTAATGCCTTGAAAACTTCAAGAAATGTATAATAAGGCAGAAAAAGGAAAGAAAGGATGGAGGGTCATCTTCATTCACAAAACATCATCTTGTTATGAAAAGGTATCTGGAACATGCTCTGGAATAACTCAGAAAATTGTGTCCAGTCTGTAGAACTTTTCTGGCTGCAATAGATTTGAGTGAATTTTTTTATCAGTGATAAAAAATTGTGCCAGTGATCTTGAGATGAAACTTAATTTGGAAAATATCTAGGGACTCAAGGTGAGATATTTTAGAGGTGGGCTTGCTTTTGGAGTTTTGGGGGTTTTTTTCTTTTTTTTCTTTTCCCAACAGAAAACTTCGATATTTAATATATAATACTCAAAGTAAATAAATACATCAATTATATATCATAAAATCCTATCTACATATGAAATAACCAGTTATCTTCAAACTTCCTTGATTTGTTTTCCATGTTTTTTGAAAGCCACTTGAATGTGACTCTAGGGCAAATAACAATGAAAAGCTGGCAGTATGGAAATGCTCTCACTGTTTTACTTAGCATCACAGTCAAGAAATAGCTACACTGGCATCCTTGCCAACTAGGTTCATATGTCAACTGCTACTCAGATATTTGGAGGCAACAGTCCAAAGAAGCTGTCTTAGTGAGGACTGCAAATTAGTGGATCCTTATTCCTCACTTCAAAAATACTTAGGAGTACTGTATGAAGTATCAAACGAAATAAAATTTAGGAAATACCACTGCTATGTGGCCTGGAGCAATGCAGCATCTAGATTTAATGGACTTCTTGAAAGGATTTCATCTGAAAACCATACACAAAAATCTGACTGAAAAGCTACATTAAAAATCTACAAGACTTGTGTCTCAGCTTGAGCTCCCCTTCACAGCTCCAGCATACATAGGTAGCTCTGTTCATGCTTAGAAAAACAAATGTGCAGGTTCCATTTTTTGGACCTGTCTACAAAAAAACCCCATATAGATCTATATAAACTCTCCCACAAAGACTATTTAAGAGAGAGGACACTTTAATTTAAAACCAAACCAAGCTCATGTGTGGCCAGCTCTGACAACGATCAGGGCAATCCTGAGTCCGTTTGTACCTTGCATCTGTCCCAGAGGATGGCAGAGAAAGGATCAGAAGAAATCCTGTGCCAGCTCCCCCAATCCCAGTTCACTGCTTTCCTCCTGTCCTTTACAGGATCAAAAAGATGCTATTTCAGATTTGACAAAAAGTTATGTATATCCTTCTTTTGATCTCTTTGAATTCCAGCTTTCAGTTCCTGTCCTCCCACACACACCATTTCTGCACGGTGAAACCTTGCCAATACCACTCAGAAGACTTCTGCACTCCTACAGACCAGAAGCTAGACGTGCATTTCATAAAGGTTAAAATACTGATGCTGAACTGATCTTCATAGTAGCAAGACAAATACAGTATTCCATACCAGATTTACTCAAATTTTTGAGAACAAATGAAACCCAGTTCCATCCCACCAGGGAAAATAGGAATGAATGTTCTGGGACAAAACCCAGCAAGGGCACTCTTGTAAATTGATGGTGTTATGCTACAATATATTAGAAGAGTAGCAAGAAACCCAAATACTCTACACAATTGAAACACATGCAAAATATTCCAACTGAATTTGTCTCAGTATTTAAAGATCAAAGATAAAATCATTTCAGAGAGGATGCTTCTTTTCCAGACAACATGCTTAAGACTAAAAAAAAAAGCCTGTTTTAATTAAGATTTTGGCACTGGCTTTTGAACATCACAAGTTTGTTAATTTTATGTAAAGCAAAATAAAATTATATTCTCAATGGACTTCAGCAAATTAAATGAAAATATTTCCAGCAGCTAACTTGAAAAGGGATATCATTAAAGCAGTGAATTCAATCTTATCTGTAGTTACCACTTAAACTTCTAGTCACGACACATTCATTCAAAACAAAATAGCAGATTGTAATGTGGGCTGATATCTGAAGGCATTTCATAAGCATACTCATGCTGAAGTCTAAATTTTACATGATCACTAGAGAGATTACCTTTGAACTACTTACAAAAATGTTTAAATGCCTTTGTTCTGTCTCTGAATTTGCATGTGGCATTGGAAAATTCAATATTATTTCTTACCATTTACTTCCCTTGACTAGTTAGCTGAAATAATATGCAACACAAAACTGGAGATAATTTTCTCTTCAAACAGGAATGGTATTAGAGGCAGAAAAAAAGATCATTGAGCTATTCAATTTACATAGCTTTCAAATTTACTGTCCAAAAATCCCAGGTTAGGGACATAAAGAATAGATATAATTGTCATTTGCTGCATTAGGATTATGATTTTCCTGTTTGTACCGGGTAACACTGATACTTCAATATGTTGTTAAATGAAAAAATTGCTTTGACACTTGTCACTGTATCTTAAGCTAGAAAATGAGTGTGGTTCTTAATCAGAACAGACAAAAGTACTGTAGTGTTTGATGAAAATTACAATTTCTAACTGGCTCTGTGTAAACCATTCTCACCTAATGCCAAGTCCTTAATGATAAGTGCTGCTAGGAAACACTCCTGGGCAGCTCTGTGCATGCAGTCAGTTAATTACGACTTCAGTGGAGAACAGTTCATGAGATTATGTACAGTTGCAACACAATTAACTTGTTTATCATTTCTTACATACCTGCAATGCTTGTCTATGTGTGGAGCACAGATTGTTTGCATATAATTTTAACCTTTGTTCAGAGGGTTCCAAATCTATAAGGGTTTGTATGCCTTTTCTTTTTAATAGGAAAACAGACTAAATCAGTGTTTACAACCAAGCTTTGTCTCTGTCACTTGGTTTTATGATTCCATATATAAAAATTAGCTAGATCTGTGCTTACTGTAGCCACCTGCTGAAACTTCAACACCAAAATAAGATCTATAATTGGATATACAAAAACAGAAGCCCTGAAATTATAGCACAGGCCTAAAATTTGCAGCAAGAATAGTGAAATTCTGTAGCAGTGTTTATATGTGACTGTCAGTAGTTGTACACCCACAGAATCTACCATTAGCAGTTAAAAAAGGCAAAGAAATAAAAAGATCCCTTGCACACAACCTTCTACTTTTAGCAGGTTTAATTGTCTGTCCTTGCAGGAGGTTTTCCCTGTTGCCTCCACTGCTCTAGAAGGAGAGTATGGACCCCATGCTCTACAGGAGAAATGCATACCATCTTCTCCGTTCCATGTATAGCAATCTAGATAAAGGGGCTATAAGAACATTTAATTCTTCAAGGCTTCCTCAAAATACAAGTGGAAAATACTCTCTTACAGCATGACAACAACATTTTTAGCTAATATATTTGTAAATAGAACCTACTTACATTTTCTAGCATGTTATATCCTTCTGCAGTGATTAAAATCCATATACAAGACACAGGTACCAAAATCATCTCTTCTTCATAGCCTTAGTTTGTAGTTTTATTTGCAGATTATCTCAGCAGTTCATTTTTTCATCTCCTACTGAGTATAACCCCAGAAAAGCTCATTGTACAGAAATATTGGCAGAAGTGAAGGACAGAGTTTAAGGACTTTAGTCACTGCCTCACTTAAATTCAACCAAATTTTGACTCAATAATACTACTGGTTAGAATAATAACAGTTACTTTGATTGGCACTCAGTAGCTGCTACAACACACAGGAGATCTAAATCCATTGGAGAAGAAGAAAACAAAATACTTCTGCTATCGAAGTATGGCATTGCATGGCTCTGGCATGGCATACCACATTTGATACTGGAGACACATCCAAAGCTCAATCATGTTCTACAGCTGATAGACCCTGCTCCAGGTGGCCTCAAAACTGAGGGCAAACCTCAAAATTGTCCAACATATACTGGGGATCTGACCCAAAATCTCAGAACAAATTTTGTCCCCAGTGCTGATGGTAAGCAGAGAACTCAGACTGCAACATCTAGAAAATATTATGCTGACTGTGTATAGCTCTGGTATGACTCAGAAGGGAAGGACAAATCTACTGCAGGCTCTTTTGAATTTAAAGCCCTAGAGGAAAACACTGTGTTTTGTGCATGTTTTGGTGCTTGTACAGCCTCTCCTTCTGACAGTTCCATTTCCTCTGGAAGCAGACCTATCAGTCAGAGCTGTTAATAGGGCAAGGTAGAACTGATAAAATTATTAAGGATGTTCTCCTTTCTGCCTGTCCAGATAAGGTGGTGTTGACTGGGGAGTTGCTCACACCATTTCCACAAGAACTGAGAATAGATTTGTCTCACAAAAAACATGGAATGCTCTGGTGATCTTCTCTCTCTCTGGCCTCCAAGAGAAGCAATGGCCCACATATGCCAAGACAAATTACAATAGTGCAACATACAGAATCAAAGAAAACCAGTTAAACTAAGGGGGGACTGTGAAAAGAAAGTTAGTGAATAGAGGCAGGAAAAGAAAATTAGAACCTAAGTGAAGCTGCATATGACAAGGACACATGAATGTGTGTCCTATGACTTCGTTACTCAGTCCAGATGCGGCCCCTAGAAGCATCAAAAGCACATCACAGCATCAATCTGACAGCCAATAGCATCAGCTAACTTACGAGAAGCCAGGAGTTCAGAAATGGAGAAAGTTTCTTTTTATACTGTTAGCACACGTATCAGCTTAAGCACCAAGCCAGTCAATGTTGTGCCTCTGAATGCAGGGCACTGACAATCCTATAATTGACAGGTACCTGTGAGCCTTTCAAATGCTGTGGTACTAAACACCTCAGCTTGGGAGTTGTAACACTGCAGGTGTGCTTTAGCACAGGCAAATCCTATTTGGAGGTTCACTAGGCCCAGATAAGAGACTATTTACTTATTACATCCCATTTCTGTACAATCTGCTCTTCTGCTTCATAGACCTGTTTTCTGAATGCTGCAGCATTTCCCTCATACTTCAAGCTGACCAGATACAGAAAATTCAGCTCTATCAAGCTCATTTAACTACCATTTTGGTTTTGGTTTTTCTTCACTTAGTAGCATTTTTGGCTTCTCAAAAATCTTCAGTCATGGTAGCTTTTATATCATTTATATGGAAGCTGAAGCCTCTAATCTATTTCCTCACCTTTGCATCAGTCAGATGGCACAGCAACTGTCACTCATTAACGCTTATAAAAAGTACATTTTAAGCTATAGTAACTGCCTGCACTAGCAATGCTACTTTAAAAATTACTCTTTTTTCATTTCTAGAGAAACTAAAGTATTATCATGGCCAATTAAAGCTCTATATTAGCTCAAAGATTTATTACAGTGTATCTTTATTCTCTCTCTCATTTTGGACCTTATTGGACCCCTTCTATGTGTTCAGAGGGACAATCAACACTGTTCAGTGTGTGCAGCTTACTAAGGATGGTAAATTTCCTAACAGCACATTTTCCACTGCACACATTCAAGTCTTTGGCCTACCTCTCCTTTCACTGCTTCCATCCTCCAAACTTACAGAACAGTACTCTCATTCCCTATCACTGTGCCCATCATGACATTTGTGCTTCCCAGCATCCTGCTACTCATCCTTTTCATCTCTCAGTGGAGCATTTTTCAGCTGTCCATTTAATCCATGATCCTGTCCCTGAGAGTGACCATAGGGAACACTATTTAGAAAACACAAGAAAGAATAACACTGCCTGCAACTCCTTGCTCTAATATTCTTTCAACATCAGAAAGGGTTGCATAAGAGGGGCTAAAGGATACATCCATGCCTAACCCTTTGGTATCAATTTATAGACCTCTTGTATGTTATTTAATCTAATCTCTTGCAAATCTGCTGAAATTGTCTGCTTCTGGAACATGCTGAAAGGAGCTTGTACAAGTTCACTGCCTGCTGTGTAAAATACCAGGGATTCATATAGTGCCAAGATCCTGCCCTCTGTCTTATTATAATGACCCCATTTTGCTGGTTCTTTGGGCTGCTGCACATTCAGCCAGCAATTTCAGCAATCTCTCAACTGAGATATTCCTCTTGTGTTGCAATTGCTTGTTCTGAGCTGGCTTTGTGTGGGAATGGTTTGGGTGACTTTTACTTAGATCCATTAGATAATTTTAATCTGTTCTGAAGCTTGATCTGCTGCTTTCCTCCCACACTGCCCCTCCCTCCACCCCAGCACTTCCTGAGGTCCTGCTGGAATTCCTCACCCTTAGCATACCACATTTGACTTCAGAAACAAACTTAGTGGCTACACTCTAGGAGACCTCAATGTTTATCTCCTCTGATTCACTGACTGTGATTCCTGAAGATCCCTCCCTTGCCTCCTTTTCAACCCATGACTACTATTACACTCAGATGCCATAGCAACTTAGTTTCTTTAATCAGAGAGAAACCTTCACCTAAGTCCTCGCTGTTCTTTCAATGCTGCAAGAGCAGAATTTTTTCTCCTCTTCTCAATCATGATGCTCAAGGTTTCCTTGAGCAAGTGAAGCACAGAGCAGCAACACAACCAATCTGTTACTTCCAAAGTGAGATTAAAACAGTGAGATTAACAAAGACAGAAAACTGACTACTCTGAATTCTGCCCCTCCCTGCCCCTGTGGAAACATTACTACATTGTTAAGAGACATCTTTCCCCAATAGTGACTTTGATCATTGGCTCTATTTCAGGCCATGCAAATGAGACAGATAGACAAATTGAAACATTTAATCCCACCATAACTGAAACCTCTTCTCCTGTTATGAAACTTCCACAGAATCACAAGGTTGGAAAAGACCTTCAAGATCATTCAGTCAAACCCATGCCCTGGCACCTCCACTAAACCATGGCACCGAGAGCCACATCCAGTCTTTTTTTAAACACATCCAGGGATGGTCCTCCTCAGGCAGACAATTCCATTACTTTATGGCTCTTCCCATAAAAAGCTTTTTCCTAATATCCAAGCTATATTTTCCTTGACACAGCTTAAGACTGTCCTCTCATTCTGAAGTTGTTGCCTGGAGGAAGAGACCAACGCCCACCTGACTACAGCCACCTTTCAGGCAGCTGTACAGTGATAAAGTCACGTCTGAGTCTCCTTTTCTCCAGGCTAAACACGCCCAGCTCCCTCAGCCATTCCTCATGGACCTTGTGTTCCCAGCCCCGTTGCCTCCTCTGGACGCGCTTGAGTGTCTCAATGTCCTTCCCAGACTGAGGGGCCCAGAGCTGGACACAGCACCCAAGGTGCAGCCTCACCAAGCCCGACACCATTGGCCTTCTTGGCCAGCAGGACACACTGCTGACTCGTGATCAGCCAGCTGTCAGTACCCCTAAGTCCCTTTCTGCCTGGGCACTGTCCAGCCACACCATCCCCAGCCTATAACGCTGCAGGGGGTTATTGTGGCAAAATGCAGGACTTGGCATGTGGATTTATTAAACTTCATCCTATTGGACTTTGCCCATCCATCCAACCATTCCAGGTCACTCTGCAGAGCTCTCCTGCTGTCCAGCAGATCAGCACATGCTCCCTGCTTAGTGCCATTTGCAAATTTACTAATGAAAGACTCAATCCTCTCATCCATATCAATAAAAATATTGAACAGAACTGGCCCCAGCACAGACCCCTGAGGAACACCACTAATGACAGACTTGCATCAGTGCTCACCAAAAATACTTCTAAGATCAGGCAATACTACGTTTGGATATCAACCCCACCTTGTGAGAGCACATGTGGTAACCACATACAGTTCAAGGAGTCCTGACAAAAAACTGTGTTGTTACAGGAAAAAATCACGCCACGAAGACACAGCTTGGCATTGCACGCAACAGAACTGAACACTGTAGTGCCTGTGGGGAAGAAAAAGACCCATAGAACGAGGGAAGAAAGAAGCAAGTAGGCTACCATTTACTGCAAACTGGGAGGAATATATTTTTTGACTTGGAAGAGAAAGCAAGATGCGGGTCTTTTTCCTCATAGTCCTATACCTATACAGGTAAATCCTATTTGATTCCTTTTCTGAGAGGAAGGAGCGTATTATCCAGATACACATATTTCTTTATTGAACAAGTTCCTGTATAAAAGACCAAGACCTTTCCTTTAAGATCAGAGAGAATCATGCTATGTCCATGTCATTCTTTGACCTTTGGATATTGTACCTGTAGTTTTATTTTACCAATGAAGGTACCCAAATAATCTCAGCAGTGTTGTTAGAGAGATAATGAAATTGATGAATTCTTCGTAAAAGCAATGCTTGAAGAAAGTAAAAAAGAATGAAGAATAGTGTTTACTTCCTTAATGAAATTGTGACAGTGCCTTCAGGAGAGTGATTATTTTCTTCAGTTGTGTCTCTTATCAGCAGCTTCATCTGTTTGCTGAGTTTGTTTGACTGTTAGCCTCAATTGGGATGTGCACTTGCTGCTTGACTGGCTTGATGACCTCAGCTACAACAGCTATGAGCAGCAAAGGTCAGGAGTTTATAATACCTCATTCATTTCCTAAAATGCCAGCTTCAACTTGCCTAGAGCCAGGGGTCATATACATACAGCACATAATTACATTTTAAAGGGTTATGGTTGAGAGACAAGGAAATGTGTGCATTTCAAAAGGGGAGGGAATTATTCCTGTGAAACAGTCACTGGTTTCTGTTCCCATTGGGAAACAATAAAAACATAACCTCTACATCATGCAGAAGCAGATACTGAGCAACTTGCAACTAAGCCTTACTTCTTTATCCCACTAGATATTAAAACATGTAATGTCCTCAGCTCACCTCACTTTGTACAGCCACTACAGCACCTGAAACTGCCCATCACATTACTGCTACAGCACATTTCATTTCCTTTAACTCTTTTTTTTTTTTCTAATGACTGTAATAAGGCTCATTTGGTTGAGTAGAGGTTTGTACTCAAGCAGTTAAATGAAATTTAAGATTGCAACAAAACCTACAATACATCAGAGCTGGCATTCTTAACAAACACTGTTTAACAGGAACATTATTATTTATGGGGAAATGGTTCTGAAAATAAACTCCTACACATGTTTAACGTCTTCTTTCCTTTATTTTTATTCTATGCAGCAGGAAAGATTTAGAAAAAGAACACAACCCAAAACAATGAAAAATGACTTAATGCCCAGTAATGACTAACTATATGCAAAATTGCTTTAAAAACCAAAAATCAGTTCAAGAGTTCTTCAATCTACTATATTTCAATAGATAAAACATGACAAAAATGTTCATTCAGAAGAATCTTAAATTAAATTCCAATCTAATAAGGGCCATTTATCTTCTTGATGACTTATATCCAGCAGTGAGGAAAACACAATGTAAATTCTCTTCACCACGATCCCTTTTTCATTTCTTATTTGCTGATGTATATCACATTATTGAATTTTAGAAAATGATGAGAAGAAATGGTGAGTACTTCACCCTGCAAACTTTCATTATTTTTTTCACATTGCCATATTTGAATATGCTCAGGTTTCAAATAAAGTTGAAGTATTTCTTTAATTAAGCCATTTTAGCTCAAAGTTAACACAAAGTCACCTGTAAAGCCCAACCTAGGCTGTATTTTCTTATTTGGTTCCACAAATCCACAGTTATGTGCCTACGGGTAACCCCAGAAACTAAAAATTGCTCTTCTATAGAGGAAAACAAATGTGGAGGGGTATCAAATACCACACTGGTTTTAAGAAGAGTTGCACATTCAGATCACGAGCCACGATCCCTAGTTCTCCCATACACAAGTATGCCCTTGTATTGCAGTATCCAGTGGAACTGTGGAGTGTGAGCTCCTTGAATTTGGGGCTGGAAATGCCTCCTTTGGCTGTCAATCAATGCAGAAGCCAGAATGCACGTCACATACCCACAGCTAACCACAAGGAGCCCCCGAGGCTGAGAGGCGGCGGTACCGGGGATGCCCGGTGCGTCCACTGCACAGTTCTGCTCGCTGTGTATGTGACAAAAATGGGACTTGTTTGGATACCCCATTCCCAGGCTGGAAAAGCCATATCCTCTTGAAACAAACATCTGGTAAGAACAGCTATCTTTTCTGTTGTTCAGGTAGATGGCGTCATTACAGGAAAAACTGCAATATACCCAGCATTGATCCTTGTGATCCTTATCCTTCCAGCTAAGGATATTCTATGACTCTATGATTCCAACTTGTGAGGTATCTTCAGTTAATTTAACTTGCAAAACTGCCAGCTGCAGTTAGGTCCATCACAAAATTAATTCTCAAATCAATAATGAACGATAGATAAAATTACACATTAATCAATATGAAAGTTAGCCTACTTGACATTTATATTCCTTAAACAGATAGTTGGCATGTGTCTTTTCTATGAATATTGACAAGGCAGAGGGAAAACACTGTTACAAGATTTTATGGTTAATGCTATGACAGATGATTTTGACTGATAAATCAAGTCCTAGACATGAGATCTTCGATTTTCTATTACTTTCTACCACATCCTGTGATACGTCACATCTCCGCCTCAGTGTCCCTGGAAGGGAAATATCTACTCACACCACGAAGTGCTGTGAAACTGAATCAATTTATAAGCCTCATGTAATATAGACAGTATCAATATAAGTGGAAGACATTCAGCCTTCTTAATAATGTTAGTGCCTTGCAGGATCACATCTGTGCAGCTCCTTGAAGATCAAATACATACTGACAAAATGCAATCTATTTGAAGGCAAAGTTTATCTTCAAAACTGAGAAGAGAGAGAAGTGTTACACATACTTCTTACTATTAGTCAAACCATCATGTTTACATAATAGTAATCACAGTAAGATCTCCAGATTTGTAAATAATAATAAACTTAGAGTTAGATTGAATAATGAAGAGTAATACAATCAGATTTCAAAGGATTTGGACCATTTTGGTAATAAGGCCAGCAGATGGCAAATGCAGTTGAGTGTAGAAAAATGCAAAATAATTGGTCTGGGAATATGTGCTAAGAGGAACAATCATAAGAAAAAGCATTATTTTGGAGGGGGAAAAGAAACAGAGACAGAAAGAGGCTGTGAGAATGGTGTGGTTTAGCCACACCCAGGAACTAAGTACCATGCGGTCACTTGCCCACTCCACACCTCACCCACCATGGGTAATGGAGCATGTCCAAAGGAAGGCAAGGAAGCTGGTCAGGAGGGTAACTCACATGAGGAGCAGCTGGAGGATCTGGGGGTGTTTAGCCTGGAGAAAAGAAGGTTCAAGGAGAGACCTTAGTGCTCTCTACAACCACGTGAAAGGAGGTTGTAGCAAATGGGGCTCTTCTCCCACGTGTGTGACAAGAAGGCAAGAAGAGATGGCCACAAGTTGCACCAGGGGAGGTCTAGATTGGGAAAATTTCTTCTGTGATGGGTCGTCAGGCACTGAAATAGGCTGCCCAGGGACGTGGTGGAAACATCATCCCTGTAAGTGCTCAGAACCTGCATAGATGTGGTACTGGGGACCTTGTTTAGTGGTCGAGATGCCAGGATTTGTTAGGTTAAGAACTGAACGTGGTGATCATAGAGGTTTTTCCCATCTTAACAACTTTATGATTCTAAAATGGGTCAATTTAGATCAGATACGAGGAATTTTTTTTACAATGAGGGTGATAAAACTGGAACAGGTTGCTGACATAGTTGTCCCATTCCTCAAAACATTCAAGGTTAGGTTGGACAGCTGTGAGCAATCTGACATTATTGAAAATGTCCCTGGGTATTGCAGGGGCCTTGGACTGGGTGATCTTTACAGGTCACTTCAAATCCAAACTATTCTATGAATAACAATAATAGCAACTTTAAAAAACCCAAATAAAACAAAATCAAAACAAAGAACCCCAAAACAAACAAAAAACCCAATCCAAAATACCCCATACCCCAAAAAAACTGATGGGAAAAACCCGCACAAGTGATGCACAATACAATGCAAGTGGTTGCTCACCACCTGCTGACCAATGCCCAGCTCATCCCCAGCAGAAATTAAACCCTGTCATTCAACATCTCCTGGATTATGGGCATGACCTTTACAGTATGGAATAACCCTTTGGCCAGTTTGGGTCAGATGTCCTGGCCATGCTACCCTGCCACTTCCTCACCAGCACAGCATGGGAAACTGGAAAGTCCTTGTCTTAGGATAAGCACTACTCAGCAACAACCAAAACATCAGCTTGGCAAGACCATTATTCTCATTCTCAATCCAAAACACAGCACTGCTTCAGCTACCAAGAAGAAATTAATTTTATCCCAGCCAAAACCAAAACATCAATATATTAGCTAATTAAAAATGTTAAAAGTATGTGGTAGAAGAAATTTATTAGAAACTACAAGGTATAACACATGTGAACCATTTTTTACAATCAAGGAATTCAGTCAGGAAATTATTAAATTAGGTAATAGAACCAACTAGTGTGAAAGTGCAAGTATAAGCAGAAGCATTTGACACCTAACAGGACATATTTGGCATCAGATAGTATTAAATCTAAAGTCAGTTAGGTGCTTTGAAGATCAAGTGCACTAGGATATAACTACGACCTTTTGAAGTTTGAAACCACAAACAAAAACAAGCCAAGATGAAATGAGAAACACTAACCTACCCGATTAATATTCAATATCCCAATGAAGAAATAACTCAGGAGTATGTTTGTATATGACACCAAAAATGCAGGGACCTCATCTAAACCAGGCAGACCAAGGACTCTAAGCACAGTCCTAATGACCATATTATCAGCTGTTTCAGAGTGAGTTTCTCAATTCTGTCTTAAAGCAAAGGTCCCTTTTTAAATACAAATTTGATTTAAAAGGTTGTAAATTCAATTTTTTTCATAAAACCTGGAGAATTTACACCAAGATTCTCTAGTTACAAACATCATGGATCACAACAGCACAAAAATAATTCACATAGGAATAAAACCTTGGTTACAATCACTGTCTTGGCCTAAAAACACAGACCATGATAGTGGTCAGCTCTGGGTTGCAGCAATGTAAAAGTATTGCAGAGTTGCCAGTTCTGGCACAAAGTGATCCTCTTAAAAATGAAAACAATACAAATGAGAAGACAAAAGGCTAAGTTAAAAAGAAACATTTGTGGAACACTGACAGATAGGCACTGCTACACTTAAAGGATGTTACTCCACGTGATCACTGACATTTCAGGACAATGAAACTTAAGCAGATAAGTACAGGCAGTCATTGCCCATTTTCACTGAAAAAGATGGCAGGGATATATGAAAAAATCCCTATTTTGTTACAACTATGGCCTTTTGTTTGTTATTTTTCACACACTAAAGGGTAAAAATATCTAATTATTTTAAAAGTCAATCTTGTTTGTGCTATCAGGCATATTCACAGGTCCACAGAACTAGAGCAGGGTTCAAGTCAAAAGTTAGAATTGACAGAACAGGAAACTAAATAGAAGAACAGCAGATAGGCTGTAAAAAGCAGCCTATTAAACCCCACATTTCTAATCCCAAAATATCATAATTTCTTGCAATAAAATGGCAAAATTCTTCCCTTACACCATTAATTTCCTTCTCATCTGAACCTGCTAACTCTATTTTGTGCTGGCACTATCATGTGAAAGCGCTTTGAGTGCTTTTCTCTGATTGCACTGGCAGAGTTATATGAACCATTACCTATCATTACTTTTATTTCAAACCTGTCAGTTCCTCTTCTTTGTAGCCAACAAGCTGTAAGAAGGGAAAAAAATGCAGTCTCTGTCAGGGAATAAAACCACACATACAAAAATGAGCTGAAAGGAGCACCTGAACAAAGGAGATGGGAGGGTGAAGGAGGAGAGAGATAAGAGATTGATAAATCTGCTCACCCTCTCTGCAAAGGACATTCTACTCTTCTGCCATTAGAAAGTAATAAATAAATAAACCCATAACAGTAACACACAATGCATGCTAGACGTGCCTTTTGCCCGTTGCCTTCTTTATTCTGCCACACCATGTACTCAAAATACCTCAAACATTCCACAAATATTATGCAAACAAAAATAACATCGATGCCACCTCCTCACACATGGAAAACTGCACATAAATTGAGCTTGAATACATGAGAGGTTATGTGCTCCCCTCAAAGCTGTGTGTATTTTAGGAGGTGCTTTTCAGCAAATCCTTTACGAGCCACACAACAAGCGACGAACAATTAGTGTTAATTAAACAGCCCTCCTAACTACAGTGCTGCCAGGGACAAGTTAATGACCCCAAGATGCACTTGGATTTGAAACCCCTTTCCCTCTGGGTGCATGCCAGGCTGCCTTACCTCTGTGAAGCTGTGGCATGCTCCAGCTGCTAGCACACACGTATGGAATGTCATTCCCATTTGCAGTTACATGCACCATTCTCCAGACAATGAAGTAGCCATTATAGAAGGGCACTGCAGACACAGCTCCAAGACTAAAACATGCCAGTAAGTTCTGATTTGTCTGCTTGAAACACCCAGGGAGGCCACATGCAGTGGCAAAGTGACAGCATACTGACAGGCAGACCACCATGAAGGCAGCAGACTTAATGCAGCAGAAACACATTCCAGAAGCTTATTTATTACATTCAGTGCCCCAGGTTAGTACCACACCTGCCTCTTGACATCTCAAAAATAAATCAGGAAATTTAAAAAAACAATTAAATCTTGAGTAAAAAGAGTCAAATCTAGCACCACTCCTTCCCTCACATAGTTCATGTTACTCTTCTCAAGTAACACCATGGAACCAACACCACAAACTGAGGTGTCCTACTGCCTCTCAGAAAGTAGGAGACAAAGGAATACAAATGATTAGTTATGCCTATGAAGGTATGGTGGAAGTCACTGAAAATTACCAGAGGAAATAACATTGTGAAGTCAAAAACAGACAGCTAAACTCATAGCTGTTCCTAATTTGGGCATTACCTACAGACTAGACTGCAAACACTCATCCTAGGTATTCAATCAAACTGAATTAACTGTCAATAAAGGTTGAAGCTTAGTAGGGTGTTTGACAACTTTTATCTCCAAAGCAGAAGATGGAAGCATGTGGAGTATGTGTTAAAGAATGAGGCTGGAGCATCTGCCATGGCAAGCATGCTATTGGGCAGCTGGAGGAATCCAAAGAGCTGGCTCAAGGAATCTATCAAAGAAATGAACAGGCGGAAAACTCATGGGACTTAACAAGCAAGGATGTGCAGTGGCAGAACACACAGGGATTGCTGAGCCCAGCTGGTACTCCAGAGGTCATATGATGGCACAGAAAAGGTTCATATTTCCTATCTTGTTCTGAAAAATACACCCATGCTGTGCAGCTAATAGATATGCTCCTCCTGGGCTGTGATTTACCTCAAGAAAACAAAACCTAATCGGTATGCAGACAGTAGTAATATTTTTCCTCATAGTTGTTTTTTTTTGCTTGTAGGATCTCTTCTTTCCCTCCATCTGTCTCAAATGACATAGTTCAGTTAAAACACAAGACTTGAAACAGTAGTGATTTTGGTGGGGTTAAGGACAGTAAGATTTCCACCTCTTTTCCAAGAACTAGCTAATGGTAAAGTCAAGAATGTTAAGATGTTGGGAGCTTTTTGTCACTGTGATAGAGAGAAGGACAAAGAAAACCTGTTCCAGAAGCACATATGGTGCAAGAAAAAATCTGAAGAATAAAGTAGTAGCTTAAAGCAGAGAAAAGTTATAATAATAGCAGTATAAATTTCTTGCAGCTAATATGCAGCTTGTCACAGCCCCTAAAAATCACAAGTTATTAAGTAGGAAAACTAGAATGTAATAATGACATTTTGCATTCCAGCCAAAACAGAATTCTGTTTTCAATTTTATTTTCATTTTGATACATGAATAATGCCCACTGAAGGATACAGACTGTGTACAAAAGACCCAGGTAAGTTCAGGTACTTTCATTTAAAAAGGAAAAAAGAAAGAATGTTCATACTTGGATCCAAAAGTAATCAGTGAGAGAGAAAGAAAAAACCACCCTCATTCAGAGGAACAAAGGAAAAGACCATGGAGAAAAAAAATAAAGAGAATTGCAAATTGCACTGCATTGAAAACATTGTAATTTGTTCACATTAAGCTTTGATACATGTGAAATTCCAAATACAGCTAAAGCAAAATGCAGCCCACTACAGAAAAAATGAAATCTTTAATTTGCACAAAGATCTAAATGTAACAAACATATCAAGCTATTGTCTACTGCATTACATAGAGTCAGAATATATCAAGTCTTCCTATTATTTTCATTATTTCATTTGAATTACAATTGTACACATTGTCCAGGGGATAATTTCCAGAGATTCTATCAGTGCTTCAGAGGATTCAGAATCTAAAATAGCAAGCAGCATACACAAGAGAAATGGGAAAATATTAAAGCATATCAAGTAAGTGTTGGCTTCTTCCACCAGCAATCTATCTAGACAAAAAAGTAACACCTATCTGGTACAAAACTCACATTATCACAGGCTTGGTGAAAATCCATCATGTTTTCATAAGAGTCCCTCCTTTAAAGAGCTGTACATGGAGGAAATGAGGACTGCCTCAAATTTTCTGTGTTTCCAATAAGGCTCTACTGCGTGGCTCTGAGCTCCCACCGTGCACAGCCATGAAATCAAGGCATCTGACATTTCTAACATTCTGAGCTTTCAGCAGAGCATGAGAAGATAACAGCTAAGGACCATGCATTCTGGAAGTGCTCCATCTCATAGTGCTTCACTAAGTGGCACATCTGCCACACTTGCACTTTCTCATGTGGACTGCAAAATGGGATAGTGCTGACTGACGCCACATCCAAAATCATTATCTGTTTCTCATTTGGGCTCATTTATAGAAACAGAGATGTTAAAATGCTGCCTTGCAAATAAAAGATAAAGCCCAAAATGCAATAGGTACAAGAGAATTGTGTTTCTTTCAGTGGGAGTCATTGTAAAAGTAATCTCTAAGTGTTTCCAGCAATCTGACCTGTTTGAAGACCGTGCTGTAGCAAAGCTCCTAATGAGGAGCCCAAGTTGTGCACAGGATGCTTCTCAGCTACAGCCATTAATTTACTGCTGGAATAAGAAGAGAGAAAAACCAGTCAGGTGAACTTCTCTTCTGCAGCCTGTGTCCTCTAGGAGGTTTGCAAACACACAAAGTGGCAGCTTATGGATGGAAAGGGAAGCGGTAGCCATAAATGCTGTCCCTAACAGCTACAGTTACCATGGTGCATCTGCAGCCAAGGCTATTCTCTTAAACACTGCATGAATAAAGATGAAGAAGGAAACATTGGTCCACTATCACAGCTTGAATGAGAGACGGCAGAGGGCAAAAGGGTAAACCACAAGGAAACAGTGGAATAGCAGTGGTCTTGGCATAACCCAGCTGCTTACGTGGTAGGTAACTTTTGCAGGCACCAGAAATAAACTTTTTAGAAAGTCTTTAGCGGGAGTTTGCAGGCAGTTCTGCATCTGCTCATGAAATCACAGAATGATAGCATTAAAAAAAATGTCAGACATAAATGGTTTGTGGAGATTAGCAACCAAAGGCAGAAATAAATGTTTTAATAATGCAGGAGATGAGATATGTAGGAGAGAATAAAGAGCCTTGAAAACAAAAGAAAAACATCCTACATTTAATGTGACAGGTTAGGTGGAGCTAGCTGATGAAGTCAAGGAAAGAAGTGACAGAGGTCAAACTGAGAGCTAAGGAAATTCTCTTTAGAGCAGCAATTATCACTGACAGAAGTGGATCAAACCTGCATTGCCAAAGCTAGAAGTGTTGTTGGTATAATCAAGGTGTACAAGACAAAGCTATGAGAATGGCCTGGAAGGCTAAGGGCTCTGTTTCAGCTACACTGAGCTTCAAGAGGTGAACATACAGGCCCAAGCAAAGATCAGACAGGACAAGACTTTAGTTTCATCATGGAAGTTGTAGAACCTGGATGATGACAAGACACAAAAGTAAAGCGTGTGAATTTCTGTTCTGAGATTTCTAGAAGACAGAGGACTAATAAGGGGGAAGTTTTTGGAGATTATGGCTATGAATTATAGTGGTTTTGAGAGGGGAACAAAATGAGGATTCAGAAAGTACAAGACAAGAATTCAGTGCATTCTACATAAGAGCCGTGACAATACACTTAAAGGAAATATCAATTGTTGATCCTTATTAATTCTCTCTCTGTGTGAGCCTCACTATTACTCTGCATGCTTGTATGTGCATGCATTAAAAACCAGAGAGAAAGTAGAATCTCAACTAACAGTCTGCTAACTCTTGACTGAAAAAAGGAACCTAGTAAACAACACAGGGAAAGCAAAAGAACTTTAACAAACCAGCCCACAGAGAATGCAATCTGCTTGTCAATTTTGAAACTGTTTTCTAAATAGATGAGTAAAAGAAAAAAAAATATTAAGGGAAAAAATCTCAAGTGTCACTTTTCAGTTTCCTACATCCTACATCTCTTATATGAGTTTCACAGAATCACAGTATGGCTTTGCATGGAAGGGCCTGGGGAATCCATCACCTCTGGGCAATGTATTTCCATGGTTTACCACCATCATTGTAAAAATCTGCTTCATTATATCTAATTTAAATTGACCATATTTTAGAATCAGAGGCAGTTTTTTGGGTTTTGCATCATAAATCCTTTAGAATGTAGCAATGGACATGCAAGAGCTGCTGAAGATCTGCTATCTCCATAACAGCCTATGACTACTTTGAGAAGCAGGTTTTTTTCAAATCCACAGAGTCCTACAGAACCTGAAGCCCTGAGGCAGCTGAGCCAGCCAATCTGATAACAACACTGTTATAATAATTTATGAAAATTTATTGTGATCAGGCCATTGATAAAACATCTGTTTTAAAAGTGTGCTATGCCAATCCTTTAAAAAAGTAAGGAGCAGAATCCAAAGAACAATCTCATCTGAAGTCCTGGAAATTATGGAGCACCTCCTCTTTGAATACATTTCCAAACACACACATCCCAAAGGAAAGTAAACAGGAAAAGCAGCACTGAATTATTAAGCTTAAGCCACATTTAGCTAACCTACAGACTAACTACCTGTAGAGAGTGGCAAAAATAATCTCTCTGGAGTTTAGTAAAGTTTTTGGAAGCTGAACAAGTATGGGCTGGAAGAACAGACTCCTAGGTAGGCTGAAAATAGGCTGGACTGCTGGGCTCAAAGAATACAGCTGGGCACCAACTGCTCAATGGCTGGGAGTCCAAAGTGAGAAATGTTTGTCAGTGATTGATACTGAGATCTGTGTTGTTTAATAACACCTGGGCAATAAGAATGGGCTTCCAGAACAGTGCAAAGTTTTGCACCTGGGGCAGAGCAAACCCACACTGGGAAGCAGATGGATAAGTTCCAGCTCAGAAGAAAAGGATCTGTGAGATACAGCAGACTCCAGTCTGAACAGAGCTACAAATGTTCACTCATAATGACCAAGGCAAACTGAACACTTGACTGTACTGACAAAACAATGAGAGTTGTTACCCTTCTCTACATGGTTGGCAAAGAATCTGCCCATTTCCAGGTAGATTTGGAGAATTTGAGAACATCCAGAGGAGGATCATTAAGATGGTCGTGGCCTTAGAGAACATGATTCCTAAGAATCAAGTGAGGGAGCTGGGCTTCTGTAGTTCAATAAAGGATTGCTAAAAGAAATACAATGCCAATGGAGTCAAATTCTCCTTGACAGCAGCAGATGAAGTAACAAACTGTCTTGACCCCAGTCTGCAGCTTTGGAGATTCCAACTGGACATGAGGAAAAGCACGCCACAAAATTGTGTCCTAAAGCTGCCAAAGTTATGCTAGAGGATCAACACATTTCCCAGTCAACCACCTTTTACCCAAAGTGCAGACACTAATACCACCAACCTTTTTGTCAACACCAAGCTTCTATCTGACTGTTAGATTTAATAGGCCAAATATCTCCAACTGAAACACCTTTCTTAAAAAGGCATTATAGCAAAAGTTCAACCAGCATAAGGCCTCCAAAAGCTGTACTGACTTACTCTGAAAAATTTTTTCTGCGGGGAATGACAGGAAAATGGAATAAAGATTGAAATAGGGAGCATGTTACTCTTCCTGCATTTATAATATCCTGTGAAGTTACCACAAAAAGGGATTTGCAGGTCTGAGCTGTCATTGCAAAACATTTCAAAGCCACAGGCCTCTTTCTGTGATTCCCTTCTAGCCCAGATCTGTAAGTTTCCCACTCAGAGAAGGAAAACCCAAGGCCCTCTATTTGTAGCTACACACTATGCCTGCAGTCAAACTGTCAACATCTAAGCACTCATGTAAACAGGTACATATTTTAATTCTTTCTCCCACAGGCATAATAAGTATTATTAAGTCTAGGGCAGACAGCAGATTTTTAAAAGGCTTTAGTTATATCAATAGTAAGTTTGAATGGTTTTTTAGTCTGCTGTAGTAAGGCAGTAAAATATAATAGCCTCTTAACTGACACATTGTTATCAGTCTTATTATGGCTTTCTTCGTGCCTGTCAGTGGATTATGGTAATTTTTTTTAGTCACAGGTCTAATCAAAGTAGAAGACTCTAAGCTACTGACAGCTCAGGAGAGATATGACTGCTTACATAATACTGTCATGAAATTCTAACACAGGCAGAAACTTCAGCATCTCTCCAGTCCAACTCTCCTCCTAGTTAAACAAAGCAACTGTTAGAACAACAGGTTCCTTTTCATGCCAAAGGAACAAAGAAAATCCTATGGTTTCCCTCAAATTACTACAGTATTCATAACAAGAAACCTTGTTCTTCCAGGCAGCTGGTGAGATGCACTCCAGAGACAGCTTTGTGTTCAGGATTGTAAAGTCATCTTAGTATCTCCCTGTCCAAAACAACTCTTTGTTTATTTCTGAAGAGCTGGTCAAGTTAAACCATTACCCCACATGGCAAACATTCCTTTGTACGACTGAAACACCACCTTCTCATTCAAGCAAGCAAGGTGAAGCTAATTTTTTCTTCAAAGAACCAAGGAAGAGCTTGGTGCAAGCATTATACACTAGCTTAGAAGGGAAACAGCCAGATTGTGGCCAGGACCACAGACTGAAAGCTGAATTGATGCATAGATTTAGAGGGTATACAAAACACTGCATGAGCTCACAACATCTCTCCCAAAGAAGTAAGAAAGCAGAGCAGCTTTCACTTTCTTCAGGTGTACCTCACATGCCAGCTGCAGCAATGGTCAGTGACCCACTGTATCCATCACTGCAATCACTAAAATACTTCTAATTGAATAATGAGATTATGCTAGTGCTTGAATCACAGCTGATGAGATCTTGACGCATCACCAATCAAAATTAAAAAAAAAAAACAAACTATGAAAAACCCCAACAAACAAAACACAATCTAAAAAAAACCAACCAAAGGGGAAAAACCCCACCAAACAAACACAAAAAGACCCAAACCAACCAACCAAAAAAACCCCACACCAAAACCCAAAAAACACCAGATAATAGACTGGAGGCACATATCTCACCAGCATTCTTCACCACTGATATTACAAGAGAAAACATGAAGAAAAAAAACCTGCTTCTGCTGTGGAAACCAAGAATAACAAATTCTTGAAGTTAGTAGGAATGTTGCCACAGCCTGGTTTTCATTCATTTGCCCTTTGCATATAAAGCCAGGTTGTTAGTGCCCTGAAGCTTCATCTGATGGTGAGTGACATTCCTCCAATAAAATAACTTCTTGCTTTCCTTAGGAATGTGTTGGATGTCAGAACAGTCTCAGGCACAGGAGCCACGCACTAGGGAGGTGCCTATGAAAGAACCATTCCTGAACATGACAGAATGGGTCTGAAGAGAGGCCTCAAATACATTTGAGTATTTCCAAGTCTTCTTTCTCCTTCAAACATTTTTTTTTTATTTTGCTTGATTTACAGACAGTTAAAAAAAGCCAAAATCAAAAACAAGCCTAGACAAGTGAGCTAAAGATTTGATCTTCACATAAAATAACACAGGCAGGTACTGAAATGCTGCCTGATACTGCATTTCTATTATCCACAGTAGTACAAATCATGCCCAAAGAACATCTTTATAAAGCAATACAAAACACTTAGAAAACAATATGGATTTTTTTTTTTATTGTGAGCAAGCTGAGACGAGTTTTATTTTTTTAAATCTGTTTAAATTCCTGGTTACTTCAAGGGTCACAATATTATCAGTCAAGTATAATAAGAACTCCACAGAGCTTCATGAGTCACAGTACTGGATACAAAGCCAACTGATGTCAAGGTGAAATATTATCTTCTCATTGACTTTAAAGGGTTTTGAATCAAGCCTATAGCAAAAGACATGAAGTGAAGCAATGCAAAAACACTTGAAATAAGATAAACCACATCTTAAGATTAAAGACAAATTATTATACGATACAGAATCTCCAGCACTTACTGCTTATCCTTGTAGGATTTAATGCTATTTTCTATAGTTTCTACAGTTCATTCTGCAATGAACTAAGGTTATCAGCAATAAAGATTTCTGTAAGACATTTCACCCTGCTTTTGCAAATCCTTAACCTTTTCTACCAGCTTTTGATATAGACTTCAATATCATCCATCATTTTTAAAAGCATACTAATTTCAGAAGCTATTGAAACAAGCTTTATCATAAACAAGTCAAAGTGCAACTTGAGGGCAGAAAGCAGTGAAATCGAAATATTTTCAAAATAAAAGTAATACAGGGTTAGCTTTTGTGGCTGAAGGAAAGGTGTTGCAAGTAGTACAACGGGGTTCAAATTATATAGGTGAAAAATACCTTCTACTAAAATCCTTCTTTTTATAGATCTCAGGGTTTACTGTCAGAATTTACTGGGGGAAGGGGAGAGAATCTAGTTATTCAGTAACCAGGTTCTAACTGACCAGCACTACCCAACATGAATTCTAACTAGTGTCAATGAAATATCTTAAAAGTAGTTTTCAATTGGTTGGTGATGGGCTCTGGGCAAATACTACATGAGCTTTTTTCATGGTTTTTTTTTTTTTAATGCATTCCTTGTGAATTAGAAAATCTATCCAAATTGGAAGAAACTTTTTCAAAGCTCATATCAATACTCATCTTCTGCTAATAGCTATAAAATGCCATTTCATTAACATACGACAGAAATACGGTTGTAGTTAATACTTCAGATTAATGCCCAGAAGTAATAAATGAGATATCAATAGAAGCAAGGAGTGCTTTTCTAAGGGAAAGCCACAGCAAATGTCAAAACTGAGAACTACTGAGATCTGGGATCTAGTCATGTGCCACAATGTTACACACACTAATTCCAGGTTCTGCTCTGACCACACCATGCCCCTATGTTCTAATCGCACTTTCCAGCCTGGCACCCCAGTGCATGTGAAATAACACATTGAAGTACAACAGGATGCCAGCCTGACTGCCAAGTCCTGCCACTGCACAGCAACACAGTAAAATTAACATTTTTTGTTTGCTTTGTTTTCCCATGTGCTAGTCTCTTCCCAGTGATAGGCTTCCCGTGGGGGCACGTGATAATTTAAGGTGCTGACAGCAAAACTTATATTTCTCACTAGCACAGGAAAGACAACTACTGACTGAAAACTCACTCTAAACCATGCCCTTTAAAGATAACTGGCCAAATGCTAAGAACTCCTCTGAATTCCCTGGAATAGAATTTATTTTCCCCCCTACTCTGCTACCACCCTTTATGGTTCTGTTTGTAAAAATCAAACTCACTCTAAGCCATGGCCTTTAAAGATAACTGGCCAAATGCTAACAACTCCTCTGAATTCCCTGAAATAGAATTTATATCCCCCCTACTCTGCTACCACCCTTTATGGTTCTGTTTGTAAAAATGGCAGAGAGTAGGCAATTTAATTTATGCTGATATGGGCCCAATAAAGGAGTGACAGCTAGCAGAAGGAGCTGAGAGGAGAAAAGTATACAAATTAAATATGGATTACTCGACATCAACTTTCACTAATGTATTCAGGGCACTCAAGACTCACTCTTAAGGGATTGAGGCTTGGGGAGGGGGGTTGTTTGTTTTGGGGGGTTTAGTGGAGAGGGGTGTTATTTGTGCCTGATTACTCTATTGTTGGTTTTTTTGAGTTAAGATGCAGTAACACAGAGCAGTCAGCTTTGAAGGTCACTAGACAAGGACATGACACTGGAGTGTTTTTCTTCCTGCTGTTTTCCCTGTACAGTGCACCTAAAATAACAACATGATCATATGCTACTTAGTGGAATTGAATCAATTATATCAGATGCTCTGTTGTGCTCAAATACATGAAGCCAAATAATGAGCATTTGGCTTATTGTTCATCCTTTTCAGGAAACTTGGTCTTGGGGGAAATTGACAACCAAAACAAAACGCCATGTTATAGCCTGTGGGGAGTGCTTCTGCTCCAAAAATATGATAAATACAATTGTCTTTCATTGTGGAGGTATCCCCCCCTAACACAGGCTACTTCTGATGGCAGGCAAGCATAGAATGAGCCACCTGTATGCCACACAACAGATTTCTGAACAATACCACTTTTAGAGAGCCAGAAGTATCAGGCCACAGATGGTGCTTTAAAAACCATTAGTAGGACAATTTGTTGCATCTCACCTCAATCTTTATTTTTGCAATTATGCAATAATATATGCAAATCTGTCACTGAATTTTACAACAGCTATCGTTCTTTCTCACAAAATCCATGGCACCACAATCATAATAAAATATTAATAATCTACATCATTGTCTCTTGAGCCTGCAACACCTCCTCAGATTGGAGATCAGCTGGACAGTGCAAGACAATATGTCAGACATCTTGGTCCCTATGGAGGTCTCAAATTAACATCTTTTATTGATGAAATATGCTGGTGGAAACACCCAAGTAACTGAGAGAGGAAAAAGTGCTTTAGGATTTGGACAATTCCCAGACTCTTGGGACAACTGCAACCACTTCAGACTTTTCTCTTCAGTGTTGCTGTTTGCTTGTAGTGCTGGTCTTTTTTTTTTTTAATTCACTGCTTAGAGGATTTAAAAACTTGTTGCTGCTCTTTTCAAAGTCAAGCCTCCGAACAAAATCTATGTATGCTATGATGAGCATACATAGAGGTCATATGCTTCCCATCAAATCAACCAAGGTTTCACTGAAATGGTTTCCTAAGCATTTTGGGCACAGGAGGCCTTATGATCTATTTATCAAATGCAGTTCAAGTGCCCCAGCCAGGTGGGCTACAAAAACCTTGTAATCATTTTCATCCCTCTCTTGTTTTCCATAAAAGAATTTATTATCTCTAAAACCAGCTTTTTAAATACATACATTTTCTAACACTCAAATCTACACTTGTATTTCAATCCTATAAGGGAACATTGTGAAAATGAAATGGCAGAAAAAAATGAGTTGAAAAGGTCATCACATCCCTGAAATTCCATTTGCTTCTGAAATTCTAACAGACAGTTTTGAACCTGAGAGGACAAACCATATTGTGGCTGCTCCAGGAAATATTGCAGTCACTACTGCTGCCTGTGAGCCCATTGTAAGCTCGCACAGATTTTCAACACAAGTCTCCTCGTTCAAGTATTTTAAAGTATTGGGGGGTAAAAAAAGAAAAAGCATACTACTCAAAAGAGAAATCCTAATGTACTACTGAAAAGTCCATTCTACTTAAATATCAGGAAAAATCCCTAGAGAAGCTTGGCTCACCATCTCTTCTTTAATTGCCATCATTAAAATTATATCTGTATTGGAAGTATTTCTCTTACATGGAAATTAAAAGAATCTGCCTTCTCTCAAGCAGAACAATTAGCCCATTCAGAAAACCTACATAACTTCTAATAGCAATTTGAAAGTGTTTATACTGCAGGTTTATACACTTAGGTAGGAATAATTAAGTGCTCAAAGCACACAGTGGAGGACATCTTGCTAGGTATCACTTCTGTTGGGAGAATCTGGTAGTTACATTGGATCTCAAATACTAATTTAATAATTGTTTCTTTGTTTTACTACCATAAATAAACATAGATGTTTATGCCATTTACAGCCATAAATATTAGCTGAAAGAACAGTGAAGTATCTCTATTCAGCACCAGTTAAGCCAAAATTCCCATCAAGGTGTGACATTTCAAGAAAAACCTGGACCACATGGAGAGAGTTCAGAGAAGAACAGAGATCAGGAACCTGAAAATACCAGACATGAAGACAGACAGACACAGGACTATTTAGCTTGAAGAGATCAATGGAAATGTACTAGTGAGAGTCTTACTGGATTATACAGGACTGCTGCAAAGAAGAAAGGATTCATTTTTTTCTGCCTACCCACTATGAACAGGACAACAAGAAGTTGTCTTAATCACGGGGGAAAAAAAAGAGT
The DNA here is from genome assembly GCF_014805655.1 of Passer montanus. NCBI lineage: Eukaryota > Metazoa > Chordata > Aves > Passeriformes > Passeridae > Passer > Passer montanus. Next base: position 851,151 of record NW_024360941.1, on the reverse strand, counting down.
TTGTGGTAAACAAAATTTTGCATTAGTGAAGATAGTGAAGGACTAAAAAAAGTAGGAAATACTTACTACCAGAGACCCTTGAGAACAAGCTAGACAAACAGCTGTCAGGAGCACCATCAGACACAGATGACTTCAGGTCATTCAACAGTACCTTTTGATTTTTGGCATACTCTTTCCTATTTAAAGTGTTTTGCAGAATGTATCTGTTATGCATTTTAGCCCATCTCCACTTTTTGGGCTGGAGTAGTACAAGTATTCATTCACTCACTAAAAACCACTAGGTTTGAGGGCTGAAAAAAACCCATATCTAGTTTTAGCTGAAATAAAGTGTATTGGATTAAAAAAAATTGTAGAAAATACCAGAACTTGGGAGGGGAAAAAATAATACAAAAAAATGAAGCAATAACTTAGGGAGTACAATCCACTATGAGATTTCTTGAGGGCTAGTAAAGGCCTGAGAATATTCTTGCCAAACTAAACATATGCATACTGTGGCTGAGAAGCAATATATCAGACTGGTCAACTTAGGCAGTATACCGTATTTTATTTCTCTTTCAAAAAATTTGAAAAAGCTATGTAAGTTCTAGAAAGACACATACAGCATCTGGCACCTGATACTTACATGCACTTACGAATTGTACTTAGGGACTGAAATAAAGGAAGTTAAGAAAGAAACTTCAGAAGTGACAAAGCAAGAACACAGCGTTATTTGTATGCCCTAGCCTTCCCTGGGTGTATTTGTCAAGTAAATCACTACATCCAGCAGATAATCTGACTCCCTTCTCAAAGTGTTTAAGAATTTGTTCATGCCTCACACATGATTTAGCAGCTCTAGCATTTATTCATGGAAGGAGGAGGTGGCAGAGAAGCAGGAGTGAAGGAAAAGGGTTATCAATGGACAGGGCACAGTCATGCTAATAAGTATGGGGGCAGATGGTGCAAATACTTTGGTAATAAATAATAATTATTTGAAGCATTGCACACAGGCAAGAAGTCTCTGGGGGGTCTCTATAAAAAAGGCTCTTGCATCACTGCACTGATTAACTTCTTACTGCAATTTTGTTAGCTACCTTTCAGTAAGAACTAAAAAACAACAGGATTCCTACAGGCTCCAGCAGGATGAATGGCACAAAGTTTCAGGCAACTACACACAACAAATCTAGCAAATTTGATGTTAAATTTTGCTACATTTTAAGCACAGTTTTATTGAATGTTTCAAGATAGATGTGTCCACTTGATTAAATAGTCTCTGAGTGTGAAGTCTCTGTGCAAGGAATTATCCAGGGTAGAAAAGACTGAAGGTTTGCTCCAGAAATATTTTTTCATCCATTTTTGAGATAAATTGTGGAATGAGGCAACAATTCTAGTCCAATACTATTATCAGCATATGAAACCCATCTACTTTTTTGAAGGACAGGGTCAAATAACTTATTCATAAAGAGTAGTAATTTACACCTCAGTCTCACCAATTTAAGGGATCAGAGTGAGGCACAGAATAAATTAATGGCTTAATTCTACTGCTGGAGCATACATAGAAGCAGTACAACTGGAATCCTGGACAGGATGGCAAAACCACGGTGTATCTCAGCCAGCCCCAGCACAAACCTGCCCCGTGCCATGGCCTGTGCCAATACAGCAAAGCACAGACACGTGCCCCGTGCCCTGCTGCAGGGCAGTGGTGTCACACCTGGCACACAGGGGGACAACAGGGCTGATACAGCAAAGGCCACCTCCCCAGGGGCTGTGGCACAGGTGACAATGTTCCTGTTACCCACCAGAGACTCATCTGGTGACTGCATTCAGATTGGGTCAGACTGTGGGTCTGACTATTCATTGTTCTCTTGCATGAAAAGGGAAGAAAAGACAGAGCACTCACTTCCTCTCTCGTAAGGAATTTCTCTAAAGGCCCACAGACATATACACATTTCAATAAACCACATTTCCTCTGCTGACTGTATTTTCTCTCTATTTCCATTCCAACCTGGTTGAATGGGTTGTCAGTCACTGTTTGGCTAACCCTGACTTGTCCCAATATGTAAATTAGACTCCCCTCCCTGCTACTTTAATTCCCTAGAGTGGTATTTTTCCTGTATTTAAATAATTTTACTACTTATTACTTGGACAATGAATCCAGACCTGGGTGTTTGCCTATGCTAATAAATATATAACAATGAAATGAAGATTTCTAGTGCTAGCACAGTGACATGAGATAAGAAGTACAATGAGAGTTCTAACATTTACTAATGATGTACTTATGAAATGTGGACAAACTGTGAAACTGATGGTTAAAACATCTTTGAATCTTGACCAAAATAAAAATATGCAAAAATCAAATCAGAACCAATATGCAACATACAATACCCAATTACAGTGCTATATCAGTAGTAATTCCTGAGGCAAGTCCAAGCAGGAGCAGCCCAAGCCATAGGACATCAGGCACTGCATTCACCTGTTTACTTTCAGGCAGCAGAGCAGATGCAGTCCATTCATAAAACCCTCTACCCAATAAACAAACTTTCTGGACTGAATCCCAACCCTGACTACATTCACCAAGCTTCAACTGCATCACAGCTCTGTTTACTGCCACTGATTATGGGAAGAAAACATTCAGCCATGTCCACACTTCACTAGCACAGAGAACTGTTGAGAAGCAGCATCAGTTCCATTTCTGCATTAGGATTCGGCCAGTTTCTCTGGAGTCCCGGACTATCAACTTTCAAAGGAAGAAGAAGAATGTTATATTTCTTCAGTCAAAACCATACCCCTCTTCATCTTTCTCACACGAACTTTGTGACAATCTGCTTACAACTGCAATATCTGAACAGGCTTCCCTAACTGGAAAATCCTCATAGATTTAGTGCTTTTCTGAAGGCCCCTCGCCAGACCCCCAATATATTTCTTTTGCACTGTCAATGCTATTGCCTCTGAAATCAAGGCCACTGGAAACAATGTGAGCCTGAATTCAGATATCCAGATCTAGTGTAACTGTACTAAAAAAAAAAAAAAATTAGAAACAATTCCATAACATCTGGGTGGAAGATTTATTTTACTGTTATCCTCTAGATAATTCCACAGTGGGATATGAAAACCAATATATAAAGTGATTTTCAGCTATGTCTTACAGAATTAATCTCAGAGAAATAGCCCAATGGACAAATACGGATGGTCAAGTTGGTTTTTTTTTGTTTGTTTTTTTTTTTAATAAGCAAGTAGATTAATAGCATTAGACAAGCCTTGTTTAGGAAACCTAAGTCAACGGTACTTAAAAAGCAGTGTGTCAGATAGACTCAGACATCTTAGAGGAGACAGCACTTCTTGGCATCTTGAACTACTTGGTAAGTTATAGTGGAAGGTCTTCTCCAGAGTTTTTGAGAAAGCTACACAGAGGCTGGGAAAAAGAATTGCTGCTGTTTACAGATTGCATTTTTGGTTGGCAGTGGCAGTAATGAAGATTGGTGATGAAATCTGCTGGGCTCATCCATCCATCCTAAACATCCAAGTAATAATAAGAGCTTGCAGCTTTCTATCCCAGTAAGTGCTTTTCTGGCCTAGCTTGGCCTGCCCTCCATGTCATGTTAGTGACTTCCAGCCACTGCAGGGGAAGTCCAGTGCAATCATTCCAGGTTTTCATCATTACTACAATGGTCCTGCTTCTCTCTATCACCCCTCAGATGGATTTAGAATAGCAACCTACGGATTTCTGTGTAGCAGCAAAGAACTATAAAGGTCCAGCTATGTTCCAACCTAGTTCCATTACTACTACTAGAGACATTTCTGTGCAAGTGAAAAACAGGATGGATGGCAGAGAAGAAACACTGTCTGCCACCACTATCATACAACTTGTTAAATTTGCCTCACTAATGCCAGGCAGATTGTGTAAATCACCTGCCTAGTAAATTTGGTCCCTCGAGTTTACAGTTTGGTATAAACTCTAGTTTGATTAATCATGTAGCTGTTCCCTAATCCTGCTCTGTTCACTCAGAGGATAAGCATTAGATATTAATTTTTTAAGGTTCTTTTTTTACAAGCTTCCAGAAGCCCACGTCCATCTTTAATGCACTTTTTTAGTTCATTCCCAAATCCAAACACCTGACTGATTGAAGAAGGTTACAGATGCCTTTGAACCCTTTGAATAATCACACTATGCTCCTGACTTGGTTTATTTCCACTTCCGTCAAGAGTATTAAATCAACAGCTTCCATTATCATCTGAAAATACATAGTGCTATCCTGGGATCTCAAAGATTCAATTCACTATACTCTCATTATACTTACTTTGTAACATTCATAACAGTTACTTCAACATCTTGTAATTCTTAGCTACCTTTTGATACTTGATATTTCATTTTGAAGTCCCAGCTTTGAGATTTTAGCTGGAGTTTGGTAGCTTCATGAAAAATCACACCCCTAAATTTGACTTTATATTGTGAATTAAAGTGAGTTTAAAGAAAAAGTGAGACTAAATCTTAGCAGTTTTGGAAAAATAGAAACCAAGTAATTAACACTTACTGCTACTTGAAAAAGAAAGGAAAAAGAAAAAATACAGCCTAACATCCCTCTTGATATAAAGCCAGTCTTGGGATGAGATTTGGGGGGTTTAAACTCTCAACACTAAGAACTGCCCTTTCAATGAATTCACATCCCATAAATTTGGATCCATATTTAAATGCACAATAGAAATTCAAGCCTGAACAGTTAAGTGAATACAGCCACACTGTGAAGAGATAAGCTATGAATGAATAGCTTAATTGGACACTTGCAAAATTAACTTGTCAAAAGTAATTACTCTATACATGATCCAACTGGAAATGTCTTATATTATCCACAAGTTGAAAGAGTATTTATGCTATTCCTTGGCCTTTAAAAGATACATTTACAATATGCTGATTATTTACGAAGCTGCTATCATGCATTTGCAAACCTTTCAAGCATTCTGGTAAAAAGAGACAAATTAATTTTTGTTCAGTTCCTGCTAAGTTTTGTTCAGTATTTGCTAAGAGGTTAGCAGACACACTGACTATATTTTTAATGAAAATTCTCATACTTTCTTCTCCTTATGCTACAGTAAAATCATCCTGGCTGGAGGTATATGTTTGTTTTCTGTGTGTAACAATAAAAATGGATTTAAAATTAAACAGATGGAGACTGGGAAAGACCAAGTAAACATAATCACAGTAAGACAAACAAGCAAGTGTCCATATTTCAAAAGACTGTAAGGAAAAAGAAAACCAAAACAGAAAACCAGACATACTTTGAGAAAGAAAAGTCCAAGAGGAAGTAAAAATCTCTCCCTCACAGGACCTAAAAGAAACAACAAGCTTTGCATAACCCATACAGAAGTAAATAAAATGCTTCCTGAACTAGACAGTTCCCATCTAGTACCATGACACAGGAGATCATAATTGGAAAAAGAGAATGTATTGATACACAGATATACTTCTTTCAGCTATACATAAGGCAGCTGCAAAGCTATTCAAAATAAGGTGTCATTGGATTTCCCCCTCAGTAACACAGGAAGCCATAATCCAAAGTGGGCCTTTGAGGTCATGTAGCCTTCAGATATAGCTGCTACTGTAGGCCTGGCCCATCACAAAGGCTGTTCTTTACATGCAGTAACAACACAAGAATTGTCTCATGCCTTGGCAGAGTATCCCTTCTCCTACAGATCCCACCCAGGTGGAAAAGGCTTCCCGTGCCATCACTCACGCATTGCCTTAATCCACACGGTAGCAGGACACGACAGAAGAGAGATCAAAAGCATTGCTGGAACAAAAGCCAGCAATGGATTCTTATGCCATTACCATTACTTTTGGCCACTACTGTGAGCATCAGCAGAAAGAAAATACTTCCAAAGAGAAAGCTATGCTACCAGCCTATAAATGTTAACATCTGGAAAGGAAAGAGAAAGACATATGGCAAAGATGGAAAGGTTTGTCTCTAAAGTCCCTTTGGCAAAGTTGTTATTGCAGTTATCTAACACTTTCTAACTATCCTTTGGGTTTGTTTTAGCAATGGTTTGGGGAATCAAACCCAAGCTCTTACTCAATCCCCCAGAGCTCTCTTTGAACCGTTCCTGTAGAAGCAGCCCTTTGACACAGTCCTGTGCTGCTGTGAATTCCCTGCACGTGCTGTTATCCTGGACAAAGCAAAGAGGAAATACAAACTTCAAAGATTATCCAGTGTATTAAAACTTAATGAGCCATTGCCCCAATATGTGCAATGCACACAACACCTCTTTCTCACATTCTGGCTCCAGACTGCAATTTACTAATCAGCTACTGAAGCACCTCAGTCCCAAAGCAGTTACTGACTGATTGGTTAATAGAAGTTCCTACAGAGAGAATTTCACTTCCATAATGGAAGGATTTCATCTAATCTGAGATGATGAAATCACTTGCTGAAGCACTTCAGTTCCAAAGTAGTTACTGATTGACCAGTTAATAAAAGTTTCGATAGAGAAAATTTCACTTCCACAATGGAAGAATCTAACCTCATCTAATGTGAGGTGGTGTAAAAAAAACCAAAAACCACACACATACAAAAAAAACCTCAATGCCCCTAAACAAAAAAACCAATCCTACGTACAGGATAAACTTCACAGAAAATCAAAAGATCCCAAGCTCCAACTTCTTTCCCCCACAAAACCATGTGAACAACAAAACCAAACCAAATACCAGCACTTAATTATTTTCCTTACTTTTAAAGTAATACTAAAATAGGTATTCTACTATTAATATAATTTATACGCTGCAACAAGGCTTTAAAATGTCTGCTGTCCACAAGACAGCACAATTATTCATACTTTTTCTAAATAACAAGTTGGGAAACAAACTCTGTGATATAATATGTATGAAACACCAGGAGTCTTCAACAGACCAAGTCATCCCATGAGAAAGGGACAACTCGGGTCAAGCTCAAAAGGCAGACAACTCCCAGGTGAAGGTCATAATGAAATAGAGACCAAGTCATCCCATGAGCAAGGGACAACTCAGGTCAAGCTCAAAAGGCGAGACAACTCCCAGGTGAAGGTCATAATGAAATAAAAAGGCTCTGGTTAGTTACCAGCCTGTTTCACATCAGCTGTGGTTACTGGTGGGCAGCAGTTCACACCAGTCAGCATGAAGTGATGGCACCACAGAAAGCCCAAGGACAGAATAAATGACTCACAAGGAAACACTTGACTGAAATTTTTTGGCAGTACTGTCTATCATGACACTAGATACAAAAGTAACAAAACAGAAAATATGTTTGCACTGCTTCTGTGTGTTCTGGCCTGTTTTAAACTTAAAGGCTTTCATTTCTCCAGGTTGTCACAATCTGTCTCCACCTGCAAGCTCTCAGTTAATGCCTGTGACTAACCCACTATCTTTACCAGGTCCATGGAGAAATCATAATCTGGATGCAAAAGCAATGAGTCTGCAGGAAAAGAAAAAACCCACAAAACTAAACAACAACAAAACAAAACCAGAAAAAAAAAAAAACACATAAAAACCCCCAAACTGCATCAAATTGTGAGATGGATGTTTAATTTCAGGGGTGCTGCCACCCTCTTTTCATTCTCAGGAAGAAGTGATGTTTACATTTTTTATTTCACTGTAAGAAAAGTTACCAAGCACATAGGTATGGCATAAATACAGTACAGAGGGGAAAAAAAGCCAGACACATCATAAACATTCTTGTCACTTATTACTAAAAAGCGCAACATAAAGCAGATTTTGCTTTGAATGCTACAGGCACTGTGTGAAGATGAAGACAGCAGTGCAACTATGCAATTAAAGAAAGAAAAATTTATGTTCCAGAGTGAAAACATTATATCCAGCTAGACACATCAGGTGCTCCTCAAGCCTGCCTGGGTTAAACATAACACAATGTATAGGTGTATACATTTGAAGGTAAGCAATACACAAAAAGTTTTGAAAATAACTAGCTAACTCCTAAATCAATCCTAAATAAGTTAAAAAAAAATCCTAAGTAAGTAAAAAGAATCCTAAATAAGCAAAACAGAAGTCTGTGTTCCTTCAAAGGGAAAGGATAGGGCTGTCTCACTTCAGGATGAGTTAAATCAATCCTAAATAAGTAAAAAAAAAAAAAAAATCTCCTAAGTAAAGAGAATCCTAAATAAGTAAAACAGAAGTTTCTATTCCTTCAAAGGGAAAGGATAGGGCTGTCTCACTTCAGGATGAGGAACTTTATTCAAAGCTTTGGAACAGTTACCTGCAGTATTTTCCTTCATTTACATTTCTGCTGTGCTTTTAGTGAAGGAATAAATCACAAAGTTCCATCTGGACAACAGTTTTAGCTCACATTCTTATTGCTTTAGACAATTAAAATCAATCCTTAGTGTTAAGAACAATAAAGGCAGCCCTTAGAAGCATCATGCTAAGTTGTGGAATACAATTTTTTTTAAATATCACCTTTTCAGATTGGCTTCAACCTACTAGTAATCTCATGTTTTAAAGAAGTCACTCTCTTATAAGCAGCAGCTTGACAGAATTTAACATTTCAGACTATCTTTAGATTCGTTTTGATTTTAAAAATTAATTTTAAACTAAACTAATGACATTATTATAACCAGCTTACTCCCAGTATTACGTTGTTTGACAACTCCTTCAAACTATTCCTTCACTTGATATTCATGACAGAGAAGTCAATAATAATTGAAGGCTTTGCTGATTCCTAATACCATCTCCTAGTCAGGGAAAACACTTTAATGCATATTCCCAATTTGACTGTTCAGCTAAATTTTTTCTCCTTTAACAAGTTTAGCATAGATCTTTGTGTATATTTTTTTCCTAGGCTGGGCTTTCAGCTGGAATCTTATAACTGAGAATACAAAAGTTCTTGTTTGAGTATCAGTTATGTGAAACTGCTGAAATGTTAGATCCATGACTTTTATATATATATAAAGTCATAGACAGCCTGCAAAACAAGAGTTATGGCTCTTAATTTAGGAAGCAACAGGCCTCAGACATAACAGCTCTTTGAAAATTTCAGTTGAAAATTATAAGCAGAAGAACATTACACAAAAATGCAATGCAAATGAAATACAAGAATAAATTAGTCTCACTTCTACATGCTTTTCCCTCTATTCTTCCTTGTTCTAAATGGACCGAAGTAAAAAACTAAAAGCTAGAAAGACATTTTAAAGGTTTTCTTGCAGATACCAATACAATTAGAGAGAACATACTAATAAAATTTAGATCACCTGAAATATTATCAATCACTTCCTTCTGCAAAATAATCACAGAAAGTCCTCACAATAAGTTTATTTGACTTTAATACAGATGATTTAGCCTAGCCTCTGCTGTTTCCATTGCTGGAAAATATACTATAAAAAAACCCCACTATAACATATTCCTTATAGACTGAGCTATATCTAAGTATAAACCTGACACAGTTCCAGAATTATAACTCAAACATTTAGAAAACATTGTGCATTACAGCAGAACCAAATCTAATGGAGTGCTCACCCTGTAGGTAAATCATACTGATTTTCAACTAAAAGAAACTAATCCCTAGGCAACTAGGAGTCATACTAAAGGTAGCACAGGCTCATAATGTAGATTTTCCAACAATTTAATCAAGATGCAATACCAAGACAGCAGTGATATGCTAGAAAATCCCCTTATGCCTATAACAGTGGAAGTCCACACTGGAAAAATAAGGATTTAACTTATTAAACTATAAGATTAGGGTAGTACTCACCCTCAGACAAAGTTAGTGGCACTGGACTTCCTCAAACACTGCCTCTGCCAAATGGGTTTACACAGACCTCAGCTGAAACAAGCCCAGTAACCACTTCCATCTCAGGATGCCAGGACAAAGGGCAGTACTGTGGCCCTAAGTGAGAGCTTCGGGATTGCCAGCACCTGATTCAAAGCACAGATGTAGCCAATGCTCAGCAGCACTCCCAGGCAAGGCACGCCAGGTGAAACCAGCACAGAAAGGTGCTAACACACAGGTATTACCATGGCTGAACCAAGGCTCTCTTCAATGACACAGCCTTGAGGCTTAAATTCACCTTCTGCACCAGGACCTGTATGTAACTTACATGTTTTCATTACTGTTTATAGAAATTGCTTGTGCATACATATTTCTTGTGGTGTTTTATTTCCTATCTGACTCTGGCCCTTATTTTTCAACTCATGAGTTATAACAATTTTGCTAAATAAAATAAAATGGCACTATGTCCCAATTAGGAACTTGATGGCACTTTGATACAAGAACCCTCAAATCATGAGGCTGATCACATTACCCAATCTATCACTGCATGCATGCATACCCACATGGTCAGCAGGTCACACAAGGCAGCCCTCTTAGGTCCCTAAATACTCTTTCCTGTGGTCAATATCCTTTCCCAATCCTCAAGATCAAGTCCACATTTTTGTGTTTGCCATGTCCCATTAGAGGTAGATAGATAAGTTGAATCCATATTCCAGACTGAAACAGTTCATTGCCACTATTAGTTCAAAGTTGCAGGAAAAAAAGAAAATTTCTCTCTTTATACCCACAGAGAAGAAAAAAAAAAAAAGGCTTTCAAGGTATAGAGGTGATCCTAGGGCCCTAAAAGTTTGAAAACATCTCTCACCATAGTTTGCTTCCAGACTTAGCAATTTGCTCTGTTACTCTTCCCTGCAGGCCAATGTCTGAATTTTTGACAGCCTATGGACCTACTCTTCCAAAAGTCACAACCTCTGCTTCAAAATCTAGCAGAGACTCCTGTCTGTTCCTTATTTCACATGCTTGAAACAAGACACTGCAGACAGCCTGTGAAGTATCCAACAAACACCCCAGTCTGAATATCCCATTCCCTGCTGTACCAAAAGGAGACCTCACAGTCCCCAAAAGGAGTAAGTATGTGTGCTAAGGATGACTTGCAAGAAAACAGATTTTAGAGCCCAGACCCTAGAAACTAAAATTCAGTGGGATCTTCTTTCAAATAAATGGGATAGACTGCTTGTGGTCTTAAATGATATGCTGTTGGGTTTTTGCTTTCTGCAAAATTCCAATTTCCTCTCAGACATTGGTTAAATTCCTACAGTAACAAGAGACTCAGAGCAAACTGTCCCCTGAGTCTACCCTCTCTAAGATATGAGTCTACATAGTACTGAACTATCATAGCACAAATCTTTATGCAGTGCTATTTTCCTATTCCAAGCCACAGCATGATCTATAAACACACTGCAGCAAGGAACAAATATGTAGCCTTTCCCACCTCGAAGCAAGCTGCTGGGAGAGGCAATTATTCCCTGTGATTGACCAGCTTCCTGCATATGGATGTGTGGGTTTTCATTTATTACCTACTTGGTTACTGGCAGAAGGCTGCAAAGGTTCTTCTAACGGGATTTGTTTCTGAGAACAGAATTAAAATAACAGAGAGATAATTTAAATCACAAAAAAAGGCACAATGGCACTTCCCAGTCTTCCTACCTCTGTAAAACAACTAAAAGTTCCAGAAAAATTGCTTGTGATGGATTTCAACCTTTTTGTGCTGTCTGCCCCCTTCTAAATGATATGTGCAAAGGGCAGAAGTCCATGCAATCAAGGCAGAGTAAGGCTTTAAGTAACATGACTTTAATATTCATTAGGTTTTAACTTCTTAGCAACTATTTATGAAATCTGCTATTACATCAGGAGAACAGACTTAAAAGAAAGTCAAATAATCTGAAATTTACAATTTTTACCCCAGCAGAAACACTTTGGGCTATATTTAGAACCCATCCTGACAGCTGGGTTGAAGTGACCTGCCAATCCCTCCACAGAAAATATCAGAAAATAACTACATCCAGAGCTCATGGAGGACAATTGTAAAGAGAATAAATTTGTTGCAGAAATAAAAACCATGTACTAAATATTCAGTCTGAAAAGCATTTTTCATCACAAGACATTGCATATGCCCCTACTAAGTCTAAATGAAAATGGAGTTTTCCTCAAATCAGGATTATCAAAAGTTCTTAAATATTTCCTTGGCTCAAAGACTACTACACAGGGAATTATACTATATATTGTATTAATATGTGAAGAAGTTTCCTACAGGAGAGAAGGAAAAAGGCCACTCCAATGCTCTTTCCATCTCCACAGCAAGTACAAGATGACCTGTGGTCAGGTCCTCTCTATTGGAAAGGAAATTTTTTCTTGGTCACTCTTTGTTGTACATGGACAGGCTATTTCCCAAGAAAAGGAATGTGACAAAGTACTTTTTAAAAGATATATGGTACAAGTAACTATACATCCTCCAGGTAATTTATTAAAAATACAAACATATCAAAAAATCAGTGCTATGAAACACTGTTTGTAAGACATTTTCTTAAATTATTTAATTAGGTGAATTATCTTCTGCATGATTCAGAAGCATGCAGCATCTCATACTGGATCTTGGGAAGACAAGAGGCCGTAAATTTCCGGGATACTTTCAAGCGCTGCTGTGCACCGCTGTCCTCTGCTGGAAGAGCCTCCTCACTGGTGTGTGAGGGTGACCAGCCTCTGGTGGCAGTCGCTGACACAGAGCACAGGTGACATAAGCAACAGCACCTCATCTTCATTCCCGTTTAAGCCCCACATGCAGGCTTGGGATGGAATGCCATCAATTCTGTTATCTGTCCAATGTAGCTATGTAAACATCAAAGATGTTTGCAGATGCCCTGGATGTGAAAAATGCCAATCACTTGTTTTTAAAATTTTACGCGGGGAGAGCGGCCGGTGGAGCTGGCTGTGCCTGCAGCCCGGCTCCGGGTTTGGGCAGGGAGCGGCGGTGGCAGCGGCGGGCCCGGTGTCCATCCCGGTGTCCATCCCGGCGTGCGAGTGCGTGAGGCATTGGTGCAGGCGGCGCTGGTCGCCGCGGCTCGGGCAGCGCTTCCTGTGCGGGGAGCTACGGCCGGGCTGCTCCGGCCCACAGGAGCGCGTCCTCCAGGTTATTCTGGCCCAAAAGGGGCTTTCTCTCCCCGTGGAGTAGAGACTGTCTCCCTTGTGAGATACGGGCGGCGTGCCTGAAGCAGAGCGTTTTGTTTCTGCTGCAGCTGAAAGTCACGGCCTGGACGAGTTCTCCTGTTCTCTGGTGTCCCACGGTGTCTGCACAGCTGATCGCTAAAGGAAAGTTGTGCAGACAGCGGCTGAAGAGTGCTGCTGGTTCTGTAGAGACACAGATCGACACCACCCGTGAACAAACACGGCAGGAAGCCCCAGGTGCTGCATCAGTGTTGTTGAAGGACTGACTGGTGCACCTACCTTTACCTCTGAGTGTAAGCCAACACACTGATTAGGCAAAACCTGGTGTAATTTTTAATGCCATGATATGACAGAAAGGCATTTCTGAAATTTGTCTCCCAGATGTAAAAGAGAGCCCTCATTATTTCTTAAACCTTGAGGCATTTGTATTGTCACTGAAAATACTTAAGACTAATACTGTTTCAGTTGAAGAAAATGTATAACTTCTTTAAATACCTGAACCTTAATCTTTATGATGATATTCTTCTTCCTAAAGCATCAGTATAAGTGGCATCTGCATCAGTAGATTGGTGTTTGTAGGGATGTTCTCAGCTGTTGGAGGGCAGATGGAGAACTAAAATCTTGGCAGTGTAGAATGTTCGCCTTTGGAAGGAACACTGTACTTGATATATTTGTTTGATGTTTTTCCATAGCATGCTTATCTCCTATAGCTGTCTGGGTACTCATACTGCTGAAGTGTTCTGCCACAGAAATGCGATTTCATCAGTGAAATATTATTTGTGCCACTTCATTTGGACAAGGCCAGATAATTACTTACAGAAACTGTCAAGCAATTCATACTGTAAAGGTGACCTTTTTCTCTTGTCCATATAAAGGTTATGGATGTGAGAATTGCAATTACTTTTTCGATGATATGGAGAAGCTTTATTCTCAGAATACATTCAGAGAACAGTAGCTCTCTAGTTGAAATGATGATTTCTCTATTACCAGATTACTAATGTTTATGCTAATATTCTACTAACGCTGCTCTGGAGAGCCACCTTTCCCAGCATGCAAGTGTCTATCTGACAGAGAATACATAATTTATTATGCCACCTGTCTGTTGGAGATTTATCAAACTACCTGAGAAGTAATTCATATTTATGATGATTTGGGGATTTTCACAAGGCACCAAATTAGGGTTCATCCAGCATGCAAGTGTGCCTCATTAATTTCTCTGAGATTTCTCGCGTAAGGAAAAGTTAAAAATTTTAAGCTATTACATTTTTTATGACATTCTTTTTTGCATATAATGAACACTGCCATATAGTCCCTGCAGCCTCTGTTCTCCAGTATCACAGCACAGCTTTTCCTATTACAGTGTAGATGTATTTGCAACATTGTTTACAATATTTTTACAATTACAATTTAATTTTTTTTCATAAATTAAACATTCCTAATTCTTTATTTCTAGGCTTCCATGGTTTTTAACATCATCTGTATTTAAATTGTTTCTCCCTTCCCCTCTTTCCTTTTCAGCCTTGCTCCGTGGGTACCAGTTGTGGGGCTGGAAATTCATGCACAGATCAGCTCGAACTCAAAACTCTTCTCTGGTTCCCAAGTCCAGTTTGCAGCACCTCCCAACTCTTTGGTATCTTTCTTTGATGCCTCTTTGCCAGGAACTTTACCAGTAAGTTAAGCTGCAGTTTCATTTATGTCAGGATTTATGTCAGACAACTTTGTGTATGCTTCTAATCTTTTATTTTTCCCAGGATTTGACTAAAGTCATATATATGACTACTTTTGCTTACTTTTCTAATTTCTGTTTGTTTCATAACATGAGATGCCTGGAACTGTTTCTTTTCACTTTCCTCACTCCCTAGTTATTGCATCAGATACTTTATATCCCCTGCAAAGGAGAAAAATCGGGAGTGTCTCTTCAACACAGGGAATGGGTTGTGGTATTTCTTTGAGGCCAGAGTGGGTGTGTTTGCTTAGTATGCCACACAGGAAATTCCTTAAATATGAGAGATGCCTAAAGCCCAGTGAGAGAAGAACATCTTAGATTTCTGAGTGGCCATTTGATGTTATTTTGCCATATGTTTGTTTATGTAGCTGTCATTTGCCATTTGGAATGTCTCACTGAGGAGTTACTTTGTTTCCTGAGTAGAAAGTCTCCAATTTAGGAAAGTGTCAACCATTCCTATTTCCAGAGCAAAGCAATTATTTAAAAAAAAAGTAATCTGTGTGAGACATTGGGGATTAATGGGTCAGAATAACTAGCTAGCACTTGGCAATAAGGTTTATTAGTGAAAACTTAATAAGTGTTTGAATTCACAGCTTAATTATAACTGTGATGGCTATGACAGTACTGCTGTGGAATTCTCTGAGTTTCTAACAAGTTAAAAATAAAAGTTAAAAAATTATAACATAAGCTCTTACAATACAGTGAAAATAAATATTTAATAGACTTAGCATTGCCACATGCAACAACTCTGCAGAGACTGAGATGGGGTCTAATTATTTAAAACAGAAACATTTCACTGACTATATTCATTAAAGTGCGGATTTGAATTCCAGTTACAGAAATGTATTTTTAGATCTAGTTGAAGCTTTTCATCATCATGAAACAGCCTCAGATAATCTAAAATTGAGAACTAATTTGTGGCTGGATGTTTAAGGTCTTGATATATGTCATGATCCTTAAAAGGAGAAATTATGTTGTTATTATTATTTTATTTTTATTTCTGTATTTGCAAAGGTATTGAAAACTAAGGAAGTGAAGTTTAGATGCTGATAAAATTGGGACTTTGCTCTGGCTGCAGTGGCAATTCAGAGCTGAGTTTCAGATCTAACTATATGGAAATTCTGAAAACTTCCTGGAGATAATGGGAATCTTATGCAATAATTTGGTTTTAGAAGAGTCTAGCTAGACTTAAAGACAGAAAATTAGTTCCTTTCATTTGGGGGCATGGCTAGGTTAGTCAGAAAATCCAAAAGAGTTCAAGATTCTGGTTTTGAACCTTCTATTTAACCTTCTGTTAATGCACAGAAATTCTCTTAGATTGTCTAGTGCTTATCTTCAGTCAAGTAGAAAACTGTTCTTGAGTGAACAAAAATGAATATTTATGAGGAGGTTAATTTTTCTCTGCATTACTGTTTATCAAGGGTGCAATGTATGTGTGTGTCTTTTTTCTTTATTAATGGGGCTTGGTATGACCTTTGTAAGAAGACCCCAGTACGTGTGGGCTTTGGTAGAGAAAATAACTGCACCTGAGAAGAAAAAATCCAGAATGGATAGCTTAATTTTAAAGTAGTGATGCCATGTTAGGTTCTGCTAGCTGCTTTTATCTATACAAAGAGAATAAGGATTTTTCTTACTGTAGTGCTGGTGGAAATAGAGTTGAAGGTGGATGTTACAAAATACATGTTCCTGCATGTTAGAATCTGATGCAAAATCCAGTCAGTAGTCAGAGCTCTATTTTCCCATTGTACCTGCTGCTGCTGAGAGACCAGCATTTGTTCTGGAATCAGATGGGCTTGTTTTCTCTGTGTAAATTTGTACATGGCAATACTATCTGAAGCAGAATTGAATTTTGGTAGATTTTGAAAGATGGAAGATAATTTTTGAAAATTATTTGAGTATCTGTAGAATAAAACCAAACCAACAAAAGCCATTTTAATAAATGTTAGGTTATTGACTAATAAGAATACTTAGAAGATAGATATTTGGCCTTAAATTTGGACTCCATTTTGTTGAAAAATGAAAAAAATAGCAGTAAAGTTTTTATACAGTAGTTGTGCTGAGTCTAGAATAGAATGACTGTTTTAACCTGAGAACTGTAGGGACAGTTTTCAGTGTCACAGGGATTGAAATTTGCTGTGTGACAACAAGATGGCTGTGATAGAGAGCTGTCCTAGTATTTGCTCCATCACAGTGGGACCAGAAATGATGGTGCTGAAGGCAGCTTTTCAGGTTGCTGTGCATTTCTGGGTCACAGTAAGTGTTGGCATGAGCTTTTGCTGTGCTCTACACAGGAAAGGTGAAACTAGAAGAATGTGTTTAGCCCTCCTCCTGCTTTCCTTTTTATATTTGCTTCCTGTAAGGTTAATACAGCTTATTTTATCCTTCTGCTGCAACTAGGGAGGATCATCGCAGTGGAAGTGCCATGGCCATTTCACTGTGCTGTTCTCATAAAGTGCCTCTGAGAGACAGCTACAGGCAAGAGGAGCTATGCAGGTGCCCTCCTGTTTGGCATGAGACAGAAAAAAATGATCATAGAATCATGTTTGAGTTTGAGCACCAGGGTCCTTACAGCTCATCTTGTTCCAGCTCCCCTGCCATGGGCAGGGACTCCTTCCACGAGACCAGGCTGCTCAGAGATCTATCCAGCCTGGCCTTGAAAAGTTCCAGGGATGGGGCAGCCTGTGCCTTAACACCCTCACAGTAAGGAATTTCTTTGTAACATCTAATCTAAACCTGCCCTGTGTCAATTTAAAACCATGTCCTGTCATTACAAGCCCTTATAAAATGTCATTCTGGCTCTCCTGTAGGCCCTCTTTAGGTACTTGAAAGTGCTGTAAGGTCTCTCTGGAGTTTTTTCTCAATGCTGAACAACCCCAGCTCTCTCAGCCTGTCTTCATAGGAGGGGTGTGCCAGCCCTCTGGTCATCTTCATGGCCCTCCTCAGACCCTCTCCAGTAGCTGCCTGTCCTTCTCATGCTGGGGGTCCCAGAGCAGGATGCAGCACTCCAGGTGGGGACTCACAAGAGTGGAATAGAGAGGCAGAATCCTCTCCCGTACCCTACTGCCCACACTGCTTTGCAGGTAGCCCAGAACATTGTTTGCTTTCTGGACTACAAGTGTTCTTTGCTGGCTCATGCTGTGCATTTCCTCAACCTGCACCCTCAAGTCCTTGTCCTTGGGGCTGCTGTCAGTCTGTTCCCTGCCCAGCCTGTATTGATGCTTGGGATTGCCCCAATCCAGGTGCAGGAATTTGCACTTGACGTTGTTGAACTTCATGAGGTTTGCACAGGCCCACTTCTCAAGCCTGCCCAGATCTCTCTGGATGGCATCCCTGCCCTGCAGCATGTTGGCCACACCACACAGCTTGTTGTCATCTGTGAGCTTGCTGAGAATGCACCTGATCCCCCTGTCCCTGACAAAGACATTGAACAGCTCTGGTCCCAGCTGAGACCACCTAACACTGCTTGTCACTGGTCTCCACCTGGACATTGAACAGATGACCACAGCTCTTTTAGTGCCACCACCCAGCCAATTCCTTGTCCACTGACAGTTTGGGACTACATTTGACTACATGCATTTCATTTAATGTAAGGAAATTTGCAAAAGCTTGGGGTTTTTACCTTGTGAATGGACTTGGCAATGATTTTGGCTTGGTATCTTGAGAAGACCTATTCTATACATGGTAGCAGATAATGCATTACACCTGCAGACTGGACTGAAATTCTGCTGAGGAACCATAAAGGTCATTGCCCTCCCAATCTGATTTAGCCTCTGAAAATTCTGAGAGGCTAGAAAGGTTGTTAAAGCTAAAACTGGGCTCACAGAAAAAGAGTCCATGATTATCTATTTTCATGATGGAGGTGGCTGACTAAAAGTTAATTATAGCTCAGCCAGTGAAATAAGATAGTAGATCTAGCAGCTAAAGGCTGAAACCTTTTTGTCAGTGCTTAGTCTTTGTTGCACATTTTACATTTGTCTCTGGCATGACTGAAGTGAAACCATGATCCTAGTGTAGGCAATCCTTTGTAGGTAAGTATATAAAGAAATAATCTAGGATTAACATATCCAAAGTTTAAATTAATAAGGTTTGAGTTAATATTAGCCCTACAGTCCTAAACATTTTGAATTTTTTTATATCTTCTCATGCATTTGAATTTCATTCTCCTCTTAGCGTGAAAAGCATCTGTTTTATCTTCTTTTGTTTTTTACAACAGACTTTTCAGAAACACTTGGGGCAACCAGATCACTCCTTTTCATGGAAGAGAGCAGTGCTAGAGCAGCTCTCAGCCCTTGTTCCTTGAGGCATTGCAGCTCTGGCACCTTCAGCTCCAAGCTCGGGCTCATCCGAAGCCGGCAGTTTTCAGTGCAGCACTGCAGAGTTGCTGGGAGCACCTGGATCCGGCTGTTGCCTTGCAGTGCTGGGAGCTGAGGGGGCTGCCCAGGCATGTGACAGGGCTAATACCCTGTTTGGGATTATAGAGGGTGTTTCCATCTGTTCTTGGCAGTGGCAGGTACCCAGTGTTTTTCCAGATGTTTTGGGTGGTGGATTACCAGACTTAAATGACATCTACAATTCATCAGAATATACAGGATTTATCTGGTGCCTTTGCTTTCAAAGGCTCTGAGAGGTTTGTGTGAGATTTTGGTGGATCTGTCTGTCAGCTATTCATATTGGAACAGAAACAGCATTTGAGACCAGAGTTTATACTTTACAGCTTGAAACTAGGGGGTTTTTTGTATCCTGTGCCTGTTAAATCTGATGATTGCAACAGCTGCTTTACCAACTTGTGATTTCAGTTTTGTTTTGACATTCCTGCTGGCATGCATGTGAATTTACTCCCTTCTACTACATTGTTTTGAAAAAAAAAACTGCTTCTTAGCTTGACTTTTGATAACTACAGTTTTAATTGCGTGCACTTTTCATGGGGAATTGAACAAGCTTCTGATCTTTGTATGGATGTTTTTTTAGCTTCCATTACATACATCTTCTTTTCTTTTAAACTATATGATGGCTAGGTTGTATCTATGAGCTCTCCTCTAAAAATAAATTAGTGGCAATGCCTAATGAAAAAAGTGAGTTCATGCTTGTTTTAAGCCATTTACCTATGTCTATGTTCATTTAAACTTCTCATTACTTATTTCACTAAAACTGTAGTAATTGTACTTAGGAGAAAAAAGAGGACTTTTCATTTTATTAGAATTTCATGGTACCTTCCTGTTGCAGTCCTTTCTTTCCTGATAATATTTGGGTTTACAACATGCAATTGTATGGTCAGTGCTTGGGAGTCTTTTCTTGCTCACACAGTTCCAGCTTGCTGGGCTTGCAGTCCAGAAAGCTGCTATAAAGAAAATCCCAAATAATTTTTAAAAATACTAGAGGAGTGAATTAGGCTTTTAAACCATTGCTCTCTGAGGGTGCTTTCCTGGTTCATAGACCCTTAAATGTCCAAGTTCATGAATTAAAGCCTGCATACCAATTTTCAACTTATTAATCAGTTCAAAGCTGTTGCACTGGTCAGAAGAAGCCTCTGAAAGACGATTAGATGCTGGCTTCAGGTGACTCAGGACTGGGTTATGGTGCAGGTTGTTTCTCATTCTGTTTCTTTGTGTCCCATAGGATCATTCACAGCTCCTGGGTTACCTCTGGTACCAAACTCCTTCACTGGGGTCTGAGTAATGCTATATTTCCTCCATTACTGCAGATGCTTAGCTCAGCTTTATATCATACTTAGGCCATTTTTTTCTGGAGACTCTCTGCTCTTATGTATTGAAGTATTTTGTGACATTTGTTGCTCCTCTCTCAAGCTTTGAAGATGTCTCTCACTTTTTGCTATGTCTCATATATTTGTGAGTATTTCTGACCCTCATTCTGGGTGTTTTAATCTTTTTGTCAAGGCTAACAGTTCAGGTTGGGCTGTCTCCTTAGCACCTCAGCAAGTGTTGAACTCTGTTCTTGTTGGCTTTACTGATCATCCTTAACAGGTGGCTGATGCAAACTTGCCTGTTAGAATGGCACTGATACAACATCTTGTTATCACCTATTTCAGTAGATCCTTCAGTGCATCAGTGATTATGCCTGTGTATTTTCTCTTACCTCCTTTCCTGTAGTTTCTTTTTAAGTGTTTTACCTTTTGTTTCACACAGGTTTTTTTTCTATTTCTTAGTGGGGCAGCAGGAGTTGGCAGTATCTTGTTTCCTGTCTTTCACACAGTCCTGTTACTGCAGTTATTCTGCCATCTTGGACACTTTGGGACGGCACAAGCACTGCATGATGTAACAGTGCCCCCCTTTCTGAATTCATTTGGAAATTGCTGCTGAAATACACATAAGCTTTTTTGCAGTAGCTTTTCTCAGTGGGTAGGAATTTCTTTAAGTTGGACCTGAGAGGGGATTTATTGTTGCAAAGCTTTGGGATGGCACAACCACTGCATGATGTAACAGTGCCCCCCCTTTCTGAATTCATTTGGAAATTGCTGCTGAAATACACACAAGCTTTTTTGCAGTAGCTTTTCTCAGTGGGTAGGAATTTCTTTAAGTTGGACCTGAGAGGGGATTTATTGTTGCAAATTTCTATTACCTCTGGTATCAGTCACTATAGGTGTTCTGGCATCCTTAATTTTTTGATCTGATTCGGTTTTCTCACAGTATGTAGACAGTCTGGTTCCAGGTGACTCCATCTGAGGAAAGCCGAGGTGGTATGTTGTGTGTATGTGGAGGTTAGCAGTGCTCTCTTAAGCAAAAGTTTCATGGTTCTACCAATTTCATAGCATTTTAACTTTGCAAACGGACCTCTTGCTACTTCATTCTTCTCTTAGCAATTGTTCCCTTGAAGAGTTTTTCATTAAAAGGTGTTTCAGGAAGTATTGTCTGACAGTAATGACAGATAATTGTAGACTGGGTCTTTGTTATCTTATGGTTAGCTGTCTGGTGAGTAATGTTGCATAACTGTCAGGTTTTTGTGTTTTGTTTGAAACTCATCTTGGCACAATTAGGCTGTAATCAGTTCCTGGGGTAAAATTAATTTCTTTGTGTTCTCTCTGATTATCAGTCACCTTGCCACCTTAAATATGACTATATTTGATTTTGAGAGGATTATGAAACTTCTGCAAGTGATTTTTCTCAGTTACATATGCAAATTTTGCCACAAGGACTATTGTTTTCTATACAGAAATGCTCAATTTGCAATTTTGCTGCGAAGTTCAGCCAAATTTTCCTCCAAAACATTTTAGGCTTGTAGAGGGTTATTATGAATATATTAGCAAGCATATGAAGAAGAAATTATTGATTTAGTCTCCCCACTGATCTCAGCTTATTTTGGGCAGCTGCTCTTCAGATACTTGTGACACTTTATATTCATTTTGGGATGTTTGATGAAATGAGAAGATGGGGGAGTCATGGGAGAGAGAGTTTTGGGGTCACTGCTTAGGTAAAACAAACTAGGGATATTATTTAAAGGAAATTAGTCTCTGTTGGTTCTGCAGAACAAGTTTGCAGAACAAGTTTGTTAAAAGCAAATAATTTCTGTTTGCTCTCTTACAATTTCTCTCCAATTATTTCTTAACAACTCTTTGCAAGACTTGTTGCATTATGTCGCCTGTTGTTTTCCCGAATTAGTATAATCTTTTATCTATGTGTAAAAGACCACTTCTGGTTTACTCCTAATTTGTATATTATGCTCTCTTAAGAGATCTGGGTCAGCCTGCAGGGAAAGATGGCTGAGAACAAATAAGCATGTTTTGGGAGATAGCTGTTGGGGAAAAAAGGAATGAGGGAGTCAGAGCAAAGGGCTGAGAGTTTAGTGTGTGTTTAGTGTGGGCTCTCAGACACACAAAAATTGCAAGAAGAAGCAGAGGGCAGATAGCCAAGACTTTGAAATAATAGAAAATGACAGTAAATGGGGATCAAAGGTCCGAATTTGTTACAACTCAGAAAACCACAGAGCTGGCTCCTACCAAGCCTGTGAGCAAAGGACCATCTGCAAGGAAAAGCAGGATAGGAGCTGGTTTAGACTATTTTGTCCTGAATGCTCTGAGTGTCTTCATTTAAGAAATTAAGCAATCTTTGTTATGTTGAAGAAGGCAGATAATATTCACCTTCAAAACCCTTTTTTTTCTGGAACTCAGTGTAGGAAGAAGGGCCTGAGATGGTTCTCCTTAAACATGGATCTCCTTAAATCCATTGCCTTTGGATTTACTCGTAGTCTGTAACTTAAGTTTTAGCCATTGCTCAGTCCCCTGCCTCCAGTAGCAGAGAGAAGTTACTACTGGATCTTCCTGCATTAAATGTGTCCTGGATCAGACAGCATTAGCAGTGATTTAAATTCCAGCTGGCATTAGAGAGGGAGCATCCTTATGACAGGTCAAAAAATGCCACGTGGCAGATGCAGAAGACTAATGTCAACAAGGAGAGCATGGATGTTAGAGAGGTCCTGGACTTCTTTGTGGGAACACCACATAAACACAGCATTTGGTTATGAATTTCATGAACCACTGTATCACCATTGCATTGTCCTGTCTTCTCTGTGGGTTCTCCTGCTTGGAACTGGTCCTGCAGGATAGAATTTTATTTGTTTTTAGATGCTGCTGATGGGATCAAAGATATTATCTGGATTGGCTTCTTCCCAGAAAACAAATTTATTCTGTTGAGACCATTGAGCACTTTGCCCACACAGTAGTCTGAATGGATTTTTTCCTTCTGTGTTTCTTCTAGCAACCCCTGTTGGGCTGAGAAACCTTAAATTCTGTCATTATAGAAATATCTTTGTATCTGGTGTAATGTTCCATTTTTCTTGCTCTCAGGAGTCAGCATTTCTCCCTGCTGCTGCTGCATCTTTCTGGCCATCACTGACACTGGAAGATGCTTCCTCCATCCTGAGCCTTGTGATAAAAGGTTTCAGCCTAGCTCTTCAGCTTTGAGAAAGTGTGCCCTCTTATTCTGTTGAGTACACCTGAAGTAGTGTGTATGGAAGCTGGGTAGTTCTTGATGGCAGAAATGCCTAGTTTTTAGATATGACTGGAATAATTTGTGCTGCATCACCACAAGCCAACTTTGCCACTAGACAAGGTTAGCAATATGTTTTGTATAGCAATGAATGGGTTTGGTACCAGACTGTGGAAAGGTAAATTTACAAAGTGCATTAAGTATGTTTAATGCCCCTCATAGCCTTTGCTGTTGCAGCTTCTGAGTTGCCATTTTGTTCTCTTTAAGCTGGGATCTCTTTTGATAATGCTAAGATCTCAAATTTAAAATGTCTGGTGCTGCTTCTCCTTCTGAGTACCCCCTTTCCTTAGAGATAAGATCATAATGCTCATACTGGGTTAGCAAACATGCTGTGAAGGAGATGCTGGAGTAAGTGCAGAGGACACCAAACTGAAGTTTTTAAAATTTTCCCTGAAATTTGAGATCTTGGATTTTGGAATGTGGGTTCTTTGAACACCTAACAAAATGACAGGCTTAAGTTGTCTTGTTTTTTAAATTTTTGCTGTGTCCTTTTGGGGATGAAGTCTGATTGTAACCCACTGAAATAAATTTGGGAAATGGTCAGCTCTTGATTTATTGTATCTAAATTCTGTACATGCATAGCTCCAGTTGGTCCCTTCTCTGTGTGTGGGAGGATGCAAGGCAGAATGCTGCAGAGCAGTAAGTACTCATCTACAGTGTCAGACTGAACAGCCTCAATTACACTGTGACTAAGTACATATAAGGGTATTCTATTTTGAAGTTTAACTTATGATTGCACTTCAAAGAACCATATATTGCAGCAATTTGGTACTTTTAACGCAGCTAGAATAGTAAGACTGGGTATATCCATTAGTAGAAGCAAATAAAAATCAGAGTGAGATGAAATAGGAGTACTTGAGAATGTGATTAGCTATATCTGTTGAGGTTTCTAAAGATTGGTGTCTGGTCTACAGAGAGCTGGCTGAGTACATTGTACTACTTCCTTCTTTCAGATATTATTTTGAATGAAAATGAGCTAAAATTAAATATTTTTTAGATAAACAGTCCTATAGTTAATGTGATTAATGCTGATTTTTTTCATGATTGTAAGTAGGACTGAAAGTCTTAAGATAGCCAGTGAATATTAAATCTACTTTATTAAAATGTGTGACCTAGAATCAAAAACGTCACTAATTTCTGGAGAATTATTTTGATTTTGCCGTTTTTAGTACAAGGAATATTTTCTTCTGTAAGATAAGCTTCCTGGTTGCAAATGTTATTGCAGAGATTACTGGGTTTTTGTAACAGGTAGCAAAAATAAACTTTTTCCAGGAGAGTTATTTAGATATTTCTTCTTTTTCCCCCAATTTTCCTATATAATGCTCATTAGCAAAACAAGAAGCTGCATACCTAACCTCTTTAAAATCTAAACATGGTAATTTACTAAATTTAAAACCATGTATCTTTATGTAAAAGGGTGCCAACTTTCTTTAATATATTAATATAAGGACTAAACATGTTGTTAAAGAAAAAGCTGTCAGAAAATTGCTTTTGGTGGGAATTTGTGCTATCAAAGGTATTGTGTATAGTTTTGAATAGATATTGAATATTTAAAACTAAGGTCTTGACTAAACTGAACTTGCAAATAAAGATAAATTCTTAAAAGTAGTCTTTCCACTTGTGGTCTAGATGTAAAGAATAGACAAGTAGCAGAAAAAAGAGAGATCTTGGTTGGACTTCTTTCATTCCTTTAGTGCTCAGTTACCATGGTACTGTAGCAGGAGACCATAGCTACGAGGGAAATGGTGCTGGTGTTGTGTTGCCATTGTTAAGGTTTTTCACGAGTTTCCAATATAAACAATTTACATTTCCTTTTGTAATAGCTCTGTAGGATTTTTGACAAATACTAGGAGGAATGCTTCCCATTTAGAAGAGTATATTGAAGAAGTCTTTATAGACTATTGTGTTTTGTCCATAGCTACTGCAGGAACTACACAGCTTGCTTTCAAGGCCAGCAGTTTACCAACATAGCAGACAGGCAGCTTGTCAGTTCAAGCCAGTAATTTAAATCTTTGGTGCTAGTCAAAGCTGTCAACTTAATAACGGCTTACTGCATAAACAAGCTGGAGGGCTTACTCTAGGTCATTAGTATGGGAAGTTTCTCATACTGAATTGATGCATATCAGTGCAGATTATTTGAAAAGCAAGGCTTGTTTGAAGGAAAGGTAGTAGTGCTTTGTGCTTACAGCCTTGGTCATGGCAGTGGGTAGTAAGTGTCATTTGAGACGTGAAGCGGGATTAGATAAGTTTTGATTTTTGAAGAAGAAGAGGGTCATGTGGTTGGGTTTGTACTGTGCTTTCTTAAAGGCACACAGGGCAGAAGGAGCAGGCTGGAACGGTAGCCAGTGTGCCATAGCAGGAAAGATCTGCTTTGCAAGGCCTTCTCCCACCACTGACATGGGCGAAGGAATAGCATGGGAAGTTGAATGAGTAATGGAGCATATACAAAGATTTGGCTACTATGATCCAGTACACTGGGGACACAAATACATCAGAGCCATCTAAATTCTTGGTAATACTACATAAAAAATAATCAGTACTTCATGTTTTTATGCCACTTTTTCCCCAGAGTTGCCAAAATGCTTCATCAGCAGTACAGCAAAAGATCTCTCTGGTTTTAAGTAGTGTGTATATGAGGATTATTTTTTTCACCTCTAAACAGTGCCCCTTAGGGCACTGAGTAAGATACACACTCTCCTGTTTGAAGTAAAAATTGAAGAGCAATGAAGTGCTATGAAGCTTTCAGTGACTGTGACTCGGGAGTTGGGTTTTGTTCGCTGATTGCAGTCAGTCACAACCCCTGCACCGGCAGGAATTGTAGCAAGATACTGGCTCGCTGCTTTGAAGCTGTGGTGTTTTGAGTCTAGCAGTCCTTATGGAGACTTAATGGGCTTCTGGTGGCCAGTTTCATTAAAGAACTGACTGGCAAGGTCCTCACTAATGTGTAAAGCTGAACAGGATTGTGCCATAAGGGTTTAGTAAGAGAAAATTTGCCTGTGTATTTAGAAATATGAAGATATTTTAAACATGGAACAGTTTGACTACCACTGTCACAGAATTCCTTAAACAGTAAAAAAAAGTGTCTGTACTGTCTGGAAGCATTTAATTATTGAAAACAGGAGCATCTACTATATAATGAACTGCAGTTATGCTGCTGAAATAAATTCATATTTTGTAGTTATCAATTTTCTTTAGATTAGAGTCAGGACTAATTGCATGCATTTTGCTGTGGATTGATAGTTCAAAGGGAGATTGTTCTTCCTTTTTTCTTGTCTAAAATTCGCTTTATGTATCTCTTAAATTTTTTAATAAGTAAAATATGCCTGAACAGATGATGTGTTCTAGTTAGCCATATATAGCTACACTAAAGATCTGAAAGTTCCCTTGTTAAATGTCTTAAATATTTAATTTCTTTTTTGTATAAGCAATTTTAAAATTTTTGTTACAGGAAGAGTTGCCCATATCCCATCTTACTATTTTGATTTTTAAAAAGTAAATGAATAAAATAAAGAGATTCATTTTCTGGCTGAAGATGTGGGATGATGGGAAATGTACAGCTGCTTAATATGTTTTCAGAAATGAGGTTGGAGAATATAAAAAGTAAATACAGTCAGAAACATGGAAGAAAACATTATTTAAGCCTTTTATGTTCTGGTCAATGCAGATGAAGTCATGTACTTTCTTTTACATAATGTGCTCCTTTAATGGTCCTGCTGGAAATAGACTTCTTGGCAGCTGTACAGTGCAGAACAAGATGGATAAAGTTCTGTTCCTGTTTCAAAATGCTGTAAGTGTGAGCATGTCAGAATTGTAGTAAGACAAATTCAGTCTTTTTTCTTTTTCAGTTTCATCCATTTGATGTTAGTTAAACGAACTGTTAAATTACTGAGAGCACATCTGAAAAAAACTATCATTTGTCAGTAGTTTTTGGAGTGAAATCTTCTGTATCCTGACCCTGCTGAGGAGATGGAAGTGTGTAGTGCGGAGCGTAATGACTCCATGGTGAAAAACTGCATTTAACTCCTTTATTTCTTTGTGAAGACCTTGCTGGATCTTTAGATCACATGGCATTCTTCAAAAACCTTTATCACATGGGTGTCTTAGGAGCTGGAAACATGTATTTTTGTAGTCATGGGATCAATTGCTGTCTTTTGGGTTCTGTTTTAGCAAAGATGTAAGTGTGCATCATTTCATTGTGGTTAAGCAAAGCATTAAAATCTATGCTATGTGTAGATACTCATAAATTCACTGTGGTTCTGTGGTTACAGGTGTTCTGAAGTGTTCTACTGTAACAGCACTGCAGTCCCTAATGCAAATCCCCTGTGTTTCAAATTCCCAGTATGAGCTGACAGCTGGTTACAAGTCAGTTATCATGTGCTGTGATTTGTCTCCTGTACCCTCAAAAGATTCAAAAGCACTGAATGTTTGCAAAAGTAGCAAGCCAGAACAGTGCACACCTCCATATGTGGTATGACAAAGTGACTGAATAGCTTGTATTTTCATCGTAAAGCCTTGCAGATTTATAGCTGCCGCAGCTTTAATGATGAATAAGAGCTACCCACACAAAGAAAGAGATCTAATGGTGACTGAAGGCAAGTGAAATTGAATATATGCTCCTTATACGGCAGTGTGTGGGAGACACATTTGTAACATACTGAGTATCTGAGCAAAACCATGTGTCATGTTTCCTTAGGTTCTCAACAGGAGATGTGTAGAAGCAGCAGTGATGACAGGCCTGGCTCTCAACTGCAGCATAAACAAGAAGTCCTTGTTTGACAGAAAACACTACTTCTATGCAGATCTGCCTGTAAGTATGCAGTCAGCATGGCTGGTCCCTCCTGGGCTCTGGGAAGGACAAGTCTGCAGTACGGATGGCAGTAGGGCCGGAGAGCAGAGATGCTGCTTCTGTTTTCAGCCAGTGCTCTGCCCACCCCAGCAGGATGCTGCACTGTGCCCTGATGGAATAGGCAGCTGTACCCTTGTGCTCACTGATTGAATATGATTGCTCTGATTGCTGACTCCTTGCTTAGCTGCACAATTCCAGTAGCCTAATGTAATTGGATTGGGAGCTGGAGCTGCTTTGTCCCTTAAGTTTCCCATTCCTGGTGTTTTGTACTAATTATCTGTTAGGGCAAAAGCAATCTGATAAAAGTCCTTCATTTAAAGTGAATGTATAACTAACAGAGGCTCCAGTGGAATAAACACAGTAGGATCTTTTTTGTGTGTGCTTAGGGACCTAAAAATATTTAATTTCCCTTCAAAACTTTCCTAGTCATGGTTCCAATAAATGAAAAAGCCTAAACAACTGAGGAATTGAGTCTTTGCAGTGTGGTTTGTTGGTAGATTTCAAATGTGTAGAAGGTGCCACTGGAAATCAGATGTATTTTGCTGCATTTGATATGGATGTAGAAATACTGAAATAATTTAAGAACCTGACTTCTGTCCATACAACAGGATGCAGCAGTGTTTGAGCCTTTTTTTCTCTCTAATGACATTAAACCTTTCTAATGTTTAACTTACTTTTGCGTGAGCTTATTGGTACTGAATGTTCAGTTTAACACTAATCTATCAAAGGGAGGAAGCTAATTTTAGTTTCTTTGGTTTTGGAGTGAAGATCTGATGACATGAAAATAAAAATATGTGGGTTTATTTTATTTGGACAAGATCAGGCATGTTAGCTTATGCTGTCTTTAGGTGAGGAGTCTCAGACATCCAGAGAAGCAGAGTGGGAGACCTCTCAGATCCCAGACAAATCTGTAGAGGTGCTGTATTATTAACCAAATTACTTACTTTCCCACTCTTGTTCAGGTATTGAAAATATTGTGAAGTTTCACAATACATTTTCAAATACAATTGCTTGCCACCTTAGAAAGAGGATGGTATTATAGTTGTCCAGTGGAGACCTGGATCTCAGAAAGGATTTCTGTTTTATTTTTTTTCTACGTTGTGAACTTGTGGCTCTTCTGTGAAGTTGCTATAATTTTGATTTGGTTTCTGGGAATAACTTTGCAAATATTTGTAAGCCATTAAGAGGCCCTTTTATTGCGAGCTGTGCAGTGACCTGCTGGGAATGTGAAAAGCAAACTTAGCAGTTTGAATTGCCAGTACTTTTTTTAAAATGTAGAAGTATATTAAAGCCCACTTCAAGACCTGAAGGGAAAAAAGGTGAAGTAGCAGGAAATAAATATGACTTTAGAAATTCCTTTACACATCATGTAGGAACATCAAAAACATCACAAACAAATTGTTTGCAATTTACTTTCAGTGCTTACTCTGTTAAACTGAAATCACTCTCATATTCTTGTGATGTCTGCTGCTGTCAGTCTACTGATAGCTGCTATATGGGTGAATGTTGTCATGGGAAAGAATGCACATCCATGTGTCCAAGAGGACAGTTGAGGTGGAAGAAACTCTGCAGACATGAATTATAGGATCCTCTGGTTACAGAAGCATGGAGATTTGGTCAGGGAGATGCTGACATGTTTTATTAGTTGGGAACATGTAATTCTGGCTTTTAACTGACTGACTTCTGCAGTTTAAGCACTGACAATAAACTGCCCGACCTACATTTCATAGTGAGCAGTCTAGTCAGGAACCCTGTAATAAGATGCAGAGTTTAGGCTAATGAGCTGAATAGAACAGATAAATCCAGCTCTTAGGGTCATTTGACAATGGGATTATTGTTACTCCTGAAAACGGGGCTTTGGATGGGAAATGGGATTCATATTATTTATTGTCACTCAATATTTCAGGCTGTAAAAAAAATTATTTTAATGAGAACTTCTAGGAGATGAGAAGAGCCTGTGATTAGCATAAGCTGTAGAGAGTCAGTTATTTTCTTTTTCTTACAGTGATTATGTCTGGTAGGTCATGCACTTCACTGCATATATAAATTGGGGTGTTGACAGGGCCAGCCCTGTTCTCCATTCCAGTGCCCTGGAATTCACCATCTCTATATTTTGGAGTAAGCTTGTCATCCCTGCAAAATACACAAATACTCCTCCCAAATAATTTGTTTCAGGCAGACTTTTTTTTAAATTTTCACCACTAGTGCCATAGGCAGGTGAGGAAGGAGGAAGCAAATGGGACCCCACCTCAGCTGTCTTTGATTCACTTCTATTTTCACATCATTGCAGTTATTCCAATACCTTGTCACTGGCAGCCACTGTTTTGGCCAGCAGTTCCCCTTTGAGTGGAGTCCCAGGCGTGAGGTGGCATTTATCAGCTGTGTGCCTTACATGGGGTTGCAGCATCTTATCTTTTAAATTGCTACATTAATGAAATAGAGCTTTCTCATTTTCTTGATTTCCCTGCCTCCACCCCTTCCCTCTCCTCCCCTCTAATGAGTACAATTTGGAACAGACAGAGGGGGATATGCAGCCTGTTGGGAGGAGGAGGGATAGCCCCAGCTTGGGGATGGAAGTACAGTAACTGGCTTCAAACAACATGTAACATGATTGTGGGACCACAGGCATGGAAGAACCTCCTCCAGTCCATTTCCTGCCCCAGGACACTGTCAGAGAAGTTTGTCATCCTTGGCAAGAGATTGTGCAGTTGATTATTGATTGTTTCAGCATTGCTATGGTGTTGTATATTTGTCTGTATTGAGAAGTCCTCGTATTTTTTCCAGACTTCCAGCTTCTTACCATTATGTTGAATTCTAGGCTCATCTTCTAGCTTCCTTCCTTTCCATTTAAGCAAAGTTACTTTTGAATTTACATGTGCATTTATTCTCTCCTCTTATATAGGTCACTCTGAAAGATGTTGCATTTTTACTTTTGTTCTTAATCAATTATATTTGCACTTGGTCTACTTTCTGAAAAGTGAGTGTTTCAGTTGCATATAAAACTAATTTTGTTGACAGGCTGGCTATCAAATCACTCAGCAAAGAGTTCCTATTGCAGTGAATGGAAGTCTGTCATACAGTCTCTGCGTAGACAACAAAATGAGCCAGATGGTGACCAAAACTGTGAGGATTAAACAAATTCAGTTGGAGCAAGACAGTGGAAAAAGTCTCCATGATGATATAAGGAGCCAAACCCTTGTGGACTTGAATAGGGCTGGTAGGCCTGGATTATATTCCTATTTCTCTCCTCCTTTTGGGTTAAGATGAGACTTTAAAGGTAAATAGATGTTTTTATTTTTTGCCTGCATATAGCAGGCAGAAAATAAAAACAGCTTTATGGCTCTCTCCTTGAAAAAATAATTCATGAAAATGACTGTTACACTGGAAACAGATGAATACTTGATTTTTTTAATGGCCAGTAAACCTTTCCCATTTGCTGTTGGTTGATGGCAATTGGCAGTAGCAAGTTAGAAATCTCTTGGCTCCAGTTTGCTCAAAACTGTGTCAGTCACATAGAGCCACTCAGCTTTTTAAGCTCTGCACTGTATGTGCTGTTAAAAAAAAGTAAAATATTGCAGATCTAGTGAATCAAGTTTGTGTATAGGAAGAGCAGCTGTTGGAATCTGTTGGTGCATGAGTCAGTAATTTCTCTTAATTAAAAGCTTTGAGGAAATGTAGATTTTCTCTTTTAACTTAGAAATTGGAAAAGGAGTGATCCAAGGAGTGCACAACATGGGCAGCAACCTGGCTGGCCTGGCCTAACTGGGATGAAGTACTCTGGTGTCCATCAAAGCTGAGGGCTGTGGCTGCTCAGGTTCCTTGAAAGCTAGGTCCTGAAGCTAAAAACTCGACTACATCTGTTTACAGTTCTGCCTGCTCCACAATTAGTTTAAGATAAATTGCATCTAGAACCCAATTGGCTTTAAATGAGAGTCCTTCTAGAAAGGGCCCTTCTGATCCGCATGTCATCAAAGGGTGGGGGGTTGTCTGCATTTGTCAGTTACTTTTAAAAAATTGCAGGAAAAGTTTTTATAGCAATCTGTAGCTAGGCCCATTGTGGTGACAGTTGCTAAATAATACATGGGGGTTTATGTGGTTTTTATATTTTTTTAAAGAAGTCCAAGTTCTTTCATGTGTTAGCCAGTTGCACTCTGATATGCCAAGATCAAAAGCTATTGTTGAAAATCTCCTGTCTCTTTTCCTGGTAGGAGTTGGTCTCATGGAGGTTGTCATGGAGCCTGATATGTGCTGTGGGGAAGAAGCAGCTGCAGCAGTCAGAGAGCTTCAGCTCATTCTGCAAACACTTGGGAGCAGCCAGGCAATCATGGCAGGTACCAAGGGGAGAAAGGCATGTTCCCTTTTCACTAGTAATTCTCTGCATTTGCCAGAGTTTTGCGGCTTCCAGTTATTTTTCTCTATGGTTGCTTATAATGCATAGCCCTTTCTAGCTGTAATTTTACAATCCTCAGAGTCTGTCCTAATGTCTGCCATGCTTATAGGCCTGCCTTTGTCTGCAGAGCTTTGCCGTGCTAGATGATGTGTTTCCTCACACAGTAATTTTACAGGATAAGGCTAGGCAGGAAGACATGTCCCCAGGGTTCTTGTGGCGCTTCTCCCCATCTCTCTCTATCTTGCCTGGCACAGCACTGCAGCACAGAAGATCTGTAGCAAGGATTAATTGTAGGATATGGAAGGGACAAGGGGACAAAGTAGTGGGAGCATTGATCATCTTCTAAGTGTCAGGTCTCAGCTAGTCATACAATTGATGTAGGCAGTAAACTTGTGCTGGTGTCATGGATGAGATGGAGTAAACAACAGCATGTACAGAAATGGGTGCTGGGGTTAATTTTACCCAAGATTACCTATCTTTCTGAGACCACTTCCCCTTGCAGGAAACGTTGCTTCTGGTGCCAGCTCCTTCTGTAATTTTAAGGCCCCAATTTTTACAATAGGTGATGTGCAGAAGCATAGCCTGCATTCAGCCTCCTCACTGGTGATTTTATCTCATTAACTGTAAAATTCAGATCATGCCATTGTTCCTCAGTCTTAATGTTACCAAAATTTACAACCGGCACATGGTTACAGGTAACATATAGCAGACATCTGCTTAAGTATTTAAAAGTGGTTTCAGGCATTCATCCCCTCCACACATATCCACAATTAGCAGCTGCTTATTAGTGTTCACAGTGTAAGCTATATTTTTGCCTGTGACAGGTGGCCTCACTGTCTGGCAACAAATTCAGTCCATTATACCAGTGGATATCTCCTGGAAAACTGAGTCAGAGTGGTCTATGCATCACACAATAAATGGGATCCAATAAATGTTGGCTACTGATGCAACTTTAATTTAATGTAGTGGGAAATAATAATAGCTAGACATTATCTATTTCTCTGAATCCTTTCTCACACAAATATCCCACATCTCAAATAAGGCACAGTTGTCAGTATTAAGCAGCCAGTTTGGATGCTTCTCCAAGGGCCTTTGTGGGCATACATATATACAATCATTTTTCACTACTGAATTTGGGCCTAAGATTGCCATTGAAATTGCATTGTAGTATCTTTTATCGCAGGGAGATTTCTGACTTTATATGAGAATCCCAGTATTGGAAATATTTTTCTTGCAGGAAAGGTAGCTATAAAAGTATGTGGATTTTTTTCTTTCTTTCTAAGTGAAGGTTTTAGGTGCTTTTGCATGTACAGTGAAAACATGTGCCCAGTTTTATCAGATGTTATTTCATTAACAACAAACAGATGAAAAGATGCTCTCATTTTAAAGTAAAGGAAAGTAAGCTGGGCTTAAAGAAAAAAAGCCCTTTTTTGGGGTTTTTTTGCTTTGGTCTTTTTCTTTTTTCTATGAGGAACTTTTGCAGCTTGGGTCTTTTGCTTATGCCTGATTAAATTCATTGGTCACACTGACACCTACATCCAAGTAGAAACAGGTCACGTCTCAAATGAAGCAAGGGCAGGACAAGACTTTCCTCGTTTGGAACAAGTACAAGTTTCACCCCAAAGAGGGAGCACATGCAAAACACTTCCCTTGAAAGAGATGTTGGGTCATTCCAGCATCTTTGTCTCATTTGCATGTCTGGCAAGGCTCTGTGAAGACAGAGGAAATTAGTGTGCTGTCATCCAGCCTGCTTTTACAAATTGTACCAAGGTCTCGTTGGTCAGTTTAAATCTATTGACCAGAATGGGTTCTGAAGCCATAGCATCCTCACTGTTTTAACTCTGAGCCATTTTGCACTCTCATTTATGATTCTGTAATATTATAATGTATCCAATCAGTAGGCATTTGTTTCTTTTTATCCATATTTAAAATAAAAAAATGAATTTAAAAAAAAACACATGGAAAGGCTACAGATGCTCAATGTGTAATATGGGAAAAATAATGTTTCTTAACATTCCAGGATGTAATACAACCTCTCCTGTTTGTGTATTCCCAGCAGCTGATAACTGTGGCAAGTCTTTTCTTCTTGGAAGAGATGTCTTTAGAGGGACAATACTTAGAAAGATATAATTATTATTTCCTTGTGGTTGAGTCACTAAAAATTTTTAAGGACATTGATCCATTTTGGACTGAGAGTGCATGATGCTTTTATATAAAACTTCGTACAGTTTGTGGCAGCCAGGGACATTTTGAGGGGTAAGATTGCAATTTCCTGAAGGAGAGGAAGAAAATTACCAAAAAATCCACTGCTGCTTACATTTTGTCCTTGAGCTGTAAATTTCCAAGAACACCTTAGTAAATCTGTTCAACATAACCTTAAGTTCTTGTGTTCCATGCTAGGGTAGTATATATCCATCAAATTGTAATTCCAAAAGGTATTTTTGTGCTGCTTTGAGAGGAATGGAAGCTCACAATCCACACTTCGCGTGTCTAATTCTGCCCTTTATTTAAGATCTGTGAATCAGAAGCTGTTTTCACTGTATGGTTTAGAGGATCTGTGCTGCACTGCATCATGCAGCTTTCTGAGAGGAATTATGAGCAATGATTTAAAACTATTTGGAATGATTCAAGGCAGTCCCTTGAGATGGAATCACATACAGAAAGCTATGATGAAGTGGTTGTTACTCCATTCTGAACATAGAGAAGTCTGCTATTAAGGCTTTGTGCATAACATGCAGTTTATTAATGCATGCCATGGTTTTTAATTCTAGTGTAAAGGGCAGCCTGTTCTGTTAATAAAATTTCCTTTTACAGAGGGTCAGCTGAGAGTGGATGCCAATGTTTCTGTGCATCACCCTGGAGAGCCCTATGGAGTGAGGACTGAAGTGAAGAATATCAATAGCATACGATTTCTGGCAAAAGCAATAGGTAAATGGTGGTTGCTTCATTACAAGAGCATTGTAGGTATTTTATGTGGTCTGAGATGAAATATGTCAGGCTCCTGAGTGCAGTAATTGGCCTTAAATGCCCTGACAAACTTCACCTAGGTGTCTCCTCCCTGTGCCTTGCCTGTGGGTACAGAAGTCCCATTTAGACTCAGGCTGGGATCTTTGGAATTTGTCTAAATAGTTGTGTCACAGATCCTGTCTCCTGAAGGACCTTGGACCTGTTCTGTAGTCTTGTTCCTAGAACCTAGCTTCCTCTGCTTCTCCCTGGATCCAGCTCATCCCCTCACTTCCACTGGCACTGTCAGAGGACTCAGTTGGTAGCACGTGCCCCTGCTCGCACTGTTCAGACCAGTGGGACTGCTTCAGACAATGAGGGCATGGCCTGAGCTCTGGCCACCCTTCACTCCTGGCTTATCCCTCTTTATAGAGCAGCCCCACTCTTGCTGCTCCCTGACAGAATAAATCTTAGTATGGGGTACACTGGGAAGGGCAGGCATGTTAGTCTGCAGGTTTTTTGCATAAAACCTCTGCCTACGAGAAGAATGAAGCAGGTGGTTCAGTGCCTAGCACGGACTAAAATATGGTAGCAGCAGTTTTGTGTCCTCCAGTGGAGATGATTGCTTTCCACTGAGTATGGTCTGTGATGTGTGTGAAGTTCAGATGCAGCTTGGGTTTGAGGGAAAAAAAAGCTGGTTGTTACATCTCCAAAAGAAAACTGAACTGGGTGAGTGCAAGGTCACTGGGAATATATGATTTGACTGCAGTGCCTGGGAGAAAATGGTTTCCATTTAAAGGAAATGAAAGCAGATGAGGAAAACACACAAAGAAAGAAGCAGTGCTGGAGAGAGAGACAGTGACTGATAATTCTGCCCATAACTACTGCTGTTGATTTCATTAAGGTTAAAACAACAAAGTCTTCCATTATGGCGTAGCAGTGAAAAATGAAATAGTGGAGTGCACTAAAGCTAATAGTGTAGTCTAACAAGCTTACTCTTTTTTCTTTTATTATTATCAGACTATGAAATACAGAGGCAAATTGAAGAACTTGAAAATGGAGGGACAATTTTGAATGAAACAAGAGCCTTTGATTCTAAGCTTGGGTGAGTTTTTATTTTGGAGGAGCATAGGAATAGCTGCTTTTGAGTGCCCACATACACCTAGTGACGTGATCAGGAGCTGTAATATAGTGTTGCTCAACTTGTGTCTTCTAAAGTTAATGTTCACAAGTATAGTCTCCTCTTAGGGAGTAAGTTAAGGCTAAGGCTTTTTCACAACAGATTGTGTCCTGCATCAGGCAGTGTCTGTGAAAATGACTGCCCTCTTACATGCACTTATTCTTTGAAGTGGTTTTCAAAGGCACTCCTAATCTTCATGAGGCAGAGGTTTTGGGTTGTGGTTTTGCCATAAAACTAACTCATATCTTGTTTTGTTTTTATTTTAGGTGCACAGTACCAATGAGAGACAAGGAAGGAAAACAGGATTATCGGTATTTTTTAAAATAGACCTAACCTTTCACAAACTGAGAATTTATTAAATTTCTGAAGTGTAGCCAATGTTATAAGGGTGTAAAATTGGTCAGTGCAATGAGTATGTGTTGGAAGTTTGTCTCCCACTGGAAGGGGCAGAGACCTATCAAAATCAATGCTAGTCTGAGCAGTTCAGATCTGGATTTGTGTCTCATTTGTGGTAAAACCCCTGGACCCTTCCCAAAGACTAGGCTGGGATTACTTCAGCTCAGAGTGGGAAAGTTGAAGGTTTACTGTATGGCCAGTATAAGTGTATTCTTAGAATGACATTCTCATTAAGAATGCCTGACCTAAAACATCAGAATTTCTGAGCTCAGCATTGTGCCTGCTTTAAGTAAATACAGAGGGAAATGGTTTTAAGCTACCAGGCCCTGCCTCTCCATGCTTAGATTCTGTGATCACAGATCACAAACACTGTTTGAAAATCCTAGCTGCTATTGAAAGGTGTCAGCATTTCATGGGCAGTTTTCTACCTTGAAGTTCTTTGTAGACCTAATGAAGGTGCTGCCTTGCTAAGTACTTAGCCTTCCACAAGTGTGAGATGACAAACGCTCAACCATAAAGTCACCCAGGAAGGATTTAACTGTGAGGCTGAGGGGACAAGGCATGAGTCCTGTTGCAAAGCAATGCTGCTGGGAACAAGTTGGAGCCATCATAGTGCCAACCCTCCCAGTAGTTCGCTAGCTTTGCATTCCTGAGGGAGCTTCCTGTTACCCCCAGAGTTCACTTCCCAGCAGGAGAACTTCCAGAGTCTCTTAGCTTTGTCAGCTCTGTGTTCCTGTCAGATCTTATATTCTACCACTGATCTTGCTACAGCAGAGCAACAATTTTGAAAACATCCCACAAACTTTTAATTTAAATCTGCTTTTTAGATTATGTTTTTGTAGATATGCAGCAGTGATCATTTTGTGAATTCCTTGTTTTGGTAGGGGCAGGCATGAGGCTTAT
Organism: Passer montanus; assembly: GCF_014805655.1. Classification (NCBI taxonomy): domain Eukaryota; kingdom Metazoa; phylum Chordata; class Aves; order Passeriformes; family Passeridae; genus Passer; species Passer montanus. The sequence goes on along the minus strand of NW_024360941.1, from coordinate 812,824 downwards.
TTAAAAAGACTAATTTGAAAAAATGCAAAAGAAGATTCATTAAAACCTAGAGAAAACTGATGAGTCTAAGATATTTCAAAAAAAGACCATAAAGATTATTACTAGTACTACAATTATGAACAGCATTGAACTGTAAACTATATTTTTTTGTTGTTTTTTTTTAACTTAGTGCTGCACATTATACATTAATCTCAAAATCTATGTTTAGGCAGATTTTAAATAGAAATCATTATAGTTCAATGCCCTTTATTCTAGTGGTTTTGAACCCCTAATTTGATCATATAAGAGTGAAGTTTCTGCTTCAATCGCAGTTATTTGAGTCATTTGAATTGGCCTTCTCCTTAAAGGGAGCCTTTTGTTCTGTGATAGCACCCTGCTGAGCACAGTAACTTTGCTTTTAGCACAGCAGGAGATTTCATCAAGATTTTTGAAGTTTGGCTGGAAAAGGTTACAGCTTGCCCAGATCATTCCTGCCAGTTGGATGTCAATCCAAGTTCTTCCCTGTCAGCCCACTCCCATTTTTATCCAGGTCTGTAATTTATTCTTGATGCCAAAAAGAGTGGGATGTTTCCATATCTTTTGCTGGTGCTATTTGGACTTTTTATTATTATTTTTGGTGCAGAAGTGTTTGAATTACCCCTTTTGTATTATGAACTCTTTAACAATTGGTGGAGAATAAATTGCTGAAGGAAAAAAAAAGGCTTTGCAACAGTTTGGTGCCTGATCTCTTTCTACTTACCAGTGATATACCAGGTCTTTAATTTTCAATATTTTGTTTAGTTGAAAGGGTGGTACAGCTCTCAGGGAAGTATAAACTTGTGATATAAATTTTATTCCTTGTTGCTTAGCTTCTGAGTGAAAATAATTATAAAGGAGTTTTTCTTCTTTTTTACAAGGTTCATGCCAGAGCCAAACCTTCCTCCATTGATTCTGTACGATGCAAAATCTTTGCCAGCTAATATGAACCATCAGCAAGTGATAAATATTGATTGGATTCATGAGAGACTTCCTGACCTCCCCAGTGTGAAGAGGAAAAAGCTTGTTGAACAGTATGGGATTCTTCCTGAACACAGCTTCACCTTATTGGTAGGTCTATTGATCAAGTGCTAAAATAAGCCTAGAAACTTCAAAGGTGCATGGTTCTTGAAAAGATTTACAAATGTCATATTAACCAGCTGTCAGTCCTTATGAACATTCTAACTTGGAAGTGTGTCCAATGCATACTTCTTGCCATGGAGCCATACACATAGAATGGTGGAAAAAATGCACCAGACACAGGGTGCCAAGAAGTGTTTCTTATGCAAAATGCAGTCAAATAACTGGTACTTAAATTGATCTTGTCTGTCTAGACATTGCTGCACCCCTGCCTGACTGCAACAAATGTACAGCTTCTGGATACTGTCCCTTGTCTGCAAGTGTCTGCTCTTCAGCTCTGGGCCTGCTGCAAGGCTGGGCACATTGACCATACTTAATGAAAGCAAATCAAAACCCAAAGTCTAAATCTTTCAGCCTCATGTTCTCCCAAATGGTTGCACAGTATCAACCTTGACCTCGTAGCGCAGTTTACCAGGGATAGGTTCAGAAGAGGGATAAGAAGGGAAACAATGTGGCAAATACAGTTAAAAATAAGGAAGTGACATCAAAGTCTTGTAACTCCCAAAGTTGTTCTAGAGGACCATGAGTTTCTTAAATGCAAACTATCATCTCTCTTTGCCAGTGGTAACTCTGGGGAGGGAGTTAGTATACTCACCCTAGATTAGACATTTCACATACCCTGCTAAGCTAGGAGAATGTCCTGCTTTGGTTACCACTGTCATTAGTGGAGACAGAAGGAAAAGGACTTTTTCAGAGTGAGATTCAGAGCAGAACTTTAAGTACTTTAAATTGTCCTCTGGAGGAGATCCTTTCCTTTGACTATAAATTAAGGGAGAGCAGTGCACATAACTACCTCATATTCCTTCTTTGTATGTCTGTAATTTAATACACTTGTACAGAGGCTGATTCTACAGGAAGAAAATTACTCTGTGTTCTGAGGAAAGCTGTTAGGAAAACTGCTTTTGTGCTGCTGTGCCATTTTAGTGACTTGCAGACTGTTTGCTGGGCAGGTGAGTCATAATTCTCATCAAAGTCACAGTATTGAGAGGTGTCAGTAGTTCTTACCTTTCTATTTCATTATATGAGCTGCAAAATATGATTTTGCTGCCAGCATTCCTGTTCATACATGCATTTTTTTCACATATTTCTAACATTAAATTAAGCATAAGAGTAGAAAGGGTAGATGGGTCCTGCATCCTTTCTTTTTGAATTTTTCTACTTTGTCGTCTCTGTAGTGCATTGGTCCTGCCTGCTGCTAGGTACTACAGCTGCTTGCTCATTTTCCAAGCCAGTAGTATAGGGAGGAGATTAAGAAAAGCAAAAGTAAGGCTTGTGATTTGAGAGAAACATTGAAGTGAAGGAACAGAGTAGGGGAAAACCTAAAAATTATGCAAATACAATCATTCACCACTCCACAAGACTGGTTGCTGCCAGTCTGCAGCCAATGACACTGACTACATCCCCCAAAATCCCCTTCCCTCAGTTTTCCTTGTTGAGCAGGGCAGGGAATACAACCAGTTTGGGTTGGCTATTAGACTGTCCCACCTGGCTTTGTGCTCATCCTTGGCGTATTTGCTGTGGGGGACAGAGTGGAGAGAGAAAGTTGCTCAGCAGTAGCCAAAACACCTGTGTGTTGTCAGCGTTGCTGTGGTCACAAACACAAATATCTTTAGAACATAAACTCCATGGCAGCCATGCCCAGGGCACCCACTCCTTTCTCTTGGCATCAGCCCACCTTTTGTGCCTGTCAAGTTGCTGGTATGGGTGGCTTCTGTCATCTCTGCCAACTAGCCCTGTATATTTGCCTCATCAACTGCCCTTTCTTTCAGCTGTTCTCTGAAATCCTTTATTGCCTTTGCTTTTCCCCTTCTGCTTTTTGTGACGTATAAGACAATTAATGAGCTCCAAGCTGAAATTTGGGATTCAGCTTGTAATAAGCTAATGCATCCATTTGAATGCATGAAGCAAGCCCATTCTTCATTGCAGGTCTCCTTTTATTGTGCATTAGAATGTCAGCCTGCACACTCCCCACCAGAGCTGCTTGCCTGTGCGCTGGGACACCCGTTAACCTTAATTCATGGGAAGTGCCGTGTCCATTCTGCCTTCAGCTTGCATCAGAGCCTGCACAGGATTGCTGATAGGGCCAGATGCACACATCTAATGAGCATTCTTTCAGGTTAGAGCGCCCAGGAGTGCTCATTAAATAAATGGCAGTTGTAGAGGAATGGCTCTAAAATGCAAAGTCTGTTCTGCACCAACTTGATAGAGAAAGCATTTTGTGCCAGAGTTGCAATCAAACACACATACTCCAGCATGCAGGCTAGCTCCTGAGCTTGCTTCCAGAGCTTTGTCCTCATACACAGGAGCTGCCTGTACATACTGTGGTGCTGAGAAACTGAGATTCCTCCTTTGCCTAATTACAGGATGTACTGAAAGGGAAGAAGTACCTATTAATATCTTCATATCTGAAAAGCCTTACATGTAAATGCTTCATTTTTGGCAGTTTTATAAAAATTGTAGAAATAAATGATGTTTCTGATTTTTCTTCATGCAGAACTATTCTTACTCGTAATTCTTTGCGCCATGTACACTCCATGGTATTTGGGTATTCAATTTCTTCATGCAATTTCTGCTTTGCTCTGTAAACTGGTAAGCTGGCAAATGCATCAGTCAAGAAGGATCTCTGACAACTTTGCCAGTTATTTTCATCTTGCTATCTATTGAGTAAAAAAAAATAAGATACATTGGCGTAGACATTAATGTATTAATGCAGACATAAATGTATTAATGTGTTAATGCGATGCTTCATTTTCAAAATGCGTGCTGAGGTCCAGGGAGGTCCAACAAGAAAATACATTGATTGTCACAGCACAGCATGAGAAAAAACAGTCTGATCGCTTCCTTTGTCATGTGAATTTCAAGTCTTCCTGTGCATCTACTAGTCCTCTGCTTACTCAGATAAACGTGGCTGTTCCACTTGGGCTGATTGCCCTGGTGGAACAGTCACACTGGCGACTCCTTCAAACAGTCGGAAGTGGCTTCCTGGAGAAATTGTTTCTGACCATTTTGTTTCGTGCTCTGCCATTCTCAGACATATTAGTACACAGGTGAACTTATGCTTCTTTTAGAATTCAAATCATTTTACAATAAGCTTTAGGAAAAAGTTTGAACTTTCTTTGACTGGTCTGCTTGTCTCCTGGATGTTCTGTGGTTTTATCCCCTGACAGTCTTGCACAGTTTTGCAGCAGTTACCTCACGGATGGTTATTGTAGAAACTGTGATAGTGAAAACGGGAATAACAAAGCAGCAAATTACATTTTATTTGTGAACATTGAAGCAGTTTTCTTCTTTAGTTCTTTGGGAGACATTACTGGTCTTTAAAAGAATAAGTTTGCATTAAAATCCCAATTTCCCTGAAGATTGTACCCATGGTATTGTGTAAAATATTGTTTTAAAATTGTTTAAAAGGTACCTGAAATCACTACACCACTAGAGTTTTTTACATCTCACTGCTATGAAATCATCATTTTAAACCATATTTAAGAAGGAAATTTCCATCTGATTGAAATATTGGTATGTCAGGTTTCATGCCAGTGAGACTCACATGAAGAAATTACAGCATATTTGGTGTGTAATGGGAGCACGGAGTGGCCTACAAACATGATGCTGCTGTTCCAGATTTCTGGTTTTCTTTCAGTGAAGTTTAGAGTAGAGTATTCAGAATGAAGAGAGAACAGGCAGTCAGCATTCAGAGTGGCCTGGATTACAAACATGATGCTGCTGTTCCAGATTTCTGGTTTTCTTTCAGTGAAGTTTAGAGTAGAGTATTCAGAATGAAGAGAGAACAGGCAGTCAGCATTCCTGTAAACTGGGCATGTTGGAGGGTGCAGTTTTCAGCTGAGATTTGCCACAAGGGACAGGTCTAAGAGTGTGTTGGTAGTTGGAGTGAATTTTGGAAGAAAGTTTACCAAAATGTAAACCAAATTGAAGTCAAGTACTGCAGTATCTATAAACTGAAGCTAATCAAGTTATCTCTACAGTTTTTTAATATGACAAGAAAACAAAGAAAATGTTTCATTTCTGTCAGTCATTCTGATGTTTTGACATTCTGCTGTACTCATTTCAGTCTAGCATTACTGGGTTTTCCTTCTCTTTGGCTACAGAAAATGAAGTCTCTTTAAAAAACCCAAAATGAAATGCAAGAGAATTTTGGGGAATGTTTCTGGTTATGTGTGCACAAGTAGTGGGTATGGGGTTCAGAGACTTGGTAGCATATGTAAGTCTGTCTCCCTGAGTTTTCCTGGGCTTTTCTGCACTTGCCGCCTGGAAATCATCTGATTAAAATGCAAAGGCTGCATATGTTTGTCCTTGATTTTTCAAAGGTCTGGCAGCAGGATCAGAACTGTAACTCCAGCCAGGCTGTGAGTATCCAGAAATTGGGATGTCCCCACTGCTAGGGATACGCTGTGTAGCTGCATTCAGACATGTGGCATCTGCAGACATTATTTTCCTGTGCATAATGTTGTAGCTAGACCTACTCTGCCTGGAATGTTTGTAAAACCTTCTGCAGCATCTGTAAAGAACCCAGCATTCAGACATGCTCACTTTTTCCTACCTAGATTGGACAATTGTTGCTGTGTAAAGGAACCCACTATTTAAATAATGAGTGAGTGTGCTGTTGAACCCTGAGGTGAATTAGAAAGACTACAGTACTTGGCAATGTATCATTCTAGGAATTCTGCTTAACACACACAGTTTTTAATCAAGTTTACTGTGCTTTGGTAATCATGTCATTCCTTTACTTTTTTTTTAAGTCAGATTTTTTCCTCTAGTCTCTTTAGCCTTATTTTTGCATAATTTGATTAGAAAGTAAATGCTAGTTAAATTAAAATACTGAGTGAAGAATAGAATGATGTCAATGTGTATTAGATAGATGACTAGTGGGAGTTAGAAGGTTTACCTTGGTTCACAAAAGACCTCAGTGGTTTTCCAGGCTGAGAACTTGGTTTCTTTGGTCATGGTCTCAAGGTGAAGGGGATGGGTCTGATTTTTGTCACACCAGTTTTACAGCACTAATGTTAATCTAGGTACATTTTGTTTTGTTTCACAGAACAGAGATCAGTAGTTTGCAGTCTTCTCAAAAGCCATACATCATTATCAATGAAATATGTGGTATTTGGAGTTTTGGAAGTTTGTGTTGTGAAAGTTTGGAGAAGGAAAATTTAAAATTCTGTATTGCTATGGCAGTAAATGGCCTTTAAAAACAAGGACAAATGAGACTGTTTTGATGGCATGTGAGTGGAGAACTCAGGCTTTTTGTGGTTACCCTGCTCTCTTTTTGCTCATAACTGTTCAGAGATCTGGCTGCAGTCAGTATGTGCTTGAGAAATGTTTTTGCTGTGATGACTGTATACTTAGAATAGCTCCTTGGCTATCTCTAAGCTGTTACCTCCTGACTTCTGAGAGCTGGCTTGTCCTCCTGTGTGTTTATGGTACATACTGCAGAAATCCAGTGGCATGCTGGATTCCTCCTTTAAAAGGTAGGAGCTGCCACTTCATACCTCTTCAGACTTCAGTAAACCTAATGAGTTCTGTACTGCATTTAAAGGTCCATCAGTGCCTTGATGACAAACACCACAGCACTCAACAGACTGTGCAGTATCAGTTCTTCTAAAAACAATCTCAGATTTCACTTAGGCTATAAATTGAATCTCCCACTGTCATATCTTCTGAGCTGTTAGTGTGCTGTGTAAAAGCTTACCATAGCTTCTCAGAAAAAACTGGAAAATAAAACCCTGCTTCTTATGTATGACCTTTCCATATCTCTCAAGGGTAAATGCAAGCTAAATTTACTAATTCAGTCCAAAATAAATAGAAGTGATTTCAAGATCAAGAGTGAAGTAGTTGCAGACAACTTTCAGGAAAAGGCTCTTCTTGGTAAAAGGTAGCATGTCAGCATTGTATTTTCTAGTATCATACATAAAACACTTGCAAAGATGAGAAAGCTTCTGTCCAAATGCTAATTTTAGGGAGGCATTAAGAGAAAAATGATAGCTCATTCGTTGGAAGTTCCACTGAAACAGACAGGCTGACAGATAAACTGTATATTTCTCTGTATATTTCTGTTCTAGGCATAAGATTGCTGGCTGTTATGTTAATAAAATTATTCCAAAATCTTACAACTTTGCCATGAATTCACAGCTGAAGTTTACTTTAGGACTGAGCATTTATATGCTGAGTGTAAATGTATAATTAATTGTAACCTGTAACCTGTGTCACCTGCTCCAGGTGACCCAGCCTTGGCAGGGGGGTTGGACTGGATGATCTCCAGAGGTCCCTTCCAACCCTAACTATTCTGTGATTCTGTAACCATGTTTGCGCTCCAGTATGCCTTTGATACATTTAACTTTTTCTAAACAGAATGAAGACGGACTAGCAGAATTCTTTGAAAGTGTGGTAAAACAAACCCAAATGAAGCCAAAGAAGGTGATCGGCTGGATTCTAAAAGACCTGCTCAGTTACTTGAAACAACATTCCCTTACAGTAAAGGAAAGGTCAGTCTTCTTCACTGCTGCAGTGGTGAGACAAAGTGATCCTTTTCTCATGACTGGTACCATGTCACTCCATTGCTTGCAGCTGCTTTAGCTGCTCCCTGTGAAGTTTATTACTTCAGGCAGTCCCTCACAGGCCTTGGCTCTGTCCTGCTGAATGGAGTTAGACAAATACATGGCAGACAAGAGGATCATGTTGTTTGGAGTGGCAGTCAGTGTTCAGTCTTTGGAGTGTGATGATGGTAAGGCATAGTCAGGCCTTACCCATCAGTACTGAACATGAGGAAGAATAGCTTGTCATACTGAACTGTGTGATCTTTAGGCAAGCAGCAGTAGCACAGATACATTACAGCACTTCATTCTCTGATGTAACTTCTGCCCACTTTTTTCTCTAGCCCAGTCAGTTCTTTTCTCCTGGCTGACCTCTTGAACCTTCTACAAAAAAAAGAAATCTCTTCTACAGCAGCAAAGCAGGTAAGTACCTTTTTGATTTTGCTGTACTCCGCATCCATGGCTGCTTATTTCAGTTGTGTAGCGATTTTATTATCATTGTGTACCAGTACTATGGTTGCTTTAAAGGGAAATTATTTACACTGTTGATAAAGGATAACTTCTGTATCTATGCTGTATACATATAATGCAAATGCCTTACGTTTTTATATAATCTTAGAGACATATCTGCATATTCACTTTTAGAAGAGGGCAGAAGCTAAATAGTAGACTTAAACAATGTGAACTGAACTCAAATAAATCCGGCTTCTGAACAGAGCAGACAGTAGATCTCAATTTCACTATTCCAGTCAGGCCTGCATGAAAGGTCAGTGGGAGCTAATCCATGGCTTGCAGTTAAGATGAGTGTATCAGTTACTAGATTCCTAGGGACAGTAAAGTCTACGTTCCCAAGCATTAGCACATGGGAGAGGATAGAATTCATCCAAGTGCAGTCACAAAAAGAGTTCTGCATTGGTGTACCTGAGTCAAAAGTGGCAGAGGTCTGGCCTTTCTTTTATCCTTGTTTCTTTGAGCAAGTGCTATCATGAAGCTCTCAAGCAAGTAAAGCTGCAGTTTGGTTTTTTTTCATCTTGCCTAGGACAGTCTGAAAACGCAGCTCTTAAAGATTTATATCTAAAAAGTGTGAACTGGTTATGATGGGAACAGTACTGCTGTGTTTGTAGACAAAATATAGAGGCGTTTATGTGATGGGCCATAATCAGTCATTCACCTTAAATTGTTGCAAGTTCATTTATATGGAATGATTTGTCTTTTCAGATTAATTATTATACTCTAGTTAAGTGCATTAGGTGACTCTTTCAGTGTTTATCAGTGAAACTGTTAATGAACTGTGAATGAACTTTCTGGTTTGTTTTCTTTTTTTGGAGATACTTGTTGTTCTTAATTAAGTTGGTCTGTGTCTGGATAGCCAGCTGCATAAGACAGGCATCATAAATAGGGATTTAAGTGCCTGGCTTCAGGCATGTGTGTTTGGAAATTTTGTATTGGAAAAGTAAAAGCTTCAAAAAGGAGATAAAGTATTAATAGGAAGAGCACTGGAATGCAGAGCAGCTCTTTGCCTGCGGGGTTGTGGCACACCCATCAGTTTGGTGTCTGTGTTTGAAAAGGAAGCTTCAGAACTCCAGTCTGAAGTCTCTTCCTTGTGGAGGTAGGGACAGGGTACTAATGCTCTTCTATGGGATTTTCTGCTTTTGTGATATATTTGTGTGCCAGGCACTTCTGTGAAGTGTCAAGAATTTCAGAAATGCATTTGTTGTTTAATTACCAACTCCTTGTAATGTGCACGTTGTCCTCAGTGATCTGAAACTGGACCCAGAAGTCGCAGTGGTTTGCCCTCACCGAGTGATGATGCTATCAAACTGCAGAAACCTTGCCACATTTAGAAAAGTATTTTGGTTGCCTGGATGTCAAAAGAGTAACAAATGTTTATAACAATTCTCAGCAGTAGGCAGAGACGCTGGATGGCCTGAGGGCAGAAAGGGCTATATATACACACCAGCAGATGAATTGCATCTCCTGGGGAGGGGAGCATGATCTGCAGTGGCAGACACTGATCCAATGGGAAAGGATGGAAGGGTTCGATGGGGTGAGCACACAGACATGTGAACACATATGTGCTAGCTGCGGGAGGCTGCTAACCACTTAAATTATTTAAAAGGTTTTGTGTTTGGGCTTTGCTAAGGCAGTAAAAGAGGCAGATAAAAGCCGTGAGCACTGGCTGTACACACTGAGCATTGTGTGGTGGGATGCAATGCCAAGCTAAGGGCACTGTGTGCTTACATAGTTACCATGTAGGGAATTACAGAGCTCATGCCTAACTTGCCATCAAACATAGCATCCCACTCCAGAGGTCTCCAAAGCTGTTCCAGGCTGGCGTGCCTGTGCAAAGGGGGGAGCAGCTTCCAGCTCTGCTGGCATGTGGGGCTGTGGGTGGCCATGTCCTGGATCAGATGGATACATGTTGCCTGTGGCCCAGCCCAGAGGCACCGTTTTGAAGTGCGAGGAGTCGGTGACCCCTCTCATGGGGAGTGTGCCTGTGATGGGGCCTTGCTCCTCAAGATGCCAGGCTGGCAGCAGGTCCATATCTGGCGTTAACAGACCTGTCTGTGAGTTATGGCATTATGGGAGGAGGCTGGTTCCTGAGCCAGGGAAGTGGAAACTTGTCCCTGCTGCCATCAGGCAGTCTGGAGCCACTCCGTATGGACACCCTTGTCACTGGTTCATGGGGGATCCATGCCCAGCAGGCCATGGAGCAGAGCAGACCTTGGGTTTTGCTGGCTTCTGCAGTTGCATAGGTCACCCACATAGGAATCACTTCAACAGATCTGCCTGGCACCCCTACTTTAAAGTAGATAGCAGGGAAATGAGTAGAGTACCCACATCTAAACAGAAGCATCTGCTTTGACAATTATGGCTACACCATCTGGAGGACTGGACCCAACCTGCCCCCCGCTTCTCTGAGAGGCTGAGGGACACCCGCCAGACATGACAGCTTCCGTCACTGGAAAGGAGAGGTGCCCACAGGACTTGCTGGAATGGTGCTACCTGCTGCTTTCCTCCTGTCCTTGGCAGCAAATCACTGCAGATAGGGTTTCCAGTTGGAGCATTCTTAGGCACAGCAGTCAGCTGGCATGGTCACCAGTTGCAAAATGTTTGATATGATGCACATTGACAGCCAGACGTGTAAGTCCTGATTAATTCATCTTGACCATTGCTGCTAAACTTGCAAAGGTGGAGACCACAGAACATCATTAAAATCTAATCATGCTCAGCCAAGAATCAATAGTAGAAGCTACTGAGATTTCAGTAATGGAAATGAGGCCTGAGATTCACGTTTTGGCTCTGGAGACTTCATAATTTGATCCTCCTGTGCTGGTGCAGGCAGTTTGTGTAAATGAGTTGAAATCATTTTTTAAACTGCTTTCTTTAGATTTGTACTCCTTGCCAAGTGGAGAAACACATTTTTTAAAAGTGCATCTTTGACAGGTCTTGGCCACATCTCTTTCTGCTTTCCTACATACCTGTAAACAAGCAAGGGCCTTGATAACATTGTTGCTCTACTAAGTGGAGATGCTTGTTACCAAATGGGAAGGGACACATGATGCAGCTGTCACAGAGAAAATCTGGTGCCTTCAAGGTTTCTAATGGGCAAGCTTTCCTCAGTGCCAGGAAATATTTGGCATGGGCATAACAGGGAATCAGAGCTGGATCTCTGACTGTCAAGCTGTCCTGCCCCTGATCTAAGTCAGCCTGATGTACATGTTGCTCCTGGGCAACTCTGCCATGGTTGGCTGCATAGATTTTGTTCATTGCAGATTTCCCCTTCCTGCAGCCCATGGCATCCTGCTTGCATACATACCAGTCCTAAAAGTCTCATCTGCCTTTTTCCAGCAGAGTGAAAAGGCTTATTCATTGTCCACTCTGATCTGTGCTTTAGACTGTCCAGGGTGTTTTGCTAGAGGTTGTGCTGTGCCTGGCAAGGACAGGGCTTCCTCAGGGAAGAAGCAGAAGGGCTGCCAGGAGTAGCAGTGGAGTGCAACAACAAAAAAAACCCCACAAAAACAAAAAAATTTTTTAAAAATCCCATCACAAAACAAGGCAAACAGCTGCAGACAGGCTGAATCTCTGTTGGATATGATATATTTATTTCTAGGGTTATTCCAGGTAGCACTGGCATGATGATTTTTAAATATCACACTAGAAGGAAGATCGTGTAGAAGACATATACAGCACTGATTTATTCAGTGTAAAGATCTGAAAGCTTTACTTACAGCTATTGTAACTCTGGTGGCTTATCAGTAACTTCAATATTGTGATCTGCCTTTGGCCCTCTCTCAAGGAAAAATTAAGATGTAGTTGCCACAATACAGCTGTGTGTCATTACTCTCTCATAAGGTCTCCAGAAGAGTTGATAAGATCCCATAAAAAGCTTCAGAGTGCCACTGGCAAACAAATGTCCTCTTGCAGCAATTGTATGAATGCACAGTTCTTAAATACTAGCTGTGAATAGAGAACTCTTTAACCAAAGGTCTTTTGTACCCACAAATTTGTCATGCTGAAGCAAATTGCTGGGGTAGTTAAGATCCCATCCCATGTGCATCATTCTACCTGAGTTCTCTTGCTGCCCTGCAAATTATTTAACATGCAGTTTGAATGCCCCTCCTTGTCTTCCCACCAGAGCCTCTTCTTCATCCTACAGGGAATATTTAATGCTGAAATTTTGACATGACTTGCATTTCCATATTGGGACACAGCAATGGCCCAAACATACAATTATATCTTCAGCTCAGGATGGAGCACAACGAGCTGTTTTAATAAGGGTTTTCTTACTCTCCTCCCACGACCCTGAAATAAAAGCAAAGGGAATACAGAAAATGACTGCCCAAGGAAATTGGTTTTTTATAAATGTTCTCTCCTCTCAAGTGTATTCCAGGGCAATAGTCCTGCTGCAGTGTAGGAAAACACTAGCATTAACAAGTGATTATTCCACAGGCCTGGGTTTGCCCAGCAGTCCAGTACTTGGAGATGATGCATAGGTAGGCCGGAGCTGCTGCATTCATTCTGCTTGGCACCATTTTTCTTCTGCTTTGTCATACATATCCTCATTACAGCCTGCTGGCAAGGACTGGTAATGGGATGAGTTACCTGGGATTGGACTTGGTACAATAGTCAGCTAATCGCCAGTTCCCGGGCAGAGCCATTGCTCATGGAGATGCATTTCCTTGCTGCTCCCAGGCAGTTCTGTGAAGGATGTGAGAAGAGCAGGAGTACTGGCAGAGGAGCAGCCTTGCAGCCATCCCTGCTGGGGTGGCTCCTCTCCCAGCCAGGGAGCAGCAGCTCTGGGCTTGCCAGCCCAGAGGAGCAGGGGGTTGTGCTCAGCAATCCCCTCTGGAGAGACCCCAGCCCTGGGGGAGCAGGCAGGGCCCGGGCTGCAGGAGGCTGCACAGCAGCTGCTGCCAACCATTAACCTGGACTCGTGCAGGAAGGGGCAGAGCTTTGTCTCAGTGCAGCTGGCAGAAAAGGAGGGAGGTACGAGGGCTCTTTCAGAGAGACACATTATTAAATCTTGGGCTTGTTCACGTTTAGACAATCAGCTGTTAGCAAAAATAGGGTGTCTTGGAACCATAACCGAAATACTGCATGTAAACAATGTTTGTAAGCCAAGCCACTGACCTTTGCTGCTTTTACTGTGATTTTCAGGTGCTTGCGGAATTGTGGAAGGGAGAAGGGAAGACTCCTCTTGAAATTGTTAAAGAACAGAAACTTGAACTGTTACAGGATCAAAAAGAGCTTGAACAGATCTGCCAGGCAGTGATTGATGGACAAGAAAATGAGGTGATTATGATGGTGCTGGGAACCTGCTGCACTGTGGCAGTCTGTGGAAAGGGGGTTAAAATAGCCTCTCTTTTTTTCCCTTTTGATGGCATTTGTGCTCTAGAGCCAGAGCAGTAAAGCTGCTGCCAAGATATTATCAAGGTTTTCTTCTTTCTTATTTTACTAAGTGGGGTTTTTGAAACTGAAACTTACACAAAATGATCTGCAAAACAAATTACCAGTCTGGCTAATGTGCTAAGTCATTCTGGGAGCCCATAAAACTTTAATGCAGGAAAGCAAAACTGCAGGGCCCTATCCCTCTCCAGCGGTACTGCCATTAACCTGACCCTGCCCCGCAGCCACATAACTCTGATTTTTATGTCATCTGTTGTGATATTGGGGCAACACTGTTAAACTGCTCTGAAGCTGAAGTTACCTGCCAGCAAGGCATACATTAGTTATGGAATTAGAGACTGTATCAGAGCTGGCAAGGCAGATATTCTGCTTGCATCTTTTTGCCATGTCCCTGTCTCTGTCCACTGCCAAAGAGAGGAGCCTGGCTGGCTCTCCTGCCTGACAGTGGCTGTGGCGTGGGGAGGAGCCAGAGCCCTGTGGCGGCAGCAGCAGCTCCAGAGCTGCTGCCCACTCTGCTGTTCTGCTGGGCTGTGGCAGCAACACAAACACTCCCCATGGGGGATGATTGGCTCTTCCCCATCTCCTTGAAAGACACACAGCAGCCAGTGTGGCTCAGTCTAACAAGGTCTGAGCTGGAAAAAAGGGAAAAAACCCTTGTTGATCATGAAGGGGAGGAGTAGGAAGGGATCTTGACAGAGTCTATATAATCTGCTTTATAAAAAGCAAAATGAAAACAAGTGCTTATATGTTCTCTGGAGCAAAAATGTAAAAGCAGAAGTGAATAGCTTACTTCTAATATAAACAATGTCTAGCTCCATTTGCCATTTGGAAAAAAACATTAACATCTTTTGAGAACAATACCACCCACTCCAGATCTCATTGGGGGAAGCTAACAGCTCTGCAAGAGCTTTTGATAAAACGAGCTTGCAGTAGGTCGGCGTGACCTCCATCTGACTTGACTCATTTGCAGAGCCTGATAAAAGTGCTGCTGTATTTCCAGGCTGGTATGAAAGAATAGGCAGGGAGAGAGAAAACGTTAGAACTGACTGGGAAGTGCAGGAGCTGGAAGGTCCATAACCACACTCCCATTTCAATGTGTTTTGAGAGTAACTTTTTTCAGAATGAAATAGCTTCTAAACAGCTGCTCAAACCAACACTGAGCACTTATGACAGTGCAGGACTGTACTGCACTCTGCTCCACATAGGTAATTTCTAGCAGAGCCAGAGTAATGAGTCTTTTCCACTGTGCAACATAACAGAGAAGATTTTAGACTGACAATAATTCAGATACTGTAATGAGAAGCAGTATTTGCATTTGAATTTGGTATTGGCACAGTGTATAGCTCCTATGTTTGCACCCCTTCCCTGAACATCTGCAAATATGTCATCCTGTTTCTTTGCATCGATTGTGTTCTGCCTAGTAACTCTGACAAGGTAGAAAATGCCTTCCCTGCCACACAAACAGTAGCCAGATGCTTGTCTTTCAGCAGTAGCATCTCCTTTAGGAAGGCCCAAAGGTGAAATTTCTGATCCTTTCCGCTTTTAAACATGGGTCTTGCAGGGTAGCAGGTGATTATGCATCAAAGGCTGTCTGATAGCAGGGCATATTTGACCAGTTAATTAATCATCATGTTGCAGAGGAGTAGTTGCTGGAAGGAAATAAAAAGCACCTACGTCTGTGCTTGAAGGACCTCACCAATATTATCAAATAGATTTTGATTTTATTCAAATCACCTGTTATAACAGGACATTATATTCAGTAAAATGGTAGATCCTATTAGCAAGGCAAGTCCATCTCATTTCTCTGGCTTTTTTCCAGGAAGTTGCCGTTCAAACTGCAGACACTGTAAAATCCAAAAGTATTTTCTGACTCTTTCAATAAGAGGAGCTCTATTAGTTGTAAGGCCCTGATGCTGTAGGGACTTGCTGTTCTCTCATGGGAGCAGAGCAGGAGCTTATTGCAGGGCTGAAGGCAGTTTTTATAAATAACACTTTATCCCAAAATGTAGTCTTTTATCACAACAGTCCAAAGAACAAAAATATTCATACCTTGGTGGGGAATGTTCAGTTTTCCTGTAACAATGGTGTCTGTTGCATTTTTTTTCTTTAAAGGTTATGGCGATCAAGGCAGGAAATCCAAAAGTTCTAAATAAGTTAATTGGTCTGGTACAAAAGAAAACACAAGGACGTTCCAATCCTGTTCTGGTGAAGCAATTATTAGAGAAGAAGCTATCAGAGTAGCCACAAGAGAAAAAGCACACAAGCAACTAAGGAAGCATGTGCTTCATTCTGTCTGCAAGTGAACTTTGGTGTGTCCTTGTGCAGCATCATGCTTCTTGGATATACTTCAAGCAGCCTGAAGTCCCAGCCTTCCCTGGATGCATCAGCCAAAGGCAGATGGGCCAGAGAAAAGCAGGATACAGCCATTTGCATCTCCCATGCTTTGATGTGGCACTTGGAAATGTGATTTCCACACAGCCCTGGGAAACAAGCGCCCAGAGGTGTCTGTGAGTACACAGAGAGCTGAAACTGCATGGGTCAGTTTTCCAATAAAGCGGGTACAAACTCAGCTTTTCTGTCCGCCTGTTTGTGAGAAGGGGGATTCACAATCTCAAATACTCAATCTGGGCATGCACACCATAACTCACTGTCAGTGTGAGCACACTGAGTGCTCACTCACAGAGCCCAACAGGAACAATTATTAAAACACCCAGAAGCAATTGAGGAGCCCACGTGTGCCTCCAAGCCTTACAGCAGGGAACAAAAAGTTCACTGCTCTCATTCTTGCTGGTTTCTGAGGAAAGAGGAAAGGTTGAAGCCACAAGCTGCTTCACTGTGTGCCTAAGGGTGGTGCCACAGACAGAAGTGCCAGCATCTCACCCTGTCAGATTGTTTGCTCACCTCCTTCCAGTTACTGCACCCACATAGCTGCTGTGCCTGCTCTCAGTGCTGAGGAGTGCTTACAGGGTGTGCGCCTGAGCCCTTCTGCGGGTCACATCCCATTTTGGCATCAGAGGCTCAGAACAGCAGATGTGCTTCTGCCAGCCCTGTACAATCTACAGCAGAACAAGAAGAATCCTAAAATAGCTGGAGTTGATCATTAGAGTCCAGCTCCTGGCCCTGAACAGGACAGCGCCAGATCCAGTTCGGTTATTTTTTCTCTGCAGGCAAGAACTTGGTCCCATGTTACAAATGCTCAATGCCCAGGGCTGCTGCTTCTCTGGCACATGGTTTTCTCCTATCATCTGGAACTGTACTGCTTTGGAACATGCAGTTTGGAACTGTACTGCTTAGGAATAGAACATGCAGTTGGCTGAGCTGCATTCAGCTGGGGTTCAGTCCTCTCCACTACTTAATCCTAAGGGGATTTTGTGCTGGTAGTTTTTATTTTGGGTTTTTTACATTGTTTGTTTTTCAGTTCCTGGCTTTCAGTACTCACCAAAATGCATTTGGGATCTGGAATAAACTTACCCATCCCAACCAGCTTTAGCTGATTGAGCCATTAACAGGAAATGCAACAAGAAGGAGCCTGTCAAATTTTCATGTAGTGAAATTTAGTACCAGATGCCTGAAGTTCTTAAATCCCTTCTGGAGACTGCTAAGCCATACTTTTTAAAGATCACACTTACCTCAGGCCTCATAGCTACTTCTTTAGAATTGTTCTTTAGGATGTGCCTGCAGGGCAGACATTGTCACAGGAGTGCAGCAGTGTGGCCCTGGGACTTCAGTCACCTTTGGCTTGCAGCACTAGTTCAAAGTAGGCTGATGGCAGTTCTTCCTCCTGAGTGGCAGCACTGATGTCTTGAGGAGGATGTTGTTTACAAACTGGCTGAGGTTCAAGTGCAAACTCCTTCATTAGAAGGAAAAAAACCCTTTGGTTTTCAATACATTTAATGAATAAAATGTATACCCATTGTTTACAAAAAAGACCTTTACAATTCAAACATCATCCTACAGCTTACAAAATACAGTGACACAACTGCAGTCAAAAACTGTGACCCTTCAAAAACCAATCCACCAAGCAAAAAGCCTAAACCTCCAAAAACTCCCCAAATCACACCACACCCAGGATTTTCATGTCACTTTCATGTCATTTCCACTGTCACTTTTCACATCATGAGCAAAACCTACTATTTTTACCTAGAGTGGCGTGAATTTTCTGTAAGTGTTCAGTCAATAAAGGTTTAGATTATACAACAAGCTATTGGAATTCTGTTCAACTCTTGCCATGGCAGCAAGAAACAAGAAGGCACAAGGGTTTCTCCATGAAATCTTGAATACTAGAAATCTTCCCTCAGTTTAGAAATACACAGTTGTTTCCCAGAGGTGGTCCTCCAAAGGTTAGTGTTTGTTGTGGCACAGCTGGATGCTGCTCTGCTGAGTTCCCCACTGCTGCAGTGGGTGCCTTTTAAAAAGAGAAATCAAACCAACAATGTATTTGAAAGAGAAATAAGGCGATGCAGGAAGCATCTGAATTAATGTAGCAAGGCTACTGCTGATAATTCTGTCTACGGTTCTTCTTAGACACACTTTTACTATAGAATTATACTTTACTAATATGTGCAAAGCCTGTTAAAAATCATCAGCCATCACTCTGAGTGGAGTCTGTGTCAGTACATCATGCACGTGGGCCTGTGCAAAGCACTGGACACTGTCCTGCATGGCATCCTTATCTTTACACTGGAGAGACATGGATTTGATGGGTGGACTGCCCAGGGGACAAGGAATTGGCTAGCTGGTTGCACTCAAAGAGCTGCAGTCAATATCTTGATGTCCAGGTGGAGGCCAGTGATGAGTGGGGTTGGCCAGGGGTTGTCACTGGGCCTTGCCCTGTTTCACATTGTGGGGGATGCTTTGTGGGGTGCTCCCAGGACGAGTGAAGAGATGTGAATCTTGACTGCATGTTTCAGAAAGCTGGTTTATTATATTACAATACTATATTAAAACTATACGAAAAGAATAGAGAGAAAAGGATTCATCAGAAGGCTAGAAAGAATAGGATGGAATGCAATGACAAAGACTTGTGACTCTCCAAGAGTCCGAGCCAGCTGACTGTGATTGGCCATTAATTACAAACAACCAACATGTACCAATCCCAGGTGCACCTGTTGGGAAACAATGTCCAGACCACATTCCACAGCCATCAGATAGTTATTGTTTACATTTCTTTTCTGAGGCTTCTCAGCTAGAATAGGAGAAAAATCCTAGCAAAGGATTTTTCATAAAATATCATGGCTACATCACATCTTTGCTGGGGACAAGGACCAGCAAAGTGTGATTGAGTGCTCCCTCATCCATCACCAAGTTCTCTGATGACAACAAGCTGTGTGGCATGGTTGACACACTGCAGAATGGGGATACCATCCAGAGGGATCTGGACTGGCTTGAGTAGTGGGGCTGTGAAAAGAAGTGGACTTCAGGGTGCTGGGGCATGAAAAACTTGACACAACCTGGTAATGTACAGTCACAACCCAGAAGGCCAAATATGTCCTGGGCTGCATCCAAAGCCCTGTGGGCAGCAGGGCAAGGGTGGGGGTTCTGCCCCTGTGCTCTGCCCTGGTGAGACCACACCTGCAGTGCTGGGTCCAGCTCTGGGGTCCCAGCACAGGAAGAACAGGAGTCTGTTGGAACAAGTCCAGAGGAGACCATGAAGATGATCAGAGGGCTGGAACATCTCACCTGTGAGGACAGGCTGAGACAGCTGGGGCTGTTCAGCCTGGAGAAGAGAAGGCTCTGGAGAGACCTTATAGCACATTGCAGTACCTCAAGGGGGCCAACAAGAGCTGGAAATGGACAAGGGCATGTAGTCATACATGGGGATGTACATAGAGGGGGAATGGCTTTAAGATGAGAGAGGGCAGATTTAGATTGGGTATTAGGAAAAACATCTCTACTGTGAAGCACTGGAACAGGCTGCCCATAAAAGCTGTAGATGTCTCATCACTAGAAGTGTTCAAGGCCAGGTTGGATGGGGCTTTGGGCAGCCTGTTCTAGTGGAAGTGTCCCTGCCCATGGTGGGAGGAGTTAGAATTACATTAATGTCCCTTCCAACCATTCTGTGATTTACCGTCAAGTTTCAATCTGTTTTCACCTCCACCTGCCAGACACAATGGATAACAAGAAAGATTAAAAGGTATAATTGTAATATTCTTCCCTTCCGGGGAAGGTAAAGAGCAGCCATAGTCTATAAATTTTGCACTATATTATGAAACAGTCATTTTTGAAAATTTTAAAGAACTCTTTTGCAGACATACACAAAATGTAAATTTCTTTTTGATAGGAAAAAAAAAGGGGGTTTGAGTCAATTGAGATCAAGATAATAAAGCTTTTTAACATTTGTGGAGATATCAGCTACCAACTTCAAAGCACCAGTAGCTGGCAGTGCTCAGACCAGCGGTGGGAAGGCTCAGCTGGGCCAGCTCACATTGCTCCCACTATCCAAGCCTGCATTAAGGGGCTCATCAGTCACCTCACACCCCTTTGACTGAACCAGTACAACCAAAACATGGGATCATTTTGCCTGCCAAGGCTCTTATACAGCAGCCTAAATACAACACCACCTTCCCATTCCCCTAAATGGAGCTCACAGCAAATTCTAAATAATCAACAAGTGGGGCGCTGTACTGGGCAAAACAAACAGCTTTGGTTTACATCTGCTTAGCAGTAGTTGATGAGCACATAAAAAAAGCAGAAGCAGCAGCCTCAAGTAATTTAGTTTCTGCTATTTAAGGACAAATAGAACAACCCTACAGGACACGTGGGTCTGCAGGATGGAAGGCAGAGCCTGACTCTGAAGTACTGGATGCAGAACATCCTGCAGACCAGAAGGCTGTCCCAAGTGTGGCTGTATCGAGGCTGGAACTCTGGAATGAAGATTGAGGCTTTGACCCCAACTTGGAAGTCTCATTTAGCTACTCCAGTGCTCTCTGATCTAATGATTGCAGATGCCATCTGTGCAACAGCATCAGGCAGGGTGAATTAAGGACAGTTTCATGCAGATTTTCAGCAGTTACTATCCATGAACAGCGGACCAAGGAAAATGCTCACAAATTAAAAGCTGACACCAGACACTATCATGACCATCTCATCTACTCATTGCTGGAAGTCTTTTAGGAGGTCAGGCCTGAGGGGTGGAGAGCTGATACTTACCATCCCATATAGCTGAAGTATCCTGTATCTGAGGCTGCAGAAGAGGAGAAGAAAGTTGTCTAAAAAGATGCTGGCAATGCTCTAAGTAGCGAAGAAAGAATTTCTAGCGCTCAGCCTTGGCTGCAGAGTTTAATTTTAACTGTGTTAAAAATAGAAGCACACGACAGGAACCTTAACTAAAAAATTATAGCAGAGCATTCAGCTGTGGTTTCAGTGCAGCCCCTTTCCACCCTGCTTTGTGGTGTGGTGTTGGGGTTCTGGGATGCTCTTGTGTCTCTTCTGAGCACCCTCTACCTACACTTACACAACCATTGACCTCAGCAGCGCCTTCCCAGGGATTTATGGCCTTGTGTGCATGCTCAGTCTGGAGAGTGTTTGTTTTTTCACACATAAAGAAAAACAAATTAGGTTTTCAGTCAACTCTCTGTTCTCAGACTGAGTAAGGGAGAAGTAATAGCACACTCCTGATTAGTTTGCCCTCATTCCTGGCATCTTCTTAAAATGCTATTTATGGATACTCACACACACTCTGGATTTTGAATCAGGCAGTGGCCACTTAAAACCAAGTTACAGCAGACAGGAGGTCTCCATTTATCAGCCCAAATGCTCAGAAGCTTCCCTGCATTCAGTTGGCTTCAAGTGCAATTTGCCCCCTGTCCCCTCAGAAGCTGCAAATGTGCAGGTAATACACAGACAGAGAGGACTCTATTGATAAAGAGTGCAAGGAATGCAGTAAAATACAAAATCCCTAGTTGTCATGACTTGTAATTTGCTGTGCATTTTTGTGCCCAATGTGATGGCAAATTTAGACTCCATCTTCAAGAGCTGCTGGGCCAAGCACAATCAGTAACTAGGGATGACTGCAGTGGAAACACAAAACCACTGGGAATCACTTCTCTCCTGACTGTACTCCAGCCCACATCCCACATGAGGCTAGACAGCCTGAATTTTAACTCCAATAAAGCAAACTGCAGAAATGCTCAGGTGCCATCATGAGGGAACAAATCTGCAGAAAGAAGGTAGTTTAGTGAGCAACATAGCTATGCATGCTCCCAGTGGAACTGAACCTTCCCTCTAGTACCATCCTAGTCCCAGATCCTTAAGATCTCCTGTAGGCATTTCACAACTGTCTACAGCATTTGCTGACCAGCTGCAGAAATAAGTGGTAAGAGATGCTGACCTTTGGTTTCTCCCCTTTATCTCTGTGGGGGATCCAATTCATGACCCTGTGAATGATTCCCATCTTGCCTGCTGGCTTTGCCCAAGAAAAAGACTGATGACAACTGTGCCGTGTTAACCCATCTCATACACAGGCAGCAAACTAACCCATGCAACATTCCCTGCCTTGTCATTGCAGCCGTTGGAGAAAGACCTCCAAGTCCAGTACTTGGAGCTGCAGAGCTGCACTGCCATGATCCTCACAAGAGCCAACAACTTCACTGTGGGGAGTGCTCCCTCCATGCACAGCCTTTTGTGTAAGCATAAAGCAGAAGTTCTCCCAGCTAGCTGCATCAGCCACAGCTGTAATTGTCTAACCCACTAAGCAGGCGTAATCAACAGTAAGTTGTATTTTAGCTGCTCAAGAGGCCACACTTTCAGGCTGGTCTTAGAGGCTGCTAGATTTTTTCCACACTGAAGCTCAGAAACCAATGTTATGACTTCAGAGATTTGCAAAAGACACTGATCAGTGTTTCTAAACTCCAAATTGGGCTTGGACATCAAGAGCCACGAGTTGTTGGCTCAAGCTGCAGCAAGGGATACTGAGACCCAGAGCCACTCCCTCTCCTTTGAGTTCAAGCTGGCATTTCGTCTGAGCTCTGGCCAAACTGACACAGCAGCACTAAGCTGGACACAGTTCAGTTGTCTCAGATTTGACTCGTCCATGTTATTTTTTGGTCTAAATCCAAGCTAGTTATTTTTAAAGTAGACTGCAATAAAACACAGCTGCTGTGGAATTGGCTTCATCAGAGATGTAGGTTTGCAGGTATTTAGTCCACAGTACGTAATTGTATGCGGGCAGTTTGCTGAAGTGCCAAAGTTGAGAAATGCAGCCTTTGCACAAAAGTTCCATCAGGGCTTTTAGCCCAGAGACTTCAGTCTTAATTTAATCCAGCTGCCACAAGAACCATTATAATCAATGAACAAAAAGAAGACTTGCACAGTCAGCAACAAAACGCCACTTTAAGCACCTACATATTTGAGAATCCAAGTAATGCTCCTTTTCATAAATAAGAGGCTTCCAACTGAGCATGTAACAAATGAAGTACATTGGTGCTGGGCCACGACATGTTTAGAAAAGCTGGGGGCCACTAAAAAAATAAAGTGCATTTAGTCAGAGCAGGACTTTAACCACCAACAAAGTCACAGAAATAGTGCTGCATTCTGTGGCTGTATGTGGTCAGACAGCTGGCACCACCATCATCTTACCCAGTATCTATTTATGCAAGTCTGACACCACCTTCACAAGGAGCAAGTTTTACCCTTCTTTGCACATTTCTGTCCCAAAACATCACACAGCACTGCTGTCCACTTGGACAGGTACTGTAGGACATGGTCATACTCATTTTTCAAATTTGAGCTTTTTTTTTCCTGGTCCCTAATAAATCAGAGCAACACAAACATAAATTTCACACAGAGGGAAGTGCCCCCTGCTACTCTGTGGCATTTTACCTTTGGTTTGCTCATTAATGTAAGCAGCCCAAGTGCCATGTATCCTCCATTTCTGCTGATAATGCTCAAAGAGTGCAAGGAAGAACATTCTCTAATTATCTAAATCAGATCTGGACACAGCAGTATTGTTACTGTACAGTGCCAGAGATATCTGAGTTAAAAGAAAAGAAAGAGGAAAATCCCAGGATTCTACTCATAAACACAGATGCAATTTAAATGTTACAAATGTAATGGGAGCTGTCATAAGAACTGCAGGCATGACATAGCAATTTCAGTTAATACAGCAGAGTAAATTGCTTATTAAATCAAGCCATCCTCAAACAGGAGCTGTGGCTACAAATTCAAATGATACAATGACATAATTTAACTGCAACAAATCACACTGCTCCCATCCTTTTCTTTTCAACACTGAGATTTTAGAGCATCTTAGTGGAGCTAAAAAATCTTCCTGAAGCATGAAACCTTCTGAGAGGCTGAAGCAGAGTGCACAAAAGGGTAGTGAGTGTGTACACACTGTGCTGGATGGTGAACTTCTGTTGGTAAATAGAACTTAACCTCTTGAACTTAAACCCTTGGAGTCTGCTGGATGCTGAAAGTTTGTTTGCAGATGTTTTTCTCTGAAGGACTGAACAGACCACTTGGGTTTTATGCACGGGCCAAAGAGTGGCATCGGTGGTAGGAATGCTGCTCAGGCTTCCTGTCTATCCAGTCCTGCTCCCATTCCAAAGCACAGCCAATCTTAGTAAAAATTACCAAATCACACCTGAAAGGCAAGTGCTTTTGTATCACAGCATGACACCACTGAATTCAGACTTTTTGCAAAATGAACTGGATGCTTGGAAGCATTACCTGTGCCTGCTGGTGGGAGGGACAGTCCATGCCTGATACTGGAGATTTCTCATCTCCACAGAATACAGCTGAAAACAGAAGTTCTCATTTCTGTTTTTCAAAACCAAAGGTAGAAGTTACCAGGAAAAAAAAAAGACAATGCACTTTTCATACCCAGAACTGCAACACCAACAACTTGATCCCATTCAAAATATCATAATATTCTTTAGAGCACACATGAAATATATCAAATTTAAGAAAAATGCCTAGAATAGAATAAAAAAGGTAGTAAACACAGCCAGCAACACGTGAACTGCACCTGACTATACATGTCCAAAGATCAGCACAAGCATGAATGAAACTGCTGAGTGCTTTAGTTCAATTAACAGAAACCATGTGTATGTTTACTGAGACTAATCCAGAAAGCATCCAAAAATGGCCAAAGGTAAAAGAGAATGACTACAAATTTTTGAAGACAAAGTGTTCACTTTATAGGTAGGTTGTAAAAACAAAATAAACAAAAACTAAACCAAACCAAAAACACACACAAACAAAAAGCAGGTTGAAAATGCTGGAAAGATCCCTTGCAATAGCAGAAAAACACACTCCAAGGCTACATAATTGGAAATGTGGCATTCACAGTTTGAAGCATCTAGTAGGAGACTGGAAATTCACTTCGCTATCACTGAGCCACCACCTGCAGTCTTTGGAATAGATGTGCCAAGGCACTTCATTTGGAACAGATGCTGAGCCAATGTACCAAAGAAGGACTGCTCTAGTCACACACCCACCTAAATGTGGGGAAAACCAGATCATAAAGCACTTCCTTGTTCTTGGAAAGAGCAGTATAATGCTGTTGTCCTCCAGGGACTTACAGGCAGGACTACAGCTTGGACCACAAGCACAGGTTTTTTTGGGAAAGGATGTATCATTGGTGAGAGACAGGATAACACATTATCTAACTGGAGGGAAGAAGCTTATTAGAGAAGCATTTGGCTGAAGAGCTTATGCACACAGATGTGATTCATCTCAAAAGATCAACATTTTCAAGCTAAATCACAGGTTCTGCATTTTGAAGGCAGGAAGAGGCAATTCCCACCAACAGTTTTTTGTGCTGGCTGCCAGACATTATACTGCTATTACATCTGAGACACAGCTGCAAGTCTGATCCCACTCAGAAACAAAGCAATGCAAAGGTACACGTATGATCTGCATTTTTACATTCTAAGCCAGGGTCACTGCACTCATCCATCTCTTCCTTTTGGGGAGCTGTCAGACATTTCCCATTGGTGAGGGGACACTGTGCACAAACACAGCTCTGACCTTTCAGCAAGAAGCCTTCCACACAACTCCAGATTTCAAAGGCTGACTTTATCCTACTGTATGTAGAACATAAGCTCTACTAAAACTTATGAGGAAAATCCTCTCCTCTAATTTACAGGTGCATTTATGAGCAGTCCACATTTTAAAATCCTCATGCAGCTTAACAGACCTGCTGTGATGAAACTGCAGTGATTTTGTCCATTTCCTGAAAACACCAGTTAAAATTAACAATCTCAGAAGGAATCCCTTCTACCCAGCAAATAAGGATTTTTAGTTTAGAGTACAAACAAAGGAAGGGAGTGTTCAGGTAGTAATTTACTGCCTTGAGCAATGGCCTGCAGAGTTCTTTATTTTTAAAAAAGTGAAATAATCTTTCTAATTCCTTTTTAAAAAAAGTCCTCAAAAAAAAAAGGGATTAGTTTGCTTCTGCATTTTAGCAATTGTTTCTGAACCACTAAAAGTCAGCTGATCAAACTTTCCTTTTGCTCACATGCAGTTTTTGCAGAAAAGGTGAGAAGCAGAGCAAGCACTGACCCTACAACCATAATGCTAAAACACTTCCAACACACACACTGAACTCCCTCAGGCCAGGCCTGTGAGCACAGCATGGAAGGCAGCAGAAATGAGGGAATAAGGAAAGAACCCACAGTGCCCTAGGACAAGTTGAAAAAAAATTTTAAAAAGAAATCAATCTATCTCATTATCCATTTACATTACAATGCAGGGGTGGGGAGAACTGAAAAAGAAAGAGCTCTCTTCAACCTGGATAACTAATACCTAAGGAAAAACCCCACAGCTTTGGCTTCACTTCCAAGAAAGGTGGTGAGGTGAAAGAGGGGCACGTGGAAGTCAGTAGGTGATTTACAGAATGGTGATGCAGTGGCATCTGAAAAACTAAACAAATCATAAATGAAACCAAACCAGAGAGAGTCAGCTAGGAAGCAACAGGATCCCCAGCCATCATGGAAGTGAAGACTGTGCAGCAAACAGGAAAAGATGGACCCAGAGAAGTTCTGGAGGTGATTTTGTTGAAGGTAGACATTGGTATTTTTTTTTTCCCTTGGAACAGCCTGAAGTGGGCTGGCACAATGAATGCAGACACTTTAATCTATACCTTGTAGATTAAAGGAAGAACTTTTCAGAGCTATCTAAAGGATTTAGGAGCTTAAACTACACTGCACATTCCAGAGGAATTTGATGTGCAATTAATTACACTGTTCTGGAATGTCTTTGGTTTTTGTTTTTAAACTGGTTTCTTCCTTGAAATCTGTGAGAAAATGTGTTTCAAAATCAGAATGTGATTAACTGTAATTCCACATTATGGAATTACAATGAGCAGAAGAACTGACGTATGCAGGTGTTATTTCTGATTTCTGTTTCTTTACATTTTTTGGAGTCATTGTTAGTTTGTACCCTGGGCAAAAGGGTTTATGGCTTTCTTGAACTAAGCCCTCTTTATGTAGCCAACTACAACTCTGGAAGCACAATTATGCAGCTAAGATAAGACAAAATGCAGTGGTGATGCACCAATTCATCACATTTGGGTTCTTCTAATGAAGCCCATTACTCACAGAAGAGAATTTTCTCAAGCAGTTAGTCACCAGCAGACAGCTTTCCCCATTACTCCTTCCTTTTCTGCAGCTGGTGAATAGCCTGGTCCTCCCCTCACCATCCCAGAAATGCAATATTAGTGAAAGTCAACACCTAAATTAAAAGTAAACAAACAGTATTTAACTTTCCCTTAACCCAAAGAAATTAACAATAAAACAGTACACCTTTCATGAGCAAGCAAACCTTTTTCATTTAATAAAAAAGAGACAAAAAAGACAAAAACAGCCTGCTGTCCATTTAACACTATAGAAAGATACTGAGTATCTTTCTTTAGCTTATTAAAACAAGCATACAAATAAACTAGACACTAAAAACAGCTTGCATAGAAACATTTTGTTTTGTACTTTGTGCAAATCTTACTAAATAAGGCATGCTCGCGGGCTTAGGTAGCAATGCAAGAGTTATCAAGGAATGCCGAGGAACCACAAGGAAAATTCCTGGCAGTCTGCAATCCACATCCACTTACACACTTCACTGGACTTCAAAGCCCAACAGCTGATAGCTGCAGATCTGTCTGCAACATAAGGCAATATGGTATGTGTAGGGCCCAGCACCTGCTTCCAGCTACTCGTGGCTTTACTACACATAAGATCACTTGAATTCAGAAAACCTGAGCCAGTAGTTAAAATGGGGGTTTTGGATGTGGATCAGTAAGAACCCGGCTTCAGGGTGAAGCAAGGGAAGAGGCAAAGAGGACAATGACATCAAGAAACACAGCCCTTCACATAACCCCTTCAGGGTTTTGTGCAGATTTTGCATGTCTTTTTATACTGTGAACTTTTCCCATGGGGCAATGCTTTTTCAAGCAAACTTGTCTCCTAACAAGTTATCCAGAAGAGTATTTCTGGAACAGAAAAAGCTAACGTGTTTGTGTCTCTTAGCCAGCCAACATGTGTCTATTGCAGAAATTCAGCAAGAATTAGTGACACTAAAGAGGGATGGCTGTGTAACGAGGAAGGGATGAAGAAGGAAGCTGCAGTAAGAACAGTATCAGAAATCTCAAATAACTTATGTAGCACAGAGGGAAATTGTAAGGCCTAACTGGAATAATATTTTGCCTCCTTCTTTCCCCTCCAAATCAAGTATTTTCAGGAAATATTGAAGTACAACTTCTTTTGAAAGCAGCTTTGCATTAAAAATCTGTTTAAACTCCAAAAGCTCTTCCAAAACACATTTTAAAAACCCAATAATAATAATCTTCAAAATCCCCCAGTATTTTTTAACATAAAATGGAATGTTCTTGGGCTAGAGCTGCCAGCTCCTTCAGGAACTCTGGGAAAAGGGCAGCTGCAAGTATGGCGTTCCTCACGTGTGCAGGAAGGCTGGGATGAGCCAGGCCTTTCTTTCCTTTCTGTCCCAGGAAAGGCTGCAGTACAGCAGGGTAAGCTTCGGGAAGATTCCTTCCTTTCCCTGGGTTGCTGCTGTGATGGACATCACCTAAAGACAGGAGGAGAGGCAGAGGAAAGAAAAAAGACTCTGTATTAAGCACCCAGAGTACTTGTACAGTGTCCAAACCCAGTTTATAAGGATTGTGTCCAGAGCTGTAATTTGCAGTACCCACATCATACAGGGAGATACTCCACTAATCCAGCATTTTAAAGTTCTGTGTGGCCTAGTTCTGTTGCATTTTTTATTACCTATCTTTCTCCAGGTTATATATCATTCAGTTATATCTCTGATGAGAGAAATATGTAGGCAGAAGATGAGTCAAGGGAAAGAGTAATATGGATTTACCTTCTGAAACAGCAGATAATATCCACCTGTCTAGAGCCAGCATGGTTGTCTCCATTTCAACAATACTATGCTCTATCCCTCCCCCAGATGAAACTGTTGTTTTGATTTTTATTGTCCTCTCCCTGTGAATCACTATGTCAATGGGTTTGAGGCTGAGCTATCACATCACCATATGAGTCTGAAGCAGGTTAGAAAGCAAGGGGGAAAAAAAATTTAGGATTGGATTTTTCTGCAGCTATAGGCCCCACTAACTACACTTACTTCCCTGTAAAGCAACTAACCATTAAAAAGAGAGCAAGTGAAAGCCACTGTGTGTTCTGCTATATGATCTCTGCTGCCAGAGTTCAGAGGATCAGAGCTCAAGTATCAGAATGCATGGAATTACAGTGACAGCAGCACTTAAATTTCAATCAATTGCTCCTTGTTTCAACCTGAAGCAGAACTGCCCTTTAATTAGATGATAATTAATTTAGTGAAACTAAAAAGGTGACAAAATCTAATGCTGATGGAAATAAATACTCTACGAATAAAAATTAACCTGTAGAACTCACTGCTACAAGATAGAACTCACTGCTACAAGGTATCATTGAGGCCAACAGCGGAGACAGATGAAGTCCTGTCTAACTTACAAGTGGGATGTTCTGAGATGTATGAGTAAATCATTAAAAAGAAATAAAAGGGCTGTTATGTTAATTCACATACTGAAGACAAGCCCCAAACTGCATTGCTGCCCTCAGAAGGGGTTTCCCTTACATTGCACACAGTTGATGTTAAAGTAACAGTCTCAAGTGATGCCAGCCTTGCTCTGAAACCCCCCAAGGAGCGAGCAGGGGGAGCTGTAAATGAAGGCCTCACTCAATGCTGCACAGCAATCCTCTGTTCAACAGCTCTGCACTTTTGCTCCTTGCCTGTACTTCACCCAAGGCACTGTGGAATTACTCTACTCTTCCAAACACGTGAAAAAAAAAAATTCATCTCAATCATTTAACAGACTCGTACTTTTCTTGAGTTTAAAACACCTTTCCAACTCCAGACTTCTCAATCATTCATGTTGTTATTCTACAAATTTCTACCTACTAGAGACAGAGTACAGGAATTTCTATGCTGTGGGAAAATCTGACTGTGGGAGGAAAAACAACTTAAATTATAGATTACAATGAAAAGATAAAGTTTTAAGCTTCCCCTGAAGATTTTTTCTCAGATTTTCTAATGTCAAAACATTTCATAATTAATATTTTAAGTTTTTTTTAATAGTTTAGGCAATATAACCAAAATGCTACTACACTGTCAAAGCTTTGCTTTTCTTTATACTCTTCCTTTTAAAAAGAATAAAAACTGATACATCTCTAAAAATATTTTTTGTTTAGATTCAACTGCTTGTTTAGAAAAAACCCTGAAAAAACAGAAAGGCACAGAAAGCTGATCTAGGAACTAGAGATTTGGGGTTTTTTTCTTTGATAAGGATTGTTCACTTCTCTCTAGGGTCGGGATGCAATCTGAGTCATACAATTGAAAACTGAGCAAATGAGTACTCTGAAAATTGTTACCAACACACTGAAAGAGGAGCAGCTTGCACATGGAACTACATCGTGACAGCTCTAGATGTGTAACCAGAGCCCAAGCTGCTGTGGAAGAAACCACACACTACTGCAAGCAAAAAAGAACAAATTGTACCACTTCTGTTCAAAAACCTTCAGAGACCAACACTGTGAAGTGAGAGAAAATTCTCTATAATGTTTTGGTTTTACATTTGTCTTCTTCACTACCTCTGGCTTCAGGTTTTCATATGTGAATTCTGAAGGAGGCTGGCTATGCTCAGACCTGCAGAGAACACAGGGTTTATTCACCACTTATTTTCAGAGGAAAAATCCCTCAGAGAGCAACCAATATGTCTGACAGACAGAGGTGGTGTTCAAGCTAATGCAGAGTTCATGGGGAGTTCCCAATCTGTCGTTTGGTTTTGGTTTGGTGTTTTTTGTTTTTCATTTACAATTATTGCAGCTGTTCCTACCTTGCATTTTTTAATCAATATAATGAACTACTGGTTGATGGGCTACTGAACCAACTCTCCTCCCAGACTACAGTTTGATGACTTGCATCATTAGTCCTGTAGGGAACCAAGTCTGCAGTTATCCTGACATTTACTTACTCTCCAGTTATTTGTTCTTTGCAGAAGTTGCCACTATACAGAAGAAAGTGTACTAACAGGGTGACTAAGCAGCCTTGTTTCCAATTCCTAAATAATGACCAGTATGAGTCAACCTGGCAAATTCTGAAGCTCACAGAAGAAAACTGACGTAAAACAGGAAGTATAAATAAATGTCATTGGGAATGCATTATGTGAAAGTTCTTATTGCTAGCACCTGAGGAAAAAAAGGACTCTGAATATTGCCTTCTATTCTCATCTCCCACATGCTGCCTACAAGGCCATCGAACTATTAGGCTTTCTATTCTATGGCACCAAAATGCAGAGCCTAAAATGCTGCTGACATGTGCAGTACACAGCTTTTTTACAGCAGACCAACTCTATGGGAAGCAGCCTTAGCAAGATCATAATTTTACAGACTAGATGTACTGCAAACATCAGAAACACATACTATGCTGACTACAAACTAGGTAGATTATTCTTCAGAGTCTTGAAAAAAGAAAACACAATTAAAATGGCACATAAACAATCCTGATTTCCACACCTCTGGATGCAAGAAAATGCAAGAAAAGCAAGAAAAGCACCAACATCTTCACAGAAGTGTGGGCAGAGTGGGTGATTATTAATGACTCCCAAAGATGAGTAAGCACACACCTGTAAATGCAGCCTCTCTTGAACCCTCTTGCAGTCAGCTCTTCATGACTCATCAAATTTGACATCTTCCCATCGTGTGGCAAGTTGGCTTTTAAGAGAAGCTTGCATCCAACATTGCCCACTCAGCAGCAAGCTGAGAACAAGCATGTCCTCAGGGCAGGGCTTCAGTTCTACCCATTGCCTGCCTGTGTCTGGAAGGTTCTTATTTGGCAGCTAAGACTTCATTTTGTTTATTTTTACTAGCTTGCCCCACAGTGGTAAAAATAAGTACAGGTAACAGTAAAGACAGGTGCAGTGTGCACTGTGCTTGAGAGGCAGCAGATGTTTACAGAGTCCCCTGCAAAGCTGGCTTGGTGGGGTGATACCTGTCTAACTCTCCACTGCTCATAGACAAACACCTTTTGGGTTTTTTCTGTTTGTTTTGCTTTGCTTGTCGTACAAGAAAGATACTAGCCAGAAAACTTTCAGTGTCTTATCTCCTTCAGTGGTAGCCCAAACCATGACACCAAGCATTATTCAACAGTTGCAGAAACCAGTTCATCCTGGACTTCTGTCCTCTCTAACATTTATCAAAAAGAAAACCAATGACCTAGCTGAAGGTCAGGCTAAAAATAAAATGAAGCCATGCACATATGCCACCTCACCTCATGCTTTGAAAGTGAGTTTGTTTATTGACAGCAAGCCAAGAACTGATTTTGTTACTTCTTTAAACCGACGTTTTATATGCCAAATAAAAACTTGTAAATAGCAAAGAATATCCACATAGACCCATACACTGTGGTCTACTGAGCATCATCACTTTGAAGTCAGAAGGATACAGCTGGCTAATGACATTCACAACACACGACAGCTTTTAATCATCTGGAGAAAAGGACAGGGGTAACTGGTAAGTCATTCCACCAGCCCTCCTCTGAGCGTGCTTATCATTTACCTTTGGTGAGCAATTCTTCTGCAGCATCAGACATGTCCACACGAAAAAGCAGGTACTGTTGGGCCTCCAGGAGAAGACCTGGGAAGTCTTTTTCAACGGAAGCAAAATGTTCAATCTTATTTTTCACAGATGCCAGCACCTGCCAAAACAACAGTAACAATTACTTCTTTCTCCTTTGCTCCCAGTCCAGTCACAGACTGAATATTCAGGCTTTCTCTACCTGCATTAAAAATAGAATTCCGACAAAAGCTATGGTCATACAGAGTTTCCAGTTCTTTGCACAAATGTAATTAAAACATGGAAATGAAATAAGAAGCTCTCAGACAGGTAGGAAAGCTCCATGTGAAAGTGAAAGGAGCTAATGTAAGGCTTAAGGACTTCTCCTTTGCTCCCAGTGCAGCCACAGACTGAATATTCAGGCTTTCTCCACCTGCATTAAAATAGAATTCCGACAAAAGCTATGGTCATACAGAGTTTCCAGTTCTTTGCACAAATGTAATTAAAACATGGAAATGAAATAAGAAGCTCTCAGACAGGTAGGAAAGCTCCATGTGAAAGTGAAAGGAGCTAATGTAAGGCTTAAGGAGACACTAAAGACACTGCTCCAGTAGGCATGGCTAACACCTGTGGTAAGTACCTGATAGAGTGAGCGCACGCTGGGCTGAAACACCATGTTGGTGTTGAGCAGAAAGGAGCGAAGAAGCGGCTGTGGATAACTTGCCAGCTGAGTAATAATCCCAATAAGCAGCAAATTTACATGCAAGGAATTCTCCAGCATGTTCTCCAGCTTCGACAACACTACACTGATGAATGGTCCTGCAAGAAAAAAAGAAGGAATCAATGTTTTGTTTCCACAGAAGAAAATCCCCAAGATCCAGGAAAAAGGCATTTAAAGGGAATTTTGACCATTATAACCAACCAAATTAGCCCTCCCACACAGTAATTAAAGACAGCAGGGAGAAAACCCAAACTGTAGCTGAACACAGAACGCAGACATAACAGAGGTGTTGAAAGCTTTTGTGGTTAGCAGCACATTTGCTACCTAGCCAACCAGTTTACATTAATGGCATATTTAACATGCATAAGTATTCCACTTGCATGTGCCAATAAGGATTTAACCTAGGACATTACAGTCTACCATTCTATTCCCCTTGAATAAACTGGAAGGGTACTACTAGTTTTAATGCAAATAGAATCTGCTCTTTTGACCCTTCCTGTGCCTTATTTCTATGTACGGACTCAGCAAAATGAATTATTGCTAGCTTTCTTGCTCTATCAAAAAACTGGTGTTCTAAAAAAAAAAAGACTGAAAATGCTATTCTAAACATAAAAATCAAGCTGTGATAGTTCCCACCACAAGAAAAGGCATCTTCAGTACACTAAACAGTCACACAAAGCAGGGAAGACATTAAACAGATTTATAAGCATAATTGCTGGTAGACATAGGCGTTATTATAGAAATGTCACCAATAAATAATAGCTTTAGTTTGTGTATTCTTGCTGAAGGACAGCCACTGAACTACAGAAGCATTTACCATGAAGTACATAAACCCTTCGTGCTCAAGCTTAAGAGACCTTTGCAATGCTGAGAATAACTTCACCCAAATACCACCCTGTTGGACCACATAGCTAGGGAGATGCTTGAGGCAGCCAGTACAAGGGACCTACTCACAAGTACTGTCCTTTGTCCCACCCACAGTCCCACCACACTATTCCAGTTGCATAAGAGCTAGGAAAACCATGCAGAAGAATCCCTGGATGATTAGCATGTTATCTTTGAATACCCCACCCTCAAACCTGGCAAAAGATATATGCCATGGGCATTTCTAGGATGAAGCAGGTGGCCATAATCCAACACCATTCCAGCTTCACTCAGCTTGCACATGGCTGCCATTTGAGCTGGCTGGGCACAGGCACAGCCCTGTTCAATGTGCCTGCCAGAAACTGCAGCAGAGGCTAAGGCACTTCTGGCCCAGAGCAACAGGAAGGATCAGACGAGGAGTGCCCCTGCTGCCATTCCTTAACAGAGCTCCACTAAAGGCTGGAATCTGTCGTGCCTTGCAGCAACTGTGAGCACAAAGCCAGCACTCCTTCCAGACTCATCTCTCAGGGCTAATGCTGGCACAGCTCTGCCCACAAGAGGAAAGGTGGGAGGGCCAGTGTTGACGAGGCTTCAGGAGGCTGCTGCCTTTCAGCCACCACCACAGCCATCACAGCCCGGACACCCAGTGAAGCAGCCCCAAACATTTTTGCTGAGATACAGTTTCTTCTGTCCCAACATAACCTATCCAGTTCACGGTGCCATTTTCACAGAGCTCCTGAGGGGAGCTCTACTGTATCAAAAAGGATGGCAGAAGGAGCTGAGATGTGTCACTGTTTCTCTTCTCTAGGTAACACTTCAAAGCTGAGTAGGTAAAGCTGAAGCTGTAAGGGAGGTTACAAAATACTTTTTTATTTTTTTAAAAAGTGATAGCATGACTTTCACTCCCAAGAATTTATTGAAATGACAACCAGAGGATGTAAGCAGAGTTTAGGAGCCTTGTAAGAAACAGGGTAACTGGATGAGAAGTCAAAAAATTACTCCTTTCGTGGCCATGAAGTCAAGCACTGATATATGGAGAGGGAGGAAAATACAAATTCCTGTTCCTGAACACCACAAGTGAAAATAGGGATAAGAGTATTTAATGCTTAATGTGGATACGAGACATTGAGAAGGAATTTTCTTCACAGATCCATAGGCCTGAGGAGAGCATTTTTGCATTGCTGATACTTACAGGCTGTGGAAAACTTCTGTCAGAGAGAGGCCTCATCCCTTAATGCCATCCCAAAACAGTAAAAGCAACCTAAAAACTTTATCAAACACATCTACAAACATAATACAGCATCCCAAATTAGATACAGAATCATAGAATGGTTTGGGTTGGAAGGGACCTCAAAGACTATCTAGTTCCAAGCTCCCTGTCCTGGGCAGGAACACCTTCCATTAGACCCGGCTGCTATCTTTGAAAGGCCCTGCAATTTTAACATTTCCAAGGTGGTGTTGTGAGTACCTCCTTACATGCAATCACTAAGATCTTCATTAAAGCCAGGTAAGGAGTCTAAGAGTAAAACACACTGTAGATGGGTAGCAAACATCTAGGCTTACTGTGCTTAGCTTTATATCTTCATTTTCCTCAGTTCTGAGGTTTTCGTGGGTTTGGGTGAGGAGTGGGTTTTTGAAAATGAACAAATGAAGAGAGGGACTAGAATGAGAGACAGAGAGAACATTTTTGAGCTACATTTGACAGCAGATAATATGAAACAAATATCTGGATACAATTCACTTCTAGTACAAGGAAATTGCCACCACAGCAAAAATAGCAAATTAGTGGAAAAACAGACTGGATTTTTCTATTAAGAAACAGTGACAAGCATTCTGGCCACAGCTGACTAGAAAGGACTGCTTTTCAATGAACATACATTTTCCCCCTCCAAATGAATGAGAAGCCATCTTATAGAGGTTTTTTGTTGGGTGAGGAAACCTAGTACATGATTATTTTTTATTATTTGCATTACTCTGGTATCTAGGAGACCTAATTAAAGACCAGGAGCCTGCAGTGCAAGGAGCTGCAAAAATACAGATCAAAAGCCCACTTTGACCTCCAGCAGTAATGCCATTCCTGAATAGCTTGGACAGTCAGCAGAGAGCAATCTTAAATTGCTGCCTGGCACTAGACAGAAAAGCATGCCAACAGCGAGGGCAGACCTGACACTGGAGAACAGGATGTCAGGGCAGAGCAGGATGACAGGCACGTACAGACATGGCACCAGTGCTGACACCTTCTGCTACAATGTGGAATAGCAGAGAGAGGAAAAATGGCACTGCGATGTTGCATCCATCCCATCAGAGATGAAAGCTGGCAGAAAAATTACTTACTTGGGGTCTGTAAATTAAAACAGCTACTCTCAACACCTTTCAACTGAAAAAGCCTCCACTGGTGTGACAGAGTTCTCACATACAAACAACATAACCCCTGCTCAATGTTCTAAACAATAACCTAGAAAAAACCTGAAACACTACTATTTGCTTTCACCACACTCTCAGATGACTCTGTTGTATTTTCCCATTGGATCTCTCACTCTCCTTGGAGTGGTTTCAGCTATTTAGGCTATACCCTTGTTTAGTGCCAGGACTCTTCCTTGCTCTATGCTTGCATTGTGTGCCACAGTGTGATCTCATTGGGCCCCCTTTAATCACCATGCCTTCTTATATTTGTTATGTATGTAATTAACAGGACATTCCACCTGTAAATGGAGCACTCTGGCTCCTTGGAGAGTGCTTGGGTGAGACATCCTCCTTTGGTCCAAAGGGAGGTGATACGCTCTCTGCAGAAGGGGTATCTGCTGAGAAATTCTCAAAGTCCTCCTCTTCTTCTGCTGGAGAGACAGGATCAGGAGCATCCAACTTCTGCTCCTCCATGCTTGCACTGTTTGGAACCAGTTCCTTAATAATTCTGTCATACTGTGCAATGAAATCCTCACCATCTGTGCTCAGCAGTTTTACACTTAAGTTACAATCTGCCTCCTGAGAAGAAATCTTTAACTCTAAGTCTGGCTGTGGATCAATCTCAGTCATTTTCTGGTTTATTTGTTCTCTCATTACACCTTTAGTTGAGCTTGAATTTCTCTTACTGTGCTCATCCAAGTCCATTTCCAACTGGGTCTTTGCAAGAGACCCATTGACTACAGTCTGGCTCTGCACCTTGTGTTCTCTGGCTACATTTAAAGCTTTCTCCTTGGAGCTGTCATCATCTTGAGTATCCTTCTGGGCACATAACCTGTAAACCATAATATCATCCTGAAAGTCTGACTCCTCTATGTAAGAGCCTTTGACGAGCATAATGGCATTTTTTTTCATTTCCTGAATGTGTTTTGGTGGCTCTGCAGGTGGCTGCATTTCTGTGCTTCCCAAATCATCATACGGTTGTGGCGAGCTCACATTAGAACCAGGAGAAATCCCTGTGTCATAGCTATCATCCCATTCTAGCTCCAGCTGCATCTTCTCACTGAATGGAGTTGCTCGAGCAGAGCTACACGTGCTAGGTGTCCTTTGCTGGAGCCGAAACATGGGGTGCTCCACATCCGTACTGTTCTCCTCTGCAAGCGTCTGGATAAAGGTGTCTGGATCGGGATTTACTCCATCATACAAGGCAGACCAAACCTTACAATCTTTCATGCACTGGATGATGGCTTCTTGAGCTTCCCCCAGGTACTGCAAGTAGCTGATGTCCACAGCCCTTCCATATTCCACAATGCAAGCAGATTCAGAAGAGTGTCTATCAGGATCTGGAAGTAAAGAAGATATATCAAGAGTAGTACCTCAAATTTTCTCCAGCAAGGTATCCACTAAGATGTTGCAGGGAGAGTCTTTAACCCTAACAATCCAACAAGGCAGGAAGACCAAAGCACAACAACTGAGATTTGCTCACATAAACACAACTTTTTTCTATCACAAAGATAGAGCTGTAACTCAAGATTTCTATGAGCCTGCATTCAAACCTTAATGCAGCAACCATTCTGAAGCAGCCAGAGTTGCTTCCATGCATCAGTACACTATTGTCATGAATACATATTGAAGCTGGATAGCTGTTAAAACAAGGTTTTGATAGACCTGGACATAAGGAAGGAATTAAACAAACTTTCTACTCCAGGCTTGCCCAGTTTATTGTTTCCCACTGCATTTCCTTCCCCTTCTATTCCTCCACAATTCCTCCCATAAGGTGCTACCAGATCAAACACAATCAATGATTTTGTCTTCCCCTGAGCACCAATTACCTTTAGTTAGTGCTGGTTTTGTCCAGAGAATATAGTCTTTTCCTTGGCTTTCAAGTGTCAAAGTGATTCCGGTGGAGCAGCAGAGAGGTGTCAGGGCCAGCAGTTTTGCAGCAGATACAGAGTAGCAGTCTCTCTCTTTCACAGCCCGCCGCTGGCTCAGCATCATGTGGTTGCACGGGATCAGATACCTGAAACAGCAGCACCCAGCATCACTTATCCTTTCATGTTAGAGAGAGCAACAACACAGAGAATTCCCTTCCCACCTTCTGCCTTCTCAAAAAACAGCAATATTAATGTTTACATGGATCAATTTTCTAAACCTCTGAAGAGCATGAAACCATGACTCTTTATATTGTGATGCTTGGTTTGATAAGGAGCTGTCAAGATGAGCAGAGATAGGAGACAGTGGCATCAGAATAGGGAATCCTTTGCAGGTCAGAGCAAACCTGTTGTAAGAAAGTATGGAGGAAGTGTGGGATGGGCAGATGTCAAAGGCCAGCAGAATGGTTTGGTCTGGCTATGAATGCATTCTGTCTCAGAATCCTCAATTTATTTGTTTTCTGGGAAATCCAGAGAGGCAGTTTGCCAGGTGAGCAGTCAGAAAGAAAAGGAGGGAAGGGTCATCCAAGCATTTTACTGCAATGCATCAAGACTGAGCTCTTAGGCAGAGGAGGAAGAAACTAGAGGAAGCTAAGGAACAGAGAAAGCAGTCTCATGTTGAACTTCTTTAGAGCACTTTGGTTTTCACTTTTTGAAAGCACTTTTGTAAGAGCCTCAGTGATAACTGCACCAACGATCTGCCATTTAAAATACAAAGAAATTCTAAAGGATTTCCTAAATAAACAAAAAGATCAACCACAGCACTCTAATGCTGGACTGGTGATGTACTTGTGTTTACAGAGGTCCTAGCAGTATTTCCAGGCACCACTGCCAGATCTAATGGGAATTTCACCTTAATGCCGATGTGTGAGGGGACAGACAGTATCTGGAAAATTCATGTGATCGGCAATTCTAAAAGCCCAAGTCAGATAGACCAATATTTCCAAATAAATAACCAGTTCTCATCTAATAAACATACCCAAATTATAAGTATTTTGAAGTAATGTATAGAATCACAAATAAAAACCAAAAATTATCACTGCATTTAGTACATTACTTAATCTACCTAGAATAGTGCAGGAACATGGAAGTATTCTCATTGAGTGAGGAATGAAAAGAGTTGGAAACATGAAGGGTAGGAGCTGCAAACAGTATATAGGTCTGTATCGCAGTGCATAATACACTAGAGAAAACATGCAGGAGGGAAGAATTATGCATTTAGAAGCAGGGAATAAGGACTTCGGAGGTGATAAATATATTCTTAGCTTCTCTCACTTTTATAGAAATAAATCACAAGAAAAATCTCTTGCTCTGGAGATCTCAGGACGTAAATCAAACCTCATCAGGTCTGGTAGACTTTTGTTAGGACTATAAATATTGTTATCTCCGTAGTTACTTGGATTTCTGCTCTCTTGGAGAACTCCCACCCAGCTCTGCATCCACAGAGAGAGACCATACGTCCCAGAGTTAGCATGAAGAATGGGAAAAAGAGTTTGGGCTTTACCTTAAAACTAGCTGTAACATCACATCTTCACAATGCAAGCCAATGAGCGTTCTGAACAGCGCCAAGGAGACCACACAGAGCTGGAAAATGATAAACATTGTCAGCTTTTGATCTGGAAATTGTATCTTTCCAATCTTCCTTGCATACTACATTACAATATGGTTCTGCCAGAACATCATGATTTATAAGACACTCTCAGAATGATATTTCATTTAGTCAGCGCCCCATGAGATTTTTTTTTTCAAGTTGTCTAGGGCTATACATGTAATATGTTACATTTTAACAAAA
This sequence comes from Passer montanus, assembly GCF_014805655.1. NCBI lineage: Eukaryota > Metazoa > Chordata > Aves > Passeriformes > Passeridae > Passer > Passer montanus. Next base: position 772,466 of record NW_024360941.1, on the reverse strand, counting down.
TACAATCCTAAACAGAATTTTCCTTCAAATAAGCTACTAAAAAAATCGATCTTAAATATTATTCAAATGTATTAATTTAAGTTGACTTAGCATGAACTGAATGCTGTAACTTCCAATAGAGTGTTTTAGTTTTTACCTCTAACACAGAAGTTGAACCAATTAAAGGTCTTTTCTGAAAGAAAAGTTATAAATCACTTCAGGTTTCTGTTGCTTTAGGTATAAGGAATTATTAGTTTTCTGCACATTAAGAAGCTGAATGGTTGAAGAGCTTCACAACAAGCCTTTGGAAGAAGTCAGATTCTTGCACAAAAGGTGTGTTTTCACTGGAAGGGATGTAAGAGGAAAGCAGATTTCCTATTTTTCTCCTATGAAATTTACGAGGAGTCTAGTATAACTTTTCTTCATGACATGAAACTTCAAATACACCTGCTGCTGCCTCAAATTATCCCATATTTAAGAAATTTAAGTTTACAGGGAAACAGTAATCATTAGTCTTTGCAAATCTGGAATCTTCTGAATAACTAAATCCAAGTCTATTTTTGTACTGTGTAAAAACATAAGGTTTAAAATACATTCAAGAAACAAAGAGGATAGTATTTCTACAAGTCCTTTCAGGCACCTGTCTCTAAATAAATTTAACTCTGTGAATTATTAATTAGTATTTTCATCAATAGTAATGTACACAGCTTTTGTGCTATGTTTGCACTTGGCTGAGCTATACTGCAGAAAACTCCTTTAGCATCACAGAACCACTTTGGCTGAGATCCTGAGCTGCTCAGGGCTGCAGAATTCTTTACAATTCCCATCTCGTTTGCCTATGGAATAGTAATTAATGATCAGCAGAGACAACAGCATTTGCATTTTTGTTGACAGAACTGTTTCAGTTTTCAGAGTTAATCCATCATAGAGATGCACTAACAGCAGCATATATATTGATATTTGCATGCACTTACATTTCAAAACAATTTTCAGATGAACCTACTGTCCCTAATACACAAATTTAATGCATATGCTGGTGTTCTGGCTTCTCTAAAACATTACTGCACATTCTTAGCATTCACTTGCACTAAAACAGTATTCCCAATTTCAGCCATGAAGCTCTGCATCACCCAAGAGTCAGCCAAGGCTGCCAGTCAAGCTAGGCTCACTCAAGTAGTCCAGTGCAACAAGTAGTCATTTTCTCATCCAGAAGATCCAACTGTTGGCAAAGGTAACTACTCTCTCTCCAGCAGGCAGCCCTCCAGCCACTGTGCTGCACTGTGCCCATGCTGAGAAGGGGCTCAGCACAAGCCTGAGATAAACCCTACTGCACAAGGGAATGAAGGCAAAGAGAAGAAGCAGCAGCCTCATCACTTGAACAGGAAATCATGCTCTTTTAATCAAATAAAGCAGACAACATCATAGTTAAGTAAACATGTCACAGAAATACAGACTATAGATTCCTGAGAAATACATCAGTGAGATCGCAGTTAACAACTGGGATCCATTTGGAGATTTCCTTAGAGGGCTCCCATTGTTTCCCCAGACAGACATTTGAAAATGCTTGCTGCTTGGCAAAGCTCCAAAGATCAGAAATGCTCCTCACCACAAGTATATTTATGAGTCCCAGGGAGAGCTATCTATGGTAGCAGTAACCCAGCACTGGTCAGAAGAAAAATGCTTCCAAATTTACCTTTTATCTTCCAAAAGGATTCAGACTTTCAGAAGCTCTCATTACCTCTATCCCATTTCCTACATGTGAACCCACCTCACAGGTTTATTAGCTTTGCATAGTGGTTGCTAAATGTCAAAACACACACACAAAACTCAGAGGGTGGAGATATCATATCATTGGGTGGAGGGGAGAAAACTCCTAGCTAAACAAGTACCCAACCGTAATATATGAAATCTCCCCCTTAAACATTGAACCTACATCCATGCTGAGTTCCTGAACTTCCTTTCTGCTTGTCTTACCCGGAATGGTGTGTTGATTCTGCTGGTAAGTGTATCCAGGATATGAACATTCTCATGTCGGTGCAGCAAAATAAAGCGGAGGAAAATCTTGAGGAGGGCTGGCTCCGAAACGCTGCGCAAGAAGAGATCCAGGTACGCAGTCGTAGTCATCACTTCCTCCACAGTCACCTGTAAGCAAAAGTAATGCAAATACTGCAAACACAAACATACTGCACACACAAAATATCCACCCACCCATCCTCTGCAATGGTACATCCAGCAAAGCTCTCCATCCATTACGCTGCCACAAAAACACTGAGTCTTCACTCTTAAACTGGCCTCACAAGCATTCTGAACATATTTCCTACCTGTCTTGCATCCCCAGGAAAACCATCCTCCCCCATACTGACACCCCAGATCTCACACATAGTGAAAATCAAAGGACCAAATCATGCTAGAAGATCCCCAACACCTTTCTGCGCATGTCATCTCCTTTGCATCATACTTCTGTTGTCCCTCAGAAGCATTTTCAGATGTTGTGAATGCCTGAATCTACCACTTAATAAAAAATAAATGCCAGAGCAGAATCAAAGCACAGTACAAAGCCATGGTCGTGCAGCTTTAAAGAGAAAATTCCCATAGATATCCAGAATTTTGTCATGATTTTCCTTCTTTTTATTTTACCACAGCACAATTTCTCATTTCACTCAATTTTTAAAAGGAGTATGTATACAAATATATTCACACATAGAGCCCAACCCAAAATCAGTAGTCACTACTGACTATTAGTAGATCAAAATAGAATTCATGATCCATGTGACATTTGCATACCATAACCCACGCTGCTCTGCTTATTGCAATCCCTTGGAGATTATCTATTCACAGAACACACTGGCAAAGCACAGAAAATTCCAAAGCCCACCTCTGCACCATGTACTGCTCTTGCACAGTCAGCATTTTTTAAATAGTTACCCAGGAATCTAATAAGCTTAAGTGCACAAAGATAAACCCTTAAATACAAGAATCTGTCTATATGAAAGGAAGTATTAAACATCTTTTGTTTATCAAACTTAGCTGGATAAATGAAAAGACTGATTTTATTAAAAAAATCAAAGCTGTCACTTAAGACCTAAGAGGATTTAGAAAATACTCAGAAGGGCAACGTTTACGTAACATGCTGTAAATATTAAAATCCCTGTTCCATTATGCTGCATGTTAGCCATGTACACAGTAATGTCATGATGCAAACATTCTCTTTAAAGCATTTAGGATCACAAGCTGCTTCTGGGTGGTTACACAGAACATAGGAATGGAGTACACAGCCTGCAGACCTTATGGAGAGAGAAGCTCTAAAGCTAAGGTCATTGAATCACTCTCAGTCTGAGGCTTTATTCTAGCACTCAGCTACACCATCATTAATACAGTGGGATACTAGCTCATTTTGGCATTAGAAACAAAGCACCAGTGAAGCAGCAACAGTCAAATTTTTCATCAGGAAACAGAAGCAGCCTAGCTCCAATCAGAACCTTTTTTTTCTTGGAAGAGGTTTGAGGAATTGTTGTGTAAAAAGGAATAGCCTTCTGGTGAAAGTTAGTGTCTGTTGTTTTCTCTTGCCTTTTTTTTTTTTTTTTGCCTTTTTTTATAGCAATGAGTGGTAAAAAGCAAAGCCCAAGAAATCCATCATGTGACATCACTATGACACCATACAGCTCATGGACAAGTTTAAACTCTCTGCCAAGGAAAGCCAGACAGAAGTAATGCATCCTTACGTCTCCATGTCACTTCTTCATCCCTTATGGGGAAAAGGAAGCACGTTCTTGGCTGTCAGTTTCACCAATGTTTGCTGACAGAATGTATATTTATCAAATACTGCAGCTGTACATGAAAGCATGAAAAGCCAGCAGATTCACAAGGGCAGCGACCTTTCTCTAAAACCCACACTCTTTGGACAACTCATCCTACAATTTCTATCGGTGGGAAAAACCCACATGCTTTTCAAAGTGAGTATCATGAATGAAACAAAGAGCAGCAGCAGAAGAAAGCCAGCTGGAGAGCAGCTTAGAAAAGAAATGTTACATTCTGAGAGCGTGTTCAGTGCTCCTAAAATCTTGGGCACTAGACAAAAAATAAAATCATGTTTAATAGCCAAAACTTCACTGATACCACTAAGCAGAGCTAGAAGAACCAACCAACGACTACTGAAGCCCAAATAGTTCATAAAGGAGTTACTTGTGATCTTGTTAAATGCTGTTTTTTTTAAAAGAGGGGGTTTTGTGAAGGGTACCACATTGCACTTAATTTTTTTTTTCCTTGGGAAAAAAGTTGGTGAATCTGATTAAACATTTTCCAAGAAGGAGACAAGATGACTGAGTTTTATCAAGATGTACATGGATTTGTCAGAATATTTGTAAATTTTCAGTGAAAATGCACTGCCTGGTCTTCAACACTGCTTCATATTTCCTCTAGTAAATAGTCTGTTTTGCAGGGTCACTGTGCCACACTCAAAGCAGGCACATTAGAGTTGCACAAGCAATTTTTATGCTATCATGTTCTAGAAGTTCTTGTGTTCTCTCAGTGTACATTTGTGTGCAACTTGTCCCTACAAACCAGCAAGGAGACCAACCTTCTGTTTCCTTGCCAGGGCAAATCAAACAAAAATATTGCTGTTGGGCACTTAAATGCAAGCAAGGTATGCAGCTTAGGAAAAAGATGGATTAACCTGGCAAGGAGATGTCTGCACTTTTACAATTACTGTATCTTATTTTGCCATCTTGCATTCTGTGTTTGCTTCTCCCTTTTAGCATATCTGATGGTGAGTGCAACTTCTGAAGATTCAAACCACCTAGAGAAGTATTCAAGAAAGCCAATTTTAACTCCACGAGGCTTATTTTCCTTTTACTCTATGGAATACATTAGTCTGCTCTGATTGAGCCTCTGGAGAGCGGACTCTTTTTGCAATTAACTAGAGAAGGACGCTGGAGAAATCAGTTAGATGAGGCTAAACCCAGCCCTGGCAAAAATCCTTTTAACTCTGCACACCTTCTCTACAGAGTGCATCATACATAAAACATGGAATGTTGAAAGTGAGACTGGTTCAATTTGTGCAGTTATTATTGAAGATCTCTGTTTTCTACGAAACCAAAGCCACGCTATTAAGCTTCATTCAGTCTACCTGCTGGCTGTCTCTTCTTAAACAAATGTCTCGTGAGACAGATTTGGGGGAAAAGGGAAATCATTTCTAATAAATTCAAATCAGTACTCAGATAAACAACAAAGGAACAAACCTTCCCAGAGAACTAAACAGGCGCTACCCATATCAAGGATGTCCACTACAGTCAAATGCTGAGGCAGTTCTACAAAAATTGTCATTTTAAACATTGATTACAGTATCATTTCCCCAAGTAAGCTTTTAGTTACTAGCCCTCGGAAATTAAAATCTCTGAAAAGATGATAAATAGCAAGCCAAAACTTACAAAAATCTTATATTTAGTTTGAAAATTCTTCACCTTTGGTAATTCAAATGTCAAGAAAAATACTGTAACAAAGGAAGAATAATAAAATGAAGACATGGGTTTCTAGAAAAAGCCCTTGTTAAGTAATTAAGTTTCAAGTTTGTTTTTGATAAATTTTTATTAAATTTTTATTAAATTTCAAGCTATGTTATGATACTACTTTTTTCATAAAGGTATTTCAGCAATAATAAAATCCACCACTTGCTCAACAGCAAAACCAGAAACCCACCAGTAGCATCCCTAGCATTAGATTCTTTCTGTTAATGGCAGAAACCAGGGATATCTCTGCTCTGAAAATAAAACTACAGGATTAAAAATAAATAGAAAACAAACAAAAAAATTAATTTCCATTGCATTAATCAGAACTACTCTACCATTTTTATTCTAATTACCCACAAACATAACAGCTAAAGTTGCTGGATTTTTTTTTCAATATAAATATAAAGTGTCTATCTAAAAATATCATTTTAAAAAGCCTCATCCATATGTTTTTCTATACAAAACCAGCTGTTACAGATCTTTTTCTGAGACGTAAACTGCAACAAAAAAGACTAGCTGAGAGTCTTCATGGCCAGACAGATACTTGACTGGAGATTATTGAAAAGACCAGGCCACTTTTAGCCATGTAATACCCTTCTATAATTATGTAATAATTTTTGTCAAATCTTTCCTTGCCTCCTCTGATGACTGATTAGATGGTGAGGCAGAGCACTGTAAAGGGATCCAGCTTTTACAAGTTACTCTGCCAAGTAATAGCAAAGAGCTAGAAATTACTGTCAGTGCAAGTTCAGTTTAATATATTACACTCACTGTGTTAGACCAATCACATGGATTCTTTACTACTGGCCATTTTCCCTTGGGAATCACACATATATTTTCTAATTTACAGCTTCATGCCCACTTAAATGAATATGCCTACATGATTCCTCCTTTCCATCACATATCCCTTCTTATAAGGGCTTCATATTGCCCATGAAAAGACCACAATTGTTCTTATTTGAGCTTATCCTCTGGATCCATTCACAAGCAGTTTTAGCCTGAATAAGTTCACCTCACTGATAAAAAAATCCAACCATTTCCAGTCTCGTCTATTAATTTTCAACTTCTTGCCCCCTATTCATACAGGCAGAAGGGTTCATGCTGCACAATGAATCGGGTCAGGAAATTGATTCAGATCAAAAATATTCAGAAATAAAGGTGAGTTTTAACCCCAATCAGTTTCAAGTACAAACAGCTGTCCTAGCAAAAGAAAGGGACAAGCAGGGTCAGGGACAGAGGATGTTTGTCCTCTGGGGGGACCAGAAAACACAAACTGTTTCAGCTTCCTTCTTCATCTTACATTTATAAAATGCTTCAGTCTATACCAGGTTAAAATTCAATTGAACTGCATGGCTGAAGCAAGCAGTAGGGGCACATTTACATATATCCATACCATAGCTGGTAAAATTAAGTTTTGCAGCTACTAATGGGCTTCTGCAAAGCACAAAGCTATTCGAAGTTTTCCAGTGACACTTGGTTTACATGTTTTTACAGCAGCTGTCCAAATGCTTTTCAGTAAGGGGAAGGATGGTATTATTCCTAAATGGGAACTGACAGTCTTGTAGGATATTTATAAAGATGCTCCTTCTAATCTGTAGAGTATAATTTACAGGTCATTTCCCCCTAGCTGAGCTATGTAATCATCAAGCAAGTATTACTGAATTATCACAGTAGCACACCATGTCAGAGGCTTTTTTTTGAAGGGTTAGTGTGCAGTAGACTTGAGGTCCATTTGACAGAGCTTACTTGACAGGACTGTGCCAGCACCTCTGTAGAGCAATTCTGTTCACTTGGCCAACACCAATGTTTTACGTCAAAAAGCTGGTACAATTTTCCATTATTCAGACTAAACCAAGCATATTCAGATTAAAACAAGCCTTCCAAGTATAAAAATAATTAGATCATAGTTAGCAATTAAATGCCATGTAGTAGAGGAGTAAATGCTGACATTCAAAATTTGCTTTTATCATATAATTTGTCAGATTTTAGTGCTTTCTTCAATAAATTGAAGTACTACAAATTACATAAACATTCAAGATGGTCTGAATAGCTGCCTGTGTCAACCAAATTCTTTGAATGCCAAACTAAAATGAAATCACAAGCATTTACAGTGAAAGGATGTATATAACCAATATGAATTGTATCAAAGGAAACAAAATATTTATAAATACCAAAGTGTGGCTCCTAATTATCTAGCACATGGTTTTGACTGCAAAATATATACATATTCAAGATCTTCTGAAAGGGATTTCACTTATATTTCTACAGAAATGCTGCAACTACCTAAAAGAATAAGGTGAATAAACACAGTCTACTAACAACTGTATAGATATCAAAATAAGGCAATACAGACTCTAACAGAACCAGTAAAAACAACTTTGATAGGGTTATTCTGGATTCACTCTCGATTTGAATGAGGTGTAGATTTTAGTCTACTAACTATACTAACTGTATAGTGATCAAAATAAGGCAATACAGACTCTAACAGAACCAGTAAAAACAACTTTGATAGGGTTTTTCTGGATTCACTCTCGATTTGAATGAGGTTTCAACTAAGGAGAAAATTAATCTTATTTGATTACTTAGACCCTTGTCTAATCTGGCCCCAGAAGACCTTGTATTTTATTGATAGAGCTTGATGTTAGTTTTGAAAGTGCAGCTGGAAATAGCCAATGAAATATGTCACAGAATCCAATGGTATGGCTCACATTCTCTGAACAGAACCATACCTTCTCCCAAGTATTTTTTTTCCCCTATGTATCAAAATATAGGGAAGAACATACAGAGCTGATAATTTCAAGTTGTAACTGACATGCCATCAGAAGTTACCAGTCTTAATTTAAGAACAATTTCTATAAGATAGTCTTAATTTCTTCTAAATTCCAGACACACCAGAAAGAATAAAAGATTGTTTATGCAAAAAATGAAATAATGGAAAAAACCTACCAAATCAACATTTTCTTTAGCTCTGTATCTTTACAGAAAAACCATTTTATTCCTCTGTTTTCAAATGAATTTGTGACCTTGCACAAAGACATGCCTTCCCCTCCCCTCCACAAACAGTTTCATTGAATCACTTTTTTGATGCCTCAAGCAACTCCTGTGTCAGAAGTAAGGGAGGTAACGCTTCTATAAAAGGTACAACAACCAGATAACCAAAGGACAAGGCAGAGCTCTCCAGCACAGCCAGTTAATGCACATGCCCAGCTACATAATACAAATCTGGGCTCTGACTACCCATTCAGCAATGTGCAGCTTTGGAGATAGGAACGTACTTGTCAATTGCTCATTACACATGTAGGTGGGGTAACCCACACAAAGTGACAAGACTAGGACAGACAAGGTATAAATTAGGCTACAAGAACATGCTATATTTAGGATACTTATCTTTGAGAAATGAAGTTAGGGACTCATAAGCTTGAGAATGTTTGGGTTATTTAAGCACACCACAGTTAATCTGCTACAAAAATAACCTTCGCAGAGCTCACTGTGAAAAACAGGTTATTTCAAGCTAGCTAGCTTGCCTGATCAATTTGAAACTTCCTTAACTGGAAAAAACCTGAACTAGAGAACTCCTTTTTTCAACTCCATACTAGCTTCCCAAGATAAAACCAGAAAAATCACACCAGGAAAAATATATTGGTCTCCCCACCCCCAGACTTTTTCATAGAAGCATCTCCATCCTCAACTGTTTCATTCACACAGTGAACTGTGTACATAGTAAGTATTTATAGGGAGACAATCTGCAAAAATTTTTAAAAGGCAGAGTTTACTACATGGTTCTATAAATGTCACAAACATTTCAAGATCACACATAAGCATATCTTAAAGTTTTGAACCACACAGTGAAACTTTAAACAATTTTTAATGAAATTCTACTTACTGAAATTTTTATGCTACTTTTACCAAAAGTCTTGTTTGATAGTCAGATGTTTTAAGTTGGGAGAAGAGAAGGAAATCGAGGAAAGGAGGGAAGAGGTCTGTGTGGATGAATCAAGAGCTCCTAAAAAGTCTGAAACATGAAGAGACAGAAGCATGGAAAGGTGACCCAAGAGGAATATGGAAAAAGTGCTTGAGTATGCAGAGAAAGGATAAGGAAAGCCAAAACCCATTTGGAGCTGAAGAAGAGCTTCAACACCAAAAGAAAGATTGTGGGAAGTGCATGCTCACTGCTGAATGGGGATGGGGACCTGGTGACAAAAGACATTAAAGACATCACAGTACTCAATCACAGAATCACAGAATAACTAGGGCTGGAAGGAACCTTTGGAGATACCTAGACCAATCCCATTCTTGACTGGAACTGTCTTTGCATAAACAATTAATGCTAGTCTGTGTTGCTGCACAGCAATTTTTTTCCTCAGAACATACTTCTTGTAGAAAAATTAGAACATACTAGAGAAACATCAGGTTTGTAGTAGTCTGCCTGCCCAAGCCACTCAAAAGCAGAGGCAGAAGCTCATCTAATTTTTACATTAAGATTGAACCATGAGTGTCAGATTGGATGTGGGATGCTAAGACCAGTATGCCACATGAGGTCTAGACAGACTGACTGACTTCCTTCCATCCTATCACCAAGAATTATCAGAAACAGCTGTTCCACACCAGTTAAATTCTAGAAATAAGATTTATAGCAACACCTTAGGAAGAAGTACCAGTAATTATCATCATCCCTTCTTACCACCCTTTAACCTTGCACTGATCTGTCTTCCTAATCAGGTATTTATACTATGCTCCATTACACACTGTATTTGAACTCAAGCCAGAATGAATCAGAACAATCCAAACTGAATGACTGAATTAAAACTAAAATCTTCACCCACAAGTACACTTTATGACACCAAACCAACTTCAGTGAGTTCAAAAGAAAAAAGTCAAGATACATTTAGTATTGTGCTAAATGAAAGAACTTCTGTTTTAAAAACTGTCATGAAACATCTGGCCTCTAATTTCAGCCCTTTCCAATTTTTTATTAACCTTAAGGTTAATTACAACATTAAGTCCCAAAATGGGAGATATGGTTTTCAAAGTCCACTCTTCCCCTTAGCATTAATGTTTTCAATAGCAACTAGAAATAATTTTAATGTATGAAAGAGCTGTTGCAGCATAATTATCATAGTACACAAATGTTATGTCCCAAAAGCAAGAAGACAAAATATTTATTTTCTGTTATTAACATGGAGCACAGGACAGAAAGACTGAAGGGGTCAAATGTGCCTCAACTTACTTAATTCCTTTTGCTACAAAGTTTTGGTCTCACAGATGTGAGAGCCTTGTATCAGATCCACTAGATGGTGCAATCCATCTTCTCCATTAAAATCATTTGAAGTTTACACAGAAGAAGTTAATTTTTAATGAGGAAGAAGTCAATTTTAATGCTAATCAAGGAAGGGTTTATTATTGGAAGAACAAGGAACCAAACAGAATATCAGGATTCGAGAAAGATCTAGGCTATGAAAGTCACCGATGTTAGCAGCCAACATCCCCCTTTTTAAGAAAAATACAATTTCACCCACTTTCAGAGTATATAAACACATTTTCATGAAAGGAAAAAAGGAATCACAACAGCCATCTTTAAATTATTTAACATCAACAGGGAAGTAATCAACCCAATTCAGGAGATTTACTGACTGATAAGAATGACTTTCAGAGGAGTGGTAGTGTTCAAAACAATCTCAGTCTTGAATACGTCAGAATAGTACACACTAAGACTAGAATCCATTCTGATATCTCCCTCATTATCTATAACCTTGACCTAAAACTGGTTAGGCTTTTCACTTCTAATTCCCAGTCTTGGTGAGGGATTAAGTCCAGATACAGGAATAGAAAAAATAACTGCCAGGTAAGTGAACTACCTCAGGACAGACTAAAGCCTTGATCTGGATCACAGCCAAAATTTAGTTCAACCCTCACCCAATTCCCAAGTGTTTGAGGTCTGCCAAATCGTTGGAAAAGACTCTGCATTGCTTACGACTTTCTTGGTGACTATTCACCATGAAGAATTGTGTATGCTACCAAAACAAGTTGTGAACAATAAAGCAGGGTACAGTGTTTCACTGTCCTCCAGAAAATGGAACAGCTGCAATGATTTGTGCTTGGTAGGCTTTGTGAGAATAAGGAGACCTTATGAAAGTAATTTTTTAGTTTGCTTCTGGAAGTTTTTTGTGGATTTTTACTCTCAGCTGCTCCTACATTTTCTCCTCAAAAGAGGTGTTCTTTTACAGCGCAATGGAGACTGTTAATTCATAAAATCACAGAACCATATGATGACCTGGGTGGGAAGGACCTTAAAGATCATCTAGTTCAAACTCCCCTGCCAACGGCAGGGACACATTCCACTACGCCAGGTTGCTCAATGTCCCATCCAACCTGGCCTGGAACACCTTCAGGGACAGGGAACTGACATAGTCTGCAAAAGCCAGAAATTTAGCTTTTTGCAACCTGACCAAAAAAAAGTAAATACATAATTTACTAACATTGGTGATACATTTTATGAAGGATAAACGCTAAAATTCAAAGAAAAAATGAATTATTTTTATTCAAAGTAACACAAATTGCACTCTAATGCATTAGAAAATTAATACCAAATTCTACTTTAGGAAAATAACTCTACCCAATATGATAAGGAACTACAAAACAATAGCAACTTCACTAAGACTAGCATAGTATTTCTTGACTAAACATCTTCCTTGTGAGCATCTTCCTTTGGAAGATATTCATTTAGGAAAAAAAATGCTCACAGAAACATGTCTGCCATGATGAAATGTCTAAAATGTCACTGTGTTTTTGATGATATGTGAGTCTAGAACAACACAAACATATTGGTTTTTCATTACACTTAAGAATTTTAAACGTTTTCAAAAATACCTCTATGCTGCTTATGAAAGTATATAGAATGAAAAGATGGAAAGTTAGTCTAGGAACATATTGAACTGCATCGAAGTCACTACTGACTGTACAGCTGATATTATTATTATTGTTATTATTATTATTATTATTACTATCTGATAATATTATTGTATCTGATTTTATCTTCACACAGAGATCTTCCATAATACTTATTCCCATTATTCTTCTGTGCCATGCTTGCAGACATCACTGACCTTATGGAGCGCAGGAGCCATTACCGGCACCAAAAATCCATTGTAAATGTAATTCACAAGCTGGTTGCGTATCAAGGGATGTGCCACCTAAGAGGGTGGGGGAGAGAAAGACACAGAACAGCTCCAGTGAGATTTAAAAGACAGGGCACAGAATGCTGTTATTCACTACCAAAACCCTTTCCCATTTAATAAGACATTCATTAGTCCTTCTCACCAGCACTTGATATGATTCTGGTTCTTAACAACTGTTTCTTCTACAAAGAAATACACACACCATCTTTAATTACAGTAAGTCTGCTAAACTCAGAGACACGGCTTTTCAATCTTCCTGCATGCTGACAAAGATGAATGGATGGGCAGAGAAGTGTATATAGTCATGCATCAAAGCAAGATCTGAAATTCTAAATTCAGCTCCTGCAACCTTGTTGGGGTCACTTGAAGGTGGATTTGCCATTGTTAACTTGTCCTTCTACAATAAAGGAAAGCAGAACAGCTGCTTTCCTATAACTCAAAAGTAGGTAAATCAAAGCACTCTAGCTATGGGGCAAGAATACACTGTTCACATGCCCTTCCCCCAGCCACTGTAAACCAAAAAGAAATTACAAAATAAACCTGCATAATTCATTCAATGGGATGGTTAAGAACTTTAAAACAAACAAACAAAAGCCCACAAAATATTATTAGAGGCAAAAAATTTATTTTTATAATTTAAAAAGTAAATGAAAATTTACTTTTATACTTTTATAATTAAACATTTCTTTTTTCTTTGCAAGGAAAACACATCAACTCATGTATATAAAAGCAAAATGAAACTCCATTCAGAAACTTTCAAAACCAATATATTATGTTTGAAGTTCAGAGAGATTGGAATGTCACAGCCTACACGTGGCCTCCAAATAGATTCTCCAACCTGCAATTCTTACCAGACCTCCTTTAACTTGTAACTCTTAATTTGGTAAGAGGAATAAAAGAGCGGCCCTTCCTGTGCTGTGGTCCAGGGAAAAAGTACTAAATGGCAAGAGGTCTTGGCTACCCTATTCCTTTTTAATCTCTGGCCAAAGTTTTTGGGTGAACACAAACCAGTCCATGTGCCAAGCAAAAATTCCTACAGTAATTGAGCTTTCCAGTCAGCTGAAGACTATACAGACACAATCAAGCAGCAGTCAGAAACTGCTCTTTCTGCATGTCAGCATATATCCTTAACCATTCTGCATCTATTTGAACAGTATTTTTTTAAATCATTCATTCTTTACCTTTTTTTGCAGTGCCCCTTATGTAATTTTTTACAATAAAGGTATCAATTATGTTCTCCTGCAATAGTAGATCTGTAGAATAACTCTGGTTAGACACCAAAATTAATATTGTCTCCTCTTCATGTTTAAACATGCATGCTAAAAACCTTGTATAGTGCATTTGAACATTGACAGCTACTATTATTTTTGCTTGTTCAAGGCTTTAATAGTCAATCAGTTCCTTTACTGTACTTTGCACGCAGTGCACCAAAACATATCTTTTATTTAACAGTAAATGTGACTAAATTTTCAATCCTATCCAGCACATTTCTTCAAATAACACAAATCCACAGTTTCTGCAGAATTTTTATTCTGTTTTAATGAAATACTGAATTTGGGTTCTATCAATATTCAAGCCTCAAAAACAATATATAAAGACAAAAATTTCATTTTACATTTAAATCAGAAAGAAATACTAAGGGAGCAAAGCACTGAAAAAGAACCCTGTAAGAACAGAATAGATTCAAAACAGGCCAATATAAAATGAATTTAGACTTCTAGGAGGAGACCTAAATAATTCTGCTTGGAAGGCTTTCTTTCTGTTATACTCACCAACAGGCAAAACAGACTATTTTCACTATTTTCTTTTGCACACCATTATGAGAGCTTAAACAAATACACATATAAACCCTACATTTTTCCACCTGTAAAGGCATTCCATTTACTTCTAGGATCAACAGTGGTATTAAAATGCAATAAACATTTGTTTTTTCTTTTAACAGAAACTGCTCACAATTACATAATGTAATATCAAGCTTTCATTTGAAACATTTGGCACCTGAAAACCACAAATATATTAGTTCATCCTTACAACCAGAACAGACATTCTGTTACAACCAGCACAAGGCATTGGTTTTATATACAGCTTGTTTTAGTCTAACTTTAAAAGTTCACGCCATTAACAAAAATAAATAATCCCTATGACTTACAAACTTCTGCAGGAGCTGTAACTACTACTTCTACAGAACAGGCTAACTCCATTCAGTTACCTGTATCACAGCATTGCAAAATTCAAGGGAGTTCATGAATTGTACAAGGGCTGGTGACAAAAGCCAGTCATCTTTCATCAGACAGTGCCATTCTTCTCCTTTTTCTTCCAGCTTTGTAGGCAAAGATGAATAGAGGCCACTTAGTCCTGTTGCTAGCACCTGTATTTCAGAAACAGAAGAGGAAATAACTTTCCATCTGCTTGAATGGCAGTACCACAAATGGTTTCTTCTATTAGTTTTAGTAACATAAGAAAGTGTTAAGATGAAATTAATTTCCTTTCAAAAAAGTCCTGTGGCGGAAATACATAAATATTTTAAAGAGCCTTCCATATAATATGCTTCTTTCAAGATCTGGTATTTAGAAGAAAGTGATGGAGAAAATCAGGTTATCTTGTCTTTTTTTATTAATTCAAAGTTATAATTTCTTTTTAAATCTTTCTAAACTTATTTTGTGCTTTCCTTTAGTCCCTTTCAGAAACAGCCATTGGTGCCATTATCTACAGCTTGTCTTTTGTTGGCGATTCAAATGTCACAGCTCAAACATGTAGGAAGTCACTTCACTCAGAAACACAAAACATCAGAAATCGAGGAGGAAAGTGCCCCATCAACAAAAAAAAGGAAATTCAGCCCCACTCAGACCACAGATACATATTGACTTTGACTGCAGGGCACTTAGACTCAGCTGAATCCACTTTTAAAGAAGTAAATTTAACTGTTCATAATTTCTCTTTTCTCTTACTTATTTATTTGAAGGAGGGAAGCTGAAAAATAAGAGAGTCTGAAATCAGTTATTATTTAAACAATGTTTTCAGTAATATTAAGCCTTACAGGTGATTTATGTAGAATGTATCACCAAAGAGCAAGACAGCATTTTTAGTTACAATTTAGAAAGCATATTTCCAAAAAGTTTTTAAAATTTTGCTGAATGTATCTACAGTATGGTATTTCCAAATGCAGTATTTAATTATTAAAGTTATTTGAAGCCAGAAACTTTCTAAATATTACTTAGGACTCTTATCCTTCTGAGATGACTTCATAGAACTTCACAATAATTTTTGAAGATCATTTTCATTTTAATGGGAACATTATAACTCAGCCTGATGGAAATCTTTTTAATTTTCATTCAACAGACTCTTCTAAGAATATTTCCTCTTATAAATGGCTACTTGGCATCTACAGGGCTAGACTGTCAAAGCTCAGATGAAACACAGATCGTATCTACTAAAACACTGGAAAACAAACAGTTGACAATGTCCAGATCAAAGACCAAGGGTTCACAGACAGTGATCAGGTTGTGGGCATACACAAGCAATTGTAACTGTTAATCCATACAGTCAAAGTCTGTCTTTCTGAATACTTTTTATTCCTTATGGACATAATTTTGACAATGGATTTATTCTGGCATAGATAAGTAAACAAACGAATACTTTTTATTCCTTAATAATTTTGGACATAATTTTGGACATAATTTTGACAATGGATTTATTCTGGCATAGATAAGTAAACAAAATATTAAAGGGGAGGGGAGAATACTGTGGAAATTGACAGCTTTAGTACAGTGACAGATACACAGTCTTATATATACAGATAAACAAAGGACAAAGCTCGACATATGTTCAAAAATTGAGAAGCTAAAGCTATTGAGCAAAGTTTTATTTGTACAATCCCATTCTTCTACAACCAAAATTTATTTAGGGTTTTTTCTTTCTCACAGTAGAAGTGCTCAGAAAAAAGCTCTTACAGAACTACCTACACATAACCCACACACTTACCCTCACAAACCCAGGCTTCTGACAATGAAAGAATTTGACATTTGTTTGTCCTGTGAACTTTTCATTAATGCACTCTTGATTTTCCATTATCTGCTTAAAGTTTAATTGCTATTCATAAACACAAACGCACCCTCTCAGTATGCAATCTGATTCTCAGAGCTGTGTCCCATGCACGTTTCTCCTTCATGTGGGTATTAACCCTTAAGCACAAGAAGCTGACCTTGAACAAAACATACTGCTGTCCACTAAAAGGAGCAGTGAACTCACAATCAGTCAAAGTCTTGAATTCTTTAGTCTGTCAGACTTACTGAAATAAGAAGTGACAGATACAGCTACTAAAATCTGTAAAGTTTTAGAAGCTCTTATTTTTGCTATGAAGTACAACAAAAATGGCTCTGTGGAATTATGTTTCTTAAGCACTGACACAGAATAGCCACAGGAAGCAATTTCAACTCTTCAGATAAAACATATTTTAAAATGTTCACAAAGTGTATGGTATAAATAAGGTTACCATCTGAAATTACCAAGAGAACAGAGTTTTAAATTGGCAATGAAACATTAATGAAAGAAATAATCTGAAAGGGAAGGAAATGAATGAATGAATGAATGCATTCACATCCTGAAAAAGCAAAATTTGGTTTTATTTTTTGTTTTACGCAAAGTAGTGTCGTTTTAAACTTCTTCTAGCATTTATCATGTCAGCCCTACATGCTCATCTACTTTTACAAGCATCCTCAGCATTTTCTCTCTCACCATTGACTCATCAGTCCCTCTACAAACCAATTTCTTTGATTTATTTACTTTCTCTTGACTCACCGAAGACACTGACGACATGATTTGTAATGCCAGGCATAATATCGCATGATATTAATGTGATATATTAATGTGTTTTTAATGCATAAACAATTGCTATCTGGACAATTATTTCCTTTTAATAATTCTCTGTCCTCCCACATCCACAGTCTTTCTCTCCCTTTGCAGCCGCAGCTTTTCAAGGACACTGCAGAGCCATCCCTCCTCCTGCTGAAACAGTTGCTTTCCTCAGCTGCAAGGTGTTTACATAGTTTTGTGAGGGACTTTGTCATGTGACCCTGCTCAAAATTCTTGAGAAACATTATTATTATTATAATAATGCTGAACAGACAGTATCTTCAATCATATCCAGAAAATTTTCATGTCATAACAGGATAAAAGCTATTTGGTGTAAAATCAGAAAACTTTACCGAATAATTTGCCCACACATTCTGTGTTAAAAACATTTGTTAGTGATGTAACCCACTGCAAACTGTCTCCTCCATTCCTTATAGCTTTTTCAGCTACAGTTCTGAGTACTGTGGATCTATGGACAGCCCAGTTTTTAAAAAGCTGTTAACCAAATTTATGTTAAAAACCAGTAAGGTTCACATTGGCACAGATCTAACATTGATCTGGGTACATGAGGCAGCAGAGATTTATGGCCAGACTCCACCCCAGAGGATACCTATATTATGCAATAAGGCATAGTAAAGAAAATCCTACATGCCAACCCATCCCCAGAAACAGAGATAATATCAACACAGTGCCACCCAAAATGTCTCTGCTATCAACACAGGACCGCATTAGCTGTTTTGCAGAGTACCTGAGGCAACATTTGCACTGATTTCAGGGATATACAGGAATGTCACTGACACCTACAAAATCCTCCATCAGAACAAAATCTGCTTTTCAGCCCATCGCAACTCAAATTCAAAAAAGATATTGTGCTCACAAGCCAAATATATGGCATTACATTAAAGTCTTATTATAGACTTAGGCCAACCTCATTACTGTTCAGAGAAGTCTGATTTTAGCACATTTTGACAAGAAGCCTTCCTAATTGGAATGATTGTCAGTCATGGCTCCCTGCTGTTGAAAGCTGGCTTTTATCTTCAGTGTAATAAGGCTGGTTATTTTTTTTTAACTAACTGGAAAATGTCATTATGGAATTTATAGCATGGATCCAATAATGGTGTCTGTCTTGGGGACAGTTTGAGAATCAATACCATATTCTTTGGCAGCATCTATTAAATGAGGGCAACTGGAGTCTCAAATTGACGTAATATTTACATCTGACAAAATAAACCATTTAGAAGTTTTGTTGTGAAATTTTTAAGTTTCATCTACCCTACAAATGTGGCTCTGCCCTACTGCTCAAAGCAATCTCAGAATAAATGAAAACCTAAGGCTGGAGCAGCTGTCAAGCAGTGGCAGGGATTCTAGTGCTCTCTCTTCTACAGCTCTCTGCTTTAGTAGCCATGTAAGACTCTCCTCCATTTCTCCAGTATTTTAAATTAAAATGCAAACCATGCAGAATATAAAAGAATCCATTCAAAAACTGACCCACGAGAGCAAGTTCTGTACAGAATGATACTTGGGTTTGAACACATCCACTGCAGATCTCAGACTGTGATAAGGCATGAAGAAGCAGGTGTTGTTATTCCAGTCTGCTTTAGCTTTAGAACTGCAGTAGCACAGCTTTGTTAGTTAAATCAGATTACTTAGCAGCAAGGTAAGTCAAGGTTTTCTATTCATGTAGTAAGAGCAATTTGCCAGGTATAACAATGCAACAATGCTACCAAGTTTTGTAACAGAGAACAACATAACAAGATGGTGGTTAGCTTGAGACAGCCATAGAAACATCCAATTTTGTGACAACAAGCAAATAACCCTTTTATCTTGAAAAAATTATATTTCTGTAACACTCTCACTATTCTCACACTTGTTTTTTGAACTGTTGAACTGATGTCAGTGTGGGAAGCACCGCCAGCTTAAGCTTGTGCTGCCACCTGAAACAACCACCCTCAGGACACCACACTCCTCTCTCACTCCCTTCAGCCCCAGAATCTCAAAGGTACCTCACAGTAAGACAGAACAGATTTCCCTCCCACTATGTTCTGCTATAACTTCCATCAGTTTTCCAATTCAATTCACTGTGTGACTGCAAAAACATTTGTGCTGGCCCAAAAGCACATAAGTACGGAAACAAGAAGCAAAAGTGTGTTTGGCATTTGGGATGGTTTAAACAGCATTATCATTTATGAAATAAATAGGTGTTAGCAGAAACAAATGTGTTACAACACTTCTTTACCAAAAATGACAGAAAAGGAGGAAAGAATGCAGGAAAGACAGTTAGTTTAGTGCTGAAGACCATGTAAAATAAGAACAACTTACTGGGCAAAAATAGGTGTTTTCTGCTATGTGGTTTGCAACAAGGTTGTTTTCTGCAGACAGAGACATAATAAAAAGCAGTGCATCCCGGGCCTGTTGGCCTACTGTTCCTTCTCGATGGATGAAGGGGATCAGCAGGGAAAAAATTAAGAAATTGGCAGCTCCTTGGTCCTCACTAGTGTGGAAAAACAGTTCTAAAATTGAGGGATCTTTGGCTATTATAGAGCAGAGCTGGTTCAAGAGGATAACCAACTCTGTTTCCACTGTTGGAGTGGTTGTTCCTGAGCAGGAGCTCAGCAACATCATCAAAGGCTTCAAAATGGGCTTGTGATGCAGCAAAGGCTGATGAGACTGGGTTACAAGCATTTCATACATTTTGAGTTGCTCAATTTTTGTCTCATCAGTGAACTCTCGCCGTAGGCTCCAAAGGAAGAGCTTCTCCATGATGTTTTCTGAGACCACAAACTCCAGAATAGGCCCCATTGAGGCATCCTTTGCTTGCTCCTCAATTAATAAGAAAAGCATGTGCTCCACATAGTTCTGGACAGTGCTGGCCTCATCAGGTGAGATTGCCCCATATTTTGCCTGAGTATTTTTCAAAGGATCATGCTTCTCTAAGATTTTCAGAACCTAAAGAGAAACAAAGAAACATCAGTTTTAATGCACTTGAATGCATCATAAAAAGCATGCATCTATCACTACAAGGAAAAAAATCAAAATTATTTAACACAGAAAGCATTAAGTCTTTTTATGTTTTCAAATTTAGGAAGTTTGACAGACAAGACCCAAAAGTTTAACATTTGGCATGTACAAGGCAAAAATATACTGCTGCTGTTCACCTTTTTAAATAAGCACCTAAATTTGTCATTTACTCTATTCCTGAAAACCAGGGGTTCTCTCAAATAGGGATAAACTAGGTTTCCTTAGTGTTCAGAAACTGAGCTTCCATTATGTTTGAAACAAGTTTGTCACAGAGGACTGAAATCAAAGGGCCTGTTCTCCAGCCAGAGTAACTGTGCTCAGGAATATCAATATCATGGGATGATTTGCAGTAGTAAGAGCAGTAGCAACCCACAGTGCTGTTCTTTGCTTGACACTTTTTATATGATTCCAAGTGGCCACTGATGCCCATATACTCTTGCAACTTTCAGTACAGTAATAATAGTCATACCAGTACTTCTAACCCTGAATTACATTCTGTTGTGCATGCAAACAATAAAGCTCATTGTCTGAAAAAAAAACATTGTCTTTAGCCACAAGACCCTAAAGGAACAGTGGCTCCCCTAATATGACACATCACTAGGTGAGAAAAGGTGATTCTTGAATGACAGCTCCTCTGACTCTGGAAACACCTTGGAAACACCACCATTTGTCTGGCCAGTTTCTTGGGAGAGCCAAAGAACAATACTACAGGGAGAAGAACAAGAGAACAAGAACAGCAGCAGAGAAATCAATTTAATCTAAATTGTTAGGTTATTAATATTACTGCAGCAAACAAGACCTTATATTATGATGCTCACAGCAAAACATATTTGCTTAAAAGCAATTACAATCCTGATGACATGCAAACAATTTTCAGAATATGCTGAAGTGTATAATCTACATCTATCCATAATAAACAAGAGTGCATACAGCTTTGCACTGTGCATTTAATTTACTTTACAAAGGATAGACAAGACTTAGCCAGCACTAGGAAAAGAAGCATAGAAGTCTGCAATAGGGCACAAGTCACAATAAATCAATAGGAGAGCCAGTAAGAAGATCCAGGCCTTCAATAAGATATTACCATGTCCTACCGCTTCCCATTTAGATGCAAATCCAGAGTTCCAAGTGTGATTAGTAAAGGCTAACCATACCTTGAAAGGTCAATTATCTTTGCATTTTAAAAACAGTTCAGTGTCATCTACTACATTCTGCATGAAAGGACATTTGTTCCTGAGCAATTCAGGATTATCCCAAAAGAAAGAATGAAGCAAATTTGTATTAATGCAGCTTACTTCAATCAATAAAACTAATTAACATTACCTGTGCCCAATGTGTTCTAAACACTATCATGCATGTTTCTGGGTCAACACCCTGCAGGCTGGGAGCCTGCCTATTTCTGCTGATACTTGTTCCAGAGGACATTATAAAATTTCCACAGGTCAAGCCAACTAGGTCATGCTGAATTTCTTTTTAAAATCCTCCAGTGAGCTACAGATGTTCAAGCATCATGGTGAGATTGATATTGTGTCCTGAGCTTTGGTAGCCACAGAAATCTGTTAAAAAGAAAACAAAACCAAAAAGAAATGTACCACACATGTACCAATGCACATCACATTATAGTGTCTAACAGAAAAGAACATTCTTAAATAGAACACAAACTTTTCTTCTTTTAATGCAGTTTGAGGATAGAATTTTTTTAAGCATGTTATATGGGATCATCTTAGACTTTTGCTCATGATAATAGCTTACAATGCTCAAACTTTTGAGATCAGTGACTATAATAAGGTGCTACTGAAATAAACAAGCCCAAGAGAAGTTTATGCAATACACATTTTATGCATATCACTGCATTTTTAGTTTCTCATTATGACGCTTTTGCCATCTGACCATGTCTATTCAGTTACTTAGTAACTAATATTGCATAGACTGCACAGATAAGGAAAAAAGTAGAGGTGCATCTCTATCAATACCAAAGTAAACAAAACCAAACAACATGAAAGATAAAACTTTCATGTATCCAAATCCAAATAAATTGAGATGTCATATTAAAAGACTATGAGAATAGAATAAAACATTGAAACATTCTATTCATCCATTATTTAATATCCTAGATATGAGTATCAAAGTAGTTGCACACCTGCAGGGGAAAGTTAAAATGAAACAAAGATTGCTGTCTTGCAGATATTTGGCTTAAGAGAACTTAGCACACCCTCACAAACCAGTATCTAAGTCACACAGCTCCCCCCCACCCTTTTTCTTTTTATAGAGTTTACATTTTTATTCTCCTTTTAGCAAAACAACCAGGCATATAATTTATTTCACTTTGGGACCATCGCAAAAAAAAGCCCAACCAGAAGCGCCCAACAACAAACAGAATTTTTTTGTAGCATAAGCTGCCAGATCCCACACAGCAATTCTTTGCCAGTATACAAGGATTTCTCTGTGCATATCTTAAAAGATGAAAATCCTTTCTCTGTAGTGGACCATCTTGCTCCCTGTATGTGTGCTCTATTTACATTCTTGAAACTGCTAGCACAGGAAAACATCCAGCCTGTCTCAAAAGTAGCAGTGACTTTTGCCATTTTAAAAGGGTCCAAAAATATACAGGGTACAACTGTTAAGATTTCTGAGGCAAGCAAGGAGGTTATGCACTTTCCTGTGTATCCATATACACACATATGTTCATATATTCAAGATTCAATCTCCATCCTAACCCTGCTTCTCTCAGCATTTGCAATGTATTTCCTATGCATCTGCTAAGCACTCTCACACAATACAAGTAATACAAGCTAGCCCATCTTTTTTGCAGATAATACATTCCATGTGTGGAGAAGCCAGCACAACCAGCATAAATCCTGCACACCTTATCTGTTTGGGTGACACCACTTCCAGAAAGAAGCTGGCATTCCAAAAAGCTACTCTCCAGGTTATAAACCACCTGGAACCAGATGCAGTGGAGAGGATTGTGCACAACCAGTAGGAAGCAGCTCATGTACTCATTTACTTTAAGGCACCTGCCAGTACACTGCTACTTGTTAAAAAGTTCTGTGAAAATTAATTGTATGTACTATTTCTACATCACTGATGTTCCTGCAGAGAAAAAACAAAACAAACCAAGACACAACAAAAAACCATAACCCACACATAAAAATAATCAGAGATCAAAGTAGCAAGTGGATTTGAGAACACAAGACCCAGGATCTGGGTGCTTTTATCATGACTTCCTTTAGTAATGATACCACTATACCTTAAATGCACACGTTCTGTCAATGTGTTTGCAACTCTGAGCGCTCAACATTTCTACCAAAAAACACGATGCATGCCTACACACCATTTAGAAAAAGCCTGCTGTAAGTACTTTGCCTAATGCCATAGCTGATAATCCAAGGAATCTTTAACTGACATATACTTCAGATCACCTGCCCACTTCCTGCCGGTTTCTCCTTGCCAACATCTCCTGCAAACAGAAATCTTTCCATGCCAGTAGAAGTCCAGCAAACTCCTCCAGGCAAAAGTGTCCTTCTCTTTACAACCCCAATTTACCCTTTTAGCAGATCTCTACCATGCATGAAGCAAGCAGCTTTGGAAAAACTAATATGATAATGTAATTAAAGATGGTATCAGAAGGTGAAGTAAGAGAAGTTAATTAACAAAGCAGAGGCAATTTATGAGTTCCTTCATTTGACAACTTAGAGGTTGTTTCAATGTAGCCATTGCATTTGTTTAAGAATTTAACTGAAACTAGTATTACACATATAGCTATCACATGACAAATTGCATTAGCAGCATAGAATCAGAAACTTCACATCAGTCTCCAGTACTTGTGATAAAACCAACAACAAAGGAGACTATGGCTATCTTCACAAACTCTGATAAGAATCAGTGATGTAAGACTCTCCAGATGCAGACAGTTCAAGCACACAGCAGACAAAAACAGCATGCCAAGGGGAACACAGCACTGCCACAACATGGCTCCTTCCACATCTTTCTGCTTGCCACCAGCCTCCACCCAAGGCTGGTTACTGCTGCACCTAGGGTTGGGGTGAGGGTTAGTGTTCAGTAAACCACAAATCTAAAAGTAACAAGACAGCATTTCAGACTGAAATGTGCAATAATATTTCTATGTTCAATTCAATTCCCATAAGGAATAAAATATTTCCAGTTTCAAAAGCGTCTTGGGATGCTGGGATTTCCTTAGTAATACAAAACACTAATATATTGTGTAGGCTTTAAAGACTTCAAACTCTGTAATAGTGTTTCAAAAAGCTTTTGACAACTTAAGTGGTCACAGAATAGGTCCTAAAAACAGCATCCCTGTTTTAAAAAGGTAATTGAATTGGATGAGAGAATATCTTGTAAAATACATTTCAATCTAACAACATGCTGTAGTTATAGCAGTAGCAGACAGACTACATTCATTGTAAGCAGATTTTGTTACTGCATTAGGTTTTCTTTATTATATTGCAAGACCAAATGTGCAACACTAAATGTAACATCACATCATTCCCTGTGAATTAAATCTCACTTCAATTAAACAAGACAAATAACCTGACCAGAATGAGTCCAAAGGTGAGGAAGAAAATTAATTTGTAAAATACCAATTCATGGAGGAAAAAGTAGATGTGAACTCAGGGGCCACTAAGAACAAAAGTAACCATTTATTTTATTCAGCTCATTATTAAAATTTTACAACAATTTAGCCTTTTGTCTCTGCTAAATCCTGAACAAGTTATTACACCACCATTTGATAACCCTGACAAGTGTGACTATGTCTCTCATGCCATCCATATGAAATTCTACTTCCAAAAGCCTCTGCTCAGTTTAATACTTGGACTCTTCCATACAGTAAGAGAACCTCCTCAGCAGGTAGATCTTTCATATCTCATCTAGCAATTGTTTAACCCTATCACAAGGTCAAGCCCACTTATATATGCCTTCTAGAGCTATTTCAAAAAGCTTTAGTACAACTCAGCCTATTTCCAGTTGAAGAAATGCAGCAGTCCACAAAACTCAGTCATTGGACTCATGGGAGGATATCTACAGTTTTCCTTCAGAAGCCTGGAAGCCATCAGCTCTTTTCATACAGCTGATTACAGGGCTGAACACCTCAATCAAAACAAGTACTTATTTTACTGCAAATTACACTAGGAAGAGAATCCCTTGTGAAGTCTTCTCACAGTGGAGTGTCTCTTCTCAAAAACTGTACACTAGGAAGAACAGCCTAGCAGAGAATCCCTTGTGAAGTCTTCTCACAGTGGAGTGTCTCTTCTCAAAAACTTCACTTTTGCATTAAAAAAAAAAAAAAAAACAAAACAAAAAAAACCAGCACAGAAGTTTGCAGGATTGGGGTTTCCCAGGCAATGCATAACAAAGACAAAAGATACGCAGCCTAATACAGCAACACAGTAAAGAAGGCATAAAATATGCTGCAAGACTATGCAATTTATCATGGTTGTCTTCTGCTGAGACATTAAGATGCCATGCTCAACAATTCACAAACACAAGCGAGCCTGTGTTATCAGACACTGCACTTTTGCTCTCTACAGGCCAAAGCTTTCAGCCCTGTCAGTCCAGGTACACAACAGGCAACAGAGAAGCCTCAATGGCAGTGAAAAAAACAGCATATATAAAAACTTTTTCATGGATCAGTATCGCATAAAAGGGCTTGAAATTAGACCACTTCAAAAAAGCAGAGGGAAATTACACCCTCTTGCTTTTAGCTATGCAATCACACCTCTGCAGTCTCTGCTAAGCGGATGAGAAAAGGTAGGAGAAAAATGAGTGTCAAATTTTAGCATGCCTCAACTTAGTTTCAACTTAAAAGGGACCTGGTTCAGGATTTGTTTACTTCTGATTGAAAAGAAAGCCTTCTGCACAAATTAGTCAGATTTTCTTTAGGGACTATGATCAGGGAGAGGGTTTAAATCTTATTAAGAATTGTGCTCCAAAGGAAGACATCAATCTTTTCAAAGAAAAGGATTCATAGTGCTTGAAGCAAAGTTTTGCAGCAAAAGCAAAGCCTATGAAGAACAGTTACATCCCCACCCCTAATGATCCTTTACAATCACCACAAGAGTGCAGAAGGATTACAGGTTGTTCCCTGGACAGCAGTAGGTCTGTTGTAGGCAACTGCTACAACAACACAGTCAGTGGTTAAAGTCACTGCATCAAGGAATTCTCATTTTCATTAAGTCCTACTCATCTTCAGAAGCTCTATTAGCAAGAAAGCTGAAGCAGATTACTAGAGGAATCATTCAAACTATGTGAACAATTATCTGTCTTCTACACTTGTCCTTTCATATTTCAGTGGTGCAGTCCCAATTTCTCCTGTCCTTTGTCTACCTCAAGCAAGCATTTCACATTTAGGCAGCTTTCTTCAATCCAGCTTTTCTACCCAGTATTTGCAAAAATGCTAAGCCTTCCATGTGTAGGTGGGACAAGATGTTTTACACTGATAAAGCTACCTGCTTAAAAGCCTAACAGAGAATGAGACACCACAAATTTTAAAGCAATATAGTTAATCAAAGTATCAATCTGTTCTCATCAAGCACAATTTAATCCAACCTGCTAACA
The DNA here is from genome assembly GCF_014805655.1 of Passer montanus. Lineage (NCBI taxonomy): Eukaryota > Metazoa > Chordata > Aves > Passeriformes > Passeridae > Passer > Passer montanus. The sequence goes on along the minus strand of NW_024360941.1, from coordinate 745,363 downwards.
TGAAAGTAAGAATGTCTTGTGCCTTGTCCCCACAGAGACTGCCTAACGATCTCTCTCATGAGAGAAACTACACACAGTATGTTTTATAATGAGACAAAAAAATCTTCTTGTCCCATCTACAGTCAGCCCGCTTCAGTTAAAAACCACAATTCATCTTTTATCAAATGTCTTGGGAGCTACATTACTCACATATTTATTGTAGATTCCCATTAGCTCAATCAGACTAGCACTAAGCTCTTCATGTGATCTGTATAATCCTATGGTATTATACGTTAGGAGGTCCAGGTTCCAGCATTAAATAACTCCACGGTTCTCCAGACATATCAAAAGGAAATTCCACCACACAAGCAAGCAAGCAGCAGTGACACCCCAAGGCCCTGCTGACAGCCCCAGCCCAGCAGTGCTACACTGGCATAAACAGACTTGCTTCAAGGGCAAGCAACAGGAAAAACTCCTGCTGGCAGCCTATGCACTGGCACATGGGATAAACCCCATGCCAAGCCCTCAGAGACTCCTGCTGCATGGGACAGCCAAAATGAAAGAACAGGGATGCCAGTTAGGCAGTATGGTCCAAAATGCATTGATGGGTTAGGCTGAAATTACACACAGTGTACCCAGCAAAGATGGTTCATCAAAGGTCATATTACCAAAGCAGAGAAATGGGCACTGACTGTTCAAGAAAACAAGAATTAGCAACATAGAAAACCTGACAGAGACCTTGACCTGCTCAGGAAGGCCAGATTTACCTGTTACACCACAGGGTATGTTCATCTACCACACTCATTTGCACATAGGCAATTTCACTGGAACTTGAGAGCATACAATTACTGAAGCTATGTTTGCAAAGTCCCAGGAGGAATGAACTACACATTCATATCCCTAGGTCATAACTCTGAAGCTAGAGAAAGAAAAAAAAAAAGCTTGTTATTCTAATGGTATGACTTGATCCTTTTTATGAGAGATAAAGAATACAATAAACCTGTTTCTCTGTTGTATTTTATGTCCTCACATTTAGCCTACTACAGAAAGGCAACAATTCAGTAACAATTAGTGGCTCAAAACACAGATTATATTGGTTAAAAACATAATGATAAAATAGCAGCTAGGGTTCTTTAAATCTAAGATAGATACCTCTCTATTCCCAATAGCATTGTGGCACAGTATGACTGAGATGTCTAGTCTGCTACTAGACAAAAGGATATCAAAACTGAACTTTAAAAAAAGGCCTTCAAAATAGCAGTTCAGAAAAGCTCTTTTCTACCTACACACTAAAGAATGCAGATGTCATTGAACTGAAATCAGTTCAAAGGCTTTAGCTTTGCTGGTTCATTCCCACATCACCAACAAAATTGATGATCCCAGAAAAGACTGCTTCCACACAAAACCAAGTCATAAAATTGTCCAAGGCCCACAGACCAAAGCATTTGGTGTTGTACTGTGTGAGACAGACACTGCAAGCAAAACAAACCTCAGTTTAAAACTTTGTACTGCAAATGTTTCCATACCAAGTTTCAAAGAGAAACAAAACAACTCCAGAGGGCACAGCACACTTCACTGAGTGAAAGAATCTACCTTCCATTATTTCACATACAGTGAATTACAAATATCCCATGCTATGTCAAGACTAGTCATTTTTTGCCATAATTGAAATGAAATATTGCTAAAAAGTTGTTGCCAAAGTCTTCATCTTTACTGAGAATCTGTACAGGGTTTATTTCAAAATTTGTCACTATCCAGGAATGGGAGGGAGTAACACATCAGAAAGCAGACATTTGACAAAACCTACTTTATGTTCTGATTATGCTGGTGAAAAAAAGAAATCAAAGTGACCCATTCACACTGCACATCAATTTTGCTTTCCAAGATAATTCTGACACCTGTGTGACACACAAACCCAGCTCCAACATGCTTGCAATTTAGAGAAACCACAGGCTTCCTGAAGTTGTGATGCTGGAGTGATGAAACATTTTTTGTTGTTTAGATTGTTTTTGAGAAAGGTAAAACAGTTTCTGTAGCTAAAAGTATAAAGTAAATTCATAGGAAATTATTAAGTTGCCTTTCTAGGAAGCCTTCCTGACAGAAAGATGAATGAGACCAGCAAAACAGTAGAAGGCTCTATACTCTGAAGATTTAACACTATTTTCAGAACACTAGCATACAGAACAGGAAATACTACCTTCCCAAGAGAAAGATGGTCTAGAAAAATGTTATCAATATACCTGTAATTATCATATGTAGATTACAGAAAACAAGATTAAGCTATATATTTTATGACTATGGCAATAATATGTAAGATACTTTTTCAAGTGATTTGTACAACATGTCAAATTACTCATTATAATAAGCATAAGAAGTCCAAGAATAATGTTCTCAAGTGTACAAAGTGGCATTAAAAAAGACGTGTGTGCTTTCAGCACTAATCACAATAAAATGCAAATTCACATATATTCCAAACATTCTGTTTTTCACGATAGAGAAGCCACAATGTTGGTTTTTTTTATTTCTACACTCTAGGTTCTAAATACAGTCCAAACACAAGAATAATCAGTAAAACACCATTAAGACTACCCTGATTATTTGACCAATAAATAAAGAAACCAAACAACAAGCTTTGCAGGAGGATTGTTGCAGAGTTTGCACTGAGAAAAGAACTTCCACTCTGCAGATAGAATTGCTCTCTTGCTCACATGCACATGATACTTCTCTTTATGTTCCTCTTTCAAACTAAAAGTACCAGAAAAGGACAAAATATTCCATAAAATCAAAACTGTTATGTATAGAATCGTTATTGCACGGTTGTTAACATAATACTCAATCTATAAGCATATTTATTTCTCCTCCCAAAACTTCATTCACAATACAAAGTTCTCTTTTTCCTGGAAAAAATCAGTTTATAACTCTAAATTTAAAGTAGCTATAACACAGTAAAACCCTTCTATACCTCTCAATATGTTCATTATAGTACATGGACTATAATAACTGATGAGATAACTTGAATCTGTAATTTATCTTCTGTACAGAGAAGATAAAAACTACTCATTTTAGAGATAATTAGCACCCCAAGCTACTTATCCACCAAGTCAACATTATTTCCTATACTCTGAAATGATAACATGTTAGTGACATGATGAACTAATGAACAAAGAGCAAAAGCACCTTGTTACAGAGCTTCAGGACAACTGTTTCAGTGCACTGTAGGATGGCACAAGCCCATCACAAATTGCCCCTCAAACTTAGTCAACTTAATGAGCTACTAAAGGTTATTTTCTTATCTCCCCCTATGTACACCTATCGCCTCATACTAGGTAGTCCTTGTGGCAAAATGTTACATTTAGTGGATTGATACTTTCAAACATAAATGTATTTTTGTCAGCTTTGTTTCCTTCTTTAATATACAGATAGAAACAACAGAACTCTGTGAACCAGTATTGTTTGCATCAGACATTCTCCAATTTAGCTTGGAGAAAGCTCCAGAAGCTAGTGAACTTCCTTTGTCCTAAATTATGTTCATGTTTGACAAAGAGAAAGCCCCTTCCAAAATTCTTTTTATTATTTGCAATTGTCAAACTTGGAAAACCACTGAACAAACATTAGTGTTTAAGATGAGACACAAATCATTATATCTCACTGTATACTGAAGAACTGAAAGGGTGGAAGAATAAAAGGGGGGGGGGGGGGAATTGCAAAATGAACACTTCCTTACAAAATCCTATCCCACCTCTCCAGCTCCCCATTCCCAATGCACAAAACCCCAGGTATTCATGTCATAGGAAACTGCACAGAAACACTGCTCTCCCTCTCCCTTTCCATTCCAACTCAGAGAAGACAAGCAGAAGTTGAAGATTCATGTTATATTAATGCCTATAACAAAGTCAAGGACCTCAATAAAATAAAACATCTGTGAGCACAGTTCCATGGAAAAGCAGCCTCACCCCCTGCAGTGACACTCTTATTTAAAAGCTTTAGTACAGATTTGCATGGTGGGTGGACTTTGGCAGACTACTGATTTCTATATGTAGGTTAAATTTTTTGCTTTTAATACACAGGGTAGTAAACAAGAAAAACTAAAATTGAGTGTTGGCATTTTTATGATGTTTAGTGCATAAAAAGCTAGATCAAAGAAAAATCTACATGTTATTTATGTTTCCATTTCATTACATTGCATTTTATACAGGTGGTAGATGTTTTTCCCTTGAAGCTTCTCCAGCTTTCCTAGGAACAAAATTATTTGTGTCATGTAAACAGTGTTAAGTTTTTCATTACACAGAATACAAATTAATTCTGCATCTCTGATCTTCTAACATAAGGCTACTCCACTATGAAAATATTTTACACTCTTACACCACCTAGTCTTCTGCAACTGAAAACTGAATATCATTACAGCATGTCTCATTCCTGTGAATGCCTTTGCCTGGATACTGGAATATATGAATGCACTGGCCAAAAATGAAACAAATACAGTCTATACAACACCTGTCTCAGACATGTGGCCAGCATGGAAAAAAAGAAACTGATAAAGAATCAGAGGAACAATTAAAAAAAATTGAAGTAATCTGGAACTTTGATAGCAATTCTTTACAATTTGTTTTCATTCTTGCCTTTGAACCTTTGAGAAAACACAAACAGAAATACAGGTGTCTTTCTAGTCCAGAAAGGAATGCAGATAAACTAGCAACTGTCACACCCTGAAGAGTAAAAGAAGGCAAATAACCTAACAAATTGCAAATGAAAACTATTCATCTGATAAAAGGAGTGCTCTGAGAAACACAGAATCTCACAAATGTATCTACTAAAAGGTGAAGCAAGTATCAGATTCAAGTAAAAATACAATCTAATTACTATTTAAACTTTTTAACACTTGGAATGACCAATACTGAAAGCCTAGTAAACAGGAGAGTTGGATGTCAGCCGTGGCAGGAATGCGTCTCAGCAGAGATAACCAAAAGTCAAACCACAGCCTCTCCCATCTAATTTTGTAACACCTATGGAGGCTTCCACTGGCGTGGGAAAGAACAGGTTCCACCCATCACCAGGTTGTTCATTCCTGCCTGCACAGTTCTGAAAGTGGGGAGTGTCTGTGTGTGTCTTGGGGAGCCCTGCAGCTTCTCACCTCCACTTCTGTCCTTCTGTGTAAGGCTGACAGAAGTGCAGAAGCTACAGTATCCAGTCAGGTCTGACACACCAGTCCTCAGAGAGCTGCCAAGCTGAAGACAGAAGCAGTTCAAAGAGGCAGGAGAAAGTCTGTTTGTATGCACAGACCTTGAACAGCTGTCAGCTGTAACCATAGCACACTTGGAAGTGAGACCTCCGACTTTATTCCAGAGGACATCGTTCTTGACACTGAATTTAAAAATTTATTATTATTTTTCCAACCTGTGAATTGCAGAAAGCATATGTCAAACCAATTTTTTGTTTTGATGCATCAGTTAAGAAAGTACTTTAGAATATGCAAAACTGTTACATCATTCACCAGCTATCCCTCTGCTAAAACAAAACTCAAAGTATTTCTATTGTCATCACATACACTGCCATCTCCATTCTGTTTTATCTTCACCTTGCCCCACAGTTAATATTATACTTGCACAGTAATTCATGCCACAGCCATTGCAACAATAAAGCCCTTCCCTGCTGTTTCAGAACTGTCAGGTAGTTCAGACATCCCTACTGTTCTCAAGCAGACTTTCTCTCTGAAAGACGTTACCCTCAGTCCTGAGAGTCACAGCATGTCCCAGGAAGCCCTGGGTGACTTTATTAAGTATTTGCATACAACCAAGTGTCTGTGCTGAAAAAACTAACCGAAAATAAATGGTGTTCCTAGTAAGTCGGCACAAAACCAAATGTATATGACTAATGACAAATTAATGAAGGATAGAAGAAAACCCTGCCCTTGTGAGACCACACCTGGAATACTGCAGCCAGGTCTCAGCACAAGAAAGATGTGGACCTGTTAGGGCAAGTCCAGAGGAGAGCCATAAAGATGACCTGAAGGCTGGAGCACTCTCCAACAAAGACAGGCTGAGAGAGCTGGGACTGTTCAGCAAAGAGAAGGCTCCAGGGAGACCTTGCTAAAGCTTTCCAGTCCTTTAAGAGAGCTTACAAAAGGGAGGGAGAGAATTTTTTTTACATGGAGAGACAGTGATGAGACAAGGGGAGATGTTTTTGAACTACAGGAGGAGGGTTTAGATTAGGCGACAGGAAGAAGTTCTTTACTCAGAGGGTAGTGAGACAGTGGAACAGGCTGCCCAGAGAAGCTGTGGATGCCCAGTCCCTGAAGTACTCAAGGCCAAGTTAGATGGGGCCCTGAGCAACCTTGTGTAGTGAAGTGTCCCTGCCCATGGTGGCAGGACTGAAACTGGATAATCTTTCATGTTCCTTCCAACCTAAGCCATTCTATGATCCTATGAAAGCCTCTCTTCAGTGCCAGTACCAAAGGCAGGTACAACTGCAATTATAGACATCACAACAATCAGCCTAATTGGAAAGAATCAGTCCTCAAAGTTGCCAACACTTTAAAATTAAAACCACTGGACTCCATGTGTACAGGTGGGGTTGTGGCAATGCCCCTCCATCCTCTAAGTCAGTAGGACTGGGAGACAATACTGTGGTTTTCTCTAAATAGAGGAAAAAACTGAGTTTTCTCTGTAACAATGTATCTACCTATCATCTGACCATCACTAAGCTCAACACAGAAAATACAACCCGCTACTGTGAAGGATTGTCTTCAGTCCATCTATGCCCAAAAGTAGTCAACAGGCTCTGTGCCCCTGAGAGGGCAGCAGCTGTTGCTATTAAAATACACTGCTAGCATCCCTCAGCAGACTACAGAGGTTTAAATATCAGTTTAACACACTATGGTAAGAAAAGAGACTCCCCTTGCACCCTGGCAACCATTTAAACAGATTCTGTCATGATAGGCCCTGTGTATCTGAAATACTGCTTTAATGCTGCTCTAGAAAGAGATGCAAACATTAAAAAATTCAACCTGAGAATGCTAGTATAAATTTTTCAAAATAAAACACCACATGGAAGCAAACCTGGACTAAGCCAGCTTACAAGTGGAATGACTGAGTTTTGTAGCCTCGGATATCACAATCACCCCTGCTCACTCCCAGTCAGTGAATCTTACCAACACTTATTGAGAAACCTTCAAAGCTGGAGAGTTTCTAGAATAATTTAACAGGTTTCTTTAGACTTAGACAATGCTATATGAGCAACTTGCTGGGGAAAAGCATCAAAACTGGACTTGCTAGAATAATTACTTCAAATGTGTTCAATTTTTGTTTACTTGCTCTCAATAATATGCAGGGCACAAAATGATCATCATCACGAGCTGCAACAGTAACTGCTTCCATACAAGAGCTCAAGCCACAAGAGTTTACTCCTTTACTTTTCTCCTCCAATTCTCTTCCCTTTACATGGGCCTGAGGCAAATTACTCAGCTCAGTTTCTCCCTTAATACAAGGGCCACAGACTTTTGGAGAGCTCTGATTATTACTAAAGCAGCAAATCAATATTATTCAGTTGACTGTCTGGTCGTTTACCTGTCCCAGAAACTCTCAGAATCCCTATGCACCATACTCTTAAGACTTACAGACTACACACTTAGACTTACAGCCCATCACAAACTCCTATTTGGCAAAACACTTCTAAAGCCAGAGCCTATGAGTAATGAATTCTCATCTTACATTCATTTCCATATTTTGGCATCGTGCAGAAGAGATAAGACACAATCAAGGCCCCCTACATGAAAAAAAAAAATGCATGAAGTGTTTCAGAACACCAGTGGGAGAATTTCATGCAATGTATGGCTATTATTAGATTGCTATTTTGCTTAGCAGATCAGAGGGTATAATCGGCAGATGATGCAGCCCTGATTTGCGAAGCACAGCCTTATTAAAGGCTAATGAGATAAATGAGTTAAAATTTACATTTTGCTCCACTGATAAGGTTCATTGGCACACTTAACTCCAACACCATGGTTTGAATATTAAACCCACTTATTAATGTCTAGTAAAGCTAATTATAATGCTGAGTGGCATTAAACTATAATAACGAAGCAGGATGTTAGAATCACATCCTTCAGTATTACTGTAGCCCTGAAGTAAGTGTTCTGCACCTGGAAATAAACACCTGTTGAGGTCATGCTGTGAGAAAGCACAAGCCTTCTGTGCCTTTTTCCTGATCCTTCTGAGAACCCAAAGCCCTGTTCTTCTAACAATATATGTTAGAAGAAGCAACAACAACATAAATGTCGCTCATTACTATGATTTCAACAGTGTCTGTCTGTCTTACGGCAGTAACAACAAGGATTAATTGACAAATATGTTTGTACCTACAATATTTTAAATCACACTTGACATATACTCTCTAATCCTTAAAAGAAAAATAAAGCACTGAGATACTAAGAAAATTAACAACAAAACCCTGGAATCATACCTTGTTTTTTTCTCATCCTTTTTCACTATCTTCCGTTGAAACTACAAATATAACTTTAAAAAAACCTCAATTTACTGGAAAGGATCTGGAAATACACTTTAGACCTTACACTAGCCTATGTATTTCTTTGCCACATCTACTTAAGCACTTAAATGGACAACAATTATTTTTAAGGATAATATAAGAGGACAAGGGCCATAATATTCTTTCCCTTTTAATCTCCACAATGTATTTGTCCTGTGACAGCAATGGAAAGAAGATGAGACGGGATAATTAAGTGCCAGCTATCCATGGATCAACAGTACCCAGTGTGAGGACTCACATGTGCCAGTCCAAAAACAATTTACAGTCAGCACAAGCTTGAGATACACACTTGCTCTGGGATCTCCCCATCCCAACACAAGAGAGGTGCCAGCTCTCCTTCCTCTAGGAGAGTCGTATAAAGGACTCACAACAGCCATCATTACCTTTTCAAAGTAGAATATAAAGAATGACAACAAAAAACATAAAAGCACTAGAGATAAAATCTCCACTTTTTATTTGTAAAGTAATACTCAAAAGCAGACATTCATTACACACGTAAAAAAAGGCACTGCAGAACAATTAGATTTTTTTCTTCTGTGGGGAAAAGTGAAAAGGCACTTGCACTGTGACAGTAAAAGAAACTAGCTGAACAAATCATGTGTGAAACATTAAATGCAACTGCTTTTTTGAACACACTTTTGTTCCTTTCAATTTATCACCTGATTTAAACATTTAGCTTGTAACGCAATCCATTCCACTTTCCTCAGCCCAGCTTCAAAACAGAGGCATGCCATATTTCAGCAGTAGAAGCAAAGAAATGCTGTGGAGGTCAGAAAGAAAAGATTTGGTATATGGCTTTCTGTGGAGCATTCCACTGCATCCCTGCTTGCAGGAAGCTGTGAATACTGCCCAGCATCCCCAAGCTGTGCTGCAGCTGGGAAAAAAAAAAAAACAAAACCAAAAAAAAACCCAACAAACCAAACAACAACGAAAAAAAGAGAGCAGCCTACTTCAGTGGTAGACTCGAGATGTCACAAGTTGCCAAGGGAACACACATCCTGTCCCCCACCTCCCATTCCGCCGTGCTGTTCTCGTGGGTCCTACGGCACACACCAGGTCCTGAAGCCAAATCCAGAAAAGATTGTTGGTTGAGGGCTCAAAGTATCCCTCACAGAAATGTGCCCTGAAAATGGATACTTGTGACTTTTAAAATGCAGAACCATCAAGTCTCTTTCCCTAAGGGAAAACCCTGCCAGCCTGGTGCCACAGGAGCAATTCTCTACACAGGTTCTTCCCACAGAGCAGAAAGTGCCTCTGCAGTCTTTTTCTTCCAGTACATTGTACTAGATGTGGCTTTTCCCAAGCCATTTTATGAGTATGGTTTGTTTACTAAAAGCATAATCAGAGAAGCTCCTCCAATTACTATTTCAACTATGTTAATACTTGGTATGTATTTTGAATCTAAATGTTTCAATACTTCTCTGCAACTACAATCAAGAGAAAGCACACTATATTTTTAAAGAAGAGACAGCCAACAGCATAGTATTCCCACAGGCAGGCTTGTCAGGAAAAGATATGTGGTAAATAATTAATTTTCCTAGGTTAACTTCAGTTCCAGACTAGCATTTGTGAGCATCAGTGCCATGGAAAGGCAACCAATAACTCTAGTTTGTATTCTTGTCCAGTAAGGAGTTTTGCCTTATGTGCAAGCACTGACAGTGAAAGTTTTATCATCCCAGGGACAGAAAAAGTAAAGAACACCTATACAAGTACAGTAAAATCTCTTCTGCAAAATTCAAAGGAACCAGAAGTCTTTGCTTGGCTACTGCTGGTTTTTAAATTATTTCCTTCTTTGACAGATAATGGTCCAAACACAGATAGATGCTGAGCACTGGTGTCAGACTGCAGCACACAGAAACCTCCAGTATAATCCACCCTACAAATAATTAAAGACTTCGTTCACTGCTTTCCACACTTTCTTTTAGTGCATTGCAGATGTTTGGCAGGAAGGGTGGGGACTATTCTAAACACAGGGAAAGGGCAGCACATTCCTGACAAATCTTTTTAAAACTGATTCTAAGCTTAGCAGTTTAACACATTGAGGTTTCAAAAAGTTCATAAAATGTTACAAATGCTACCAGTGTATATTCAGTATTCATGGCATGAAGTGACTGAGCTTTTGCATAAACTATCAACTGTGATCTATTTTTTTTTTCCACTTCTATTTGATGCCTCAAAGGTGTTAGCAGATCATAACAAAAAATAGTTCATAGAATCAGGAATAAGTTGGCAATAAAGAGAAGATTTTGCAGAAGGTAGTTCATTTTCCCTGGAAATTATTCATAAAAATGGACTAAGAAAATCTAAAAAGCTATTTAAGAAACAAACTTCACTAACATATCATTTCTGCAATAATTTTCAAACAAACTAGGTATTTCTTAAGTAATTCCAGACCTGCTGGTACCCACAGAGGGAATGGAAAAGCCTCAGGCTTAGCTTTCTCTTCAAGTCAGGGAACTCAGTCTAATGCCCTTGAAACTTTTCTTCCAAGTTGGATTTTATTTCTTGTGCTCCTAAACTGCCTTGACTGTGTGATCAGGAGCAAAGTTCATGGACCTCAAGATCTTATTTCCTATCATTTCAGTCAGCTGAATTTTTGGAGGATCAGAATAGAGTTATGCATTTCTTTATAACAGAGCTGCATTACAACCATGATAAAGAAATGGGAGAAATGTTCTGCTCTGTTCGTTACAATCAATAGATTATGCAGCTCAGTCACAAAGCAGAAGGAATTATGAAAAAGAAAGTAATCTTTAAACCATTAATATTGCCAGAACAACTTTTCTTTCAGATATGCAGACTCCCACCTCCCAGACACAGCTAATAATGTCAGAAGCTCTGAGATTCATATGGTCAGAATGACTAATATTTACATTAAGCAAATGTATTGCCATAGTAACATAGACACCACAGAGCTATCTACCTGCCACAGCTCCCTAAATTATTTAGCATGCCAATACTACAGTGACACTGTGTAAATGATCACATTCATTAAGAGCAGAGTATGTGCTGAAAAACTGAATGTTAGACAGCCATATTTATTGCTAGGAAAAAAACAACGGCACCAGTGTTCAGAACAAAAAAAAAAAAAAAAAAAAAAAAAAAAAACGAGAAAAGGGGAAGGCCCCACCCGAAAGAAAAAAAAAAAAGAAAAACGAGTATAGAGGAAGGCTCCAACCTGAAGCAGAACAACACACCTTTAAAATCTTCATCTAAAAACCATGTTAACATCTGCATCCCTGTCCAAAGCAACACAAACAATAATCTCACTTATGGGACATAAGGCTGACCCACTGTGACCAGAACAAATTGAGAACTGAGTTATGTTCCAAGCCACATTTTTGGAATAGTCATCAAACTTGCTTAATTTGCATTTTTTATTGCCAAAATATTATTCTGTATTGTGGAGTTGCAAAAGCCAGTGCACAGAAAATAGAAATAACTATGACACACCCTCAGACCATGGTTATTCCTCAACAGTCAACAGATTTATGGTGAGGAGAGAGGGGCAATACTTTGCATGATGGTCTGCCACTTCCTCAAGTAGTAGATGATGGCAGGGATCTGAGTGGTTTGTGTAAGCCACTATTCTCATCCTGAGTTAAAGCTTCTGGAAACCTCAAGCACTTCCTGCACTATGGATATTTTCCCCTCATCACATGCGATGGCAGAATCAATGACAAGTGGAGAAAACAAAGGACAGCTCAGGTCAACTCTTGCAACCAGATGGATTTCTTCCTAATTTTTATCAGCTACAGCCCCTTCTTTTGTTGGACACAAATAATGTTTTTTCACATTTCTCTTTGAATTCAAAATAGCAAAGAAACCCCCTAAGAAGTATAGCACAAAAGTTCCAGGCAAAAAATTAACCCAGCCCAGCTCCAATCAATTCCTATTCTCTCTGATTTTTTTAGTTCTTCGTAAGCTCAATTTACAGTATGTCAACACAAGAGAAAGCTTCAAATAATTTCTTCTACTACATTTTTATGAAAGTAAGTCTGGCATACACCCATCTTTTATTATTCATTTGTACTAAAATGCCACAAAGTCCAACTTACACATTGTCATGGCACTAGCAATAATCAAATCAAATCTCAACCCAACAGATTCTCTCTGTAACAGACTCACGTACAATTTGATCTTGAGACAGTATTTTCAAAGCAATTAAATGTTTGGAACATGCTCTTCTCCAGAGATAATTCTGCTTACATAGTAAGAGTCTGCTTTTCTTAAGCATGTTGCTTGAATTAAAAATTGTTCAAGAACTGACTTGATCCTCCACAGAAAGTCCAAAAAGTACAGAGACCCTGTTCTAAAAGCTGTTTTAGAAAGCAGCCTCATGGAACCCAATAGCCAGACCAGTGAAGGTACCTCAAATATTGGTGCTGGAGAGCACAGGTGTGATGAAGAACACCTAAAGGTTTACTGCTTACAGAGGTCAGGTCATCTCCAGAAGTACTTAGATTGTGAACTTCTGTTTGGAGTCTCCACTCAGTATCCCATTTGAGATTGTGAATTTAACAGAATGTCTGCTGGTTTTAGAGACATGTCTGTGAAGGATGAATACTGCTCTTAGGACTGTCAAAATATAAAGGATCATATGAGAAGCAACTGACTAGTGGACTAATTAGCAGTAAGGAATAGAATTATGCAAAGCCTCCAGATTCCAGGCAGAGCTATCAATTACATTTACATGTTACAAATCACCTTGCTGATGAAGTGCAAGCTGGAAATAGGAAGTCACCTTCAAGTATTCAGCACCTTAAAGCACATTTGTAATGGAGCCTGAGGGGATATCTGCTTAGTTGCTGGAATAATTTAAAATGTGCACTAATACTTGAAATGATTCCATGACAATTGAGCATTCAGCTAAAGTGGCTGAGATAAGCCTTGACAATTCTAGATAAGAAATGTTAAACAATTAATAGAGGTATCCAAACACTAACCTTTTAATCCACTTAGGAGTTGCAAGAGAAAATTCAGCCTATCTTTCAAGCTTCTAACTGAGTGCACTAGGGAAAGTCAGTCCTGCTACATAAACCACAACTAATTCTGAACACAAACCCTTTGTTTTGTTTTCAAGCCAACAGTGAGTAGATGAACCCAAAAAGCAACAGAACACAAAAATAGTGGCTGAATTTCATTAGGTTTGGCTCAGCATCACTACAACAGAATCCAAATTGTTTTCTACAGAGCACTTCAAGTAGCAGCAACACAAAGCACTCAGCTCCACAGGAGTCCTTCATGTATCAGATGTGGTACCATTCACAAACTAAGTCTACGTTTCTGCATGTTGCTAGATAATGTCCCCTCACCAGCAGGGCAGTACAAAAAGCAGAAAAGGCCTTGGCTCTAAGTCCTGCTCAGCAATAACAGAAACATCTGTGTGTCCAGCACAAATCCAAAACACAGCCTCATACTCGACATTGAGAAGAAAACAAACTCTACCTGAGCCCAAACCAGCACACTACAAAAATCCTAGATATACAGAACACTCTGTCAAAGAACCAAGTAACTTCATACAAATCAGTTAAGAGCTGATAACAACATTTTGTTTGTTTTTGAAGTGTTGCAGTATCTGGGTAAAGACAATTTGCAAGAATATCCCATGTGTTCAAATGATTCCTCAAAAATCCACAGAAACAACCACAGCAAAGACTCTAACTATAGCTGGGGACTGAGACCTGTTTTTATTTTCACTAGAAACCCAAAAAACCTACTTCCACATTCTCCTCTCCTTCTCAGCCAGGACTGGAATGGAAACCTTTGTCAGGGTTGGCTCAGCCAGTGGCCTCTCTCACCCTGGCAACTGTTTTTATACACAGCAGGGAGACTGAAGAGGTAGAGCAAAGCTTAGTATTACTCCCTCAAGCTCAGGACTTTACAAGGAATAGAGTCTTTTCCCACTTTGCATACCAAAACAACTCCCTAGTGCAATGAACTGTGTCCTTTTCCCCTTTACTCCAGCCTCCACAATGAAGAAATATCATTGCTGCATCCTCTGACAGAAACCTCCCACCCAGACGCTGCAAACAGGACTAATATAGAAAACAAAACCAACCTTTTTTTTTGTTTTTTTCCTAGGCAAAAGGTGATGGGAAGAATAAAAAAACGACAAAAATGGAAACCAAAAGATATATTTCTATGACTTACAGTGATTAGAACACCAATCAGCCTCTTCTGTACTGTACAGCAGGGTTAAAACCCCCACCACCACCCTGCACACACAGAGCAACACACACCCAAAGCAATGCACACTGCTGTCAGGAGTTGAGCTGCTGCGTGCTTAATATGGAGGCAGATTTATTGAACAGGTATTTCTAAACTCATGTTCAAACCCCATAAGTGCCATATCAAAAAAGTATATCAAGTCCTCCATATTTACAACTTGAATATAAAAAATGCAGTTTGAGATGCAGACATCTTTCTATTAAAAAAAAATTGAACAATTACATATGCATTAAATAAACCTTACGCCATAAATGTCCTTGATTCTTTATGTGCCAAAACATTAAAAAATAAATTCAACAAATCCCCTACAGAATAAAAAGCAAATAAACAAATAAAACCCCAGACATGGGGTAAGCTTACCATACATTATTAAAATGCCAAGCACAGTAGGTTGTTAATTTTTCACTTGAAGTAACTGCATAACTTGGTTGGGGAATTATTCAGTTCTAAAAACTCTGTAGCCATTTCATTTCACCTTTCATTTTCTATCATCCACAAGTCAAAATCATGTATGCAGTTTAATGAAAAGTGCATAAGTCCTTGAATACCAGATACAGATAGGATGAACTATGACTGATTCTCACCAAACCTAATAAGCAAGAAACCAAAACAAAAATTGAAATATACAGATACTAGTATAAGCATAGTAAGTCAGTAGCATTTTTATCAAAATGAAAAAATATTTTGTTCTTTCTATAAACCCAAGATACACTTTCAATCTTTGTGTCATCTATCCATGCTATACATCATGAAGATAAATGGTGATTAGTAAATGGAAATAGAATGGTGATAGATGAATGGAAACAGAATGGTGATAGATGAAAAACAGTGACACTTAGGAGTACAAGCAGCTTAAAGAGCACTTTGAGTATAAACATAAGTGTATGAGCAAGAAAATAATTACCTATATTCTACAGACAAACACAGCACAGCCCTGGGGACAGATTCCTTTTCTGTGAACACCCTCATGCTAATTACTGTGCAGGAGTCAGGGTCTGGAAAGGATGCAGAGTCAACTTGTGCCAACTAAAATATTTAACCACAACAGACATGTTTTTACCTGACGAATGTAAGTGGGAATCTCACTTGCAGGGGTCAGTTGTTCCAACCACTCCCCTACAGACAATTTAAAGACAATTATTCTACATCATGACATGTAGAATACTTACTGCTTTTGTATGCTACTACAACAATTTTTATTAAGAGAATCAACTAAGATGATATACCATACAGGTTTAAAAAGTAAGATGTAAAAAAATATTACCCAACACAAATTCTCCAATTTGTCAAGAGAAGGGGAATGGGACCTATGTCCTCCAGAAGTATCCAGTACTAGGCTTGTCTCAATTAGACTCAAAGCCCATATTTTTTCAGAACACTTAAGGACTTCTGTGGAAGTTCATAGTGACATGGTAAATTAAACATTCTGACAGAGCACATTGTCCTATTATTAGTAACATGCCAGGCAATACAAAAAGAACAACACATACTTTAAAAACTGCACCTACACAACCTCCCCACTCAGCCTTTTAGAAGACACAGGTGTAAGATACACTGCCTATATCAGTTCAGATGTTTTTCTGGAGTATGTATTTGTAAGACAATAATGCAAGCACTAAAACATCAAAAAAATCAAAGCATTCATAAAAGAGAATAAGTAATTCTGCTCTGGATTTGTTGGTTTTGTTTTAATTTGTTTGAGGTGTTTTTTTTACTGTTTGGTGGAGGTTTTCTGTTTTGTTCCTCTCTCCACATTCAGAAGTGTTTCCAGAAAAGCCACAAGTTCTGAACAAGGTCATTCATGATACTGATTCAGCTGCTGACTTGCCTTTCAAAAGTGCCAGACCAGTTTTACCTCATTTCTTTTAGGAAAGCAATGCAATGGGACAGTAACTTCATCTCCCAAATTAACTATTCTTGGATACCCAGCTCTAGGCAATTGGCTTACTCTGTGCCACCACTTTATTCCTACCCTCCTA
Organism: Passer montanus; assembly: GCF_014805655.1. Lineage (NCBI taxonomy): Eukaryota > Metazoa > Chordata > Aves > Passeriformes > Passeridae > Passer > Passer montanus. Next base: position 728,633 of record NW_024360941.1, on the reverse strand, counting down.
GTTGTTTGTATTTCTCAAAATGCAGCATATTACTCACTTTGACTGTAGTTGCTTCCCACATATTCATTCATCTTAGTTTGTCTCACTGGATTTCTTCAACTGCATCTCATTAAATAGCCTGAATTTTTTCTTCCAGTTGCATGCTAGGCTGACTTTCAGTGAAATGAAGGTAGATTTACACCAATGAAAGGAAAACAGAATGTAGTTGCATGGTCTTAAACTTTAAGAGGCAACAAAGCTTTCTAGGCTATGAATTTTAACACTCAGAGATTAGCAATTCATCTTAGTTTCAGTTGTATACTTCTAGGACAGAACAGTTATCTAGAGAATCCCTGATAGGTTTTTTACTAAAAGCATTGCTCCAAAAGCTGTGGTGAAGCAGCAGAACAGTTCATGGCCCACACAAGGAAGAGGTCCTATCCCATGTCCCTGGCACACTCATGCTGTAGGTCCTGCTCAGGTCACAAACAATTCAGTTCAGCAACAGCTTCAGGAAGAGGAAAACAGAAGGGAGTAAGGCCACGTCACTGCAAACTGGGAACGGAGGCTGGAAGCTGTGCAGCTGCCACCCTGGACAGAGACTCCATCAGCTCGTCTGCTTCTAGAATTATTCCATGCTTTTTATTACCATAACTGCATATTTAGAGTCAGTAAGCCAGATTCTGAAGACTTAGAGACAGTAATTAATGCTGTGTTAGTTCTCCTGCAATAATGTTAGAATAATTCAAACTTACTAGCAGCAAACATGTTCAACATATCACCAGAATTGCCAGACTCCAGGTTTCATCTAATTCTTAACTGACTAATGCAAGAGCAATATTCTCTGCCCTAGTAGCCAGTGTACCTCTGGTAAGGGACAAAAATTTATAAAAGAGATGTAAGGAAATATTATATGAAACAGTTGCAGAACTGGACAAAAATTCATTAGATATACTGAGTATGACCACTAAGGAAAACATTCCCAGAGATTAATCTCTTTTTGCAAATAAATAAATTAAAAAATCCTGACTTTTCTAGAGTAAATTTTCACATCCTTTCCTCTGGATGTTCTGGTTTCTCAAAGATTACTCTCCTGTTTTATTTCTCTAAAATTAAACTTTCAACTCTTCATTGAGCTAGTTCCAAGCTAAACATGACCTTTGGAGGCCAGCAGATCTTCTTGTATCTCATCCACCCTAGTAGCTAAAATTAGGACTGTCCCTCTCCCTACCTGGCCAAAAAGAAAAATAATAATGGAGAAAGCAACTCCTTATCTATTCTATCCCACCCTCAAAGGTCCTTGGCACGGAGGGAGCCAATTCCAAAACACATCTACTGTGGCACCAGTAAATAGACTGGCACCCACCTAAAAATGCTCTTTGATGTACAGCTGACACAGTTTTGAAAAGGAAAACAGACTGATAATGTTGCAGCCTTAAAATAAGACAAGGAGCAGGAAAGTAAGTTGTTCCTCTAAGGCATAATACTTTTCTGACTTGCTTCTGGAATGATGCCTAGCATTACTTCCTTAATCCCAGCAAAATGAAGTTTCTGTCTTGCCATTCATGAATAGCAAAAATTTATGCTGAAGTTTCTGAGGTATTTTCAGAAGATAAATACTTCAACTACTTTGGCTTTTGAAAGATTTTCCCAGTGTTGTGACCTTCCTTAGGACTTGGAAGTAAAAGATTTCCTTGGTTATCAAGCTCCTCCTCATCTGTTATCATAATTTATAATCCTTCATAAATTGATGAGGATCCAGATTTTTAATATTCTCTTGCATTCACTAATGACACTATGACAGTTCCAAAGCAGGGACCTATCAGTCCACACACTTTTTGCCCAGTATCACATTGTAGCCTACTTACTCACTAGAATCACCCACAGGATGAGATTATAGCCAGAGTGGTTTAGGAGTGTTTTTTAAATTAAAAAGTAAGTAATTAGGTCTTTAATGACTGTACTGCAACTTAAATGTTTAAGTTACTGAATTCACACGTAAAAACATCATTACCAAAGCCTGTTTAAAAGATTCACCTTTTCAGCTTCAACTGGTTGCTCAAGGGTGTACCTGAACAATCATATCATGAGGCTGAAATGAAGGTTCCTCTCTCCAGCACTTCCTACAACAGTAATACTCAGCTGCTGGTGTGTAGACAGTATATCTTGCATAAGTCACTTGAGAATCCACAACATTTTACATATCAGCAATGTAATTTCAACAAACAGAGAGAACAAACTCTCAACTCAAGCAAAGCTCATTAGGATGTAAAAACTATCAGCAAAACTGATTAAATATCAACATCCTGAGATAGGGTTGAGGGTAGGGATTTTTAAATTATGTTGTTACATGTCTTTTCAGTATAAGTGGGTAGCCATTAAGTGTGAACAACAGCTATAATGTGAAAAAAATGCCGCTGAACAAAATCAATATTAAGTGGTACTTAGACCAAGTTAGTTTGTAGTACTCCTTTTTGTATCTGAAGGATCATAAACTGCTTCAGAAAGCAATCAGATTTGCATTGATATAGTGATTAAACTAACTAACACCAACTGCTCTTCAGTGAAACAAAATAGTGATGTTGGTAAAGTAAGTCACAGACTTACTGTGCCAACAAGTGCCAATGAAGTCAAAGAGTTACAGAAATTTTATCTAGAAGAACACCTTTGGTGAAAGTTTCAGTATCATTTCAGATTAGCCTCCTTCTGCGGCAGAGTAGTCACCAAAGATTTCCCCTTAGAAAAGATTCAAGCAAAGACATTCACATATTGTCACACACTGACTCCGCCACAACTAGAATACAGTGAGAGATTTTCCCTTCCTCTTGAATATTATATTCCTACAAGGAGAGAGGCAAAAAACCCATGTTTCATAAAGCAGTTTCTGTGCAAAAAGATAATCTTCAAATGAGACTAGTAGTCAGCAGCACACCTTTGCAACACATGAAACAGCCTACAACAGAAGAGCCTGTGTACAAAATACACTGTTAGCACTTCACTGGAAGAAAGGGGAAACTTTCAAACTGACTGGACATAAAAAGAATACTACAATAAATCATATTGCAAATTACATGCTAGTTTCAATAAGCAATGTCCCTCAGGAATGCATTATATTTTAAAATTCACTTCCACTTTTTGTTGGTTAAGATAAGCTACAGTTTATTTTAGTTATAGCGGCACAAAGTAGGATGGAGCAAGTATTCTGCTTAGGTTGCATTTTGCAAACTTGAGCATGCATATGGCAATGGAATCAATTACTTTACTCCCACCCAATTTCTTCACTTTAAATCTCAAGCACTGCAAGAAAATCTCATCAATCTAATCTGGATAGCAAAAAGGTTTATCCAAATTTATGTTTAAATAATGTTATACTTACAGTGTACAAATTTTTGTTTTAAAATACTTACAACAGAAATACTCAATGTGCATTTCACAACATTGAACTTAATATGAAACAAAGGCCACAAACACTGCTTTAAAAAGCCCAATAGTACACTTGCAATAGGCGACAGATTAGTTTTTCATTAATTCAATTCTATTTGAAGCAAACCAGTGTTTTAAAAACTTCCTGTGAATCCAGAAAGTTAAACAACAATATACTTCCACACCTCTGAAATATACAATATGCAGAGTTCTTTAAAAAATTAAAATTAGTATGTGATACATGATTTAGACACCCAGAACTTGAACCTTGCATTCTCCTCCCACTGGACAGCTCTTCTTGCCATCTCTGTTCCTGCACAAGTGACAATTTGTGACAAAATATGGAACTCATTGTTACAGGCCATAAAAGTTACCAAAAGCACTGATGATTTTTAAAACAATTTTGAAAGAAAAAGACAAAACCCACTGAATTTATAGAATGGAAAGACTACTAAATAAGACCATGGACTACACATGGCCAGGAGCACTGCCACATGCTTGGACTATGCACATGTAATTTGTGACAAAATATGGAACCTGTAATTGTTACAGGCCATAAAAGTTACCAAAAGCACTGATGATTTTTAAAACAATTTTGAAAGAAAAAGACAAAACCCACTGAATTTATAGAATGGAAAGACTACTAAATAAGACCATGGACTACACATGGCCAGGAGCACTGCCACATGCTTGGACTATGCACATGTTCTCCTGCCCCCTTCTCTCCCATCAATTCCTACTCTGAGGACAGCCTAACCTCAAAATCCTCAGTGATCCCCACTGTTCCATATACAACAAATATATTGAATACCTCCAGGGCTTGGCTCATGAACAAGCAGCTTCTGTGACAACAGCTACTGAGAGGTTTCCAAGATATGTTTCTGCTCAACCCAACAGATTCTAGCACTGCAAAACCAAATCAAAATCTAATCAACATTTAGCCTTTCAATTCAATCCATTCTTGCAGGCCTATATAGTAACAGTATATCTTACTCTTCCTCTCTTTCATTTATTCCAAGTTTATAATTTGAAATAATAACGCATACTTTAAAACAATTTAACTAATCCACACTAGCTTTACCTGAAAACCATCTTTGTCTTAAAAAATATTGGGATCTAAAGAAAAATGACGCACAGGAAAACAGTGTGAACTGAGAATTTGATCCTTCCAGATTTTGTTCTACAATCTTATTTTGTATTAATCTTTTTCCTTCAAAGATAGCTGTCACCACAATGGTGGGCTTTTCCTCCAAATGAAATGTAAAACCACTATGTTGATAATAATCACTTTTACTAAGAAAAACATGATCACTTTTTCCTGGTTTGCTTTTTGTGGTTTCTTTATGTCTATCATAAAATCTGTGAAATTCTAACCTCACATTAACCAAATCAAAAAGGAATAAAAAACTACAAACAAACAATCAACCTCCACACCACAATTCAGGAAGAATACAACTGAAAGGAAGCATGATCCTCAGGTACTCCATATAAACTAATGGAATTTTTTCACTTTGTATCTTTTGTCATTCTGAAATTCTAACTTGAATCTATAAGTCTTACTTAGAAAAGTTTAATTGAAAACAAAAATACATGGGAACATATTTGTTCCAGATGCATTAGTATTTTCCAATAAAAACCACTAAGTATTTAATACAGCTGGGACTAGAGTTGGTAATCACAGATACTTAACAATCAGACTAGATACTAAATCTCCTGTTTAAGGAATTAGGGGTTTCTTTCATTACTGCTGTTAGCTAAAACAACAGGAATCCAAACATACTAGTAAAATTGAGGAGTTACACAGAATAGAAAGAAATGAGAACTAGAGAAAGACCACACCATTGTGCTGGCTCATGTCACTTCCTGCCATCAGTGACTGTATTGCCTTTCCATTAGCATAACGAGATTTTAAGTCAGGGAAAGAAGAAACAGCCAACTGAAAGCTTTACACTGCTAGAAAGAAAGTTCTATAAAGACCAGCCTCTAGTTTAAATTAACAATTGTTGATACTTAGCTTTCTCTCTGGAAAAGGAAATAGACTTGTCTTTACTGAGCAAAATATTATATTCTATTGCTACAAACCATCTGAAGAACTCTTATCTACAGCAACTGATTGACAAAAAGTCACTTTGGCAACCAAAGCTGCTTCCACACAGCCACAGAATCATGGATTAGCTGTAGGTCAGTACATGTAAAAGCTTGTACTCAAATTTTGGGCAAGGTACCATTAGTCTTGGGAATATGTAGAGCTTCCAAGCATCCTCCTAGATGAGCTTTTAGACAAGACTTGATCTTCAAAACATTCTAATGATCTGGGTTTAATAAAACAGGTTTGGAACACTGTCAGAATTATCAGTTTATTCCGAGAGTGGAAACAATAACATACTGAATATTTGGCAAGCATCAGACTATCTACAAGCCCTCAGTTTCCTGAAGATACTTTGATATGATACTCTGGGACCTTTTATAAGCTGTTACAGAGAAACCAGATGTCTCCTTAATCCTTACAGAGCAGCACAGGTTAGGATGAGACGAACAAAATCCTTCCTTCCCATTTGACAAAACGGTCTCCCATCAGCTCCAAGAACTGCAACAAACTGCATCAAAAAAGAGGTGGAAGCACTACAGGGGAAGATAAAACCAGACACATGCTACATGAAAGGCTGCTGAGAGATGGTGTTCATTTTCATAAAGCAAGTGTTTGGTGGTTCAGAAATAACAAACAAGGCACAAGAGTTTACCAGAAAGTTAATACTAAATTATAATCTACCAGCTATTTGTATTTTTTCAAATCAATTTGAAAGAAAACCTGGTATATAAAAACCAGGAACTAGTGGTTATTATAAAGTATCGTTTCATATTTCTATTTCATATTTCTTCCCCGTTCTAATGCTGTTTGACTGGTATAAATGCTCCACCTGATACAACAAACACAACTTGGGAAACCAAACACACAGTCAGGTTTCCTGTGATTTCAAGCTTGTCTGTACTAATCCCAGTCTCATTTCACACCCACACATCAGGCTCCCTCCCTAGCTAGCTTGGGCTTCTTTTCTGTACACAGCTTCCTTATGACAATCTTGCAATCAACACCCACATCTCCTCCCCAAACAATGCCAACTCTACTATGAAACATTAAGTCTATGAAAACCACACCCCCCTTTAATGCTCTTTCATCTGGCCCTCTTGCAAACTGAGAATAAGCATCTCTTGGGGAGGTGACTCATAAGTGATCAGCCCTTTTCGCATTGTAAAACAGCTTATCTAATAGAACATAGCACATGCACAATGTTGCATCAAGAGCCAAATGATATTCATGCTTGTAGATGAGGCTGGGGAAAAGACTTATCTAAATTTTCATCTGTCAGCTAACTAGTTTCACTGCAGAGTAAGATAAAGTAAGATGATCCAATGACAAGCCAAAGTCTAGGACCTCTGTCCTTTATTCACCTTTTGTTGTAAAAGGTTTTCTAAGGTTTCTGTGCCCAATTTTTAAGTTCAGCTAGAGAATACTAGTCTTTCCTCCTTCAACTCTTTGTATCTTACATTGTACCTGTTAGAGCCAGGAGAAAAAAAGAAAACGTACATTCTTGAGATGACAAGCATTTCAATTATTTCATATCCTGTAAGCCAAATAATGTGGTTATATTCTGAAACAAACAAACAAAAAAAAAAAAAATAGGAGTCTTCCCAACTCAAGAAAATCCCAGTGTACAGGCTGTTGGGTTCTCATCACTGTGCCACAGGTAACCTACCTCTGACATACAGGATATATAGGTCACAATATATTTATTGTTCTCCAGAAGTTACAGGCCACTAAAAGACAGCTAAAGCACCTTTGATAATTGCTGTATATTCATTTCACATGTAAGCAATTACTGTGATTGCCACAGGAATATTGCACAATAGTGGCACTGTACAGGTGTGAACACAAACAGAGTTGAAACACAAAACACTGACAGGATGCTCCAGGTGCCTAAATGCAGCTGAGTGCTACTGGAGACTCTACCAGGCATCTGAAATCAGACTGTAGTCTCAAGCTCACTTTCCATAGGATGGGTGTCCATACCACAAAAACTGATTGTGACACCCAGCACTCCAAACAGCAAGCTCATGGCTCAGCAAACAAACTTCTGTTCTGGGCTACCGATTACACACACACAGACACACACTCATCTTACCTGCAATTAAAGCATGTCAACAGGTCAGCAAGGAAAAATTGGCTCTGGCAGCATTTCCATTTGGTCAAGAATCTAGACTTAAAGTTTCTTCAGCTTGCAGCAGCATTCAGCTCTCCACTACACATAAGGAAAGGCAGAGAAAGTAGAAAAGTAAAAATTATCATTCTCTATTAACAGAAACCTGGCAGTGTAAAAACTGCCAGAACTCCATCTTAAAGAAAACAAGATAATAAACTCTCAAATACACAGGAGTAGCAGTAACAGAGCACATTTCACATCACAAGACACGTCCATACAGACAAGGTCTGAGCTTCCAGGCCTTTCATCAATACCTAGTGAGAAGCCCTTGAAAACACCAAGGGCACCATCAGCTAAGAGCCCACACCACTGCAGAAGCAATCCATATTTGCCTTTCTTGCTGCCTTCTGTTCACTACTGCAACTCAAAAACATTTCCATCCATGCTGCAACCCAAAACCAATCATGCACAACACACTGAATAAATCTGAAGCAATTAAGAAACTGTTCTGGCTAAAAAGTAACCAACGGGGGGGGAAAAAACCAAAACACAGAAGCAGAAAAAAGTGGCATTACACTGAATAGTAAAGCTGGTTACATTGCCAAAAAACTGATTACAGAACTCACTTTTCATACAAGAAATGCATCATAACAGCATCTTGTTAAACAAGCTAAACACATGCAAGGGAGAAGGAGAAACCCACACCTTCCTGTCAACACTGGAGTAATTCATATTAAATTTATATTTGACATGTAACAAGGCTGCACACATACAGAAAAATGCAAGTATGAAAAGCGTGTCTATTCATTGACACAGTGCTTAGCATTCAAAATTGATTTTACAGACATCCTGCTAACCTGCCTGACAGAAATTCCTCCAGACTACACAAATTAATTCAAAATAAGGAGACTGTCATTTTTCTGTGTCTTATAAGCAGGGAGGTAAAACTCTGAAAGTTTTCAGTCTGCTGAAAGGAATCCTGCAAAAATTTAGAAAGTATATACATCAAGGCAAAAATATTTTTTTATAAACATAATTTTTAACCATGAACTCATAGTTTAAAACAAGTTCTTAAACAGCTTTCCCATCAGGGGAGCATGAACAAAACAGCCAAAAATTAAGGCCTTATGGGAAGACTCTGTTTTTATATTGCAAATATAACATGGTTTCAGTACATGCTAGACTAGATGACCCCTTGCCATTTCATGCTCCTGAATTTCAGGGATGATTATATCAGGTTGCTCCACAGACGTAACCAGAAATTTCATGAAGAGACTTTTAGCATCATTTTCCCCTCAACTACAACAAAGAGGTAGTCCTAAAAATTAGCCAGTTTTCAAGAGAAATGATAAATGGTATCCTCCAGATCATCTCTAAAATGTTTCCTGTAGTAAAATACTGTTCACAAAATTTTACCTCGTTAACCGCTCTATTTTTAATATATTTTCTTATTACTCAAAATCATTACAATTGAGGGCTCTAAACGAAGGAGATTTCTCCATAATTTGTAATTACTACTAAATTCTCTCCTGTTTGCTTCATATATTCATCGCATCTGGTCATAAAAATAAGGTTCCAAGTTTAATTTGTTAAACACATTCTCCCTATTTTTGTTTTGCTCTATCATTTATCTGGGTAAATTTCCAAATGGAGCCTATAATTATGTTCTTGACCAGACTGTCTTTTAGATTACACAATTATTTTTCCCCTGGATTATCTTTAATTTGCAGCATAGCTTAAGAGCTATTGTCATAGACATAACAAAATAGGTATAGTCTAAATGACATCCTCATGTTTGAGGTTTTCAAGTTGATCAGCCTGGTATTTTTATTTCCTTTTACTACACATGAAATAATCCATCAGAGGGAACAGAAAAGAAGAACAGGGGAAAAAAAATTAAAAGAGAAATTTCCCCTACCCAGAGCCCAAACTGAAGTCCTAAAGGTAACCCACAGCCTCTATAGAAATAACCCTTTCCAGGGTATCTGTGGAGGGGCTTCAAGCGAACAGAATTAAGAGGGCATTGGGGGAGGGCAAAACCTCTCAGAATATTTGTTTTAAAGATTCCAGCATGCTTCCATCTAAAGATAATCTTGTATCTAGAACCACAAGCCTGAAATTGAAAATTGGTACAAGAGACTGAAATCAGAGCCAATGAAGAACAGACACATGAGGGACAATCCCATTTCTGTCATGGCTAGTGCATGTTTTCAAATATATGCTTAATAAAAAGTTACACAGTGGTGCCATATTATCCAAACTTATTCAATGTTTCAGCTTCAAAGCCCTGCAAGACTGACTCAATGAATCTTTGTTACTACTACTGAGACAGAAAAGAAAATCACAAAGGTCTGTTCTTTTGCAGGCTACAAAAGTTCTTTTGTAGTCTACAAAAATTTCTCTATGATATGCAGTTAATGTGCAGGTTTTAGAGAGAAGGCATTCAGAGCATGGAACAATTCCCTGAACCAACATCTGTAAAAAATCTGAATCTGAAACCTTAGCACCAAGCTATGGTAGATGTCCAGAACCTAAGTACCTTTAGCTTCCCAAATAATTTGGAAAAAAACCAACAAAAACTCACATAAAACCAAACCCACACAGACACCCCTTAGGTCAGAGTACAAAAGAAGACTCAGTCTAGTATATGAAAGAACAAAAACTTGAATAATTTAGCAAGTTCCAATTTTGAATCATCCTTTTTAATATTATTTTTTAAAGCTGTAATTAATTAAAGAAGCATGGTGATGATAACTGAATGGAGAGCTTCCTGTAGTTGTGGCCCAGGAGAGTCATATTAATCACACAGTATCATCAGTTTAGTATTGCCAGATAGGAAATAATACATCCTTATCTCCAGGGAGCACTGACACTGGGACCTCTTTGCAGGCGATGACAAACCATTATTGCCAAGCACAGTCTTGCTTATGTAACATCCTTGGAAGAGCAAATATCTTGCTTTTGCATCAAATACACAGCTTTTTAAAAGCAGGCAACCAGGTAAAAAATAATATACATCTGCATTCTGTATCCTGGATGTTAAGGAGGGGCAACAGAGGGAGAGAGAGGAGATTAAAATGGTTCTGCCTTCCCGTTTCTGAAAACTGAGACAGGTGAGGAAAAGATGAAATGGTAGAAGAACTGCTCAAAAACTTTGAATCAGACACAAAAATGTTATATTTCTATCTAATATTTTCTATCTCATATGATTTATATGAATTTTATATATTTTCTAGATCACAGTATTTATACAAATCATATTATTCACAATTATAGAAATATAAGAAAAAATATATATATCAGCTCACATTGCTGGGATAGCCTGAAATTCTCCTAAAATGTGTGTGGTGAGGCATGCATATTAAAAAGCTTTAGAACATAATCAATTCTTAGTAGTAGCCTTCATGAATTACGATGCTCTGCTTTGTATACTGAGATCATCAAATCATAATACACAGCAGTTTTCAATGTTTCTTCAGTCCACAGCAGAGCAGACTGTCAAACTTACTTTTAACAGGCAGGTTACCAGGACATTCTCAGAATGGCAAAACCCTTTTCAAGGATTTATACGTTCTCTGTCTCCCCTCTGTTTTTTTTTTTTTCTAAACACAATTAATTTTGAGCTCAGGGTTATACTGCATTTTATTTGAGAGGAAAGCTGTCCTTAGAGACTGTATCACATCCCATGCATCTTAACCTACACCACTACCCAAGCTGGATATTATGAAAGATGCATAGCTTTGTGGTTTGGGAAATTCAAATTGCTTTCCTTATCTTTCCCCTTCATGTGAAAGCCCAAGAAAATAATCCTAGAAACCATAGTCCACAGATATATGAATCAATACAAATATTCCCAGTACCAACAGATACGACTCAAAACAGCAGATGGACTTTAAAATATTAAGAGGGAAGTATGTTCCGGTTTCATACATGCATGAATTAAGATAACAAACATATCATAGAGGTGATACCTCCTGGGAAACCTCCCTCTGTGAGTAACAAACCTAGAAATCTTCTAAACTGCTAATTTTACATAAAAATGTGCCTATTTGCTTTTGATTTAAAGATCAGTTGACACTGCAGGACTTCCTGAAATGTTTGTTTTCCTTCTGCTATCCACAGTTTTGCCCAATAACGTGCAGCTGAAATTAAAACCTTTGTTTAATGTCACTGTTGTTATCCCTATCATTTGGACAAGAAATATCATGCAGTGAAGAACGCCTTCTGTTTTGGACTGTTACTGGGCAAATAATTAAAGAAAAAGAATTTGTGTATTCAAACAAACACAGGCTACAAGGGCAGCACAATAGAGGGTTGTTAACAACAACATACAGCAGATTACACAAAAGAGTTTTCCAAATTTTCACTAGCACAAGCTGATTAAGTCTGCGTGGCAGAGAGCAGACTCACACAGGTCTGGAAGCAGTAAAACCCCAGTGGCTTGGATGCAACACCACACAAATATGACAAAATTGTTTTCAAAGCTAACCCAGGCATCTTCACATCACATTTTCTTGCACTCCCTGTTCTAGGATTTGCTCCTGCAGAGCCAGTGTGGGTATAGCCATGCCCACAGTCATTTTTTCATGTTGTTATCTCTAATAGGGAGTTCTAGCTACTTTTCAAAAGCCACAGCACTGCAAAGTCTCCCTCATCTACTTCATGCAGGTGAAAAGGGAAAAAAACAACAGAGAAAAGAGGCATCATGTTTTGATATCTTCTCGATCCTCCTTATCAGTTGAAATATAAGAGTAGAGGTACTGAAGTGAATTCTCAGTACTGTGCTCTCCCTGGATTTTACACATCATGCTGCACCACAGTAACCATCTCCTTTTTGTACTCAAAGGATAAAAAAAAAAAATCACCTCAAAGTCATCTAGTCCTTCCCCCTGTGCCATGGTAACACACATCATGTTTCTGTCACAACTCACAGCTGCTTTCATTACCTGTTCTTGAAATCATACACAACTTTTCCTGATAATATATTCCAATGCAATTCTGTCTTACCAAGCGAGGAAAGAGAACAGATCACTGTGAGAAACACGTTTATCTCATACATTCAGACAAACCCTCACTTCTCATTTCTCCACTGTCTTCTTCACTTCTTTGAAGCTAAAATAACTTCAGTTATTTTAGAAGCTTTCAGTTCATTCAGTCATTCCCCCAGACATCCAGGTATCCTTACTGCTCTTCTCCAGACTCCCTCCAATGGGTTCATACTACCTTCTTTTTCCCTTTTAAATTACTTTTTAATTAATTCCATCTTCAAAACATAAGACTACATCAATATTGGCTGGAAAGATCAGTTAATTTCACTTGTAGAACATATTTCTATTTACACATATGTGGTGCAGACGCAGGATCCCACAACAAGAACTGGAAAGGTCCTTAAGGTTAACTGAAACAAGCCTCAGAGAGAAGCATTTGGTCCTTCTGGCCTTCTCCAACTGCTCCCATCAACCAGGAGGCAGAAATTACTTTAAAGAAGCCTTGCTGTATTTGAAATAAGGAACTGTGTTATTGGGGTTTGCAAGACAAACTTCAGTCCCAACCTAAGAACGAGCTTTATTTAAAAAAACCCCAAAACCTTCTAAGAGCAGTATTCAATTCTTTTGATTGAAGACATTCTCTAATTTTACAATTCTATAGCAACGTTGACTCCTGTTATTATTGTTGTCTACTAAAATATATAAATCCTTCAAGTATATACTTAAAATAAACCCCTCACCCCCAAACAACAACACTATCTCAGTGCATTTCTAGAGAAAACAATGTTTTTCAAGCAGTTTAGCACTTGCCCACAGTCAATTCCTCCAGACATTCCTTAATAAGAATGTAATTTTGACTGGTTATATCACAGAGTCAAGCTACTAGAGACCTACTGCTCCTCTTCTGTTAGCATTTTGGAAAACAAAATTCTATTAATCTAATGGTTTAATCTTAAAAATAAAATCATATGGGCTACTGCTTATTTCTTTGTCATTTTCTACTGCTTTTGGAGGGTTTAATTCCCAAGAAAAATGCTAGAACAAATAAAGATAAACAACTGAGTCTACAGTTGCTCATTTCCACTTACCCCTTGCCCCTGACACCTGTACAGACAGACACTACAATCCCTCTTCTCAGTGGCACAGTATTACACATCCCCTCCATGAGTTAAGTAACTGCAGCAGCTCAAGGATTACATCAGCCAGCCCTTACTCTTTCAACAGTGTTTTTGTAAACACTTCAAACTTAAACTTCCCTAACTGCTCTAAAACTCACTCTTTCCTCACACCAGCTTAGGGTTTTAGCACTTGCCTTGGACATCATGTTCCCCTCCAAGTCTCAATATCTTTTATTAGACCTGAGGTGGAGAAACAAACAAAAAAAGACCTCAGCCTGCTTTGCATTATCTATCCACAGCTCCACTAGTCAAACAGGAGGAAACCTCCTCTTGCTTTTTTACTAACTTTCTATAATTATTTCTCATTATTCTTTTTGAGTTGGCCATTCTGAATTTTTAATTGTACGTGTGTGTGCGCATTATTTTTGCACTTGTCCTTGGCAATCCAGCTGGGAATTCCTTTCCCTCCTTGCATTTGATGTTGAAGGGCTCACCAGCAGCCAAGGCAGCCTCCCACTACTTTTCATATTTTCCTCTGTGGAAGAACAGTTTCAATTTCTGCATTAGCATATGCCACAGACTCCAATATTCCTGCTTCTGAATAAATCATATTTTTATTTCAGAATATTTAAATGTACTTTTAATTATAACTGATTAGACCACATTGTCTCCTGATACCAGGCCCAATGCCAAGTGCTCCTGAAATGTTGCTGTTGACTTGATGCCTCTCTTAAACCTGAACTGTTGTTACTTTAAATGTTTGCAAAACAAGTGCACACCAGTAAGAGAATATGCCTTGCTGCCAATACAACAAAATTTTATCCCCCTTACTTGCTGCTACTTTAAAATCAAACAGTAATGTTTCAGCTATTGAATGTAGGTTGCTAAAAACACTACCATCAAAAGATACAATTTGCAAATAACCATGCATTATAAATGCAGTCTTTGCTAAACTGCCTTGTTGCTCTCTGAACATTTTATTTTTTTCTAACAATAAAGGTTCTTGTGAGAAGAAAATAAAAGTTTTCCAAGTTCAAGGATTCCACTGGCATCAAAGCAAAACAAACCTAGCCTTAACTAGCTGAAGGAAATTTTTCAAAAGAATCTCAATACTACTGTGTGTTCTGCTTTATCAACACCAGCAACTCAGGAACCCATAAGCACTGGGCCGCTGCTGGCAAGCATCACCTCTGTAAAAATCATGCCAGTAAAATATGCTGAAAGCAGATGCAACCACTGACAGCCATAAAAATCTCTGTGTTACCTGGCAGCAAGTTCAAGGAAATAGCTTTTAGTGTTGTTCACACTACTGGGACCAAAATATTAGGAACAGAATCATTGCAAAGGCAAATCAGTTTCTGTCCTCTCTGGTTTTCTTCCACTCAGAATGTACTCTCACTTCACAGGCTTCTCGTCCTATTAATATATTTCAAGAAGATGATAAAAAACTTTCTAATTGTTTACCTGAAACCACTCCAAGCAGGCAAGCATAATTAATCTTAATGCAAGTCAGCAATTCAGAAAGGAAATTATCCTGTTACACCTATTGCTGACTATGTGTTCCTATGTGTTCTCTGCTTCCGTGTACTGAATGGCAAAATGGCCAATTAAAAGAAGAAAAGAAAAAAAAAATTCACAATCCATACCAAAGGTATTCCAAGGATATTGGGTGATTTGAGAACAACATTGGAGCCAAAAATAAAAGGGAACAATGCACACTTTTCTAAAGATCTTTATGGTTTGCAGCAAAATGTTTCGCTGCTTAGCACCTGTTGTCACTTTACCTTGGTCAGGCAGACAAGGCAGAGACACCAGCACAATTCTAAGCCCACTCACAGAGAGGAACAGAGCCCTCACTTTCAAAACAAATCCACATCATGCTGTGGTTGGGGGCATGCACCTCCTGCAAAGTCCAGCACTGGAAATCATTGAGTTCCTCAAAAGGGGAGATAAACTTTTGACCTCCATAGGTTTTCTTACAGGAAGATGGAATTTATAACAATGAACTAAAACACATTTATGGCACAAGTCAAGTGTAAAAATGCACAAATGTGCCAAGAGGAAGTAGCACAGTTCTGTTTACTAAGAGCCATGGGTCCAGAGCAGAAACTTACAGATGTTCCACCTTCAACTTGTAATTATGAAAGGCACACCTCCCTGCTCAGGCTTCCTTCTTGCCTTGTATGTTTAAGGTATACAGGCTTACAGAAGCACTACTCAGGATCGTGCCAGTACAGTGACGAAGCAGAAAGCCAAGTTATCTCTCCCTCTCAGGTTTGCTGTGTTAGGGCAGGAGCCTGCCACAGCAAAATGAGTTAACACAATTCAATAACAATCCATGCTACTTCTTGGACTTGGCAAGACAACAGCAACTTTTTAACCACAGCTCTCTGACTAGTGTGTAAAAAACCTAAAATAATTTAGTTGTTACAATTATATTAACTGTTAATTGTTAATAAAACTAACTCAAAAGTATAATATTCTCTTCTCTCCTGCTCGGGGGTATCTGAGGTTTTACAAAAGATTTTGTGAATGCAAGTGAGATTGATTCTTCAGCAGTTTAACTCTTCAACTGTTAGCCAACAGCTAAATTTAAGTTACAATCCAAAGGTTTACTGGAATATAAAGACTGTCAATACTTTAAAACTTTTATTTGTTTCACATGCTCCAGGAAAGCCTTCCAATTGTGAGCTTGTTCAAGGGCATCATTTGTTCAGTTCCGCAGGCAAACTCCACTTGTATTGCCAGAATAGTCTTTCTATATAAAAACTCTCACAGCAAGAAATCCTACACTTCACCAATATACAATCCAGGCAACTTGCAAAAATGAGCTAGAATCAGAAGGATAATGGGCACAATTGTCTTTCAGTAGTAGTTACTGACACAAAGAATCTAGCATATTTTTATTACCACACAGCTTTCCTATCTTAAAAAAAAGACAAGTTCTTCTAAGGCATGCAAATGTTTAAATAAATAAAACCATGTCTGCCATATGCTTGGAGACTACAGTAGAGGTACCAGGGGAGAAAACATTTGACTATGCTTCTAAAGCTAAATGGCAAAAATGACATAAGAATTTGCCTCGTACTTTTAGCACTAATCTAGCGATGCTATGTATGTTCTCACACAAAAAGTAGATAACACCATTATGTTTAGCTCACAATTAACTGTCATGGTCTAACGTTAGTGTATGCACAGGCAATTCAGTATTGCATCAAAATTTGACCTTTTTTTTTAAGGAAAGGCAAAAGATAAAGAAGTCATTGATTTCCCAAAAACTCACCATGTATAGCAAGCCAGCACAGTTTCAAACAGAACAAATTTCAGGGCAAATTTTCCAACTGCTAGGAAAAAGTGCTACATTTTGTTCAGAGATAATGAGTCAAAGTCCCAACTACATGCTGGGCCTCCTGCACGCAGATAGCTATGATTGTGTCTTGCTTCCAAACTTTCCTCTGCTAATTAAATGTAATCTCACTTGATATCATGGGTAACACTTTCTTAGATTATGTCTTCACACGCCTTGAGCCTGTATCACCACTCTCACAAGCTCTTATCTTACCTGCTCTGTTTCAGTTCCACATGGAATTGCCTCACCTGGACATGCCCTTTAGGATCACCTTAGACAAGAATTTTCTGGCCACATGGTTTAACATGCAAAGCATTCTTATCATACCATCACCGAGTCCTTGACTGAGAGATACCTGCCTATACTAATAGGAAGTCTTATGATCAATGCCTACAATGGCAGGTTAGGGAAGATGGGTTCCCAAAGCTCCTCAGTGCTCATAATGCTAACTTCAGCTGGTGAATGCTTCCTTACCAACACAGCACTTCCACAGTTAAAGCTGACTCCTTAAAACACACTGGTGTGTGTACACATGTATTACAATGGAGTGATATTAAGCCAGAAGCACTTATTGTACACATTCACAAGTGCATTCAAAACTGTTTTTTTAATTCACTACAATCACGGAATTATTAAGGCTGGAAAAGACCTGCAAGATCATCGAGTGACTAAACACCACCATGTCAACTAAACTATAGCACCAAGTGCCACATCCAGTCATTTCCAGACTCCCAGGGATGGTGACTCCACCCCTTCCCTGGGCAGCCCATGCCAAAGCTTAACCACCTCTTCAATGAAGAAATTCTTCCTAAAGTCCAGCCTGAATCTCCCTGGCAGAGCTTGAGGCCATCCTCTGTTGTTGTTTGCCTGGAAGAAGAGACCAACACCCACTGGGTTCCAAGCACCTTTCAGGCAGTTGTAGAGAGGAATAAGGTCTCCCTTGAGCCTCCTTCTCTCCAGGCTACACACCCCGAGATCCCTCAGCCACCCCTCAGAGGACTCAGTCTCTAAACTCTTCAGCAGCTTCACTGTCCTTCTCTGGACATGCTCCAGAACCTCAACATCCTTCTTGTGAGGGGCCCAGAAATGGACCGAGGACTTGAGGTGCAACCTCAGCAACTTGATCCAGGTCTAACTGGCCTGCTATCCATGACACAATGAAGTCCTAGCTCTACTTTCCAAATTAATTAATAAGATCAGGAAAAGGCACTGTTTCTTGAAAGCTGTTTGAATGAGGTTTTAAAGATACAGACATTCTTACAGAGCACCCATACCAGCATCTACTTACAAGTCTTTATTTGGCCACTATATTGTATTGCCAAAAGGACTGAAAAAAATGTCAGAATTTCTAGGTCACTCATACCCAACTTTTGACTAGTGCAGACCTTTGTAGTCTCTTCTGGAAGTACCCCAAGGTTGTTTGTCTTTACTCAATCCTATCAGAGCATTAGAAGTGCAACCATAACGTACCAAAAATATGGACATCTGTTGTGTACTGCATTACCTGAAACACCCAAAAGCACTATTCTGCTAAAAGCCTTCCTTGATGCCCTCTTTCCTGGTGCTTATTCTGATGCAGATACAGTGCATGACCATTCTGCTGGGGTGGCAGAGATTTAGTGTAAAACTGACCTACCCCATTAGGCTGCAAAGAGCCCATAAGTAAGATGGCAATGCCAAGCCAGCATGTCTGAGTAGAAGAGTTTGAGAGTTTGTCTGTAAACCCAAATATAGTTATAAAATTTTTACCAAAAAGGATTACTAGAACAAGAGGTCAACAAAGCCTTGTTCTCAGCAGCACATAACAAACACCACAAACATACCAACTACACTAAATATGCCATGGGAGAAAGAGAGGGAGAGAAAGAACACCTCTCTCATGTCTGAGGGAAACTACTGCTCACAGTAATATCGGATCAGGATGTGGAGAACTGCATCTTTAAAAAGTCAAGTATGCTACTCAAACATTATAGAGCTAAACAAGATTCCCATCAGGCTAATTAAAATTTGGAGATCTTTTGCAATGAAACCCTCAGTAGGCATCAAAAAGCAGCATCTATATATAATAAATAAAGATATGCAAGGGAGGAACAGCAGCACTTGTGAATGAATTCTTTGTTAAAAAGAAGTCTTAAAATGATGTATATCAAAGCAATCTTAATAATCCTTCAATGTACAGTTTAACAGAGCAACTGATGCCTTAGATGGTACTGAGAGCCTGCAAATCTGAAGACTTAAGCTTGACAGGCATCAATGCATCATTATAATCTTTTTGAAGAGAAAACATAGCTATAGATTTCCAAAACTCAGTTTCATGCCAGGATCAAATAAAACCACATTAGCAGCAGTTTCTCCAATTTTGCTTCTCTTGGCTTCAGTTTCTGTAAAGGTTTGTATCCCATTTAGTGGAGTAAAATCCCAAAAATAAAACCAGAACTCAAAGCCAAAACCCTTACAGAGTACAATCCAGTTTTTACCAGCACCACCATACAGTTTAGACCCAGTGAAGTTTTATGAAGAAAAAAAGGAAACCATGTACATAAAGTTAAGTTTCTTCCACAGGCTTTGTCCACATATTTTTCATCAATCTAATAGGATTCACTTCTTTTTCAAAGCACATATCATCAATCACCACGGCTCAATAAACAGACTAAAACAGCTGTTACTGGAAGTCAATTGAAAACATTGTTTTGATTGAGACAGATCAGAGGAAAAAGCATCTGGATGTTCCACGAGTTTCACCAGTGCCATCCTCACATCAATATCTCACTGGTATAACCTTGCCCTCTACCATTATTTCTACTTCACCTTATGGATTGTAAGTTTTTCTGTCTTTCCTTTCTTCCTTTGACCTTCCATGTTCATTAAAGCAGAGCCAGAGAGAAAGAAACAAATTACAGCATTAGGTCCTAATTCTTAGATTAGTTTCAGATCAGGTGGACTCTTGTACACACATACTCCAGCAGAAGTAAAGTACCACAGACAATGTGAAAACCATCATTTGACTTCACTCCTTCAGGTATTTAAACCTTTTAGAAAAAATGTTGATTGGAAGGGTTTGTCTTCTAGAAATTATGATATAAAACCAGCATAGGACAGAGACATGGGTCTACACTGCATGACCTAACACTACTACCTTGGTGTATGAGAGATCTCTTTGAATGGACAATTTATTATCACTACCTCTTCTCTCTGAAAATGAAAACAAAACTAAGACCTCATGCTTCCCCACTAAGATGAGCCCTAGATCCTTCTTACTGCTTATGGGAGAATAAAAACACTGTTGTACTAAAGGAAAATGTAACTGACGCACAGCGTCAGTTTCACATTGATCAACAGAAAACACCTGGGCAGAGAGGGCACTGCCAGATTCTCAAGTCACATTCAGTTCAACCACAAGTAATAGAGTGGCATACAAAATTACACAACCAGTTTTATGCATTTTTTTCTTCTTACTGTCACTGTAGGAGACATGTTAATGCTAATCACAAAACCAATCAAACAGCCCAGGGAAGAGAAAAGTTAGACTGAAATAAAAATCTCCAAATACCATCAAGTACGCCTCAGCCTTTCCCAGTTACAAGAAACCACATATCCCAACCTGGCAAACTCCTATACTGGCAGGCTGGCCTTATGCATGACCTCCCAGCAGACAGTGGGCACCTGCCAGCACCTATGTATTTGCCCACATGGAGTGATTCAATCAAGTCGAGTTGCCACCAACACCCTTGTGCAACAGAAAGGTTCACATGACCTTGCTAATAGCTCCTCAAAGATGAGAGACAGCAACACAGTATTCACTTTGTCAGGGCACACTGTATTCTCCCGTTACCCGGGCCCCCAAGTTGCCGAGACCTCTACCTTCCTCTGGCATCCAAAGCGAACGCCAACACAGCCTTCGGCGATTCGGTGAGTGACGCAAGGAGAAAGAAATAATCAATGTTAATTAACCTGTTAAAGCAGAAGTCCGAACCCAAACTCGGCACACAGACACAGGGTCCCGCAGGTGACAGCCCCACGCAGGAACACCTGGCACTCGGTCAGGCGTCACACTCGGGAGGAAAAGCCTCCCGGAAAATAAAAGCGCGTATCCCATGCTCTCACCTCGGCACTCGTCCGCTCACACAGCCCTGCGCCAAGCCTGGGTCCTTTCTCTCCCAGAAGTTTGCGGCCAACGCTGCCCAAGGGTCGTCCTACAAACCAACAGCGGAAAAGCCGAGCCAAAAAGATAAAGGGGATTAGGCGGGCATTACTTCCACTGACCTATATACTGCCCTCAGCCCGCGGCGGCCCTGCGGCAGACGGCAGCTGCTCGGCCGGGGGTGACACCGGCCTGACAGCCCGCCCCGCCTGCCACAGGCCGAGCGGCGGCGCGACAGCCCCGAAACTCCGTGCGGGGCCCGTCCCAGCCGCCGCCGCCCGCTCACGGCTCCCGCCCCAGCGGGACCGGCCCCTACCTGGCGCGGGTGGCGGCGGAAAGTTTCTCCGGGGAGGGGCCAGGCGGGCTCCACTCCCTCTCCGCCGAAACCACCGGCTCCGGGGAGGAAGGAAGGAAGAAAGGAAAGAGGGAGGCAGGGAGGGAGGTGGCCACCCAGGTAAATCGCCGTCCGCGACGGGACAGCGGGGCCGTCGTTAATCCCTCGGACGGCAGCGCCCTCACTCACGCCCGCCCGCTCCGAAAGCTCCGGTTCCTCAGGCGGGCATCGGACCCCGCGCCCCCACCTCCCGCTCCCTCACAGCGCGCTGCCCCCGCTCGGCACCGGCCGCCGGGTTTGTGTAAGTGGGGCCGGGCCGTGACTCAGAGCGGCGGGGAGGAGCCGCGACCTGCCGCGGGAGGCCCGGCCCGAGGCGGCCCTTGCCGCCCGCCGAGACACGGTTCGGGGGATAGAGCCTGACTTAAAAAAAGATAACCCTGCAATTAAGAAAGCTTCCTGCCATCTCTGCCTGCCTACATGGAAAACCCACAAGCCAGAAGTACCATTTTAAATCTATCCCGATCTTACAAATGAAAATTAGAGGTAGTTCCCTAATGATACAAGCTGCAAGGTGATCAGTGGCCTGGAGCACTTCTCTGAGGAGAAGCTGAGAGAGCTGAGGTTGTTCAGCCTGGAGAAGGCTCTGGGGAGACCTTGTTATAGCCCTCCTGTACTAGGGAGCATCTCTCATGAGCAGAGACTGCAGGAGCTGGGCCTTTTTAGTCCAGAGAAGAAAAGATTGGGAGAAAATCTCATTAATACATACTGATGCATTAAAGGCAGGTGCCATGGGAATGGTGCCAGACTCTTTTCAGTGGTGCACAGCTGCAGGACAAGGAGCAATGGGCATAAACTGAAACACAAGAAGTTTCACCTCAGCGTGAGGAATAACTTCTTCAGGTTGAAAGTGGCAGAGCACTGCAACAGAGGTCATGGAGTCTCTGTCTCTGGAGATCTTCAAAACCCATCTGGAGGAGTTCCTGTGTCATCTGCTGGAGGTGAACCTACCTTGGCAGGAGAGTTGGACTAGACGATCTCCAGAGGCCCCTTCCAACCCTGTCAATTGTGTGATGCTTGAAGTAGGCTCATAAAAAGAGCGAGAGGGACCTCTTGTATGGGTGCATAATGATAGGACAAGTGGTAAGGCTTGTAAACTAAAAGAAGAGAGCTTTAGATGAGATGTTAGGGAAAATCCCATATTCAGAAGGTGGTAAGGCACTGTAACAGGTTCCTCTCAGCTCTGGATGTTCCTTCCATGGAAGTGTTCAAGGCTGAGTTGTATGTGGCTTTGATCAACCTGGTCTAGTGGGTGGCATCCCTACCCATGGTAATAGGTTGGAACTGGATAATCTTTAAGGCCTCTTCCAACCAAAACCTTTCTGTGATTCTGTAACACTATATCGTTCTTATTTTTAAATACCTCACTGTAACTGTGAGAGACTGCTGTGGTGAATAGTTGAGCGTAGTTCAATATGCCACTATGTTTTCTTCTTCTTTTTTTTTTAAGGCTTCAGATAAATTAATTAGATTGTAAATGTTTTTATTATGGTTTCACAAAAGACTTGAAATAGGAATAGATGCTGGCCCATTAGGGTAGCAGCTCATTTAAATAAATGTATAGTATAATCTCCCAAGTGTAATGGTGTTGTCTCTGAGCTCAGGAAGCATTCTTTCCAAAGCTCTATGTAATTAAAGGATAATTTACTGAGATTTCTAACTAACTAGACTCACACAAACTAACTCACACCTGGGTATGCCAGAGTTAAGGTTTCCCAACCCAGGATAAAACTGTCATCCAAAAATCCACTAAGAAATAAAACTGATGTAACACAACTGAGGTTCCTCTACTCCTCCACTTAGGAAGACTGGAAGAATCATTGGTTCTTGTACTATATCTTGGCACACATTGAAACTAAATCTAAACTTTAAGGAGAAGGGAGTACTGCCATTTCCAGGGACTATAATTCCTCCCTCACATGCTGTTGTTTATTGGTTTTGGAACTGCAAGATGAAATAGTAAGGCCATATAATTCTTTATTGAAAATGCTATGGCAGAGGTGCTTGGTGCTCAGCAGAGCTAGTAACACCATCCCCTCACAGTCTGAATCCAGAATCTACTGCCTGGATGTCTGAGCATGCATGTCTCTCTTTGGAGAGCTGTTTTCCAACGTTAGATCTGGTATTTCTTTACATAAATCCCGGAAGCAGCTTCCAAGTGCTGCTATTGAGCCTGGGTGCAGAGATGGATGGCATTTGGCTGCTGTTTAGGACAGCAGAGCAGAAGCCAACTTAGGAATTTGGTAGAATTATCTAGAGGACTTTAGAAATTGAGAAATACTTCTCAGTATTGAGAGGATACTTCTGTTTAAATTGTTTGGTCTCAGAAGCATGGGAAGCATCAGCCAGCACAGGGAGGAAAGATGCCCTCAGTGTGAAACCTCTCCTCCTAAGCAGATCATTAAGCAGTGAGCCTCTGAAGCACTGCCTCTCGCAGATGCCAATAGAATCTATTTTGCTTCTTTCTGTTGTTGCTCTAAGCATTTTAAAAGTACTCCATAATTATTTTTGCTGTGATAATTAGGTTGAATCCAAGATAGCCGTCCTTTTACATCCCTATCTCTTAATCATTTGATAAGCTGTTCTATCACACAGAGTAAGAAGAGATGGAAGTGTAAAGATGGCTTATCACAAGCTCACACTAATCCTGCTACTCACCCTCTTTGTTCTGGAGGCATTCTTAGCTCCTGAGAAATACTTCACCCAAGTGTAAGAGTTAGAGGCACAGCACGTGGACCCAAACACAGCTGACTGACAGCATAATTGCAAATACTGAAGGTAACATGAGATTTCACTACCAGCACTTGCTGGTCTTGAATGTTGTATCATTGATACAGTTGTGCAGTACCTCCAGTGAAGTTACTAATAATTACAACTTTGTATTTACAGTAGTTAGAGAACACAACAACATTTATGCTTATACTTTTGGTCACAAGTTTTACTCCACAGAAAAATCGGGCTTTCTATTGAAATTCCAGAAAGTTTCTGCTTTCTGTGCCCCTGGGCATGCCTGCAGCATCAGAAAGATATTTTCTGTTGCAGACAAAAAATGACCAAGTGTATCTACAAAGGTAAACCAGACAGCTTTTAGAAGAGCTCTCTTACAGTAGATTTCTATGCCATTTTTTCATGTTATGTATTTTATCCATTTGTCCATAAATGAGTGTACTTTATGCAAAGAATTGAATTACACTCTCCAATTATTAATCACAGGTGTACTACAAAGAGAAAATCCCTAAGATAGAAGTGGTTTCATTTGAAGAAACCCAAGTTACTGTCAACAAACCAGAATGCTCACTGTAAGTTAAGTGACCTCTGAACTGCCCCATTTAACACAGATTTTTATTCAATTTGATCTAGATACCACCTCAGTAAAACAAACCTATACCACATTTGCTTCTTAGCAAGAGATCTGATTTCCAGGAAAGGTGTTAGAAGATAGACATTTCCCATGTAAGAATGAAGAGAAATACAGCCATGTTATATGCCTTACTGCAGCCATCGTTCCTTATCTTCTCTGAGCAACAGGAAAAAAGAAAGTTTGCATTAAATCTTCAGAACGGTACTTCAGAATTTTCTCTACACATACCCTAAAACCTTCATACTAAGAAAGGAAAGCACGCTAAATGCCTATGAAAAACCCTTGGTTACTTCTACCTAAATCATATGTCATCTGAATGGTATAAGGCACATTCATCCCTTAATGTTAAAAGATATCCCCAAGCTTTTTTTGAGATACAGTTCTGCAGATATTTTGCTGCAACACACAATTTCCAATGTAGTACCATTCTAAAATCATTAGGACAGATAAATGTTGCATTTACATGGATACAATCCAGACACTTGGCTGGACTGGTAACTAATGCAAGTATGTAAATAGATTGGAAATTAAAACATTACCTTTAAGTGTTTGTACTTTGATAAACAAAAAAAAAAAAATTAAAGATTTCATAATCTATCTTAATTGGTATATTTTGATTTACCTGTTTCAAGACAACACTTTAAATAAAGGAAAATTTGTTTTAAAAGTTATATAACAGGATTTATTTGAAGAGATTTACCTATGACTATCATAAGTTAGTGATTTATGAGACAAACCAAAATAAGTTCACTGCCCCTTTAATAAAATTATTTTTCCTCTTTAAAACCAGATTTGGTTATCTATGATCCATTATAAGGGCCTGACAGTAATTTTGAGAATACGTTAATTCACTGTGCTCCAAAAGTCAGTCCTCTCACAGTCTGTAATTTCTCATGCACTGTAAAATGTCACAGGTCAGCACTGCTAGCAAAAGAAGTAATCTTGTCTTCCTCCACCCATTCTGTTCCTCCCTACATTTCCATCTTCCCTGATCTATAGAGCTGTTTAATAAATGAGATCAGTTCCACGATCCAGCTTAAAATTAACCCCCCCTTTTTTGTGCTTACATTTAACATGGATCAGTTTTTTGATCTGCTTCACCTGCCACCACATAAATCCTTACTCTGGCACAGGAGAGGGAGCAGCATGAGGGCAAGAATGAACTGGGGCACCATAAATTAGCACAGAGAATATATAAAGCAGAAAGTATGATTTAAAAAATGTCTTTTAACAGATAGGCATCTAGAAAGAATTGTACTCTGTTGCTTGTGAGGGTGTTTTTTTGGGTTTTTTTGAGATTATGTGCCCAAAACACACAATATATTATCTGAGAACATGCCTATGTCCTCTTAAGGTCCTTACCTTTTCTCTTTGTGCTTTAAAGACACAGAGCTGAACCATGGACTTGTGCTGTAAATCCTTCAAACTGTGTCTTTGGGGAGGAGGAAAGCAACTGACAACTTAGGAACTGACAACTGACAACTGACAACTTCTGACAGAAGCAAGACAAGACCTCCTTCCTTCTCCACAGGCTGCTAGTTTTGCAGGATAGAATTTTTTTCTGTCTCTTATAGATTTCTTTCAGATTTGCTAAACCATCTTTGCCAGAGAAGATTTATGTCTGAACCATAGCAAATCCCTTACCTTAAGAATACAGCTGGAGGATATTTAAGAAAAATATATCCCTAGAGGCTGAGTAGCAGTAGATATATAAAGGCTCAGTCCTCCTCTTCTAATTACAAGTTGTACTCCAAGGTCCAGGGGAAGATTTGTCCAAGAACTACATAACACATTTTTTTTGTGAAAATTAGGTTATCAGCATTACTCTGCCGTACTGGTTATAAAAACTGTGATTATAGCAAACATGGCATTTGAGCAAATAGAGCCAAAGCTATTTTTCTGTAACTATCTGTGTCACATCATAATCAATAGTAAAAAACATCCATGTTTTCTAGCACTACCCCCTCAAAATTCATGTCTGAAAACCTGAATTTAATAATTTAATTGTTTCAGATTTGTAAAAAAAAAAAAGAATGTTGACAGTTCACCCGCAGGGAAAATGTTAGTAGGCCACAACAGCAGTGCTGCACACTGGGTCAAATACAAGGCCTCTTCCTAGCTAATTATGATGCAATCTGTGGAGATTCCCTAGAGAAGCACTTGCTTATTAATACCTACACAGTGTTCTCTGTTTCCATAACATCTCCCTTAGTATTCACCATTATATTGCCCTTCCAAAGTCACACCTCTCTCTGCTTTCATAAAAATCTCTACTTTGTCCTCCTGATAGACCTTGCGGTAGACTCTAATCGCTGAGCTACTGACAATGGGGAATAGGTTAACCATGATATGGGAAAATCCCAAATCCCACAGTCTGAGTTACACAAAGCCTATCTACCAAATGTGAAATCAGTCATACTGGAATTTTGCAATTCTTTAATAATTGTATTTAATTTTTAATTTTTTTCT
This sequence comes from Passer montanus, assembly GCF_014805655.1. NCBI lineage: Eukaryota > Metazoa > Chordata > Aves > Passeriformes > Passeridae > Passer > Passer montanus. The sequence goes on along the minus strand of NW_024360941.1, from coordinate 701,215 downwards.
GAGCCAGTATAAATTTTCATCTGCTGGAAACTGAGGGAAGAAAAAATAAATTGTCATACTGTACAAGCCCCCTGCTCTCTGAATCCAATGACTGTGCAGCTGCATGCCTGGGATGCAGAGACAAAGAGGCATGGAAGTTCATATAAGCTGGCATGTCTCTCTTATATTACTTGAAATACAATGAAATAATATTAAGAAGCATTCTTGTATGAGTATGTGAATGCTGATTTTCTCTGTGAATAGGCTAATGCTAGACAGGAGATGAACCATTCAGCTGCAAGGCAAAAAAATCTAAAAATCAGAGAGTAGTTGTTAGTAGTGTTTTGTTTCTCTGCAAGGACTTTTTTGTTCCTTGCTTTGGTCTGCAGTAAAGTGATTCTTCTGCATTTTCAGATATTTGCATGGCCAGTAGCTGTTACTTTCTACAGAGAAAATAAGAGACAGAAGTAAGACTTGCCAGGGAAGAAAGCTTTGCTTTGCATTTCTTGCAAATGCAAGGATATACAGAAAATAAAGGTTTATTTCCTGAAAACTGAGTTGGTTTTAATGTTTTGCATTGTAGCTTATTTTCTCTTCAGAGTTTGTGGGTGACAAGAGTTAAGAATCTTAAGTATAAAGTTTTTGTAAAATATTTTGAAAAAATTGTTTTTTAACTTTTTTGCCAATAATTTGATTTATTCCAAATACTTAGTTCAAGAGAAAAGCTGAGCACCCATCTTTGTGTGCAATTAAACACTTCAAACTCTCAGAGTAGACAGCTGGAGAGAGACAAAGCCTCCAGAATGACTACCAGCCAAATCACACATGTAAAGCCCCATATTTTAAGGTTCCTCCTTGTTCTGAAAGGTATTCAATAGGAAGTTTACTGAAATTCTTATAAATTTGCTGAATTAGAGATCAATGGCTGTTGGAGATTTGGGGGTCAAATATCTGCATTGGTAGGTGCCTAAATTATTTGAAATAAAATCCTGTTGGGATATTTTTCAAAAGCATCTAGCAGGTGAGAAGCACTCATAACCCTTTGCATTTTAAAATCATTGGATAAAATACAAAGACCAGGTTCCAAGTCTCTTTCTCACCCTTTGAGAGTTAGTTCCTATCTGCCAGCTGATACAATCATCCTTCTTTTGCTTACTGTTCCAGGATTGTGCTCTTTGCAGTATAGTACTCCAGCTCCAAAAGACTCCCTAATTTCTCACTTTGCATAAATTGATGGGTAAGAAATATTGATGCAAGGAAGGGAAGGTGAGTTTTAATTTTTTTGGCTGAGTTAAAATTAAGTCCTGATCTTTTATATTGCAGGCAAAGTATCTATTAATGTACTTTATCTAGAGCCAACAGCAGCTCCTCAGCAGATGCGTTCTGAAGGAAGCTCTCTTTTGTTCTTTCTGAGAGCAGTTTCTAGATTGTGGGTGCTCTCTAAAAAAAATCTTCTAAAAAAATCTTCATTTACAGCCCTAATTTGTACCCTTAATCTCCAGAGAGTACAGAACTGCAGTTACACTGCTCTGCATGACACAGCCCTTTGGCTGGCCCAGAGCAGCTCCCTGCTCAGTGCACTTGTTGGATGGCCTGTGTAGGGGCTACACTCCATGAGGGACACGTAGCTCAGGGTGAATCTCACTCCAGCACCTGAAAGTTAGGCACTGCCACTGCTGGTGGGAGTCTGGCCATTAACTCCCTTGCTGAAGGCAAAATAGAGAACCAGAAATACTCAGAATTCAAGGGAATTTGTCTTTCAGCTGCCTTTTTGGGTATTTCTATTGACTTTTTTTTTTCCTTTTGCTGTTTTTTCTTATATTTCTCTCCCCGAAATGAGATTCTGTAGTACTTTACTTGCATTAAGGGAAACTTGCATATGGTTGTCATTTACCAATACAAATGCTAACAATACATAGTTACTATCTGAAATAATTTGGATGATATATTAAGTTGTTATTAATTTTGAATTTGGACCATTACAGTTCAAGAAATGTGCCCTAAATGTAGAGCATGAGTTATATACACTTGTCTCTGAGAAATCAGTTTGCACAATCAAGAACTTACATATTTAGAATGTAAGCTGCCAGATACTAGTGTCTTGAGATTCTTTATCAAAATAATTATTTAAGTTTAAGCTTGACACCCTTGTTTTTAGAAAATAAGTTTTAGAGACTCTGTCCTTTAAGATGTAGTCACTGGAAATGGCAGTCCTGATGGAATTCAACGTTTTTTATTTGTTGGCCCTGACAGCTGTGTATTAGTAAAATAAATAAATTAAATAAACAGAAACATCTGTTCCAGTCACTAGAGGCTTATTGCTGGAGTTATCTGCATCAGATGGGAGGAGATGTTCTAGTAGAGGAGCTTGGCTTTCCAGAGCAGAGATTAGTGAAATCAGTAGGAATAAATATGTAGAATTGTGTGACCTGTGGGAAATATCTCACCTGCCAAATGATGTCGCTAACTAGTGTTAGTTTGAAGTCCTCTAGCATCTATTCTGCATTATTCATACAAGTAGAAATCCCATTATATTCCAAGTGCTAGCAGAGTCTCAGTCTGTATCTTATTAACAGGAAAATCTGTAGCTTAGCTGAGAACTTAAGCCTGTAAGATTTTTCTTTTCATTCATTATTATTGGATCCAGGATACCTTACTCCATATATGTGTAAGAAGAATATAAATGTGTGTGTGTGTGTGTATATATATATATATATATATATATATATGACTATACACATAATTTTTTTTGTGTGTGTGAGTGCACTGGATAGTTATCATGCACAGAAAGCAAGAAAAGGCAACCTAATAATGGCCCAGAATTCCAACTCCATTAATATCTCAATAAACCTGAGAGAGCAGACAAAATAGGTATCCCTCTGCAAGTGTTCCTATGCTGGTATTCCTACATGATAAATTAATCAAAGCTCTGGTACAATTTTCAAAAAGATTATGCAAAATAAATTCATCAGCTGGACATGTGTAACTTGCTAATTTCATGAAATTAACATGGGAAAGTTGTATACAGTTGTAGGAAAAAAGTGGCAGAATGAACTAGAATGTTTCACTTTTTGATTGTAATCTGCAAAGTCAAATTGAAGTTGCTTGCTGGGTTTGCAACTGTATCCAGGAATACATGATAATAATAAATAATAAAATAGAAATGAAAACAGAATCTCATGTTGGAAGAGATCTCTGGAAGCCACCTTGGTTAAGACCTTGCTCAGAGCAGGATCAATTAATCCTGGTTGCTCAGGGCTTTTTCCAGCCCAGATTCACATGCTTCAAAGGTTTCTAAGAATGGAGATTCCACAGGCTCTCTGGGCCACTTTTCTAGTATTGGACTACCCTCATAGTAACAAAGTTGTTTCTGATACCTCGTGGGAATTCCTGTTTTCTAACTTACTCCCATTGCCTCTTGTCCTATTGCTCTACCCCTTCAATAAAAGATAAGGGCATGCTGCCAGCTCACATTCAACTCAATTTCAAACACACTCCACCAGTATCTCCAAATCCTTTTATGTGGAGCTGCTCTTTACCCATCTGGCTTCTAGCCTGTCCCATTGCATGAAGTTATTCCATCCCTGACACAGGACTTTGCATTTGCCCTAGTTAAACTTTATGAGGTGACCATCAGCCCATTCATCCAGGACACAGAGGTCCTCTAGAGAGCAGGTCCTCCCTGCTCTCTAGCCATGCCCTCCAGTTTGGTGTCACTTAGAAACATGCTATACATACAATCCATCCCATCATCTGGGTCTTTATTAAAGATGTTATGCAGTATTGATCCTAGTATCCAACTCTACCTGAAGGCTCTGCTAGTAAGTGACAGTTAGCTGGATTTTGTACTATTGATCCTAAATAGTTTCCTGAGGCCTTTTTTATGGTTTTTTTTCTCTTAATTTCAGTCAGTAGAGTCTGTGGCACCTTTATTACCATAAGCACTGGAGTGCTGCCAATGAAGAGATCTGTTTGCAGGTTTAAAGCACATGAGTAAGCAGCACATAGTGGTAGTGTGAGGGATAGTAACTGAAGCCTAGGAGGGAGGTCTCAGGATGAAAGGGCAGTAAATAAAATGAAGGGCAAGGCTCACTGAGTATAATTGAAATGGAAAAAAAGTACTTCTGTCACTTCCTTGGCTCAGAAAGTTTCTGAATACCTTGCTGCAGAAGAGAGACATTACTCAAGCTATTTTTATACTTTTCCTGGAAGTATGGACTATTTGCAATTGCAGAAGATGGGATGTCAGGCTGGACAAACCCATCTGGGGTTCACTTTGTGAGCCATTATTGCTTACTTGACTTTCATCTCTTTTCACATTAAAAACATGAAAGTATCAACAGGTTAAGAGGTAGTGATATAGAAGTTGGAGAAAAGAAGATGTTAGCTTTGTTTTGATAACCAGGAGAATATTGAGAGGGTTGGAGGTTCCCACTATCTTTGTAATTCTTTAAAAAACTCAATTTATTGCAAATAACTGTTACAGTTCTGGGAAGTATTGTATTTACCAGTTCTCTGAAATTTAATCATTGAATGTTCAGCCAAGTAAGTCAGATGGATGTGTGTGGGTAAAAGGGATATGAGATAATTTGAAGGAGCATGAATTTGCCAGCAAAGGCTTCCTCAGCTTTGCGTGAGGGTACTCTTTACTTTTCAATTTCTGTCTCAGTCTGCTAGATAATCTTCAGTCTTGCTGAAGTCAAAGTTGTTAACTTTAAAGTATAGTGCAGCCAATATTTGATTACTAATTGGTTGGCATTTATCTCTCCACTATTCTCAATTTTGTATTACTTCTGGTTTCCAGTAATAGTAATATGTATGGACATCACAAATACAAATATCAAGAATTGCAGCATGAAGATATTTGTGTAATAACTAAATTTGATAATTGCAGCTATTTGAAGTAAAATTATAAATGGTTCATAGAAAATAATTTTGGTTTCAAGGATAATGAGCTGTATAATTTAGTAGCACTTGGAACTAACTTCTTTAAAAGTTGCTGTGGCTAATGCTTTTCTCACACTAATTTCATGCTGTTGAAACTCCACCAGCATTAATGGAGTTAATCCTAATTTTCATTTACATAAAAGCAAAGAAAGCTCAGCCTCAGTGATTTTTTTACATTATGTTTCAAGGGTGCTTGAAATTGCTAAACCCACTTAATTCCACATAAAAATAAAGCTCAATGCAGAGAAATCTAATTGTTCTTATGTCACACACAAAACTCTGTGGCAAACAACAGAACAATGAAATTCTGTTCTTTGACATTTTAGATTTGCAATGCTCAGTGAACATTCAGAGGCTTTTTGAGCTGTATTTTTATCAATGAAAAGTCTGTGAAACTGCTTAACTAAAAATTAGCTTGCTTTAATGTTAGCTTGTCCACTAGTTTCCACAGATGATGGAAGTGCTTAACTGCCTGTATCAAAGGGAAGAAAAAGCATTTGATTTTGAAGACGTAAATCGAATACTTAGTTTCTTACTCTTTGATCAGCTTTGCTTATGTGGGCATATAATCTGACCCCTTTGCCATCCAATTTTCAATCTCTTTCCCCTCCCTCCCCTTAGTATTGAGCTTTTACCAAGGCCAGATTTCCTCCTCCCCTTCCCCATTACTCCCCCCTCCAGGGAATAGTCATGCCTCCTGCACTTTTCTCTCTAGTGTTTAGAAACCCCTCTGAAATGTTAAACCCTTAGGAAACACCCACTGCTTCTAACAGCAAGTGCTTTTTTTTTTTCTTTTGTTACTAGGCTGCCACTCTATGGCCGTGCACATAAACTACAGCCTTAGTTCCACTGCAATAAGTTGTACTGGAGGAGTTTCTGGGAATGAGTGAGAGAACATCTGGGCTTCATTGTCCTACAACGCGAGTATGAATACTTTAGAAGACGACAAAGGAAAAATCTACCATATTGTGTGTAGGCATCTACCAGAGTGATATCTTAAATACGTTACAGATATTTTTTTGATCATTAATAATGTGCATCCTGTCATGCCCTAATATAGACCCTGCTTGTCCTGGCAGTTTAAAATAATGCTAATTTGTGTTAGATTTTCAAAGGAAAGCAAAAGGATAATGCTTTTCAAAATACTCTGGCCAGGAAAACAACTAAACACTTAGACTGACCCATGCCTGGTACCCTCCCTAAGTATGAAGTTTTGATGATTTTGAATCTGTGTAATAAGAAGAATTCATAGAAGTAAATCAAGTGTTTTAAGAGTAGATGTTTATATGTAGCCAAAAACAGTGGCTTATAAATGGGTTAAAGGGGTATTCAACTTTTCTTAACAATGGTTTCACTTACACAAGGTTAGAATATGCTGCCTAATAAGTTATTATATAAGTCATTGTTTTCATAGCTGCATCTGAAAATGGAGAGGATTGCAATTTAGCAGATCTGCCTGTGAGTAGAGTATGTGAGGAAGTTGTAGATTTGTCTGCCTGTAAGCACTTTTACTTGAGTTCTACCAGTGTCAAAACCTTTCAGAGCCAAAAGTCATGTTCAAAGGTGTGGGAGTGGCACTCCATATGTGTGTATTCCTCACCCTTGGACAATTTTGCGTGCTTCCATTCAGAAAGTGGAACAAAAGCAAACTTGAGATGTGTTCCTGCCTTCATTTTTAGCACACCCAAGTTAAGAGGAAAACTCCAAGGTTGATGGAGATCAACCTTGGAGATGTTAACTTCTAAAGAACACAGTCTCTGGTTATGACTTGTCAGTGACCATCAGTTACTACCTAAAATATTGTAAGGGCTACAAAATTATACTATTTTCTGTATAAATAATGTCTACCATTTGAAAGTGATCTGAAAACCTGAGTCCAAAGTAAATTCATTCGAGTGAATAAAAGAGGTCTTATTGGCCAGAGAAGCCCAGTAGATGGAAAAGCAGCTCAGAAGTTTTAATAGGTGTTTTGCTTTGAATATTCTCCTGAATGCACTCCTGGATTTGCTGGAGGGCAGAGAGAAAGAAGGATTATTAAAAATTAAACAGCTTGCTCTTAGTAAAATAAAAATCCATTGTACAGTTTTCATTGATTCAGTTTCATTAAACTGAAACAGGTGCTGACCTTTGGCTGTGTTAGTAACATTGTTCCAGACAATCTCTTCAGCATTTTAATATATTTTGTTAATGTAGGTTAATATTATAAGAAGGGACAAATCTTCTTAGAATGGTATTTTCCAGGATCTTCAGCCATAATGCAACTTTGGTTTCTAAACAGAGCCAGCTGTTAAAAGTGCTAATTAGTTCTGCCAAGAAGGTAATAGTGCCTATGTCCTACTAATCCAAACTGTTATATATATATTAAGAGGTTCTCAATGCTACAGTTATATCCCCCCATTTAGGAATATTACAAGAAAATTTTACTGTGAACAGGAGGTTAAGAAAGAAGGGGAGATCATAAAAAAATATAAATTAGGTTCTTAGGAAGAAGCTGGACAAGAAACATCTTGGGCATAGGAAATAAACCAGTATAAAAGGAGATATAAGATTACCTCATTTTCTAAAGTATTTCTACAGCAGTCAGTGCACGCAAGAGCAACATAAGTGGTGTGACTTAAAACCATACTGAAGTTCCAAGTGGCAATATTGAAAGATGATTAAAGCATTTTCAAAGAACAGAGATGCTGACCAAATAGCCAGAGGCTGGAACGCAGAAGAGACTGAGTTTGCCTGAAGCACGATGCAGGCAGCGCAAGATCTCTCTCTGTATTTTATTTGTTGCAGCAGAAGCACCAAGGTCCCCAGCTACCATCGGTGCCACGTAAAAATCTGCAAAGTGCTGCAGTGCTGCAGTCTTTGACACCTAACACATGCAGCTGAAATGCTCAAATCTACCAGCCAGGCTAAAGAGTGAGAATTAGAGTGGTAGACAATGAAAAAATATCAACACATTCTCTGTCGGGTGACACTGTGTCAGGCAGATGCACATTAAAATACATATGCAGAGATACAGAGCTAGCAAAAGCCAGGTTAGTTTTCATTTGCAATAATTAATTTAACTGTTGGTTCATGAAGGTGAATTGAACTGCAAACCAAACCTGGTACGGTAACAGTTAACACTGGTTTTGAGCTGCTGTAATAAACTGAACTATTTCCTGCATATGGAGCTCCTAAAATGTCCATTTTGTACAAAATGTTGTATTTTTTTCCCCTGAAACTTTTGGAAAACTTTGTCACCACCTACCATAATTTTTCTCCAGCATTATTCCTAAATGGTTGGAAATGCCAGTGCACCATATTCCAGATATGGCTGCAATGGGGCTGCAACAGGACTCTACAGGAGATTATTTATTCTGCTGAATTCCAAATATGAGCCATGGCTGTTCTCAGAATGCCACTGTTTCTTTGGTTTTACAATGGCATCACATAACAAGCTTGTATTTAATTGCATATTTTTCACCTGTCTGGTTTGGCTCTGCTTCTGAGACCATAGGTGACCCAAACTGATATGTTTTTTTAAAACAAAATAATATGCCCTCAATATTTTGGAAATGTAAAAATGTCTTAGAAACAGACCTTTTCTTCCCTGTGCATCTAAATTAATCAAAAGGAGAAAAGGCCTATATAATCTAATTAATGTTATTGTCAAGACATGAAAATATAAATAACAGCTTTTATCTTACATTTATTTTCTCTTGTTCTGTTTGCTAGAAATTAGCCAGTTAAACACATTCAGTGTATTTATCTTATCATAGTGTCCAGGTGATTTAGTTATATCCAGAATCCTGTTGTGGCAACACAGAAAGTGCCTAGAGGACCCAAAAGTACATTTCCCAGTCTTCCTGACTTTTGCCAGTAAAGATGATGGGTAGCATCTTTGAACTAGCAAGGGGTAGGGAGGCTGAGTTAATTACCTGCTTCTCCCATTCCTCCTGAAATGCTGTTTCACTTTTCTGTATTTCAGTTTCCTCATCTATTATATTTCCTTCCTCTTGTCTTTTTTGTCACTTGTTTCCTTTTTGGTGCTGTTGCTTAGGTTTTTGTTGGTCTTTTTTACTTATTTGTTTGGCTAATAAGCTATTCAGTGTAGGAACAGGGCATCTAAACTGTCCAATATGAACTGGAAGCTCTTTGTGTCAGTATAATCACACTAATAAATTCTTCAGCTCAGCTACTCTAGCTCACTTTATTTCACTAGACATAGCTCCTCACAGCACTTCCTCCTCACTAATACTCTGTTTTTGTGGGAATGAGCAGATTAAAATGAGTGTGCTGGACACCTGCTGCCACCCTTGTAAAACAGTGGAAGTCATGGTCCAATCCAATCAAGAGCACAACCCTAAGAGATACTGAAGGTACTATCCCCTTGAGCTGCCCAGTGCTCTGCTCTCTCTCACCTCAGATCAAGTTTTTCATTGAAATAATCTTCTGTCCTGATTCTCCTGCTTTGTTTAATTATGTGTACTGTTTATACTATTTCTTTTCATGTTCTGTCTATAAGGCAACCATTTCTTTTCCTGTTGGCTTCACTGCAAAAATCTTATCCTGAATATGCATGGAATCTAGCACAACCTTCAGGCAGTGGTGAATCTCCAGTACTGTTACTTATAAAAGATATTTTGGGGACACTGTACACACAGTAGTAAATTTATTGAAGTGTAAAGAGAAAAATGGCTCAGTACAATGCAACACTTCAGGAACACATTTTGATATAGCTCTCAATCACACACAAACATGAAGTTATACTGACTGTCATAAAAGAATTGGATGTGATAAATTCTGTGAGCAGTATATTAAATATAAGGCTCAAAAAGCTAGCCACTTTCACAGTGCCAGCTTCAAGAAGCTGGCTTGAGTTTTCTTCAGTCTTATATTTAACAAATTGCCACAAAATTATGCGGGTGTTCTTTTCTTTCCCTTCAAAATACAGCTTTTTGAAACATCATCCTTTATTATTCTCATTTCCTATCCCAGTGAATAAATATTCATATCTCAGAATTTCCCACAGCTGGCAGAAATTGGCAGCCCTGTTGTTTGCTAGAAGAGAGGCAAAGGACTCAAATGGGATGGCCCCATTTCCCCACAACTGTGATCACATCAAATCAATCTGCAGGTTTGGAAAATATGTAGTTTTCCACTGAGTTACTTTAACATTTTATGTGTTCTGTGGATAATGTGAGGATTTACATGCCTGACCCAAAACCAGCTGAAGTTTGTAGAAAGACTTATTGTAACTCTTTGGAATATGTGTCCTCTTCTGCTGACAGAGATTAAAATAGATGTAAAGAAATACCTGTGCCAGGCTTCTGTGCCTGTTTACAATACAGGAAAAGCATTCCTATTTGTACTCTTTTTTTAAGAGAGGAAACCCAATTCTGATGTAGAAAGGAGCTGACAAATTAAGTAAACAATGCAGCAGGGCTACAGGAGAAATTTTACACTGCATATGTAGAAGAAGGAGAACTGAATTCACAGCCTTAGGGAAGGATAAGCAAGACTGCCTTTAAACCATCTTTGAGCTCCACAGATTCTGGGTTGCACAGCAGTCTGAACTGACTTCGACTGGTGCTGAGATTCTGGCTCTAACAGCACTTGTTTGCCATGTTCTGCAAGAGACCTTTGGACAAACAGCCTTTATATTCCTTATACAACACCAAAAAGGACTTCTACCATTGCAGAACACTCCAGCTATCTTCATGAGCAAAAAGTTAGTAGAGCACTCTTGAAGACATTTAAAGTGCAGAAGAACTAATTCAATACTATTGCAATGCCCTAAGGTATTTCAGTGAGGCTCACTCACCTGGAAGCACTGTGCTGATACATCTCTGTTGTCACTGTGCCTGTTCATCACTGAACTTGCTCCCAAGAGTAATATGAGAAATGGAGAAAACATGACACCAGAGGCTGTGGTGAAACCTGCACAGAGTTTCTTGTGATCAGGGTCTGAGTTTTTGTGGACCGTGTGGGTTTATCATAAATGTGCAATAATATTTATTACACAAAGAGCAAATACCCAAACACAGCTTTTTATTGTAGCCAACAAAAAAAGTAATCAGGAGAAAAGTAAGAAATTATTCAAATATATAGTTGATGGCAGAAACAGAGGACTATGATATCAAATGAAAGGCCAGAAGTGTGAAGTAACATCTCAGTGTATCTTTTCATTATTTTAATTTCCTGGATTAACACATGAATAATCAGAAGATGCTTGAGGCATTTAGAAGCCAGAAATAAACTAAAATGTATAGCAGTTTGTTCTGATTATCACTTTCCTACTGCCACCCGTTGCTTTCTGTCTCTCTCACTTCCAACTCATTGATCCTTAAAACTGCTTTTCCTCATTGTATCATGTCACAGTCCTTCACTGATTATACAAGACAGTTCCTCTATATGGTTTCTGATTCTATCATTTTTCCTGAATCCTCATTTCTGATTCTACAATTTCTCCTGATTTCTCACTAGCCTTTAATGAAACTAATATTTCTGCTAACCTCAGGATTTCCTGCTTGAAATAAATTCTCAAGTAGCATGTGTGTATTAGCCAGGCTGAGTGAAGACAGAGGACTGGGAGGCCTTTTAATGAATATTTTCAATATAAAAGGATTCATTTTACAGGACTCTGAAATCAAGACATTAGCAAATCAAAAATTAAATCCTATAGACATAATTTTTAACAGTTTTAACTTAGTTCAATAGAATCTATTTGGTTTTCTTTCTTAGGAGTGCTGTGAACTTTTGTTTTTCCTATTTCTTCTTGGCTCACTGTTTGTATTCTGATATTACTTTGCACAGAAAAAGATTGCCTTTTGCAGAGTTCAGTTACATGTGCTGTTCAAGTGATCCTGACAAAGATGAATGGAAATAAAAAATTGTTCATCCTTTGAATGTGATTTGGATTGCACTGCAGAAATTGTATATCAATATTGGATAGAGCTGTAAGGGGGCTATACACAAGAAATATAGGGTTATATCTGGACATGATTTGTCATTCCCTTCTTGACACCACTCATTCTACATGCGTGTTCTTTATTTATAGGCAAGAAGCATGCTGACATTTCAATATTCCTTCAACTCAACAGCTCAGAGTACAATCACAACGAGAAAAGCAACATGTGTACCCACGAATAGCCAGAGATTAATTTCACTGGATTTTCCAAGTATTGAAAGGTAAGCCACAATGCTAATTTTACAGACTTTTGATAAGGAGAGATGAAATTTTAGGATTAAAAAAAGAAAATACATTTGAATAGCATTCATAAGATAATTAAGAGATTGGGAAAACAGCACACAAAATTCCCTTTACATTTTAGTAGTAACTACAGGAGAAAACAGATGCTGTCCTGTCATGCAACATAATGTTTTATTTTATTTAGTTCTGGGCTTTAATTGCATTACTAGGGACAAAAGTCAATCTTAGCTTATTTCTGTAAATTATGTCTTCATTACTGACAGAAACAGTAATGATTATGTGTACACAAACAGATGCAAAAGACACAAATAAAAGTCATGCTATTGTAATTAGAAGGATGAAAAAGTGTATTAATTGAATTAGGCTTCAATTAATTTCATTAACATGCCAAGGTATTGTGATCATGAGCACATTAGGGACATCTTAACAGTGATGATTTTCCATCTCTCATGCCCTCTGCAAATATATATTTGTCATACATATGAAAAATGTGAAATGTGAAAATTCATAGTTGTTCCCTGAAATTCTTGACCAAGTAATGCTGCAGAATGAACACAATACTTCTGCTGGTAGAAGACTAAGAATGTTGAAGAATTTCAGAATATCCAAGATGAAGATATTTTAGTATTTCAAGCTAACAAGAACCTTTGCACTCTTAAACAAATTCACTTCCCAGGGAAAACAGGAAGTGTAATCAGGCCAGTAAATTTCCAGAAGCCTTGAACAAATTCCAAAAAAAGACCTAAAATAGAAACATTCAGGCATATAAGTTTTCCTGGTTTTAACATACCAGTTGTAATGTTGGCATATGTGAACCTGTACAGAACTAAGCAGTGACTTTCTTTCCGAACAAGACATTTTTCATCAAGAAACAAAAATATAGATCCTACTAGATTCAGCAATCTCTGGTTCAGCCAACTTTATGTCAATATAATTTGGCTTCAGTTGCTAACAACTTGCAAGCTAGAGAATTAATAACTAGACTTCAGTTGCCACCATTCGCTAATGAGGCTGGAACGTGACCTGTACACCTAACCAGCTGTGAATAAAACAGAAAAAGCACCAGGCTCACTTACAACTGTCAAACTAAGGCATTTTCTTTAGTGCTAATGCAAAGATGGATGAGCCCTAGTGCTGCAGCAGTATATCAACATTCAGCCAGTGTAAGCACCAGAGTAAAACAAGACACTGTTTACTCCAGAAGTTCTCAATATATTTTTTTCTTTTTGCTGTGAACATTTCCTGTGTTTTTCTCTGGGACTGGATGATAAACCCATATTAATCCCCTTGGAAGTTTGTATTTACTGTAATTGTGTGAGATGGACCAAGGTCTTATCTGCATATTTTATATTATCCTTTTACAAATTTTTGCATTCCTTTCTCAGTTTTAAATCATTGCTTTCCCAATAGTAATTGTGTATGCCAGAGCTATCAACAGTAGAAAATTCCATATGTTGCTGCACAGATAAAATACAGACAACAGAATAACTCAAACCTACCTTCTTTATATGCACCCCTCCAACCTGAGCAAAAGAGAGGGTGGTCTATGTAGATTTCATAGTTGAATCCTAGATCAAAAACTATGTCTTAATTATATGTTCAGTTCAATCAGAACATCTCACTTGTTTTCTCTCATCTTGTAGGAAGTGTGAAATTGTTTGTCCAGGTACAAATTTGGTGCATGACCACATCATTGACTTTCAGAATACAAAAGCTTTGTTAGAATCCTGAAGGTTTGTGGAATAAAGTTGTGACTGAGAAAGCTGTTTCAGGACCGATAGGTTGTTCCTGGCTCCAGCACCGTGCTGAACACATGGCTTTTGTAAAAGCATCCCAGAAACTCCTTCTAACACTCTTTTCCTTATTTTCCAGACCATTGAACTCTCACTGATCGGGAATTGAACACTGTAGAGATCCTTTAAACAGCTTCTGGCATTTAGACAGCATTGGGAGGAGGGGAGTTCACAGTAGACATAAAAGATCTTTTTCTGTGAAGCAGTTCATGAATTGATAAAGTTATCTTGAGATAAGGATTTAGGGAATTTTATCAATAAAGACAATTTACTTAGTCAATGGGAACAATCATAAAGAGTGCAGAAAGCACAGGTGAGTGTGTCTGGAATTAATTTTTGCCCTACTAATTCCTGGATACCACTTCCTGTTCTTAGAAACAAGAAAAACCCATGTAAATTGGAGTGAGGCCTTTTTTGGAGAGAAGAATGCCAATATTTTCTTCCATGGTGTAAAATCCCAAGAAATTCTACCCAGGCTTTTCTCTGCTTTTCATGCTTTCCATACTCCTAAAGCTTTCTACTCAGAAGTCCCTTGAAGAATGTGGCATTTTCTTTGAGCTAATTAAATTGCAACAAGCAACTGTAAGATTTGAAGTATATGAGGTGTTTTTCTGTGAGGAAAGAGTGCATTTTCTTTATGGGTAAAGGAATAAACACTGTGAAAAATAATCAATATGAGTAGCTGTAGCCAAGGAAGACAGAAGTTTGGGACAGGCTAGAGGAGTTATCATACATCCACATTGGGGAAGAGTAGGAGAGACATAAAGTGCCACAGAAAAGAAGATGTGAGGGAAGTCTAAAAAAATTTGAAAATTATTTTCCCTAAGGGAAAAAATCCAAGTTGCTTCAGTTTTCAGGTGAAAACTGTTGTGTACAGAGCTCACCCAGAAACCAGCTACTGTGAAGCTCTGATTCAAGGTGTGAGTTTGCTATGAGAAATTTTCCATCCTTGTCAGGATTTTGCCAACTGCATCTTGCAAAAATGCTACTTCATCAATCCAGACCTACTGGGAGCTCCAGAAATTTGGCAGATATTAGGATTTCGCTTCACTGAATCACAGAAGGGTTAGAAGAGAGCTCTGGACATCATCTAGTTCAACCCCCTGCCAAGGAAGGGGCACCTAGAACAGGTGACACAGGAACATTTCCAGGTGGGTTTGGAGTCTCTCCAGAGAGGGAGATTCCATGGACTCCCTGTTCCAGTGCTGTGGCACCCTCAACATAAAAACCTCCTCACGTGGAGATGGAACTTTTGTGGTTTGGTTTATGGCTGTTGCTCCTTGTTCTGTCGCTGGGTACCACTGAAAAGAGTTTGGCACCATCCACTTCCAGGACTAAACCAGGAAATTTGGTTACTGTTCTACTATCATATTATAAACTTTAGCTTTGTATTTTTTTAATCATATGAACCCTTTTCTTTTGAATGATGCAATCCTATGATCACAACTTGATGAAAATGGAAAAGATGCTGAACCCAGTGAATGTGTATAGGTATATGCAAAGTAATTGGGAGATAGAAAAAAACAGGATAAGGCCTCTTTTTTTGCTATACTGCTAAGAAAACTCAACACTAAAGAATTTAGCAAGACCAAAACCACCAGATTGTTTTATAGTAGCAATGTATGTATAACATGAAACTGTTTCTGGGAATCAGAAAAAGGAATAGTTCTGGAGCTCAGTTTTTCATCTATCTAAATAGTATGGATATGCCTTTGGGAGTTGTCAGCTCAGAAACTACAGTTGTTTAAATAAAATTTTTTAACTGAAGAACCCCTGAAAGCCTAGCTAAACAGACTCTTGCAAGCATGAGTGTGAAATGCATAACCCCTTTAGTTATGTCAAGTCTTAAGCCTCTTTAAAGCTACTAAGGAAGCCCTGATGATGAGGATGCTTGTCATTATCTATTCCTCTACTGACACTTGGTGATTAGAGTAAGGGTTGTGGTGTAAAATTGAAAAAGACGGGAGTGACACTATCTTGTAGGATTATTTTTCTTTTCCCTTTAATTGATACTGAGATATGCAGGTCCTTGCTCCTTACTAAACAAATTGAAAAATGAACTCTGTTATATCATACATCATGTTTGGCTGTCTGGCTTAAAATAAGCAGGTGTCATCCACAATTTGTCAGGGGTCCTAGCCAAATACTCAATCAAAACCATCAAACTGTTTGTTCACTCAACTTTTAATAAAACAAAATTGTTCTAAGAAGTTGTGTGTTGTTGAATATATGACTGAAAAATAATATCTGAAACAGATCAAAGCGATTTATTTTTAAAATTGGAAACACATAATATTCTATTTGTCATAGTGTGTTTTGAATTGTTTTAAAACTTCTACATTAGAAAAGTGTTTTTCCATTAGTAAACACACATTAATGAATCTAGACTGTTACAACCTCATTAATATTAAACTTCTGAGCACTGAATTAGTAATTATCATACAAATATTTAATTGCAACATTATTCTGCTGCTGTATATTAATGTTGCTTTGTGAGCACTTCTGTTCAGTGTGAATTCTGTCAGTGTTCAGCACAAGAAAAACATGAGAGAATGCCTAAGTGCCCACAGGTGGTACTGTGGAGGGGAAAAATACCCCAACCCAACCAACTAAACACAAACACCTCCAAATAAAGAAAAAAAACCAAAAACTAGGAGACTGTAAATTTTAGTATTGAACTGCAAAGATTCTCTACCTGTATGTCATATATATTTCCAGTGAAAGGCAGTTTAGATGCATTTAATGACAGAAGAATAGAAGAAAACAAAATCAGAACTACTCATACCTTTAGCCCATTTCAGTACCATGAGAAACTCCTAAATTTACTTCAGTTGACAAATTACTGCAATAAACTCCTAAATTTACTGCAAACAACAAATTTATGACCCCATTTCACCTTTAGAAATTTCTCTTAGGACTCTGCTGCTCTCTTCCATAAGTTTTTCCTCGTCAGCTCTTTGCACTGAAGTGCAAGCTGCAGCAGGAAAGCTGCTGGACTCTCTCCTGGGGCTAGCATTGTATGTCCTTAGGTATGAGACTCACGTGTGGCCGATGTGCTAATACTTCTTACATCACGCCGCTGCCAGCTCGCTCAGCACTACATCAGCTTTGTCCTCTGATAACTCTGTGGTTATGGAGCAAATATGAGCATATTTCAGCACTCAAACTGTGAATCAATTTGGCTTTGACAGCCTCTCATTCTAAGAAGTATTGACCTCTGAACCAGCTCTTTTCTCTTCCATATTTTCTCACTTTTTCCTACTTCTTTTCTTAGTCTCTCTAATCATGAAGGCAGTAGAAACAAATTTATTTATTACCCCACAAATGAGGTAAATTAATAAAGGATATTTATACTTTAGAAATATGTTTGTTAACAGGACAGGAAAGGAAAGGGTTTTTTAGCCCACAAAATTTGGAAAACAGCAAAAGTAACAAAAGTTATTTGTAAAAGTAATATTTAAAACTGAAAACTGTAAGATTCTTTCTCTGAACAGGTTTTCCCCCCTTGACTGCCAATTTTTGGTTTTTTGAAATTATTTGATTTGTTGCTTTCATGCAGAGAAATCTTTCTCATTTTTTGGGAGTGGTCTCAAAAATTCCAGTTTTGCATCAAGGTGTTTTTCCAGGGTTTCAGTAAGAAAGGTCCTTATTCATGGAAACAAATACTCTTCTACTTATCTTCATTCATCACAAAACCACTTACCTTTAGACTGTCATCATGCTGATATGCTAGGAGCCACAAGTAGTTGTAAAAAATGCAAGGAGAACCGGCATTTAGCTGGAGACATTTCAGGAAGCCTGCAGGCTCCTGATATGTCATTCTCCAGCCACACTAGAACTCATTGGATCAGCTGAACACAAATGGAGATCAAATTATCAGATCTTGGCCCTCACCAATGTCAGCTTCCTACACTGGCTGTATCGCTAACGTCATTCGTCTATTGAACGAGACCCTTGCTATTTTTACTCAGAACAAAAATAATGTTGTCATGTCCAAGGGCTACATTTTCCCCTTTGAAAATACTCTTTTTCATCCTTTGCATTTTTAAAAAATCTTTTGTCTGCATTCTTTTGTGGTCTGAGGCTCCTGTATCTCAGCCAAACACTGATACATTCATTGCAGGCTTCAGCTGCTTTGCAGAGCCTAAATAGACATTGAGGCTACACGGGCGACTTCAATTAAGTAGTGCTATAGAACTGATATTTTTTGTTGTAAAACAGTGTCTTTTTGCAGGGCCAAACAAAGTGGCAATTCCAAAGATGCAAATCAGAACAAAATACTTATAAAATAATAACCACCAAGGCAACTAATTGTAAGCATTCAGCAGAGAGGACAAAGATCCATTTACCCAGTTATTTCCTTCTTTTACTCTACCATTGTGAAATTACAAGTACGTACATTACAGCAAAGATGCATATGATAATGTAAAATTTCAGTGAGAAATTTCCAGATTTTAATAACCAAATTGCAGACTTTTTGAGACAGTAAAGTTCTTTTACTTGGAGAAGTGTAGCTATGAAAATATACAAAAGCCTTTTATTCCTACGCACATGTATGCAGCAGAGATTCCCACTGAAGGAGAAGAATGCAATTATTTTTCCTTCACCCTGCTTGTAAGACACAAACACATAGTACTTCATGAAATGCCTTAGAGGACCCTATATGCTAATGTTTTCCTTTCAACCACCTTAGCAAGTGTTTTCCTTCTTTTTCAGTTCTTTTTTTTAATTCAACTTCTGTGACTTGCATCTGTATGTACTTTCTCTTCCCCTTTTGGTTTTTTTTTGTATTTCTATTGGTTTATTTGCTGAAAAGTAAAAGAGGCGCTTGGTTTCTTGACTTTCTGAAGAGAATTTCCCACATTTAATTTCTTCTGCACTTCAAATAATTTGGTCTAATTCATTCTCCCCTCCTCTTTGTTTCCTACTTCCCTTGGGCCCATCAAGCAAGCAGCAGAAGTCTGTGCATGCGTGTGTGTGTGCGTGTGTGTGCGTGTGTGTGTGTGTGTGTATTCTGATCTGAGCCAAATGATCACAAATTACTCTGTCTGGCCTAAGCTATTATTAGACTTGCCAGCAACTGTGGCTCTTTTGATTATTTCAACAGCTGGTTTTGTTGCTTGTCTAAAGATGCAAAAGCACAGCTCTCTCCTCCCTGCAGAAACTGCTTACCTGAATAAAGGGCAGTGTCAGGATCTGTTCCAAGACTGCTAAGGTAGATCTGCATTGCTGCTCAATCTACCTCCTGCAGAGTTGTTAAAGCCTACTTCCCTTCCTAGGTACCTCTATTATTTACACACCTTTATCAGGTATCAAGCCAGTGATGTGTGGCATTTGGCAAAAAAACCCTAAAGCTATTTATCACTTGAAAATACCAACATAAACTAGAAGTGAGTCAAAGCTCACAGACAGAGCTTGGATGAATGCATCTGGCAAGCACTCACTAGGAAAGAATTACTTGCAAGAAATGGAGGCATTTAAAACCTAAAAACCACTTCCAAGATTGAGTGCTTGTGGCATTCCTCAGGGGTCCATAGTGGGACTCATGCTGTTTAACATCACTGATGTGGACAGTGGCACCCAGTGAGTTCAGCAATGACACCAAGCTCTGTGGTGTGGTTGACAAGCTGGAGGGCAGGGATGCCATCCAGAGGGACCTGGACAGACCTGGCAGGTGGGCCTGTGCAACTTCCTCAAGTTCAACAAGGCCAGGTGGGAGGTCCCACACCTGGGTTGGGACAATCTCAAGCGCAAGTACAAGTGAAGAAGCAATACAAGAGAATGGATCAAGACTACCCCTTGGGAGCAGGATGTGGGAGTGTTAGTGCATGAGAAGCCTGACATGTCTCAGCAATGCGTGCTTGCAGGCCAGAAACCCAACCATCTCCTGGGATGCATCAAAAGACAAATGGCCAGCAGGCTGAGGAAGGTGATTCTCCCCCAGTACCATGCTCTGGTGAGACCCCACCTGGAGTTCTGTATCTGGCTCTGGGGTTCTCAGCACAAGAAAGATGTGGACCTGTTAGAGAGCATCCCAAGGAGGGCCACAAAGATAACCTGAAGGCTGAAACACCTCTCCTATGAAGACAACTGAAAGAGCTGGGGGTGTTCATCCTGACAAAGAGCAGACTTTGGGAGGACCTCACTGTGGCCTTCCAGTACTTTAGAGAGGCTTAAAGATAGTGACAGGACAAGGGGGGAGGATGGCTTTAAGCTGAAAGAAGGTGGGTTTCAATTAGATACTAGAAAGAAATTCTTTAATGAGAGGGTGGTGAGGCAGTACAACAAGTTGTCCAGAGAGGCTGTGAATGCTCCATCTCTGGAAATGTACAAGGCCAGGCTGGATGGGGCTCTGAATAACCTCGTCTGGGGAAGCAAAGGTGTCCTTGCCCATGGCAGCTGGGTTGGAACTGAATGACTTTTAAGCTCCCTTCCAACCCAAACTATTCTTTTGTTCCATTACTGGTACACTGGTGGTGTGAGGATGCCTACAGATACTTACCCTGAAGAATTCAGTCTACTAGTAAGCAACCTCCTTTTAGGAGAATTGAGCATTATTGAATAGTTTTTGCAAAAATTTCAGAAATATTATTCAAGTATTTCATTGAATGCTGCCTTGCATTTTAATTTTTTGTAAATGTTGTGACATTTTTGTGTCTCCAGGAGTACTGATTGGGAATTGTTTCCAGTACTGTTTACAGTAATATGTTGGTTATTGGTACCTGAATGTTAAGATACAATATGAATTGTATCTTGGTTTGATCTCTTCCTTTCTGGTGAAATCCATCTTCAAACAGTTGCAGGCTTTTTTTGAATGGCTTCTCTAGCCCTAAATACAGTCACTGTCCCCATGTGCATTTCCAGCTGGCAGAGCTTGATACATGGCCAAGCAGTTGCTTCAGGGACCTTATCACTTTCTGTAATTTGGTTATTGCAATTCCATTTTTAAATTGGACTTCCATGGTGATTGCTAAGGAACTCTTAATGATTGTCAATGTTAAACACTCATGATCACTCTATACTGTATTATGTATTATTATGTATTTTTGGGAATGTTTTCTTAGTAATAGCTGGATCTACTCTGTTCAGCATGATTTTCTTAGGCCTAAATTTTGTCCAAATGTATTTTTCAATTTTATGTGCATGGAAGCCTGTGTCAATTTCATCAACAGCAACAAAAAAAGGTTTAATCTGTTTTTTGAGGGCTCTGTGGTTTATTTCTGGTTTTTCCTTCCTTAGTAATATTACATTACATCAAGTTCCCTTTCTGCCAATCAGCAGTAAAACACATAGTATAAAAAGGAGACATTTGGGAAGTGAAAAGTGAATGGTCTTTGTTGTTCTTTGTGGATAGTGGAGTTTAGGAGCTGAATACAGGTGCTGCATTTTGGTTCCACAGTAGAGAACCAGAATACAAACAACACCAGTTTGTTTTACATGGGAGAGTCTCCTCTGTCTTGCACGCATGCACATACCAAGAGCATGTACCTGTGACAGCAGTGTTCAGCTGAAGAGTTTTGTATCTGCTCTAGATCACGTACAAGGCATGCTGATCTTGCACTGAAATTTGTAAGATGATTTTCTTGGACTACCATGCAATCTATCCATGCAGAGGTCAACCAAAGCATGAGGCTTTTGAGAACACTGTATTGGAAGGTTTCATTTGTCTGTTATACAGTCCTGCTGTACATTCAGTTTTATTCCTGGCTTTACATCTTTTTACAGTATAAAGCCTTATGTCCTTCAAAGAATAACTATTATACCACTTGAACACTAAGTGCTGCAGTGGAAAAAAGCCTCTGTTGAGGAACAATGACTGTAAAGTCAAGCACTGAAACACTAAAAAATGCACAGACAATCATTTGTATTCATGCATTATATATTTTTCAGCTTTGTGATGACTTTTTCTTCAACCTGTACAATATGGTTTATTCACTGTGAGCATAGAAGGTGCTCAGTGTGTCAGCACAGATATTGCTCAACATTAGGATTACTCACTGTTTAGTTGTACCTTCCTGCTCTAATTTGTGGTCATATACTTTATTGGTTTACTGTCCCTTATTCACTTGCTCTGAAGCTGAATTTATCTTACTTATATTCTGTTTTAGTAGTACCTACAATGGAATAATATGTAAAAACATTTATTATTAGGTTTTACAGCTACCATATAAAGTGAAGAAGCAATATAATTTCTATTTAGATATAGGCAACTGAGGGCCCCGGGAAGGGTGGCGGAGAAATTAGAGGTAAAACCACACAGGTGTCTAACTTGAAACACGGCCATATTTTTCGTATCGCTTCACTGCTGTTAAGTGTGTACCTCGCTGGTTTCAAGTAGGTCCTAAGATAACTTCTAAAGTAGTTCAAACCACGGTAATGAACTCGGGCCAAGACACACATCCTTCTAGCCACAAACCACAACTGCTGCCGGTCAAAAACCTGCCTGCCCCCAGCCAATATCGGAGCCACAGTCTGCTGCATCTACAATTCCCACA
Organism: Passer montanus; assembly: GCF_014805655.1. NCBI lineage: Eukaryota > Metazoa > Chordata > Aves > Passeriformes > Passeridae > Passer > Passer montanus. Next base: position 678,812 of record NW_024360941.1, on the reverse strand, counting down.
GCTCCCGGGGCTCCCGACTTTCTGGCGTGCACAGCAACTGCCCTTCTCACCTCAAAGAATCACAGAATTGTTAGGAGGTCACCTAGTCCAACCCCCCCTGCCAAGGCAGGGCACCTGGAGCAGGTGACACTGGAACGTGTCCAGGGTGGGTTTCGAGTTTCTCCAGAGAGGGAGACCACGACCTCCCTGGGCAGCCTGTTCAGTGCTCTGCCACCCTCCACGTAAAGGAGTTCTTCCTCATGTGGAGACGGAACTTCTTGTGCTTTAATTTCTGGTCATTGTTCCTTGTTCTGTCGCTGGGTACCACTGAAAAAGAGCCTGGCACCATCCCCCTCTTGGCATCTTCTTGCTCCCGTCACGAAGCGCGGCAGACCTCGCACCCTCTCGCCGCAAGCCCCTTCTCCCCTGCAGCCGGAGGCCGCCCCGGCTCGCACACGCCGCTCGCCGCCGGGCCTGGCTCGCCGGCCCGTCCCCGCGCCGTGCCCGGCGGACCAGGTACCTCCCCCCGCCGCCGCCTCCTCCGCCCCCTTTTGTGGCGGTGCCAGGCGGCCGCCGGGTTTCCTGCTGACGCCGGAGAGCCGTGGATGGGCAGGAAAGGCCGCCTCTCCTCCCGCCTCGCCCCGCCGGCAGCAGCGCGGAGCGGTCTCCGGGAGAAGCGCGGCGGAGAGGGCGCAGGTGCGGGGCGGGCCCGGCGGCCGCGAGGGCCGGGCGGCCGCGCCGAGGAGAGGGTGCCGGTCATGGCAGCCCCCGCTTCTTGAATGCTGCCAGCCGCCCCTCCGCCGCCGATGGCCGAAGCCTGGAGGCTGGAGGAGGACGAGGAGGAGCTGCGGGAGCTCGGCAGGAGGCACCGGAGGGTCGCGCTGAGCTCAGCAGCAGGTGAGCGGCGAGGGCGCGGCGGGCCGTGGCGTCGCTTCCTTTGGGCTGGCCCTGGCCCTGGCCCGCTCCCCGTGTCTGGATTCTTGTCGGGGGCAGGGCGGCATTGGCGGTGCCGCCCCGAGGTGTGCCGGCCTCGCCCCAGGGCAGCCGGGTTCAGCTCAGGTGCATCCGAGCCGCAGGCGTGTGCCCGCGGGCCGCCCCCAGAGCCTGCTCCTGCTCATCATGGTCATACCGTGGTTTAAGTTAGAAGGGGACCTAAAGATCACCTTGTTCCAACCTCTCTGCCATGGGCAGGGACGCTTTCGGCTAGACCAGGTTGCTCAGAGTCCCATCCAACCTGTCCTTGAGCACGTCCAGGGATAGGGCATCCACAACTTCCCAACAGGGCAGCCTGTTCCGCTGTTGCTCCACCCTGGAGCTCGCACGGGCACGTGCTGACTAGCGCAGACATGTCCGGGTGCGCGGGGTGCTCCATCAGGAAATCAGCTGCCCATGTTTTTCAAAGTACCGAGGCAGAGGAACATCTAGATAGCAAAGTTGTTCACATTTAGCCATTTTTGTGTAGGTTTGGACAGCAGGCCCCTGTGAACAGGCAAGAACCAGTGGATGTGAGAAGGAATGGGGCTGGGGAGTGAGCAGATTGTCATTGTAGAGAGACCTGGACAACTACATTTAGCCATTTCTGTGTAGGTTTGGACAGCAGGCCCTGTGAGCAGGCAAGAACCAGTGCATGTGAGAAGGAATGGGGCTGGGGAGTGAGCAGATTGTCATTGTAGAGAGACCTGGACAACAACAAGCTTTTGTTTGAAATTATTAACTCGAGTGGACCCTGGAAGCAGCTGAAATTATTTAATTTGGCCATCATTGTTAATTGAGGGTCAACATGCGTGTCGCTGTCCTGTAGTCACTGAGGTGTGAATGCAACATTTCTTTTTCTATTAATGTAAAATCCCTTCAAGAATGAATTCATAAGGTCTGTTTCCAGTAAAATCTCACCCATGCTACACAGTTGAATTCCAAATATTGTGATTTTTTAATAGTTATGGTACAACTGTAACAATAACCCTTTGCAATTCATGTGAGTTTGCATCCATTTGAGCAACAAGAAATTGAGTGTCCCTTTTGTAGTTGATAAAAGCACAGCAACATGCGTGATCCTAGAGGAAAACTTTCACTGTGGCTTTTAGTGGCTCAAGTTATGTCAGTGCCTGTCTGTGCAGGTGCAGGATTAGCTGGACCCTATTGGAACCACTGTGGTTTGGCATGTCTGCAGGGTTTCACCTTGTTTGGGGTAGAGTGCAGAAAATCAGTGTTGGTTCCTGTATGGTTTCCTCCACAGCAAAGTGTTCGTGCTGCTGGTGATGATATCTGTTTCCTAAAGGTGTTTCTTCTGGAGGTTTTTATTAGCAGGAAACAGAATTGGTTCTACAGTTCATATATGTATATAACCTTTGCCGCCTTCTTGTGGAACAAAGCTTGTTCCCAGAATGTGTCTTTGTCACGGTGCTATTAACCGTGAATGGTGTAATGAAAGGTGTTTTTCCAATTTTTACTAGTATTTTTTTCTGAAAGCCGCCCCTTGACATGGGGCCAGCACTGTTTGTTTACCTCACTGGTGTGAAGTATGTGTGAATGAATAGCATTCTGCTTGAGCAGTCTCGCCTTCTTTCCATCTGTTTGCACATCTCTACACTGGAAAATACCACTGAGGCTCCCAGCGGAGTATTCTTAAGGCATCAGTGAAGAATCATCCAAAGTAGATGAGTTTGCTGCTCTTCCCTTACTTGACCTTTATTTACATACTTTTATTTATAAACCTTTTGAAAATTAGTGGAGCTTTTTTGTATGTAAATGTGCGTTTAGGCTGCCAAAATGGTAATACAAATAGGTGTTAAATAAGCCTGCGAGATATTTTGTTGTAGAGTTTAAAAAATGTAGTGGCATCTTAGCAGCCTGTCAATTTAAGTATTTCAGTCTGTTAAACTAGTTGTGAATGCAAGCAGCCTAAATTTCTGCTGTGTTCAGCCTGGAAGTGCGTAAGAGCAGTTGGTCACCTTTGTCCTGCGGTGCGAGGCATGTGTGCAAAGTGGGAGCTGAGAGGTGAAAGTTCACAAGTGCTGCTGACTTCCTGAAGCTCAGGCTTAGTTAGCAGTGGTTTATTGGAGAAGCAGAGCACAGGAGGCGCTGCAATGAAGAAGTAGTGTTTTCCCTTGAAGCCAGCCGCAGTTGTGCTGCACCATGTACTGTAGGATGAAGCCAGCTAGACTAAACTAACAGCGTGCTGCTGCTCTAGAGGTGTGATCTCCTTTGGGGATGTGCACTTCTGCTCTCTCTTGTGTGTCACCTCTGCTGCTCATCCAACCTGTTGGTGAGTGAAGTCACTGGAATTGTGGTTTGGTGGTAGCCTGGGCTGATGTACTGGGTGGCTGCCTCAATTGGAGCCCCTGTGCTTGCTAGAACCTGCACCAACCTGTTCTGGTGCTCTGTCCAAGCAGAGGGATATTTTTCTAGTTCTCTTTAGTGGTTGGGAGTCTTCTGATTCAGCTCACTGTAATGGTTTTGGGTGAATCTTGAAGCTGGCACAAGGGAAAGAGTAGGAACATGCAGCCAGAGGGAGGTAAGAGCCTATGCCAGTCAGAAGTTAGTTTGGCTCAGAGTGCTGTGGGACTGCAACCTGAGAGCTATTAGAGACCTGCTCATGATTTGGTTTTTTGGGTTTTTTAAATTTGATTTACTGGAGGGTTGATTTGGTTTTTTGCTGTGTTGGGCTGGGGGCTTTTTTGCTGGCTTAATGAGGTTGAAGATGCTTGTTTAAGGAGTAGACTGCCAGAGGAGATCTTGGAGCAGGGAAACTTGGAGGAATGAGATTGGCAAAACCATTTGTGTCCATGGGGTAGTTGTAGGTAGCTCAGGTGACATGTCTGCCACATTGCATGTCATGATGCCATGTCATGTCATTATTTTCTCTGAATTCAAGAAAGCTTTTATTTGACATGTTCTGGAAAGCCTGTGAGAAGATATATTAAATAGAGAAATTTGAAACTCTTCTAAAGAAACTGTTTTCCCTTTGATAAAATGCTGATTGAATTTTTTGTATGTATTTGTTTTTTAGGTTATAGGGAGGACAACTGCAACATATTCTTTAAAAATTGAGAACAATGACAGTAGGTGCATAGGTTCATTAAAACTGAATTGTCTTGTCACCTACTTTGGGAAAGGAAACCACTTTTGTTGGAAAGTTTTAGGGGTTTTAACTGCAATATAAATAATGTGATCAATTTCTACCTCCCTTGTTGCTTATTTCTGTCACATGCATTATTGTTCTGGGAACTTACAGAGACCACAGGATCTTTACTGGATTTTTTTGTTTTGTTTTGTTTAGAATGTTAGTATTTTACTTAGTTTGTTTTCAATAAACAAACCTATTTTTTGTAAAATAAATAAACTTTTCTGGAAAAATAAATAAACTATTTTTTAAAAATAACAACAGCAACAAAAAATATCCAAACAAACCTGAACAACCTCACTAAAATGCTATTTCTCCATAGGCTTACAGGTTCTCTCCAGTCTAACTCTAAACCTTAATCTCTTTTCACTACCTTTTTATTCTGTGACTACTGACTAACTTGCAGGAGAGTTTGTAGTGAATGTAGTAAATTTTAGTTATGAACTGCATTGATTGGTTATCTGTCCTTACTGTCACATTAGAGCTGAGTACCACAATATTCCAATATTATCTAAAGCATGCAAGAAATTTTTAACATATTCAGTATCTGCATTATTTCACTTTGAGTTCTGGCCGGTGTTCCTTAAGAAAGAATCGCCCATTATAGATGTGGCAGAAATTTTCTTACTTAAAAATAAAATGAAATTATCAGATATGGAAGCCAATAATGAAATTTTTTTGAGTTGATAATGAAGACCTATGTGATTTTTACTTTAATGTGTGGTCAAAAAATACAGGTGGTCAAGGCTTTGGTTTAATTTACTATTACTCTGTTTTACTTCTCACAAATGCTTGTCTGTGGTTTGCTCTCATACAATGGCTGTAAATTTTGCACATGGGTTTAGCTGTGCTGATTGAAACATCTCTGGGTTGAGTTTTGTTGAATTTTTTCCCCTACTCCTATTTCTGTTTCTCCATAGTAGTTCAGGTGTTTCCTGGAACTTTTTCAACACTTGAGAGCAGTTTTAGATTATGGGTGAAATAATCTGCTTTTGGTTGGTTGATTGACTGAGTGCTTTGGGGCTTTTTATGCCAAAACAAGATTTAGTTCAGAGTTGGATCAATTCATTACACTCCCACAACTCCCACATCAAACTAGCACTGACTTGTTTTTGAAGCTGAGAACAATGAGCTGTATCCAGTATAACAAATTAATGTTGAATATTTCACTGCTCAACATGCTGAGAGGTTGTGGGGGTACATTTCTGTAGTGTGTCTGACAAAGTTCAGTGAACACTACTTCGCATGGACTTTTTACAGATAAATAAAGGATTCAATACAACAATACTCAGCAGTTGTCCCCATGTTAATGCAAAGCTATGTATCTGGCCCTAAGAAATAAAGGATAAGATGGTCTGAAATTTTCTTTGAGGCTGTTTTGGTGGTAATGTGCTTTAGGGTTCACTGGATCATAACAAGGACAGCTCAAGCTTAGTCCTTCCCAAGAGGTGCCAGTGACCCTGGAGCTAGGAGAAAGCATGGTTAGGAAAAGGGTAATTCAAAGACTTAGTTGCTTAACCGACTCTTATATTTAGGAAGTGGAAGGATTGGCATCTTGCAGAAGAGAAGTCAGCACTGCCTGGGTCCTTCAGTGCTGATCTGGAAATTGTTCTGCTTGTCCCTACCAAGTGTAACCATTTATCCTCTGAAGAGAGGAGAGAAGAGAAGAGAAGAGAAGAGAAGAGAAGAGAAGAGAAGAGAAGAGAAGAGAAGAGAAGAGAAGAGAAGAGAAGAGAAGAGAAGAGAAGAGAAGAGAAGAGAAGAGAAGAGAAGAGAAGAGAAGAGAAGAGAAGAGAAGAGAAGAGAAGAGAAGAGAAGTCTCCATCAAGCAGATCATTTGTTTTAAATAAATTCATAAATCTGCCTATGATCTGCTAGTCTCCCCTTGTGTACACAGGAAGCCCTGTGAAGAGGAGCATTCAGGGTAGGGGTGTGGATGCCACTCTTTTAATTATTTCTCTGTTTAGTCAGTTAGCTCACAAATTCAAGAAGTGGTGGAGTTGATGGCCAGCTGAACATCACTTCCCTCTCTTCCCTGGGATTCAGTCTGCTTTGTTTTGATAGTCCCGATGCAAATTTAGGAGCTTCTGTTTTAATAACAGGCACCACCACAGTAAAACACTTGAGATCCAAAGAGCAGAAATAGTGTAATTCTCCTGGAATAATCTCTGACTGATGCTGGTATGTTGTATCTTGGAAGTATTGAGATTATATGATTAGGCATTTTTCACAGCCCATTGAAGTTACTGGGCACAATTCTACTATATTTCGTAGTCTTTGACTGTAGCTTGCTTGAGGTAAATATAAATAGTAACTAAAGCTTTTCTGGAAGTTAAATAATATGGTGTATACATGGAAATGTTCCAACATATCTTGAGATCCAGGTTAGTGGCAAGAAAAAAACCTGCTTGCAGTTACTTGATCAGGAGTATAGACTGAACCCCAAAGAATGTTGTGCCCTCTGAAGAAACAATGCTTCTGAAAATGAAGGCTGGTCTTACAAAAATAATTAAACAACTTCTGGTAGTCAGTGGGGTGATTTCCTGGCCAAGGAAACTGTAGAAGGACAAATAATAATAAGACAAATAATAATAATAACTACTTCATTTAGGTTAGAGCCAAAGCAAGGCGCAGAAGTATATAATTGCTTAAGGAGAGATGAGTTTGTAGCCACAGAACTGTGATTGTACAAAGACCTTGCTGTTACCTGTGTTGTAATCAATCATTTCCGGTCGGGGCAGCAAATGATAAGTCTGGGTTGTTGCATAAAGAATGGGGATAGACAGCAAAGCATAAAATGAGTCATAACCTCATTGCAAGAAGCTTTTACCACAGTGGTTATTGTTTACAGGTGGAAAAAAATGTAATATCTGTAAATAAATCTGCTAATATTTGCTTTTGAGAGTATAGCCTTTGTTGTCCCAAAATGGGTTCCTTCACCCAGCGTGCAAGAGGCCAGTCCACACAGAGTTGATGTATTTAATGTATTTAGTTTAGCTCAGAAAAGGGTCCTAGCTGGCAAATTCACAAAGCCATTACACCAATTATCAAAACTTTTCATTATTTATGAATTTTGACTAGCAAAGGCATTAATGTTTATTAGCTATAATTTATACAGTTCTCTTATTAATTAGTATTTTTTTCTGTTAGTTAAATTACTTTCTTCTGCTGCTAATCAGCCCACATGCTCACTCTTTTGAGTATGTGGGTTTCTTGAGTTGGTGGCTGTGAGTCAGTGGTTGTGGTCTTCCCCTGCCAGGGTTGCCTTTTACCTAGTTAGCACATTAGTTTGATGATTTGGCTTTGTTTATTCCTCCTAATCTGGTTCGTGCTGGCTTTATCTTGGACATTCTGCCCAGTGTCCTTGCAGTCTGTCAGTTCAGCATTCTGTTGTGATGCTGTTTTTCAAATTTTGTACTCTCTTTTTTTCCTTTCTCTATAGCTGAAGTCACTGAGGCATATTATGCTGCAAATACTGAGACATTAAATGTAATTTATCTATTTGGAAGCCATGCATCACCTTGATTTAAAATCTGGAAACAACAGGGTAGTGGTGTTTACACTCTCCATTGAAAGCTTATGTAGTTCTGTGTGTTTTGTTTCAATAAGCATCTCACACAATATGTGCCATATGAAATTTTATTTTGATAGCACTAAAGTAATTTGCTGTGAACTTTTTTATGCTTATTGTCTACATGCAATGCTTTAGCATTCTTTAGTCTCTTTGCTTTGCTGACTTTGTGTTTGTGGCCATGGAAGTGTTGTCTGGAAGAGGGCTCTGGGGTCACTTAGTCCAGCTTCCTTGAAGCAGGCCTGTTGCCAAGGCTGGATCCATCCAGCCAAGGCTTTGTCTAGCCTTGGAAAGTCTCCTGAAAGAGAGGGATTTACAGCTTCTGCAGGCAACCTGTTTCAGTGCTTTACTTATTTCTAATGGAAGAACTTCTGCTCACCTACAACCTGTCCCAAGCTACATTTGTGACCATTCAATATTGTCCACTAACACCAGGAAGAGTTTGCATTTGTGATCATTGTTGCTACCCTACAGGTAGCTGTGTGCTGTGGTTAAGTATCTTCTTTGCCTTCTCTTTTCTAGGATAGAGGAGTCTGGCCCCTTCAGCCTTCTTATTGCACTGCTTTCTTATTCAGGTCCTCTGACTGTACAGAAAAAATGTAGTATAAGTGTTGTTTTCATTGGTGGCCAAGATTTTTTACTTTGCTCTTGAAAAACAGTATGCACAAAAGGCACTGAAGCATTCCAACAGCAGATTTGGGAACACAGTATATCATCTGTTGATCTGTGGCGCTTGGCAAGCATCCTTCTCTTTAGTGAAAGACAAAAATAAGTTTTGTGGGAAGGCATAGATTTAGTGGTTGGTGGCACATACCAAGAGAAATTCCTAAATTCCTGGTTTTCCCCTCAACATTGTATTTTGACAGACACAGGATCTTATGTATATCAATGTTTTTAAATTGACCACTTGATGTAATGCTGTTACGCTAATTTCTTCAGGTGTTTTAAATCTGTAGAGATTTGTATAGATTTAATGTGTTATTCTAAAAACATCAATTTGACATTCTGACTTGAGAAAGAATTTAGAATCTTCTAAAAAAAGTTAATGGAATGCTAAATAAGATACTTCAAAGATGAACCTAATCGGTTTAGAAATTCTTGCATGTATTACAAAACAAATCTATCCTTGCTTTCCTGCTTTCTATGGTTGTATTTGGGTCCAGCATGAAGGGCTGCATGACAGCAAGGCTGAAAAAGTTCACACTGGTGTAAAGCTGAATGAAACAAATTTTACTGTTCATTTTTTCTTTTCCTTAAGCTTTTAAAGAGGTCATAGCATTTATTTTGTGTGTATGTGTTGCTACCTCAGTCAGCTTGTTCAGGCTTTTGAAGAAAATATGATTAGATCAGAACATGGTAAATATTTCAAATGAGTGATGTTGTTACTCCTGTGGTTAATAGTGGGCACACTGTCAGCCTTTCAGAGCTGTGCTAGTAGCTCGTGTGTCACAGCACACAAACTGAAAAAACAAATGTCTTCAGGAAAGTATGCAAGAAACACCTCCCAGGATTCAGTTTTTACTTCCAAGAGAAATTCCTTCCCCTCTGCAGTCAATTTCTTAGCAACTTCTGGGAGGCCGTATATGAAAGGTCCTGCTAAATTGCTGCCAATGGATTTATCTTTCATTAATTCAATTCCTTTTTTGAATCCACTTAGACTTCTAGTCTTCAAATCTTGCATGGTAGTAAGGAACACAATCATTCAATATGTGAAATCAGTTACTGCCTTTTGCATACTGGTCGGTATTTCTGCTGGATAATCACTGGTTCTTGAAATATGATGGTAAATTTCTTATCTGTATTCTGCTTTTTAATATGGTCTTGATCATGGTGATTTACTTCCATAAAAGCTTAGGTAAATTTTCAAGCACTGTGTTTACTACAAAAGGTTTTCTGGTCCGTTTTCCTTCTAGACAGAATATTGTATGTATAAAAGAAGCTGTTTGATGTTTTTCTTCAGTTATACCATTTAGATTCTGTTTATAAAAGATAAGCTAAAATTAATATAATTTGTTTTCTCAAGGTGATAATTTTGTATTCATCATTAATTCCTTCTTGCATTAAAAACTTGAGTTCTCAATATCACGGATCTATACATGAAAATTGATTCCAGTTGTGCACATCTGTGCTAAATAATTTAAAATAATTTTTGAGTGTGCAGTGTGTTGTGGTCTTATTTGTTATTAAAATAATGTTCATTTATCCTGGTGGAGAGATGGGACATAAATATCTGGAAACAAGCTCAGGATTTCAATAACTTTCTCATATTAAATTACTCCATTGGTGTACTGTATCCATTTTATAGCTGCACGTTAAGTTTAGGGTACAAAACTAATAGAAATGTGGGACTTGGGATCAAAGTAGAAACTTCATAAGAAATCTCTCTCCTTCTGCCTGGTACTTGAAGAACAGCATTGTCAGGTGCCACAGTTCAGCTGATGCCAAATGCTGTACACTTTGTCATTTGTCTTAAGCTTGCCATTCTTTGCAACATCCAGTGAACTCCAAACTGGCATGATGAAATTCACCTGAGAATGGAGCTCCTGAGGCTGGGCACCTGCCATGTCCTACCTGGACAGTTTACCACGTCTAGTGTTTGAGCAGGTCAAGTTTGTGCTTGGATGAGCATCACTGACAGCATGGAACAATGATGAAATGGGATAATGCTGCAGACCTCATGTATTCAGCGCTTATCAGCTTAACTTTATGAAAAAAAAAGAGTTTTTTCTGTTCTAGTCTGCAAAGCTTGCTGCAGATGACCAATGTCATCTCTGGGAAATATATGGTAGCACCTGCCATGACATTAGGCACATTTCATTTCTGTAATTGCTGTCCACTAGCTTGATGTTTGTGGATCCATTATCAAGAACTATTTGAAGTGTATCATTATGGTATTTTGGCACTATAGCAATGTAGAGGTACTTATTAGTATGTTTACAGAGGCTGAATGCTTCTGACAGGATCTGTAGGCTTTTTTGGTGAGTGCACAGAACTGGGGAGAGGTCTGGTAATACACGGGAGGGTAGTTATTTCCTCCAAGGTACCAAACAACTGTTTCTGCCAGCATTACCAATGTCCAGAAAAGCTGTGTTTATCTGTGGTAAGCACAGGATTCTAAAAACTGGATGCCGATCACTACATTATTGAATAATATGCATTAAAACATTATTTGCTTTAATAACAGCAAAGTGCTGGGCTTCCTGTTCTGCAGAATAGTGGCAGAGAGTTGCACAACTTTAAGCATGTGCTCAAAGCTGATGGATGAGGGTTATCTCAGGGTACAACAATTTATTCATATATGTCACCATCATTAAATAAATCCATTTTTTGCACTTTCACATTAATCTCTTTTATGATGTGTCTAGGTCTTGTAGTCTTTGTTTGATGATAAAGTGCAAGAGTCCTTTTTGGGAATAATTTATTTTATGGTACTTCAGAATCCTGTGCATATGAGAAGCAATTATTACATTCAGTTTCCTAGAATTTTTTATTTCTGTGTTGGGCAGGATTACCAATGCCACTGGAGGGAAAATATTTTGTTAAGAGGCTGATTTTGAATGCACTTCTCTAGAAAATTAGTATTGTAAAAAAATCAGTGATATTTAAGACTGTTCTCATTAGATGAACTGGATAAACAGCTTGGGGATTCTTTAATCATAAATAATGACAAAGGACCATAAAATATTCCACGAAAAAGCTACTGAGTATTTCAGCAGTATCTTAAGAGAAATAAATACTTTCATTTGCCTGGTACATTTATTCTATTTTTATAGATCTGCTTTTTTGTGGTTGAATGTATTATAGTTCTTTCTTTTCATACATTATTTTCTTTCTCTGTGTCATTTCATCTCCCCAGTCTCCAAATTCCTCCCACAGTGCAGACCTATGCACTTACTTGCATTCACTATCATGTCTGATATCTAAATTGAAAGCATTGTCACCTTTATTCTATCAATGGCTTCACAGGATGAAATAGTCAAGAAGGAAATTTTCTTGTTTGTTTAAAAGCCAAATTAATTTCCTGATATACAGAAGGGGGAATATCTTCTGAATTGCTATTCAGCACTTTATTGTGAATCTGTGTCTTGCCCACATTGAATATGACTTAGCTTCCAAGTGCTTAATCTGTAAGATGACGCTGGGGACTTCAGTTGTTGAGGTTTGCCACCTCAGCAGTATGTTGTGACACGTGCATGAACCTACACAGAGGTGTTCAAAGCTGGAGGCGCTTTAGGTGCTGCATGTTCTGGTTCTCAAGCAGGGCAAACACCTGAGAAGGAAAATAATGGAATAAATTTGGATCTTGCATATTTTGTATGAATGCTTATAAGACAGTCTGCTAATACAGTGTCAGAAGGACAAGTTTATTCACACATCTAACACTTGCGTTTTTTGTATGTGTATCAGCACCCTTTGGCAGGCAGACATAGGTAGAACTGAGTGAGCTCTATGGTCCAGCTGAGGAATATGCAGAATCTCTGCAGGCATGCTAAATCTCCGGTTCGAGAAGAAAAAGGTAGTACAGCGCTCTTGAAAGATAATTTCCTTTTAATGGCAATGCTAGCGACATCAGAGAATTATTTTCAAAAATATAGATTTAACATTTCAGAAATGCCTAAAGAGAAAAGTATTTTGTGGTTATAAGTCTTCTGTTCATCAAAATGTTGAGTCAATTGATGATTTCCTTATGAAAGTATAAAAAAAATTAAGTAGTAGGGCTCATCTAGAGTAGCTCCCACTGTGATTCTGGTGGTGTGCTGATACCTGTGTCTAGTTACACCTGAAGTACATAATCTAAGAATTACATTGCAGTGATCAGCTGGGGTGTTTTTTATGAAGATATAGGAATTTGTACTTTCAGGAGTTGCTAATTTTTTGAAAAAAGAGCTTTAGCAGCAGCTGTGTCCTAAATTTCCTTCTTAAACAACTGTGGTAGAAGGCAAAAATGTAGTAACATATGTATATAGTGGGTGTATTTGATTGTTTATATACTTTGTTTATCATCTATGGCTTAAGAACAAGCCCAGTTCCCAGTGCTAAGTTTGGTCTAGGTTCTTACAGCACAAACCTTTTAGAGAAATGGTGAGAGCTTACACAGTCTGTTTCCTTTCTCTTTTGTTTTCTGCATCAGCCCCCTCTTTTTTCTGGCACATATGTTCACACTGATGCACACACACTTTTGCTGTTGCAGTGCAGGAGAAATGTAGGAGCAAGAATGAGGGGGTGAAACTTCAGAGTCACAAAAACAAATCAAGAGCAAATGTAGCTTTGACAAATCTGGCCTCTGCTGTCCAGTAAAATCCTTTTTCGCTTATATGCTGTGCACTTAAAAGTGCACTAAAGGCTTTAAAGATGATTATAGTTTATTTTTAACCTTTTTTGCAAGGTAAAGATACTATAACTAAAAGTCTTGGGATAATTACACACTTTATGGTGGTCAGTAGGTTTCAAAATTAAATACTCAACTGCAGATGTTCATTTTGTTCTCAGCTGTGTGTTGGGGTCCATCCCCAGCCATCTATCAGATGTGTTTAAGAGTGGGGGGAAAAAAGCATTATTCCAAGTATAAAAAAAACTGCAGGAATGCTTTGTGCTTACAGACTCAGTTACTGTTTAGCACTAAAACTGACAGACTACTATAATTTCATTGTGGGGGATGTTATAATATTGTTTTCTTCCTGGCAGTGTACTGCTCTGGAAGTCAACAGCATACTGTAGAATTTAAAGTAAGTATAAAAACTGTCTGCCTTTACAATTAAAAACTCCGAGCAGGTCCTGATTTTGTAGCCTTTTGCACTAAAGGGAAAGCTATACGTAAAGTAAATTTTAAAAGTTTCTTCCAAGCCTCTCATTAATCTCTGCTTGAGCCTTCTGCTTTTTAAACAACTGATAAGGGACTCTGCTGTTAAAATATTAAAATACACAAACAAGTGTTCCATTTTGTGGGTTTTGCTGTATGACAGTACCTAACAAAACTGACCAAAATTTATAATAGATTTTACACAGTGGAATCAGTTTGCATTGTTCTGGTTCCTTACCTGCGGGAAGTGCTGAAAAGGAAGAGTGGCTTTGAGCCACAATATGCCTTAACAAACAGAGGCAAAAAGGTGGCAGTATCAGTGGCAGTTACTGCTTGTTTCGGTGCAAATAAAGCAACTAGCATTGAAAAGCCCACCCAAATGCAGATCTTCTTCCCAGAAGATGTGTGATTCCTTTGAGTGAGGGCCCCATCTACACTGGTCATTAGAAATGAAAATTTGGGGTTTTTGACTCAGTTGTCTGGCAGGGACCAGTGCACCGTTTAGCTATGGTCACCTGGGTCTAGATGTGTATGACTGAAAGAGTGGCATCACATTTCTGCATGATGCCTTGTAAAGCTGCTGTATTGGTCGTAGTGTCTGGCTTTGTTAAGGCCCGACAGCCTTCAAAGCTCATTGGGGATTGATGCATTCAGATGCATCATCAGATGAAAGTTGTACAGCCTCTTCCAATAATTTTCTTATCCTGAAAACATCACTTCTCTCTGTATTTTGGTGTTGCCAGCACTGCTTAAAAGCCCGTGGTTTCCATTGCTTGGTTTGTCTGAAGGTTTGCCATTGTTACAGTAGCGTGTCCTGCTTGCTTTCCTTGTGAAACCACTGCTGGGCCATTGAGGGCTAAAAACTGCTGGGATGGAGACTGCTGGTTGCTCTAGCTACGTGTCTTCCAGAAGAGTGTTAGTGTCCTGCCTCTTCTGCTGACTGGTCAAATTCAACAGGCATAGTTAAACTGGAAGATACAATAATTCCCAGAAATGGGAATGGTATGTGCCCCCTTTTCTCCCTTCGGCTTTTAAGAGATAAGCTGTGGAACGGGGTTAAAAGTGGGAAGTTACCAGCCGTGGGAGGTAATTGCATTGGAGGTTCCCCAGCAGCTTCACAGTTTGATGCGGCAGAATGTGTGTTAACTTCCCACTCATTTTTCAACAACATTTTTCAACAACATTTGTGGATTAGAATTGAATTTTTTTCTAGTGAGAGCAAACTTTTCAGTTGAAGTCACTCTTAGCAACAAGATGCTTTGAAGAAGCTTGCAAAATAAACAGAGGAAAATAATGGCTCTACTGAGTGTGAGTTGCCTTTTTCCTTTTCTTTGCTTGTCTTCCAGAAACAAGAGTGATTGCCTTAAAAGATACTGTTTTCTGCATTGGTGGTCTTTTTGGCAAAAACTTAAGCTATTTCAGGTTCGTGGAGCAACTGAAATGATGTTTGACCCTGTTATTTTTCTCCTGATGATTATATTTTTCTTGAAGAAAAACTTTTCTGTCATATTAAAAACAAACAACAAAAGAAGCTAATTTTCCCAAACTTGTAGTATTGAAATGCTGAAACAGGAATGAAAATAAAAGGGGAATCACATTTTTTTCTGAAAGCAACTGGAATATGGCATTTCTGTCTGTCACTCAGCCTTTGCATGTTGAAAAAAGGCATAAGGTGTCTATGCTGCTGCTGAAATACCCAGAGCATGATTTTGTAAAGAAACACTAGATTTGCCATATGATTGTGGTATGAAGAGCAGATTTTTATGCCTTAATGTTTTCCTTGATTCTTCTGCTATGCTTAGAACTGGGCAACAGCCTTCCCAACTTCAGCCAGGAGTCCCTGACTTCTTCCACCTTGTCTGCTCCACCTGCTCACTGCTTGGCTTCTTGCACTATATCCTGCTTCTGAACAAGGCTAATATATTTCTCTTGTATGGCCGTAATATTAGGAGGGCAACAAAGGTTTTGTAAATAGTAGGTGTGAGTATGAAGTGGAGAAATCTCAAGTACAATCAGCAGGAGGTTGGAGCATAGTCAGCTTTTAGAGACTGAGAGACTGCAGATCTCTGGCTATGCAACTTGTGGATTGGAGGACAGGCAGAAAGGACTTCATAAACTAAAATAAACTTAGGATCGTACAATTCGGTTCTGTAGCTTTGAGTACTAGCTGCTTGTAAATTCCTAGCATATTTTACTACAGCTATATACACAATGAAGAATTTTATTACTTTTGGCAACAGAAGGATAGGGAGGACAGTACTAGTGTCCTATGTCTGAAAGGTAGTATCTGTTACTAAAAGTAGCTTTTTTTCCTGTGCATTTCCTGTGCTAGAGTGCAGACAGGCTTGTTTGTTCATTTTAAGTGCTAGTCCAGCAGCATTCAGTATTTGCTCTGATCTGACACACAGTCTTGGCTTCCAGAGTTTAGAATTGAAGAATATGCAGTTTTCTGCTAGAAGAACATAATGTCCTGTAATGTTTTATAGCAATTTTTATCTTTGATATAGAGGAAAATCTGTAGTGCAGGATTTAATTTTCAGATATTTGTAACTATACAGTGTTCTTGCTTATTTCTGTTAGAAAAGATTACAAAGACATCTCTCTGCTGTTGAGGTAACATATATAGAGAAAAGAGAATAATTTGTGGGCATGCACTTTTGAGACTCAGCTTTTTTCAAGTCAAGGATTTGCCTACAGAATGGAGGGATAAGATCTGTGTGTGTGTGTGTGTATTAAAAAAAAAAGCTGCCTGTTTTTTCTAGGCTTTCATATTCTAGTGTTTGTAGAGGTGTGTCATTATTTGAAGTGATGCTTGTACGTAATGCCAAAATACCATTTAGAATTGCAAAATTTACAGAATCACAGAATCAATTAGGTTGGAAAAGACTTCTGAGATTGAGTCCAGCCTTTGAGCACACCACCTTGTCAGTCAGACCATGGCACCAGGAGCCATGTCAAGTCTTTCGTTAAACACCTCCTGGTACAGTGACTTCACCACCTAATTGACTCCAAGCACATAACTGAAAGATTGAGCTCTTTGAGTCTCTCATTATACTTGAAACTAAAACAAATTTAAAAGGTTAAGGTCACAGCAAACTTAATGAGGTGGAGGTTTTAGTTCTATTTTAAAATGTCGGCTCTTTGCTTGTAGGATCACAATTTCTTTTCAAGAAGATCAGTGTGCATGTAGATGGTATGCTCTCACTAAGTTTATCAGAAAATGAAATGTGCAAAACCAAACGTAGTATTGAATTGCTGAAACAGGAATGAAAATAAAAGGGGAATCACACTGATTTCCTGAATGAGCAGGTTCAGCGGTGTGGGCGGGCTGTGGTGGATCTGCTGAGTGGCCATGGCTGTGTGGGAGAGCTCCTAGATGCTGTGCTTACATGTGCTCCTACTCGATTCCTTCCTTTGCACTGGTTCATTCACAGGATTGTTTTGGCAGTGGGAGGGGTTTGTCTGAATACTGTTAGACTGTGGCTGCTTACAGAGCAGGAGATGCTGATAGCAAGCAACAGATGGCAAGCAGATTTCAGTAGGAAGTCCGGTCTCATTTTGTTCAGGGCTCCCAGGTAAGGATGGAAGGAGGTGTGTTTGAAGGGCTGCTGCTGCAGCTCTGGTTTGTGCTGTTCCAGAGCTATACCATGCTGCGTCTGCTAGCAGAATTGCACACAGTGTGATGAAATGGAGATCACTGTGAGTCAGGAAGACAATAAATTATAACTGTGTGGCTGTGACAGCCCAGTAGGAGCACCTATGGATGGAAAAAGCATTTACATACTTTTAAAGCAATGTTGACATTAGATAATTTTTTTACCAGTGTAATGAAAGCTTAATCAAATGAACACATAAAGCTTGGAGAAGAAAATATTTCTTTTACACAGGAAATAAAACTACACAAACAAATATGTACTGTTAACAGAGCAAATTTTATTTCAAATGCAGAGCTTTAACAATCTGTGAGCATGAATTTTTTTTTAGGAAGACTCGTCTTTATAGACAAGCTTTTCAGTAAAGTGTTTATTAATGCACGAAAAATAGGTTTCTGTTTAAAATACAGAGATCAAATTAGAAGCAAAATCACCATGATCAGTGGAGATTATGTGCAGCTGTAGGAATTAACTTCTGCTTGTATAGTGGATCTTTCTGCATTAAAATACTAAACCCCTCCTCTAGTTTTGGAATATATATATTTTAGGTGGACAGCAATCTCAGCTTTTCAGGTAGTTCAAAAGTCATGCAGTAAAAGATATTCTGGACTTAAAATATAAATGACAATACATGAATTCTAATATCATAGCAGGCAGTTATTTTATAATGCTTGTACAATAATCATAACTCTTGAGAGAAATATTTTATACTTTTGGTGCATACTGGAGCTTTATGTGTAGATTTTTGTGGGTCAATCTCATTAGTTCAAATAAGCTACTTGAAATACTTACAGGATAAACAAAACCCTTTCTGAAAACACAGGAAAATTCAGTATTTGGAACCCCCAGAAGCTGAAGAGTTAATGGTGGGGTTGCACTGGATTCAGTGTATTTGCAGATGTTGCTGCAACCAACTGCTGATTTTTCTCCCATCCTGTCAGGGAACTCTGCCAGCCATGATTCATGGAATGATTTTTTTGCGCTGAGTAATCTGTGGTTTTTCTTTTTTCCTCTTCCCTCTCCCTTATTTTTATCCTGAACTAAAGCACTATTCATTTCAGCTAAAGGGAGGAGAAGCTTCCAAAGCACTAATACAAAACATTAAGTACACTGTGTTTTGAGTGGAGAAATTGTAACAAATGTTAAACTTGCAGTAACTTTACTTGGTCTTAGGCAGTCTAGTTCAGTGTGGGAAAACAGTTTTAGAACAGAATCAGCTTTTGGTTTTGCTAGTCATATGGTTTTACAGTTCTCTTAAGACTCTGTACTAGTATTGCTAAAGAACATCCAACTTCTGTGCTGACATTATGCCTCCTTTCTCACAGATCGCTCAGAAAGAAATAAACCAGACTGCCGCTCTTCAGGGTAAGAACTGTATTTCTCTATTTATTCTTCCCTTCTCTTTCTTTTTTTTACCCTGATTTTTTCCTTTTATTGGGTAAACTAGGAAATTGGCCAGAAATATAAAAATGTCATTCTTCTTCTTCTCCTTTGTTTTGGTAACAGTAATGTAATACCAAAATAAGTTTGTGTTAAATATAAATGTTTTATGTTCTTTATGGGCAAAGGTTGTCTTTTTTTAAAGAAATTAATAGGAATTGCTACACTGTGTCATGCATAGAGTTGTTTGGTAAAACCGTGGTTTAAAACAAGATGTCTTTTACTGCTTTGAACTGTTTGCTTCTACAACAAGGAAAATAGTTCTTGGTTCACTCAAAAATAGCAATACTTTATTATTCATGCCATTAACTCTGATCCCATCATACCCAAGGTTTCACAAGAATGAAAGTGTTTTAAACAAAGCCCATGCACACACACGCACACCAACACATTGTGTTTATTTAGAATTTCCTTCAGGCTTGTCATGAGCTTGTAGGCTATTGATTTGCAAGGCCATATTTTCCCTTAAGCTTCTGAATATTCTGTAGTGCTTCTTATCCTCTGATTTTTAAATAATCTCTTTCTCTGTTGCCTCATTTTCAAACTGTCTTTCAGTTCTCCACTGGGGAATAGGATTTTGTCCATGTCATGTGGTAGATAGTGGAATTTTAATGAACCAAAGTGATAGAGCAGACCAGCGAACCCTGGCTCTCCCATTCCTTTGTGAAAAGTCTTTCCAAAAAATTCTCCTGGTGTCCAGGCTTTTGACATGACCTGACCTTTTAATTTGATTTTTACAGTCTACATTTTTTTCCTTTTTGGTACATTTTTACAGTACAGTGGGCTAGGATTTTTAGCTGGAAGAAGAGTGTAGCATTTTCCTACAGCACACTTGATGTGTTGTGTCTATTGTGTGATGTGGTGGGAGAGGATGTTTTTCCCTCCCTCATCTGCCACAGCACTGTAGCTGATTCCAGCAGCGTGTTTAAGTTGCAGGGGGGTATTGCCTTTGTCTTTGAATACTTTTATCTACTTAAAAGCTCAATCACCGAATGTGCTGATTTCCTTTAATACTTAAAAATACTGAACTTTTTTCTTTTCTTTTCTTAAAATTTTGTGGTTACAGTCTAAATGTTAGAACTTTCATTAGATCATGTCATATTACAATAATGTCAAACAAATCCAAATCATTTTCAAAAGAAAATCTTATTTTATCAAAATGTTTAGTTTAAGGTTGAAATAGCTTCAATCTCTTCCCCTTTCTTCTCCCTAGTCATTTTCACCAGTATCTTTTTGCTCTGGAGTGTGTTTTGCAAGTTTGAATTTGGACCAAAAGCAAAGTAAAACATTGAATTTTTTTTCCACGGAATTGAAAAGTCAAATGCGAACCAGCCTTGGAATAAAACACCGCCCTAAGTTGCCTGTACTGCCATCTCCAAATTCTCATGTGGAAAGCACAAGTAATTAACAGTATAATGTAGATTGCTCGCAGTGTTGAGAGAAATGGAGCTTTCAGTAGTCTTTCATTCCTGTCAGTAGTGCATGTGCTTTCTGACCATATCTATGTATCTTCTACCCCTTCTCAGTCTCACTGGCCATTGCAGTCATGAGCTGCAAGGAAGAAAAGCCACCATTAAAAGGGTAGTGTTGTTTTGTGCACATCTCACTGCTGTTTGTAGAGTGGAATAGGAGCAGCCTGCCTTGCTTAAATAATGTACTCTGCTAATTGATATTGCTACACTCAGTGGTTCATGTCTCATTATAATTAGAAGCATTATTCTGTGGTGAGACAAATTGCTGGGTGAGATTCTTATCCCAAGTCTGGTCGTATCATGCCCTGGAAAAGAGCTGCAGTTGCATCAGGGCCAGAGCCCCTGGATAGAAGACCTGAGGGAAAACTAAATTGTGAAGTATGCACAGCTAAAACTGAAGTGCAAAGCACTCTTCTCTTGTAACATAGGCAGCATTTCCTATTTCCAGCTGTTTGAATGTAACTGGGGGGACAGTTTTTTTCCATTTTATGATGTGCTACTGCAACTTGGACACTGTCCTCTCTGGGACCAGTTCATGACAAGGAAAGAAGAAAATACAATGGTTCCGAGGCATCTTGGCTACTTATTCCTTAAACTGCATGTTGAGGAATGCATAGCTTAAACACACAAGATAGTACCCCTCTCATGGTCTCAAGTGGAACAAAAATGACACTGCAGGTCTTGAACTCAAGGTCTGGAAACAAGAGTTTCTACACTAGAATTACTATGAAATATTGAATGTGGGTAGATCTGCTGACAAGGTGAAGGAATAAGCAGTGAGCCTTAAGAAAGGTGGATAACTTAAGATGAAATAGCAGATGTAGATGTTTCCAAGAGAGATCCAGAGAAGTAGTTTATTGTTTCATACAAAACTCTGATGAGATCTTGCCCAGAAGTCTGTCAAGTCTAAGTAAAAATGTGGAACACTGGAATAAGAAGAGACCAAACAAAGGCCCAGATATCCACCACCAACTCTTCCTCATGCATTGTAAGGTTAAGGTGTGGTCTGGAACATGATCACAGTAACAGAAGGGTCACATAACAATAGGTCACAATATTCCTTGTGATTTCAGTGTTCTAAAGCTTACCTTTTCCAATCTCCTGTTCTTATGTATGTCTCTGTCTATGTATTTCTAGATGTATTTGAAGCGTGTGCTTGAGTCTTTGCAGTATTAGGGATGAAGAGTTTATATACAGTGAGAGAGGATCAGTTTTAAAACATACCTTTGGACATAATTAATTTGCAGTGAAAGACGTTAAATAAACCTGTTCTAGGTAGAACAGTATAGAAGTGGTCAATAAAATAGTACTTTATTATAGGGTGATGCCATTTAGAAGAATTTTTACGGCAGTATCAGGAGCTCTGACAAATATTCTGGTTTGGTTATTAGCTTGTCAAATGTTTAGCATGGGAGAAATGCTGCAGAAAGAGAGAGCATTCTGAGAGTGATACAGGGATCTAGCGTGGCATGGGGAAGAAATCTGGAGAGTGGATGAACCAAAGACCACAGATAATGATTTAAAGGGAGGGACACAGGTAACCTTGACAAAATGTGCATTATTACATTATCTTCTGCCTCTTTTGGTGATTAGCAACCATCTGACACTCAGGAGAGTTTAGATAAAAACAAGAAGTAGCAGAACAGGGCCTGTGTATCTATTTCGTGTACTGCTCTGCACTGATTTTTTTATTAAATATAGCACATTAGTAAGATCAAACAAATGTTCACTGAATCCAAATAATACCTATTGCTATGTTAAGTTTTAATAAAGAGACATTTCATTTCATGACCTAATAGCCACCCTTCAATTGTTACATTTCAGACACTATGGAAATATACCTCTGCTGCTAACAGTGGTCTGTAATTATAATTCTTGATTTTACTATCAGGTCATGCTTCTACTGTTGTCTCTGATAGCTTCAGGTCATGCACTGCTGTAACACAGGTCAATTAGGTCAAAAGAAGTAGGTCTTTATTCCTCTAAACGTTTTCAAACTGAAAATTATGTGATAGTAATAGAAGATTTGAGGCATCTACGTATTTGCAGTTAATCCCCGAACATGAATAAAGCTTGTAGAAGGAACTGGATTTTTTTTTCTTCTCTTGGTTGAGGATTATGGATCAAAAAAATCCTGAAACACAGTCCTATAATTTGGTATAATTCATTGTAGTTGCCTTGACCTTGGAGATGAGCAGATGAAGGTAGCTAACAACTGCAGCAATTTACTGAGAGATTTAGTAGAGTATCAATCACTTGAAGTCAAGTCAGAAATATCAGTGTCTACTGTGAAAAATGGGAAGGGGGATGAAAATAATTAGTTCATTTTTAGAAATAGATCCTAGGTTTTACTGCATGTAGTCTGCCTGGTGACTGTAATGTGTTTAAGTTCTTTTACAGCTGGTTGCCTTCATTTGATTGCAGTAAATTGAGCTTTTTTGATTTAAAATGCATCAAGTCAACAATACAAATAGACAAAAGTCGTCTTTTGTTCCTTTATAAACAAGCACTTGTAGTGGCTGATGAAAGGGGCTACTGATCCCTTTAGTGAAGCTCTGCTAAATCGAGTGATCGTTTTTATGAATGGTATTTTGTATCTGACTTTGGGTTTAGTTGTCTGGGGTTTTTTTAAATGTAGAAGAATTCCATCAGTGAAAACTTCTCTGCATTTCTATTTCCTCTGCTATATAATGCTGATTTTGTGAAACTGTGTTTAAGAAATACTACAGTAACAGTTGGACTATATCTTAAGAATGTGTCTTCCCAGATCATCTGTGAAACCTGCAAAGACACCCTTTAATGAAGATCTTAAGCTTTTAACAGGGAATGAAGGGAATCCTAAGGCACTGGCTTGAGAATGTGGTGGAACTGTCCCCTCTTTATAGTTAAAATGAGGTGGTTTTGCAAATCAATATGCTTTTGAGGTCTTGAGAAAACAGCCAATAACAGGCTTTTCTATGTTGTAACCATTACAGTCAGTCATTTAATAGTTTCACCAGATCATAGCATATCCTGAGTTGGAAAGTACCCACAAGGGTCATTGAAATCCAACTCCTGGCCCTGGACAGAACCATCCCCAAGAGTCACACCATGGGCCTGAGAGCATTGTCCAAATGATTCTTGCCTGAACTCTGTCAGGCTTGGAGCTGTGACCACTTCCATGGGAAGCTGTTCCAGTGCCGAGCCACCCTCTGGGTGGAGAACCTTTTCCTGATATCCAACCCAAACTGCCCCTGAGCACAGCTTCAGGCCATTCCCTCAGGTCCTGTCACTGTCACCACAGAGAGAGATCAGTGTCTGTCCCTCCTCTTCCCCTCACCAGGGAGTTGTAACTGCAGTGAGGTTTCCCCTCAGTCTGCTCTGCTCCAGGCTGAACAGACCAAGTGACCTCAGCCACTCCTCACACGGCTTCCCCTCAAGGCCCTTTGCCATCCCTGCTGCTCCTCTGGACTCTCTGGCAGCTCAGGGTCTCTTTTGCTGTAGCACCCAGAGCTGCCCCAGCAGTGGAGTGAGGCTGCCCCAGTGCAGAGCAGAGCAGGACAATGCCCTCCCTTGCCTGGCTGTGCCTGCTGTCCCCAGGGCAGGGCTGGCCCTCCTGGCTGCCAGGGCTCAGTGACACATTCAGTGCCATGGACCAGGGCCCCAGCTCCCTTTCTGCAGTGCTGCTCCAGCCTCTCATTCCCCAGTCTGAATGTACATTCAAGGTTGCCCTGTCTGAGGTATAGAATCTGGCATTTGTCTTTGTTAACCTTTATATTGTTGGTGAGTGCTCTTAGTCAAAGGGGCAGTGTGGACAGACTTCTACTGCTTCTGTACTGAGAAGTCACAGAATGGTGGGAAGGTCATGCAGGTCACGTAATCAAGCATAGTGCTGGTAGTGCGAAGATGCTGATGCTAGATCAGCCCTGTGATGGCTTTTTATAGCCAGGATTTGAAAATCTCCCAGGAACAAGAGGTTGAGCCTACTTACTTTCAGCCCACTGTGAGGCTGCTTGTCTGTCATTTACTAACTTTATTTCCAAATTATAATGCTGTGGGAAACACTACTAAAAGAAACAGTCTAAACACTGGACTTCTTAATATCCCGAAGGACCAAATTAATTCACACAAACATCCTGAAGTACAGCTTTTCATCACTGTTGTTTAAAACCCTTGTGTTGTCTACTGGTAATGTCTGGGCAGCCTTGTCAATGCTTCTGTTTTACACAAGAAAATTTCAGGCCTTTGCCCATGCAGCCAGTATAACAGAGTGTAATACACATCTGAAGTTTGAGACTGGCACTCCATCTGAATGGGAAGGGTTGTGTGTAGAAGAAAGAATTAATGTTGGGGGATATTTTTTACTGTAATATTTTTATTCATTATATTTAGCTTTTGCAATTTTTAAGGCTAGGGAGTATCACATTAGTCTTGCTCTAAGCTTGCTTTTAGGCTGTGAAAATAGCAATGTCCTGCTTTTGTACTCTCCCAGTAGGTCAGAAGTTGGGGTAGTTCTAAAAAGTATCTAGTCTCCTTTCCAAATCCTTGGGGTGCAGTTTCACAATTGCCCTGAGCTGAGCTAAGCCTGTGTTGCTCCAAGAAGGAAAGGTCTCATTCTCTCCTTTGGGCTGCTGTCAGTGCTCATGTGGTTAGTTGGATCACAAGGCTGGTCTCCAGGGAAAAAAAATAGCTGTGTCTCCACAGATTAAGCAGGTTCAGCGTAGAGGGGCAAAGTGATTTCTTGCAAGTTCCACAATCAGTCAATGGCAGAATTGGAAACAGGGGCTCTGAGTTGTGACTTTTCTTGTTATCTTAAAAGTAGGCTCATGTGACTCCTTTATTTTCAGTCTTAGAGATAAATTTTGGACTCACTCAGTGCAGTCCCACAGGTTAAATATAGATCTAAACTGGTGCAATTTGAGATTGGAATCTACTTACGTGTCTTTCTTTTGTTTATCACATGTTTCTCATCAGCACGTGCTTTCACCTTGGAGCTGTTGCTTCTGGGACTAGAATAAGCTGGAGCAATTCTGTGCAGCTTCTTTTTTTGGTAGCTTCTTTGCCACAATAAATCATTATGCTTAATTTTTAATTTGCAATGTTAATTTTACTCTTCTCAGTTTATACTTATCTGTAAATGAGGAAAGAAAGAATCACAGGTAGAGCTGAGGAATAAATGGCAAATGGATTCAGCATAGTTTCTGGCAGTTAGGGATCACAAGAGTATCTAGAGCCTGTTCCTGGGGTTGTTTGTTTTAATGTTGGCAATTTGTCACTGTTGTGTTGGGGATTTTTGCCTATTCATCTCACAGATAGCAAGCAGTAAAGAGTTATTGTGAAGGGTGTATCCTAGCCAGCCTCCTAGATCCCTTATTCCTAAACAGAGAAGAGGGATTTGTTTTACTAAAAAGAGTGCTCTGTTCCTGGTTTCTGCAAAGGGAATTCTGAAGGACTGTTTGCTCTGGTGCCCTGAACAACTCTTTCCGTTGTCTGGGCTGCTCTCCAGTGCTTATTCTAAATCATAATGGAAAATAACGCTGCAAATGAGATGGTTGTTGAAAGAATAAAGAGAAAAAGGCTCACCCTCTGTCTTCGCTGAAGGAATCTCACTGCTTCTTTGGGCATCTTGTGTACATGAGCAAGTTTCACCATCCCATCATCTTTCAGAATAGGCTTCTATAGAAAGTGCTGAGGACCATCCAGACACATGGCCACACTCCTTGTGCATTAGGAGAATTATCTGGGGCATGAACAACCATGATAGACATTAGTTCTAAGAAAGGTGGTTTCAGAAAGAACACAAGTGCACATTTTTTAATACAGAATGGTGGGAAGGTCATGCAGGTCACGTAATCAAGCATAGTGCTGGTAGTGCGAAGATGCTGATGCTAGATCAGCCCTGTGATGGCTTTTTATAGCCAGGATTTGCCAAATTAATCAGTCATGGTTATAATTTTGCTTCTTTATTTTTTCCTCCCCAAGACATTTCAATGATGAACAGCAGATGAAGTTTATGTGGCAGCTGGGAGGGAGGGCTGGGAGAGAATTCTTTCCAAACGTATTTATAATATTCTCAAAGAAAACAGAAAATTAGGAGGAGCTGCTAAGAGAAGCCTATATGATATGTGTCAGGGCTGAGGTGGCAGAGTCAGCAGGTTGTAAACTTAGAACACAGAGGTAGTAATCATGAGATTGTCTCTGAAAGAATTTCATGTTGGTATTTTAAGAGTGTTGGAGCTTTCGTTTATTTCCCTAAGGATTTATGTAGGTTTCTGTCTAGGCTCAGTATCTACATTTTCTTTTGCCTCTGGAATTTGAGTGGGAGAGCTCAGTTTGCAGTTATATTGTATTCGTTTCTATGGCCTCTTACTCTGATGTGCACGAAAGAGAAGAGATTGTTATTTCGTTCTTTTTTTTGTTCTCTTTTAATGTACTGCTCACCTACTTTGTAATTTCATTGTGAGTTATTTCTTTGGTGTCTTTGTTCTTTATTCTAGTATAGGGAATCAGTTACCTTAAGTACCAGCATCTGATTTGGCAGGTTGAACATTGAAATGATTGATAAAGTACTCCTTTAAAGCATGTTATAGTTGCATTCTTACTATATCATGGGGGTAAGGTATTCCTAGTGAGGCCTGTCACATTGATAATTTCTTCCTCTTAAATGTATTTTAGTAGAATGTACAGTATAATATGCAGTTTGCACAGGTGTACTTTTGACTCTGTGTTGCTTGTGAGATTGCATTTCTGATTTTTCTACAAAATTTCTCTGTTCAAAAGTGGTATTTTGCTTAGTGCAGACACCACCGTTTGAATTTAAGCCATGTTTGCATTGTCCTAGTTTTGGCCATCTGTGACAAATCACAGGCTCAACTGAGCTAGTATTAGCCCCTAGTATAGACAAGGATGAGCTGCTTTTTCATCTGTTCCAGCTGCTTCAGTTTTAAGAAGAGAACTAAGATCCGGTGATACAAAACATCACATTGCCCCTGTTCCCTTGGAGGCTTACAGCCAGGGCAGGTTGCCAGCAGGTGTCATGCCCCAGGAAGGTCCCGTGCTACAGAGGACTGCAGTTAGACCATGCAACCCTAAATATGAAAAGCATTTGTAGAACTATGGTCTTTATAAGTATGCATAGCTGCATCTTAATCTGGGGAACATTGTTACAAGAGGCTTGTCGTCTGACTGGTGGACATTGCCATCTCCTGAGGCTTGAGGCAAAGGTTGGCTTCTAATTAAAGAGAAGGTCCAAATCTAATCAGGGTGTTCCACCCACAAGCAGTAATTACTGTGCTAAATCTCTCTTTTGATCTATAGCATAATAATCTGGTTGAAGCAAAAGAACTACCTCAGTGATATCATGTTTTTATTAGGCAATACTTTTGCTTGGAATAAATGCGTAGTAAAAAGAAACAGCTTTGGTTTTACTCTTATAATTCTTCTATTTCATGTCATTGGATTTTTGCTTCTCCATCCCCTCACACACCAGTATCTGGTATCTATTATTAGAACCTGAAAGGAGGTTGGAGAAGTGAGGGGACTAGAGGAAATGGCCTTAAGCTGAGACAGGGGAAATTGAGATTAGATATTATGAAAAAAAACCTCACTGTTATGGCAGATAGGCATTGGAATAGGTTGTTCAGGGAGGTAGTGGAGTCACCCTCTCTGGAGGTGGTCAAGAGACATCTGGATCTGGTGCTGGATGATACAATTTAATGGTTTAGTGGTTCAGGGGTTACAGTGGTAGTGCTTGGTTGCCAGTTGAACTTGATGATCTTAAAGGTCTCTTCCAACCTTGATGATTTTATGATTCCTTTAATACAGTATTAGTTCAAACAATCCTGATATCGTTTTGTGATTGGACCAGGTCAGGAAGTTTCACGGTTTCTTTGGACAACTGTTTTTAAAACCACTGTGTTGTTTTATTGCCTTTTTTCCATGGCCCCTTCTAAAATAATAGGTCCATGAATAGCTAAAACCATGTAGTGCCCCTGACAGGTGAAGGTTGGACAACTAGGAGGAAAGAGAACAATATGATGGGACAGGTACATTAATAACAGCTGTAGGAGAGGCTTTCTCACCACACCTTAATGGTGTATAGGACAAAAGATTATTTGCTTTACTATTCAATCTATCTTCTTCCTTCTAAGGTTGTTGACAAGGAAATAAGTTCTGTTAAATGAAGTTTGTACAGTGTGAACTGACTAGAAATGCTTTCTGTTAATAACAGCTTTTCTTTTTTTCACCAAAGACAGATCTAAAATGACAACACAGTTCTCTGGTGCAACTTGAAGCCATTTCCTCTTGTCCTTTTCCTTGTTATTTGGCAGAAGAGACCTTGATAATAACCTATTTTTATGTGGTTGTAGAGAGCAATAAGGTCTTGCATGAGCCTCTTTTCTCCAGGATAAACACCCCCAACACCCTCAGCTGCTTGTTTACAAGATTTGTGCTCCAGACCCTTCACCAGTTGTGTTGCCCTTCTTTGGACACTCCCAGTGTCCATCTGGTAGTGAAGGGCCCAAAACTAAATACAGAATTCAAGGTTTGTCCTCACTAGGGCTGAATACATAGCAACAATCACTGTGCTGGTCCTGCTGGCCACACTCTTTCTGAGACAGGCCTGGTAGGCCACCTGAATGTGTTCTGGCTCGTGTTCAAACACTATCAACAGCATCCCCAGGCCCTTTTCCACCAGGCAGTTTTCCAACCATTCTTCCCTCAGCCTGTAGCAATGCCTGGGGTTGCTGTGACCCAGGTGAAGGACCCTGCTCTAGCAGGGTAATCCTAGAGCACATTGCAGGGATTGTGTCCAGATGCTTCTTGAGTATCTCCAGTGAGAGAGCCTCCAGAACCTCTCTGGACAATTTGGCACATTCACCTGCACAATAAAAAGTTCTTTCCTTTGTTCAGTGGAACTTCTCTGCATCATTTCTGTACCTTGCCTCTTGTCTTCTTGCTTAACACCACTGAGCAGAGCCTGGCTCCGTCCTTTTGTCATCCCCCTGAGACATTGATGAGGTCCCCTCTCAGTTTTCTCAAGGCTGAACAGGCTCAACTCTCTCAGCCTGTTATTTTAAGGGGGATGCTCCAGTCTTACCATCATCTTTGTTGCCCTTCTCTGGACTTGCTCCAGGAGCTCCATGTCTCTGCTGCAGTGAGGAGCCCAGAACTGGACAGCACTCCAGATGTGCCTTACCAGAGCTGAGCAGAGGGGCAGGATCACCCCCCTTGCCCTGCTGGTATTTCTCTATGAGAGAAGTGGTACTTGTATTTATTAGCCAACAGTATGTTTTCATTAGGATTTTCTTGAATTCATCCACACTTTAGCACCTACCTGTGGCAAGCAGTGCCAAAGCTTAACCTCACATTGCGTATTGAAAAGTCTCTTGTTCTTTTGAGCTTGGTGTTTACTAGTTTTGTATAATGCCTTCTATGTTCTGTAGTGTAAAAGACTGAGCTGTCATTCCCTACAGCTTTGCTGCTTCTTGAGAAAGTTAAAATGGTGTTGTTCTGCTTTTAAATAGATCATGTCAATCAATTAGGTAGTCTTAAGGAAAAGGTCACTATTACTTTTGGAGGCACAGAGGCATTATAGCAATAGGCAAGAAGATTGACTGATAGGAGAAAAAGGACAGGAATGATTTACTGCCTTTGGAATTAAGGGCATCACTAAGAGTGAAGATTAGAGAAATTACCTGCTTTCAGGTAATTCAGGGCCTTTAAGTTGAGTTGGAGATTGAAAAAAAGTAATATTTATTTTCTACACCTGTCCCTGTAAAAATTATGGATTAAGGGTTAAAGGTCAGAGATGAGGAGGTCCTTATAAGAGAAGGGTAACCCCACTGGTCACTGGCTTTTCTGGGTTTTTTGCAGTTGCTGTAGTTGGCTGATACTTTGTGGCTCTTTTTAATTTCCTCTGCCTAATTCATCTGATGACATGTGGCACCTTGATTAAAGTGCATGGAGAAGCATGTGATAGAGCTATTGTTTGGGGGATACTTACAGGTGAGGGAAGGGCATTGATATCTGTGGCTGTGGAATATTTTGGAGAGGTATTTCTTATGGCTGTGGATCTGACAAGGTCCGGTTCAATCTGTTCTACAAGATGTTTGTTTCTAAATTTAGTTGGGTGGCAAAAAATGGTAGTGATTATTTCTTCCAAGTTGTAATCATCCATTAGAGACTGCAGTATTTACTGTCTTACCATATAATTTGAGGTCCATGATGTTGTAAGACAGCCAGGATATATGATTGAGGGTGGAGGGAGTTCCTTTTGTCTTGCAGTATGTTTGCATGGTGACTTGCTCAAAGATGAGATCTCTGGAGAAATGTCCCCAGAGGTTAAAAGCCTTCTCTCGGTTGTTGAGGTAGGTATTTTGTTCTTACAGCAAATTCAGTGCTGTTCCCACCTATCAGGATTTCGCAGTGGATAGATGCAGGTTTTGTAGGCATCGGAATGATTTTTAAAATGTCTTTGGCTCTGTGGGTCGATGCTTCTATTTCATTATTGGAAAATAATTTGAGTATGTATAAACTTGAATGCTTTTCCCCAACTGAGCTAGCGAAGGTGTTAACTTTACCTATACACTATACCTTACCAACCTTCTCATAGAATCAGAATTAAAATACTTGAAAAATAATCTTTTATGCATATATTTTTGGAGTTGACCTTAAACTCAGAGTTGCTGGGTCACTGTGAATGTGTAAAAAAGACTGAAGTTTAAGGTTGTGTTTAAACTCAGAGGTAAACATTGCATACCTACAGATATGTGAATATATGGTTCGTTGTTGTGTAGTGCAAATTTCTGGTGAATCATTTTCTGTATTTTGTAACCAAAAGCTTTATGAATATCTGTGGCATAGAAGAAAAGGAAGCATTTCAAGAAGGGCAGGAGAAGAGTGTTCAGGAAACATGCCATTTCTCTGACTGAGCTGCATGCAGGGTACCTTCTGGAAAGACAGGTCCAATGAAGGGTGTGGTTATGAGATTTTATTTGACAATTTCTGTGCAGTGTGCATTCTGTGAGGGCCACTGTTAAAAGTCCAAGGATCTCACATATTGTAGGGTGTAACTGCGTGAGTCAGCAGTACATTGCAATGAGATGTGATCATGCATGAAGATAGTTTTACATTTGTGAGATTTTAATGTAAGAGGGTTGAAAATTAGTGTTTCTGCTGCTTGTTAAATTATTTGTTTATAAGTACAAATGGCCTATTTGAAACCAGTATGTTTCTTTATGTGGATGACCTTGTAGTATTCTTAAACACATCTTTTGGCTGTTGGTTCACATTTATGTTGTACAAGAGGTTTTGGGGTTTTTCTGTTTCTCATTTTAAGCACTCAGTTAAAATTTCACTATGTTTGATGCATGTGTATTAATATTTCTGTCATGTAGGCTGTCCCTTCACAACAAGTGCCTTTACTCTCATCACACCTCTATAATTAAAACAATGAGGAAATTCCCTTTGTTTCCTCACTCAGCTAAAGGTTAAACTCCATCACATTTCATGCTGCTTGTTTGACTCAGCTGGGCTATAAAGAAGTTGAATTAGGCTGAAGGAGCACACAAATCCTACGGCATGGGACTTTTCATAGAACTTGGCATTGGCAGTTGTTGTACTTTGAAATTCTCAAAGGCATTCAACTGATTTTTTGGCACTGAGGTCACCCCAGTACTGAACGCTTCTCGTAATCCCAGTTCTGTGGGCTAGGTTGAACTTTACATTTTAGATCCCAAACATCTGTCTTTTGTATTGCAGTGCTGGAATTGTGCTGCTAATCTTTGACTAGGCAAGATCCAGATACTATTTCAACTGCTGAGTATAGAACCTATTTAGTAGTGTTCTGGGAAGTAAGACTCAGTGATTCACCTGTCAGAGGCCTCAGTTGCCTCAGGATTCCCCAGGAACTCCTTCCTTATTACTGTAGTTTCCTGTCAGAGGATACACAGTAGTTGAAGCAAGTGGGCATATCTTTTACAGATTTTTACACAGGAAACAAAAATACCCAGGAAAAATCAACCTGTACCTTGTTGCTTTGGTCTGATTACTGCTGTGATGTCTTTGAAGTCTGTATACTTGCAAGCACCTGAGCTTTCTCCACTGGATTCCTCACGTCCAGCATGTGCATCATTTCGGTCTTGCTGAGTTCTTGCCCTTGCAGTCAACACCCTTTTGTTCTTGCTTGTTCTTCTCTGGAGCAATGTTCTTTTGTGTTTCTATTCTGAAGTTCCTCTGTTTTCAAAAGTCCAGCTGAAGTAGACCCATCTTTTAATTTCTTTGGGAGATTTCCCCACCCATTCCCTATTGTTTTCTCTTTGCTGATAAATGCAGATAAATGATTTAGTAGGGATTTAAGATACTCACTGCTATAAAAGTAGTGTTACCTATTTTGTTACAGTCATTATTAGTGTTTCTAGTCAGATGAGAACATTGACATACCACTTTTTCCCTTTACAATATTTTAAAGATAATCTTACCACTTTACTCATATGTTCTATGAAATATAGAAACTATTTGAAGAAAATCTAATATTCATGCTTTATAACAGTTTAAGCCCTGTAAAGACATCTTGAATCCTGTGGATCCAGATTTACTGGTTTTCTTTATGCCTTTGTCCTGCTCATCCTTCATGATTAAACCAGGTTTTATTCATCTGTGATGTCAATTACAAAGGTTTTGGAGCTCATTTAGCCACCAGGTTATATTTGATGTACAGAGAGATATGAAGCAAGCAGAATGTCCCATCAGTGGCTAGAGAAGGCTTTGATTTACTGACTGAAATGCAACTGCAAATAGTTGAATCAAAAAACCATTCTTCAGAAATAGGCTTTGTTTTGTACTCTTGAACTGTAAAAGTAGGGCACTGTCATCTTTCCCCATGTGCAAATGCAGAAGCTCTGTAGACTTTAATGGTAAAGTATTTCCATCAGCAGAAGCTGCATTTTACATCTAAATTGTTCTATTTGAAAGCGCTGGTTCTTTCCTTCTGTTTTTTAACTGTTACTTTTGTGTCTGAATGTAATCCTGGCTGGGCCCAAATATCCTGTCCATATCACTATAACAATTCAATGATACTTTAATTTACATTTACAGTGCTACATTGCTATTATGCTATTATTAAAATTATAGGTGTTTTCTACTGCTAGAATTATTTACTACCAAGATTAAATTGCCATTAATCATGAATATTATTTACTAACTTTAATCAAAACATACTAGCCGGCTTATCATAACAATGAGTGTGATATGTTGACAGATGGCATAGTGGGGAGCCTTTTTAGCTGTTACAGGAGGACCAAAGTCTTCTTGTAGCATACATTTTATTGGGAGCTGAAATCAGTCGATATGCAATGAAGACTGAGAATGACTTGAATCATGCTCTAGGCATTTGCCTTTCTGGAATGTCTGCGTTTATAAAATCATCTTGGGGCTAGGGGCAGTTCAGCTCGGGTTGTTGACTGAAAGAAAATGCTGTAGGAGATTTATCTAGAATGTCTGTAGCTCAGGATCAGGAAAGTGTTAGTTCAGGGTGCACACAAACCAGGTGACTCAGATTGGCAAAAAAATTGGGAGGTGTTTCAGCTTCAGGGTCAAAGCTGGACATTATTAAATGTGGAAGCCATTGTAACCTGATGACTTGTAGGCTGCTGTGAGAATTGAAGTGTGAAATGTTATCATCTGCTGCCATGATTTGCTTTGACTTCCTGCCTGTGTTCTGCCTTAAAATTGAAGGTTTTGTTGCTAAAATACGATCCCAAAGTATGACAGTGACAAGCACATGAATATGTAACAAGTAGTTGAAGAAACAGCTAGAGAGCAATTCCTGAAAGGATTTCCCTATGCTAATCAATGTGAGCTGTTTTAATTAGCTGAGCAGCTGGATTTTAGCTGCTGCTTAACTACATCCTCACTTGTCCAGACAGTGGGAAGTCACAGTTGTGGCATTCATTAAGTGATGCAGAAGCAGACATCCTCAGCATACTGATGAGGATTGAATTGTTGCTGGACTTAATTACTGGTTCAGGATTTCTTGCTTGTGGGGCTGAACCCAAGGGAGAAGTAAAGTTGTGCAGGGATAAGTCTTAATTTCTAGATGACCTATCTATACTATGGAGCAGGTGATTTCTTAGGAAATCTAGATCTTTTCTAGCCTCCTGTACCTGCAGGGACAGGACAATGATCTAGCAGAGAACACGCAAATGTTCATTTTACAGAAAGACTGTGGGGACAGGCTGCTGCCAACTGTGTTTGTTCTGGTGCTTGTCTGATCTCCCAGTGAGCCAATATGGATGATCAGCACTAACAGGAAAAAAAAAATATAGAGTGAATCAGCTGATACTGAAGGATGAGAAGAGCAGCTGACATGAGGTATAGCCAACATTTGGTGATTTACTGTCAGATTAGTGGCAGAGTCATGGAGTTAAGGTTTTTTTTGTCAGTGGAGGTTGAGCTGCTTACCCCAAGGACTGCTGCTGGCCTCCCCGTCCACTCCCATCGTGTCTCTGGTGCCACCCTGATGCTCATGTGGCTCTGCAGCCAGCTGGAGCAGTTGGCCTGTCTGGCTGAAAATTAATCAGGGTATTTGGGATGGGATTCTTTGTTGTTAACAAAACCACGTGGCTGATCCAGCAGACTTGTGACCATGCCAACACAAGAAATGGTGAGCGTGGGGAAGGCTGTGCACTGTCTGCTTCTCTGACACTGATGGGGAAAGTGCCCCTGGACTCCATGTGCCATGTCAGCTAGTTTACACTGTCAGCTAGAGGACTGGGGCTCCTCAGCAATGGAGGCATTGAAGCAGCTGACCACTGTGGGTGCATTTTCAGTGTAAATTGACTTCCACGGGATTAATACAATTCTGTCTACTACACCCATATAATTAATTTGGGATACCTGTGAATCTTCTGTTTTAGCTTTAGGAACTTTTTGGTAGAACTAGTAAGTCTGTCTTTGGCCTGCAGGTGGTGGTAAATCTATCTTTTGCACCACACCTAATTTAGCTATTAAATTACTACCATCTTTATGTAATTCAGTTTGCAGTGAAATATTTTAGGTGACATTTAAAACATTTTGTGCTTGGAGTAATGTCTTCTAATAAGTTTTTAGACTGTTGTACTGTAGTACACTGGCTGTTACAAAGATGGCATGATTTCTAAAGTAACTGAGAGGAATATGTGATGCTTTTTATTAAACTAGTTTTTTGCCTTACAGTAATTTCAGCATGAGCTATTTTAAAATTCTTGGCTCACATTCCAAGAAGTCACAAGACATTAAAACTAGCGACATTTTAATTCTTTTTACTCTGTGTGTGGGTGTAAAGCAGGGTCAATAACCATCACAATGTACATTTCTTTTACATGGGTGTGTGAACCTAAGGACTAATACTTTATGAAAAGCTTCATATGATTTGACATAAAGAATAAATTTCTAGATGTTGGAGTAGATGCTTGAGAATAGTAATTTTTTAGAACAAGTGATCATTCTTTTTCGTTATTTTTGTTGGCTTTTTTTCCCCTTTAGGCTTTTATGTATGTCTAGAGTGATGTTTGAAAAAAGTGCAATCAGTTTTCCTGTAGAATATTCATTGTTGTGTCAGTTTAGATAAATAAACTAAAGGTCCTGGTTCTGATAAAGGGAGCAGGCAATGTGAAGGGCTGCTCAACTCCTGCTGAGAATCCCATGCAACCGCCAATAGGAGGGTGTGTAAGTGCATGAGAGAGAGGCTGGGACAGGCTAGTAGGTTGGGATGTCTTCTGTGTCCCAAGCAGTATCACAGTCTGTAGAGCAGAAGGCTGTAGATAGCCAGGGGAGACCCTCCCTAGATGGCTATGGGTAGGCTCACAGGCAGGAAGGAGACAGTCACAAGCCAGTCCTGCCTGTCATCTCCAGAGGCAAGTAAAATCCATCAATCCTCTGCCTGTTTGCACTGAACAGCCAAGCAGTCTGTCAGCCAGCTTGTGGGAATGTGCCCATGAGGTGCCCTCCACTGGACTGGAGACTCTGCTGCTCCTGAACCAGCTAAAGGACCAGATGGGTGAAAGAAAGCCCAGAATCTCCAGGCCTCTTGGCTTAGGTAGCTGTCCTGCTCTGGGCAGACACAACTCCCTGCCTGCTCCCTGGGAGATGGCTGTGTGATTTGGGCTTTATTCCACTTAAACAGCACCTCCTTCTCTGCTCTGTGGGAACTGCTGAGGTGAGTGATGCTCACACAGTCACTGTGTTGGGTCAGGGTCACCCTGCAGGAGCAGCCTTCTGAGAAACCTGGTGGCTACACCAAAATTGTGTTTGAAGAGAGACAGTGCTCAGTCAAGGAAGTGTCAAAGCAGAGCCCCAGGTGAGGGAGAAACCATGGTGTATGCACAGTAAGTGCACTTACTCCACTGAACTGTTTACAGCTCTTTGCCCAGTCTACCTTGTGGCAATTTTGTTTCCCTAATGCACAGATCTGAAATATGCTTTGGAAACATTTTTCTCAAGTATTTATGTTTAGAAAACCTGTCCTTGAAACCCAGAGTGGAGCCTGCTAGAAAGACTGAGTAGGTGTTTAACAATTTGAAACACACCACTCCAGGTTCTTTATCTTTCAGAAATGGTGACCCATAGGACCCTTTTCATACTGCTGCCGACTTGAAGTACCCAACTGCTTTCAGCATAGCAGGCACAGCAACTTACAGATCGCCT
The DNA here is from genome assembly GCF_014805655.1 of Passer montanus. Taxonomy (NCBI): domain Eukaryota; kingdom Metazoa; phylum Chordata; class Aves; order Passeriformes; family Passeridae; genus Passer; species Passer montanus. Next base: position 642,109 of record NW_024360941.1, on the reverse strand, counting down.
CTGAACTTATTGAGTGGGTTTTTCTGGGTGCAATGTGGGTTTTGAGGAGCTGGCAGGGGATGCTCATCAAAGCTATTGCCTTAGCTGGAAATTAAACCAAGTTTGTAATTTAAATCAACAGTTAGCAAGGTCTAGGCTAAATGTGCAAATGTCAGAGGAGTTGCTCTGGTTGTTCAGTCCTTCCTTGGGGCTGGGTTGAATGTCTAGTTTGCATATTTACTTATTCCATATTAGATATGACTCTGGTGTTGTTGCTAATGTTTATGAGATTCTTTAATACTTTGGAACTTCCTGCTGTCTGCACGGTTTTCTTCCAGCAATATGAATTTGAACTTTGCTTGTGTACATTGCAGGGTGACACAGGAGCTCCCATGCCCACAGCTAGTTGTCACACTGTCCCCTCAGATGTTCTCATGTAGTTGTGGGGGGAGTCACATTTTGGATGGATTAATATTTCCGTGCCATGTGCATTTGTGAGAATTTTTTTTTCCTGCCTTCTGGTTCATTGCTGTGCCTTATGAACAGGAGGAGGAGGTGGGAAAGAGGCAAGAGCCATGCAGTACAGTAATTGCTGCAGCTCCTACCTCATCAAATAGGAGAATTAAATTTGATTTGGTTATGTTAATTATTTGGATGGCTTGAGAGAAAACATGTCATTAACTGTGGAGCAGAGGAGGTTATGAGTAACCTTATCACTTCTCTCTTTGCAACACAGAATAAGAGACCAGGAGTTGCTTCCTATAGAGCAGGGATGGGTAGGCTCAGCATAAGGTATGGGTAAAATCACCAGCTGCCCCAAGAACAGCATCTTATATCAGTTGCTGGGGTTCAGTATGTAACAAAGTTATGAAGTTTGCAGTTCCTTTACAGGACTTCATGGGGAAAAAAAAATGTGTCTACTGTCATTTCCATGTCTTTAAAGGGCTTAAATAATTGTAAGCTAGATGTGAATCAGACTCTCCTGGGGGTAGGAAATGTAGTGCTTTGCCAAAAGGTTGTTGATGAGTGACCTGTTAATGGAAAATGGAAAAGAAAAACTGTCTTCTAACAGCTTGTTTTACCTGTAAGCACATAAATTTTCTAATAGAACCATGTTATCCTGGGTTCTAAATTACAGATAGTTGTATATTTGGGTTGCCTTGCTGCCCGTGATATATCCATTCTTCAACTTTACTAGGTAGGTTTCATGAGAGATTTTACTTCTTTGTTCTTTGCATTTTGATTTTAAAAATGTTTTCTATGTATCCTTTTGGTCCTCATGCCGTATGGAAAGCTTGAACTTCTGTCTGCATGACAACTCCGATGATTTCCAGACAAAAGTATTTGCTTTTATATGAGTGTTTATCAGATTCTGAGGCAAATTGCAATGGGTCAAAGGGCTTTTGCCAGTGGAAGAAAGAACTTGTTTCTTTTTGTTATTACTGGTACTTGAACATGTGTACTGCACAGATTTCCTAATTTCTGCCAATAAAACTTAAGTAAATCCCAAATTCTTAGTATAGAAAGTTACTGCTGCTCCAGGAGAATTCAGATTTATGTTACCAGACTTCAGTTTCCTTCCTGTCTGATAATAAATATGATTAAAACCCTAAAGAATGTATATATTCAGAGAAATAAAAGCAAAATTAAAGCTTCAAAAATGAACATCCAAAAGAAAGAGACTTGAGATACGAGGAGCTAAGAAAAGAGTCTGGGGTACATCTGTGAGGAACACACAACTAAAAGTGTTTCTTAAAGATAAGGCTGTATTTTGATGGGACACTTTGAAGGAAAACTAGAACCCTTTTCTAAATGCACAGTGAAATATGACTGATAGAAATGTTTTCTAAAGCAGCTTTGCGAGCAGTGTGGACTGGGGCCAAGCCACATTTGAACTGTTTCTGAAACCAGACAAATAGGCATTGTTTATCCTAGACTAGCCAGACTGTTTCAGAAAACAGTTCAGTCAGAGCAACGTTCATTTCTAGTCTTAATTAGTTTCCAGAATTACTGTAGCGGGAGGATGTTTTCATCCACATCCTTTTTGACTGTCTCTTTCTTCTCTCCTCCAAATCACCCCAGTCTTCATCGCACTGGAGGAATTGCAGCCATCATGTGCATGTGGAGCTAAACTGAGCCCTGACAGGGTTGGTGTGCTGCACCAGAGCAGACTTAAAATGCTAATGCACTCCCTGTGCTAACATTCTTGCTGATTGAGTCTGGTGTTGGAATGTTTCTGGAAAAGGCTTGATTAGTATACCTCTGTTTTGTTGTTAAGATGTTGTATTAATTTGAACCAGACATAGTCTGTTTATTTTCAGCCTTTAAAAAGTCTATTCAGCACTTCCAGAGGCTTCTCACCAATAAATATTCTTTATCTCTTGCATTTAAAAGAGAAAAAACCCTTCTTTTCTGAACTGGTTGGTTGGTTGGTTTGTTTGTGTTGTTTTGATTCCTCTGCAGCTTAGCACAAAGTGGAAGAATATTAATACCATATTCTTCAAATTGCACCATTTCTGAAAGTGGTAATCCCAAATTAGATTTGATTTTAGCTGCAGAAATAGTAGGGGCTGCTGTATCTCTTAAATAGAACATTCAGAGGAGAGGCATCAGAAATCTTAGTCTTACTAAGAAAACAGATGAGTTGGCAAAAGGAAACATTGTTCTGTCCCTGCATATCAACAAATATTTGGTCATGTTGTCTTCCTAACCCCACCCACTAAGTTATTACTGAAAAATGTTATCTCATCTGGAAGGGAAGACAAGTTGTTAAGTAATTGTTAAAAATATTTAGCAAAGGTTTGTAGGCTTTTACTTCACTGTGTAAATTTTATTTATTTATGAGAATATAATTAATTAAATACTTGCAATCTGTGAATATGCACGCCCACATGAGACAGAATGTGAACTTCAAGACAGAATTGAGAGACATAATGGATTTAATAATTGGCTTTCTATCTTTGCAGAGTTTTGAAGCCAAGCTGTAACCTGGTTTTCATTAAAAGGGGTTGGGTATGGTTTTATAGTGCAGGAGTTTTGGACAAATTTCTGTAAGATAACAATGCAGCGGAAAAAATAGGTTTGGCAAATCTTTTACATTATATGGGGAATTCTTGCATGGTGCTACTTAATTGTTTTCTCTTTGAGACATTAACCATGTTTTAATAATTCTTTTTTCTTCCATAAGCCAAGGACCCTTGTCATCCATAAGAGCGGCAATCAAGAGATGTAAGTTTACTTTTCCTTTTTGAGAACTGTGATGTTGTAAGATTGCTACATCTTTATTTTTAGTAACTGTTTAACTTAGTATGCAAAAACAAAGTAGCTGTAAATAAGTAAGCAGTAAGCTTAGGGGCTGTAATTTCTTTCTCTTTCTTTTTAGACCATATTTTTGTTCCTTCTTTGCAGTTGCTAACATTTTCTTATTTATGCACTAATGCATCTGTGCACAGATGTGATCCTTCTCTGAAGAGCTTGTGCCCAAGAGATGTGCCAAATTTTTAGTTCTTTTGACAAAATAGAAGATTGTTTAGTTCTAGTAAAAATCTCCAGCAACTGCTTATTCGCTGTACTGGGGACAGAATTAGACTCCCGTACTGGGCTTGTTTTGGAAAATAAAAGATTGTTTATAAATCTTGAATGACAGTTCAAACTCTTCTTCCCTGATTTCAGCATTTAAGTTCTTTTCCCCTTTCCCTGCTCATGATGTTCCCAAGCAGAGAGTTTATTTAGATGCATCTTGCAAAGTATTTTATGCTGTTACTTTCTTCCCCTTTTCAGTTTTATTTCTTTTCTATCCATTACTTTAATTTCATATTAATGAAACAACCCTCAGGATTCTGCTATGGGGAAAAATAAATTAGTGTATGTAGTACTGATTTGTTTCTACTGGACCTATTAGTCAAGGACTCATTAGTGTGGATTAGTTTGGAGGTAGTGAAAGGGCATCATGAAAGCTTTACTCAGAGCTAGTCTGCATGATGCTGTCCTTAAAATGCAGCAATTTATTTGTGCTGTTGCTGCCACAGATGGAAACTGGAAAACAGAGAGCACCAGATCACAGAGGGCCTTTTGTGTTGAAGTCAGAAATTGATTCATACCGCCTAAGCCCCAGTACCTTTCCAAACTGAGAAATCATCTACGAGATCATTAAGCATTTGATATCTGTTTTTGAAAATTCAGTAGCAAGTGATTCTTTGTTTTGAGGCATAATCACATAAAAATCCAGTCAAGAAGCTGTGGCTTGTGGTACTTACTTATCAACATGTGAATAACTATGATGAAATATACGTACCATGTGAATTATTCAGATAATAAGCTAGCAAAATAATATCCATGTACATAGCAAGGCATTGTGTATGAAACTACAGTTTTTTGTATGCTATTACCCAGTGCTGTTAGGGTGGACCTATATTACAATGGAGACTGAATAATTCCTAACTCCCCTTGCCATTAATCTGGAAAAAGTATGATATTCTCTGGACAAGTGTATTTCCCTAACAGAGTTAGAAATCTGTCTTTCCTACTCCCTGATTGGGCTCTTACTCTCAAATTTTGAAGAAACATGGTAAGTACAGGGTTTCAACTTACCCACCTGTGGACAATGCTGTATATCATTTTGTTTCGATAAGGCTCTCCATTTCTTGTGACCAGAGAGAAAGAAGGTTTATTTTCCTTTGGTGCCCTGACCACAATTCCAGGTAGAAACAGTGTCATTTTCAGTTCTTTGACTGCTCCATATGATTCAGAAAAGTGAACCACACATAACCTGAAGGAAGCAATCATATGAACATGAGATTTGCTCAGGATCTTTTGATCTCAACTCCTCAGAAGTTACCCCAGGATCTTTAATGATGGTCTCAGGCCTGGACACACCACTCTTATCCAGCTTCCACTGAAATCAGTGAAGCTGCTTCCATCGATGCTAGCACAGCAATGTGCACAAAGAATGGCAAAGAAAGGGGAAAGAGGCAAGCCAAATGCTGCAGTAGTGAGACAAAGGGGAACAGTGTTTTCACTCACTTCTCCACTCTTCCAGTCCAGTCTGTTGTTGGGAAGCTAGGGCTACAGAAGCCAGTCTCTTATCCTAAAATGTTAGAAGAACCTGTGGGCTTGTTCTATTCTCATTCTGTCCTAAGTAAATACATGGCTGAATGAAGGATGTGTAACAGCTTGTGTGCACTCTGAAGCTATGGCTTTCCATTTGGCAGGTTTGCAGCCATTTTTGGCTGTGGGTTTTGTTTGTTTTTCATTCTGTTTGTTTTGCTTGGGGGCTTCCTAGGTTCTTTTGGCTCCCACTTTTTTCCAACCAGATCAATTCTGTGACCTCATTTTCTTCCCCATCTGCACAAACATTTGGGCTGGCATAATGCAGGGAATGGTGCAGAGGCAGGAACACACAGCCCAATGAAAGGTGTAGGAAGGAGTGAAGTGCCTTCATAAATTATGATTGTCAAATATGAGTGAAACTATGGACTTGCTCTAAGGATGCAGTTACAAAGATTTTATTCAGCAGCAATGTCAGCCTCTATAGTGCCTAACAGTCAGATCAGCTGTGGAAAAAGGTACAGAGGTGGGGTGGGAAGAAGAATTCCTGTAACCACCCTGGGGGCGGGAAGAAGAATCCCTGTAACCCCCCTAGTTTATTATTCTATCAGTTCCCTCCCTGAAGTTGCACAGAGAAGCGTTGGAGCCAGGAAACAGAGGCAGGAAAGAGACTGCTGTTGGGGGTGGCATGTTCCTTCCCCTGTGCTGCTGGTGGTCTGAGCCCAAGATAAGCAGGTTCAGGGAGGTAAAGTGAGACAAAAACTGTGCAGACAGTGGTTATTTTTTTATCACTGTGAACTGGGTGTGGAGTCGCATGAGTGCTAGCATTCCCTCAAGGGGAATCAAAAACCATGTTTGGAAGGGGAATTGGGCATTACCATCTCTTTAGCTACATTCAGGCATTAAATCAGCCCAGCTGTAATGTCAGACAATCTAATATTTCCTTGAGGTGCCTGGAAACAGAACCAGAAAAGGAGCAAGACCTCCCCCTTGTGCCAAGAAACAGTTTGGGAGAAAACTGTCTTACTGCAGAGATGAATGAAAAATTCCAATTAGTTTGAACCTCTGCATCTTTTCTTCACAACTATTTCGTACAGAAGTAGTCTAATCAGATGTTGGGTGAAATCAAGGCTCTTTTTTCCTCTTATTGCAGAGATCCATGAAAATTCCAATTAGTTTGAACCTCCGCATCTTTTCTTCACAACCATTTCATACAGAAGTAGTCTAATCAGATGTTGGGTGAAATCAAGGCTCTTTTTTCTGGTGTTGGCTTGAGGATTATCTGATCATTTTAGTGTTCCCTGAAGAAGGATCTCTGCAGTCATGTAACACGTTTGATATTTCAAAAACCACAAGCATGGCCTGTTCCGTGGGAGCATTCTGTCAGTTCTTCAAACTGCATTATTTTGTAGGTAAGGGAGGGAGTGTTTGTCCACTCTTGAGGCTTTCCTTGTAATACTGTAATGAATAACCTTTATTCCTAATCATCTATATAGTGAAACAAATGATTTCTTAGTCTAATAGTCTCCATATTTCATAGGTTTGGAAGAAATGTCTAATGTGGTTTTAGAAAGCATTGAAAGAAGGTGTGTTTTTAAATATTAGCACATGTCCTTGCTGTAGAAAGGCTTGGCCTGTTTGAAGCTATCTTTCCAATCTTTAATGCAAAATTAAATTTGATTTTAAAAAACACTCTGCAATGACAAAACCGTTCAGTGTTTCATACAGTTTTGCTAATGGAAGCACACAAATATTGTTATGGTCTTTAATGCAAAATTAAACTTGCTTTTAAAACACTCTGCAATGACAAAACTGTTCAGTGTTTCATACAGTTTTGCTAATGGAAGCACACAAATATTGTTATGCAGTGTGTACATTGTGGAAGCACTCAGTGCCCACAACAGAACCTTATCTCTGAGCAAATCCTTGATAACTTCAGTTGTCTTTGTATTGCCTTAAAAGGTTTCCCAAAAGACTGTAATTTCTATCCCAGCTGTCTTCTAAAGGCTCAAAGTTGCCACCAGCTTGTCTGTAGCATCGAAGTTTATGGGTTTGAGATGTAATGGTGGTTGTACTTACACAGATGTTTCGATCCCAAAGCTTAAAATGCCCCCTGCAACATATGTATGTATTTCAAATACAAATGACATATTAATTATGCTTGAAAAGTAGGACCCTGAGAAGAAACAGTCGAGTGTTTCGATCCCAAAGCTCAAAATGCCCCCTGCACCATATGTATGTTTCAAATACAAATGGCATATTAATTATGCTTGAAAAGTAGGACCCTGAGAAGAAACAGTCGAGAAAAAATTTGAAACATAAGTATGCAGCACAAATAGGATACACTCTGCCTCCACATGTTTAAAAAGAATAGGATAAAGACCACTAAATAGTTCTTCTAAGAACTATGTACAAAAGAGAAATCTATAAGTCACTCTGCCCTCTATTACAATATTACAGTAGATCTGCCCTCTATTTACAGTATTACCATTAACCCTTTATGCTGTAAAAGGTTAAACACATTTAGATCCCTCATTGACACTGGCTAATAAAGTGCCTCATTGACACTAACAGAAATAAACCATACTGACAATGGTATGAGTTGATTTGATTTTTTTTTTTCCCCTCACAAGACCAATAAAGTTATAAGATTAAAAAGTGAGGTTTTTATGCACTGATATTTTCCTGTCCTTCCCCTTCTGAAACTACTTTGCTTGTTTTACTTACATACCCCTAAGCATAAGCTTCTGGAAATGTTAGTGATTCTCACCCTGAGCATTTCTTATTGTTAAAGTTGAGAAACCAACTGTTTTCAGTTGTCAGTGTATAAAGCAGCACTGAAATGCATTTCCATTGACTCCCCTGATGGAAGAGAGGTTTTTTTAAATCTTAAAACTGTCCTAATTTGAAATCTGGATTTTTCTGATGGGAAAATTAATAGTATGCTTCCTCAAGACAATCCCCAAAGGGAAAGAAGAATGGACTTAAAGGCTCAAAAGACCACAAGGCTAGAAAAATGGCTGCTGGTTTTTCTCTTGTGTTTTTTTTTTTAAGTAAGGTATATTTTTTTAACAAATATACCTTAAGTAAGGTATATTTTAACAATTCATGTATTTTTTCATGTACTTTTTAATTAAAATTAATTTCTTAGAAATAGTGAAGTAATAAAAGCTGTGCAAGTCTGGGGACAAGGATTATTTAGAAAGTTTGTAATTTTTTTTCCCTAGCATTTGTGGAACACCTGAGAGCAGAAGATGCAGTAGCTTTCATCTCTGTTTCTACTGTGAATTTAAATCCTCTTAAGAGCTTCCAAAACAAGATATGTTCTAAAAGTGTGGTTGTAAAATAATATGACTGCAAAAGTGAGATGTTGACAGAAGAAGAGAAGACCTTTGTCAGTGTCATCAAAAAATAAATGTTTAGATAAAATGTTTATACACATGGAAGTAACTTGATTCCATTAATGCTTGAGAGATATTTTTTTCCCAGAAAAATGAGTACATCCTGAAAATATATATGATGGCTTGGACATTAGTTCTCCTAAGGAGACATGTTTATATATTTATATATCAGCTAGTAAAGTTATTTTTTATATAAATATTTTAATTGTTTTGTTTTCAAGAGAGTTGATTTGTTTACTTGAATTTTGGAGCTTGATAAATTACATAGATACCTCATTGGATTTTTTTTGCCTATGTTAAGAAAGGAAAAAGGTCTTTCAGGCTTTTTTTTAGGTTTTTCCTGTTTAATAACTTTGATAAATAGAAGCACATTTAGAGTCTCACAGGGAGAAAGGGCTTGTATAATTTATCCAGAAATTAAGGAATAGTGAAGTGAGGTGACAGGTTTATTAATTCAGTTTTACCTTCCCCATTAATTAGGTTTTACTTCTCCTGCCTTTATCATTGGATTCGGGCTATACCCCAGGCAGGTGCATTGACCGCATTTACCAAAAAGACACTTTCTTCCATCATCTTTGCAGAAGTGATCTTGGATTTGATTGGTTTTGGGGTTTTTTCCTCTAACCTGTGTGTTAGATAGTGCTATGCTGACATCTCTGAAGAGGGAAGTGAAGATGAAGTGTTTATTTACTTAGTCAGACAGTTATTACAGAATTGATTTAGATGTGAAATAATTTGAGATATGCCTCTTGTTGGGATCAACCTGTCTGCCTGTACCTCTGTGGTAGGGAATCCCAACTTCTTTGCATCTGTATCAAGTCCTCAGTGTAAATTATTACTTTTGAAGGGGAGAAAAGGCGGACCCAAATAAAGGACAATTTTAAACTAGAAAAAGCATTCAAAAAGATTTGATTTCCCTGTCCTCATTCCCACTGTGTTTACTTGTTGAGCCATACAGTGGACATTTCCATGTTCAGTTTTATTCTTCATGGTTAATTTATTGCAAGGAAAACTTCTAAACAGCCACTGTTAAAATTGGCAATCGGCTAGAAATAAAATGTACTTTTATTTTCTTTTTTTTAGGAAATAAAAAAGTGAAATAAATAGTGTTGTGAATAGACATTACAGTTATCCCTTTACAGCACTGGCACATGCACTATCCTTGCATGACTAACCCATTTGATCATGGCTTCTGGCACTCTGAAGCCTTGGTTTGTTCTCCTTTACCTCCTCTTTGTCTTCTGTAACCCCTTCTTTTTTTCCTCTAGCACTCATGAATAGTGCACATCCAAAATGCCCTGTCGAAGAGGTATGTCTGACACAACACTCTGCAACTCTCCAATCAAGTATGCTTTGCTGATTTTGGCTAATGATGCTGTCATGTTGCACAATAAGATGCTACCACTCCCTTAAATTGCACTTGCTGTGCAAAAAAAATTTTCCTTGGATAATTTGTTTTTCTCTCTAAAGAAATCCAAATGCAAATGCAATGTGGCCATTGAAAAAAAAATATTTGAATGTAAATATGGCAAAACCAGAAAAATTAAGAGGTCAGGATTTGCTTATTTTATGTAGCTTAAAACACATGATTTGAAAAAAAAAAGTTTCTGACTCTTAATCCACAAGTGATTTAAACTTTAGCAAATATCTAGCTAGGAACATTTAATGTTTTCTTTTTACATGAAGTAGAGTGAAATATCTTTTTAGGTTCTGTGCCTTAGTACTTTTCCCTTCTATAAAACAAACAGAAAGACATTAAATAAGATTGAAGAGCACATCTCAGAAATTATCCATCAAAATGAAAAGCCTGATATGTTTGACAGTTCCTTTTGTTTAATCCATGTATCATTTTAATGAAAGGAAAAGAAGTTTCAGCTCTTGGGTCCCCACAATGCAGAATATAGGAAGGTTTGGAAGTGGAGAAGACAGGGGAAAGGACCATCTGTCTTGGTGGTAACTTGGACATAGAGAGACTTTAAATGATTATGAGACTACACTCTGACTATGTTAAAAATTTCTCATATTTAGTACAAATATTTTTTTTAACCTTGGCCAGTCTTAAAATCTGGTGTTTAGGATCAGATGCTCTATGTTTTGCATTTCATTGATAGTGTATTGGTAAAGGCTCTGCTATTATCCTCATATTGCTGTGACAGTATATTTTAACCTCTTCAAAACTTTTGTTTCCTTTCTTTAAATAGCTTCTCGGACCTCTAGCCATAGTGATCAACAGAGGGACAGAAGGTATGATGCTCTTATTTATATTGCAATTAGGTGTTACTGTAAAACTTGTTAGATTGTGTCACAGTATTACATTTTATGGCTTTCTCCTCTAGTTTATTTTTTTCCTTGGCTCTATGCTTAGTATGTTTAGAGTAGACTTGGAAAAAAATGGAAATCCTTTGATTTTTAAGCACGATAGGTTAAGAGTTTGAGGAGTTCTCTCATCAACTTTTGTATGTGTCCTCAAAAGGAGAATGCAACCAACCATCAAACCTCTGTGGAGCTGTTTTATTTTCCTGACATCTATGTACGGGATCACTTCACAACGAAAATAAGCACACTTTCATGCCTCCTTTCAGTTTCTCAAAGGGTATTGAGAAAGGAGGTCACTAACCTGGATGGCTGGTGAACTGAGTCTGCCATTATTTTAGATGTGAAGGAACTGTACCCTTCTTTTTTAAAATTGTTTTTAAAATAGTTTTAGAAGTTATGCTTCTGCAGCTTTATTTTTGTCAGCAGACAGAAGCTTCTGTAAGCAGATGCTTTATCTGCTCACAAAAGTCCCTTTTCAAAGTGGAAGTGTGTGAGATTGTGGATGGATCAGTGGTGCTGCAGGGACCATGGCCTGGGAGCACAGACCAGCCCTGCAGCTGATGCTCTGAAAGAGCAGGTACAGTGGTAAACCAGGACACAAACCTGTGGTCCTTCACTGTCATGGAAGTCTCTGTAGTGCTGGGTGATGGAAGGAGATAGGCCCTGTCCCAAAGGCCTTGTGGGGCTTGCTTTGCCCCACTTCAGCACCCTGGGAGGTTTCCCTTGGGGTTTGAGGATAGACAAGTTTTTGGGTATCCAGCCAAGAAGCAGTTTTAATTGCCCTGCTGTTTTCAGATTGTAGCTGGCTAAGGGCAAACACATGATTAGTTCTCATTATCCTGTGAAGACTAAGACTTCTGCCATCTAATTGAGTTACACTTCTGTTTAAGGACTTTAAGCATTTGAATTATTTCACTGAAACCAGTAAACCTACTTTTTGGCTAAGGCATTTAATTAGGAGCTTTGAATAGAAGCCTAAGTGTTTGTTAGAAAGGTCAGGTAAGTTGCTTTGAAATCATGGAAAAACACATTTTGTTAAATCAAAAAGACCTGTGATATTTTTATTTCCTGTTCCAGGAAAAACTTGGGCTGTTTATTTGTAAATGTTTGAGGTAATTATTCCCCTTTGCCTTCGTTTCCAGGCGTCCTGAAATTACAATAGTTGCTGCTGAACCCCTCCGGCCATCCTCCTGGTTTCCAGGTGCAAGTCCTGTCACTCCTCAAGGATTAGGATTCCCTTCTGCTTCATCTCATGCTCAGTGGAGGAGAAATGAGCATCTTCCAGCTGAGGTGAGCATGAATTTACATGAGGCATTTTTTGATTTACAAAGGTAAAAAGCTCATTAGGTTAGACAAGAACAATTTTTGCTTGCTCAGACTTTCATCACATTGAATAGAAGACTATGACAGTGTTCTTTTCCTCTGTATATGTTAATTTAGTATTTTTTAATTCATATACCAATTTTTTTTAAAGTATCATATCTGGATGTACCTTAATATTTATCTCTCTATTTTCTAGCTTCCACCTTCATACGAGCAGGTGATAAAAGAAATCAATCAAGTGCAAGTCAATACTACAAATAACAATAATGCTGCTGCTCCTAGACATACCACTACTTCTGCAACACAAACTGACTTCCCAGAGGAACTAATCAGCCATTTGCCAGGAAGTAATGTAAAAACTAGTGTGCCTCCACGCTGGGAATCTGCAGGCTGTCGAGGTGAGGCTGTTTTGGATTTCTCTGTCATGAAAACCTTACTCTGTCTTCTGAAGATGCACTTTATTGTTGGTCTGTGCAGCATTTAATATGAATAACAGTTAAATTTCTGTGAATTATTACTACTCTAAATTTCTGTAAAAATTCTTTCTTCTGAAAAGCTGCTATTGCATTCAGAGTATCATTGAATCTTGAAAGTTTTGTTCAATTCGGCCAAAATGACAGTCAAAACTTTGGGGCCATAGGAGCTCAGATATCGTATCTGAGTTGGGGAAGCTACTGTCGTCTTCAGCCTGGATTTTGTTTGCATGCATCTCAATGCTGCAAGTTAACAGGAGCTTTTGAACTCAACTTGTAGATACCATACATTTCAGCAATCTTCGGCTTATTCCAAAAGTTTGTATATTTTTCCATTCATCTTTTTAGGAACAGAACTGTGTTTTTACAAGCACTAGTAGAGTTCCCAATGAAAGCCATCGTGTTTACCATCCTGATGGCAGTCAAAAAATAACACAAATTAAATGTTCTGGAACAGATAAGTAAAACCTTTTCTTTTCTGTTAGCAGGGCAGAGTCCTCTTAAACCTCCTAGGCCTCCTGCAACTCTTCTGAGTAAGTCTCCTGCAGAAAATGAGAATCCTTTAATAGTCTTTGAAAATCCTGAAGGTCAGAGGAGCCAAGAAAATCCCAATGCTGTGATATGTCCTGTGCCAAAGCCAAGATCAAGAAGCAATCTCAGACCTGTGGTCAAAAGTACTGAAACTAAGATAGACAGTGGAGAAGAAGTGAACCAGTCTAATGCAAAACAGCAGCAACCTCCAGTTCAGCAGTCACCTCTTCTAGATGAAGACAGTTTACTAGACAATCACTTGGTGATGGACAGCATGAGTACAGAAAGGAGCCAAAATAGTATTGTTTCAAGGATCAAAGTTTTTGAAACCCAAGGCACTAGTGATACCTCAGGATTATCAAAAAAGCCAGAAATTGCCCCTCGTTCATTTGTTCCAAGATCTGTTGCCACGAAGAAGCCAGTGATTGCTCCAAAGCCGGGGCTAGGCAGAGTTTCAGAAGAGTGGGATGCATGGACTGAAAGCAAATCAACAGCTTCCAAGGAATTGCAGTCTCAACCTGAAGTAGTTGGGAGCAGTGTTGTAACCAAACCTGAACTGCCAAAGAAGCCAAAACCCAGCCTTGTTAAAAGTAGCAGTAGTGATTTTCTTGATGCAAGGAGCGGATCAGTTGCAGAAAACAGCGATGGACAAAAGAGATTTCCTGTTCCTGCTCCCAGGCCTCTTGTTCCTAAAAAGTCATGTTACTCAGAAAATCCTGCCCTTTCTTTGGCCTCACTAAAACCAGTTGCTGCTCCTCCACGGCCTTCTGTATCTGCCCAAGACAAGGTTTTAAAGTCTCTGGGGGAATTGTCCCCTGCAGCCAACTCCTCAGTACCTGCTTTGCAAAATAAATTAGATGTGGAAGGAGATCTGATCAGTTTTGATGATGATGTTTTGCCCCTGAGTCCATCCTGTGTAGTTAAAGATAGCATCAGTTCTGAAGCAGCAGCAGGTAAGAAGAAAATTTTTTAAAACTGTCAGTATGGTTATTCTTTGCAGGTGTATCCTGTGTGAGTTACATCTACCTGTCTTGTTGGGGTTTATGTGTGTGTAAGAAACTTTTGGCTTTCTGTTATGCCCAGATCACTATATAAAGTTACATGGATTTACTATATAAAGTTACATGGATTTTAAGACTTAGGATGTTTCAAGGCTATATATATATCTCAGAACTTGTCTGCTGGATATATTATGTGATTACTAAAACAATGATAAAAGACTTGATCTTATATGCTAGGTGTCACCTCCAGAATGTGTAACAGCTCTCTCTGGGGAGCTTGGGACCGCGTATCTCTCACCATCTAATGTGACTAATTTATGTGAGTGCCTCAAGTTCTATGGTAGAAACCTAGTCATCTGAAGAAGGAGCAGTGTTTGTGGCATATAGAAACACTCATGATCAAACATGCTGGGTGGTCTGTCCATCTCACCAATGCCTACTTATTTTCTCTGTCCTATCTTCTGTCTGGTCTTGTCATGTGACAGCATTCTTGTCACACAGTTTCAGCTTCAGACTTTTTTTAATAAATGGAAATAATTAATTCATGTGGACAGATCAATTACTAGAACTACATTCCTTTCATAAACATTGTTTGATACTATTAGACACTTGGGGTCAATTTTTTTAGTGCTGTTTTTAGGTAGTTTAAGAAACAGGTGGGTGTTGGGCTGTCATTACATTTTATAGCAATAGGTTTTGCCCTCTTAATATTCAATACGTCTAGTTTAGTTCACCAGCCCCATTGCAATCCAGGGAGAGTTCTGTTTTAAAGCAGAGGGTGTGTCATACAAAATGCTCATTTAAGGAAGTGGCTACGACTTTCAGGTTTTTTTTGTTAGCCTCATCTGTTAGGTTTGCTTGGGCAGAGTTTGATATTGGGGGAGCTACAGGGTGCCTTTTCTGAGCAGCTGCCAGAAGTTTCCCCCATGTCTGACAGGGTGGGAGGGATCCCATGCTGAAGTAGGGGAAGAGTGTGGAAAGTTCTGCACTGAAGAGGAAGGAGTGGCAGAGACAACATGTGATGAACTGACCACAGCCCCTGTTTTCATCACCCTGTGCTGCTTCAGGGAGGAGATGAGAAAATTATGAGTGGAGCTGAGACTGGAAAGAAGGGAGGGGTGGGAGTAGGTGTTGTTAAGATTCGGATTTATTTCTCATTACCCTTCTCTGATTTGACTGGTAATACAAGTAATGTTTCCCCAAGACAAATCTGTTTTGCCGTGATGGCAGCTGGTGAGTGATCTCTCCCTGCTCTTATCTTGACCCAAGAGCATTTTGTTACATTTTCTCTCCCTGTTCATTGGAGTAGTGGAGTGATAGAGTACCTTTGGGGGGCACCTGACATCCAGCCAGGGTTAACCCCCCGCACATCATTTATCATCTTAACTTTCACAAAAGAGAGGTGTAGATGCTGTGTAGTTGTCATGGTAAATCAATATTAATGATTATTATCAAATGCAGTTTCTTCACAGTTCGTGAATTATATTGTCAGATGAAGTTCCATTTTGTTATTGTTTCTCCTCTGTATTGTCATAAAAGCCCCAAGGCAGATGTAGAAAGTTCTCTTAAAGTTTTAAATCGTTAAGATTGGTATATGCAGACATACAGTTCTCAGGAGAACTTACGTAAGCAACGAAAATAAGGCAACAAAGGATCCTGCAGGAGAGGTGAATATTTCAACAAATCCATTTTTTCTTGGACTGACAGATTCCAGGAACATGGCAAAAATGTCACCAAAACTGAAAGGAGGCAGTAGTACAGGGTGACTGGAGAGGTATTTTGTACTTATGTCAAGAAACTGTATGGCTGATGGTGTCTAGGGAACAGAGGCATGATCATTGTGTCTGGAGACTGGAGTCATGGAATAGACACTGTACATGTGGATGGTTTTGGAGGAAAAGCCATTTAGGGTAAAGTTTTGTTGTTTCAGTCATTTTATTTTGATTAATAAAGGTAGCAAATAGAAGGAAAATGTACCTGTTCTAAGTAGTAGGCAAGAAAAGAGAATATTTACATTTTGAAAATGTACAAAAAGGAAAATAATGTTTTAGCTATGTACACTAAAAGACAGACTTGCCCACAACCTAGAAAAAATATAAAACATTAATTCTTCCATTAAATCAGAGGTTGAGTGATCACAAAGGAAAATCACCTGAGAAAAACAGCTTTCATGATGAAGTGATAAGAGTGTTGTTCTTACTCTTTCTGGTTGGTGCCCTAGGTGTTATTCTTCATTTGATTAAGAAGAAAATGCTTTTCATCCCTGTGGTTAACAGAGGAATTATTCATAGAATAGTTTCCTGACTTCTTAAGTCACCCGCCCGTGATTTTATTAATTCAATAAAATGTCATCTGCATTGCAATCCCTTCTTGTCTGCTAAAGAGAAAAAGGTATGGCAGCATTACCACTTTATTACACTGCAAAATTAGGACTAATTCTAGATTTCTGCTGGCATTTTTGAGCTCAAGATCATATCCTGTACCCTGGATAACTAATACTCTGCAGTGTCCTGACAGAGCATCCACAAGAACAACACTGGCTCTCTGAAAATGAGGCAACACAGAGCACTAACACTAGCTATTTCTCACGTTCCCATAGGAACAGCTTAGGGATTTGCAAGATGAATCCATGGTAAAATGTTTTGTGAAGGCAGGAAGAGAAACTCTAATCTTGCTCCCAGTTCCCCAGACCTTTGCATTTCTTAGATATTTGTCATTGTCATTACTTAGCAAAATGACAGTGCTCTGCTTGTTGTTATGGCAACCCTAGGAGAGGAGGAAGGCTTTTACGCAGTGGCATTGGAAGCCAAGCACCAACATCTTGTTTGTCAGAGAGCAGCATTACATTGCATATTGCAGTGTTAGCAGAGCTTCATTTAGTCTGGAGCAGCACAGCTGTGTTGGGCCAATGTGACAGAACTGCAGGGATCAATCCCTGCTGCTGCTGCTGGCTCCTGCTGTCAGAGGAGCGAGGGGAAGGGGGCAGTGAGTGTGTGATGGGGAGGGCACAGAAGGCAAAAGTTGAAAGGAGCATATGAATGAAAAGGTGAAACAGGCAAAACAGAGTATCCACAGCGGTTTAGGTGACTGATGTAAGAGATCAGCTTCCTCTAACAGAAGGCTACCACCACCACAGTAAGTGAAAGATATTTGAATACTGCATATGTGCTAAGATCAACAGTGTTGGCAGCAAACCACTTTAGTTTCACCTGTCTAAATGTCAGTGTTTAACTGGTAGTTCATTTACCAAAATTAGCTGAATTCAAGTTTACCTCCAGCAATCCTGTGAGTTTTGTCAGTGTTTGACAGCATTTCCAGCAGCTCAGCTGTTAGTTGAGTGAGTTCACCCTTATCCAAACATCAATAATTTTATCCTTGTCCAGCCTGTATGGAGATGGGAATCATTCTGGTGCAAATGGAGACTCTGGATACTGAGATTTCTTTTAAAGCTTTCAGCGTCCACTCAAACTTGAAGTCTATGGGAGCTTTGGAAGCTTCAAAATCCAGAGGTGAATTGTGACAGAATTTTGCAGCCAATACATGATGGTGGCCCTAGGGAAGTGCTAGGAGGGAGAAGTCAGCAATGACAAATCTGTGGAACTGCTTTGTCATCAGCCAAAACAGTTTTAACTGCCATAATTTTGGACTCAAAGGCTGATGTTCAAAGCCATTTGTAACCTAATGAAATTACTTCTATTTAAGTCAGTCACTTAGAATGTGAAGGCATTTGTTTGGGACTCTGCATCTTTTGGTTCTAATGCTTTGATGATAGTTGTGGTATTTTGGATCATCTGCGTTACTTCTGCATTTCTTTTATGGCTGGTGACAGGAACTTGTGCAGTTTCTGGTGGTTAAGAGTTTTGGTAATCTTCAGGTGGGCTCAGTTCTCACTTATCCATTTTTACAAGGCTTGGAAATTAAATCCTAGTGCAAGTTTAACTGTGTAAATTTCACAGCTTCAGAAGACTCATGATTTTTACCCATAACTTGTATTAGTTGCTATGTCAAAGCATGTAATGTGCCTGCTTGCTGAAAGTTATGAGAATATGTGTTTTGGACCAAGAAGATCAGGTTGTGGTGCATTTAGAGCACACATTTAAATTAAAACTTGGAGATGATATTGCTACAATATTTTTATTCCTTTTTGCATGCGGGGAGCTCTTCTCTCTAGAACAGCATATAATTCACTGATTGCTCTGTGCCTGACATAGCAGAACTCAATTTAAACCAGGTGCTTTGAAAAGTAGTTCAGAGAGTGCCTTACCTTGCCAGCAGGAGACAGCTCTCATTTTGATATCTTCATTACCTTCAGGTCCAACAGTAGTGAGACTACTGCATTTCTTAATTGTCTTGGGTGTCTGTCTGTCTGTCTAACTACTTTATCATACTTATAAAGGATCATTTGTGTCTCTGATGAGATACAATATCCAACTAAAGCAATGCTGCTATTCATTTATATGTATTGTTGCTTCTTGTGGCGTGAATGGTGGCATTTGTATGACATTATAGACAATTTGGAAAAACTGCTGCTTGAGTAAGTCCAGATTTGTCTGCTGTGGGGATATTGCCCAGCTGCTTGATTTTAATTGCTTCCTCAGGACGGAAAAGAAAAAAATAAAATAAAAAAAAAAGGAAATGCTTCTAACTGAGAGATTAGTCCAGACAGATCATCAAAATAATGCAGCTTTTCTTAAGGTTCAACAGTGTTTCTGATGACTCTTATTGTGGTTATTTTCAAGACACCTGTCTCCTTTTTTACTTTTTGACAAATTATCACCCCAGAAAAGATTGAGCTGTCTCATCCATTTTAATCTGCTCTTTGGCATAAAACCCTGTAAAAACAGTTTTACCTGAGGACATGCTGCTGTTGGAGATTGGGGGCTGTGCTGTGTCCTGTTGGTTGTGCTGCAAGGTTGACAGTCTCCAGGAAAAGTAATAACAAGCACCCATTAACTCTTCAGTCACTACACATGCTTGCTTAGTGGATATAAATTGGAGTCTTCAAGGACCTTGAAAGTTGGCACAGGAGAGGCCCTTATATCTAGGCTCAGGAAACAAATAAGGTTTTTAAACCATAGCTATGTAATAGATGAGTAGCCCTTTAGGCTGTCAAATGCAAATTTATTTGGTTTGAGTTCCAGATCTATAGATGCTGTGAAGTAACACACAAGTAATAATGTTCTTAATAAGATCTGTCTTCTCTGATAATTAAATCTGTTTATTTTACAATATTTATAATGCAGATATCCGTTGTTCACAAAGTTTGTCAAAGAACAACAAAATGCTTATTTAAAAGAAAATGTTTATTAAAAACCCCCCTTTTTTGCTGAAAGCACGTGAGATTCTTGCAACAGAGTAGACAGATATTTTAAACAACATCATAAATTACCTTGTCCTTCACATTTTCAATTGGAAAAAAAAAAAAAAGATTGTATGTCTGACTGCTTTCCATTACCTGCTTTGGAAATTTCCAGCTTGCCTGTTTTGGGGCACTTCAATCTCTTGGCAATAGGGAATGATTCATTCACCTGGCAGGAGCAGACAAAGCTGTGTTTCTTAATCTTCAGGGCAGTTTGGGGGTATATTTTCTTGGTCACCCATTGTATGTCCAAATACCCTCCAGCGTCTAATTTTTGAAGTCAGACCAGGTTACACAACCAATTTCTAGCAACATGCCCTCACAACTGACCTGTTCTGGGCAGGAGGCTTGATGTGAGACCTCCTGAAGGCTCTTGCTCTCTGAACTATCCTAATCTCAGTTCAACTAGCAAACTAGATCCGTGAGAGAGGAGTGGCCTCCAAACTGTGCCACAATAGCTCATGCTGGTATGCGCAGTATTTTTGTGCCAAAGGCAGTGGAATTTCCATCACCTTCACTAGTACAGATGAACAGTGAACCAAACAAAGGGTTACGCTTTTGGATACACACAGGTGCAAAGTGTGGGCATCCCCCCACTTCCAGAGAGGAAAAAGCTCAGAAAAGGTCCATCTATATCTCTATATGTACAAGTAGTATGTGTCTCATTTTCTACCCCATGAATGCTTTTATTGTCATTAAGTGTTACAAAACTCCAAGAAGTTTTGCTATTCTAATAGTAGAATTATTTTATCTGCTCTCCTTTCTGACTACATGGATAAGATGTCATTGCTCAGTTAAGGACAGCTTGCATTTTCAGCAAGTACATTTAAGTCAAATCTTCTGTGGCATGTCTTGACAAATTTTTTCTATACTTTACAGAGAATACAAAACTCTATGTAGTTCTTTGTGCACCTTTGTCACACTGATGGCTAGGCTCTTTCTGCAAAGCAGATTTGCTTCCCTCTCCTCCAGTTTTAAGTCTGAAGCAGTACTAAGTCTCCTCCCAAATTATACTGTATTCCTTTTATTTGAATGAGCTGGTCTAGTCTCCTAGCATTAAGAGAATACCAAGAAGCCTGAGTGTCACCTGAACTTATTTTCAGGTTTTGCACAGATCAGATGCTGAAAGAACATGCACCCATTGTCTCTCTCTTTTTTTTTTTCTTCTTTTTCTTTCTTTTTTTTTTTTTTTTTTTTTAATTTTCCAGTCTCTTAAAAGTTACAGTCATGGCCAGATCATGACAGTGTTCCGTGCAGAGCGAGCTGCAAATTGCATATTTTGTGAAAGGTGGTGCAGTCCATATTATTCTCTCTGTGTCAGAAATCCATTTCTGAAAACAGTGAACTGTTAATTTTCTTGATGAAAAATACCGTGGAAGACAGATTGGTAAAATCACTGATGCTGCAATTTAGATACCATACTTGTCTAATACATCTCTTTATTGTTGTAAATAGGTTGATATTTAAAATGTCTGAGTGAACCTCAGACTTTTGACATTGCACAGTGTTTCTTCAGCATGAGCCCCTTTCTTTGATGGGGCTGTCAGGTTTCCATTGACTCTCTGGCTGTATTACTGGGAGGGGCCTGTTGTTGAGAATCTTTCCCCAAGTATTGGTTGATTATGCTTCCATAAACATCAGAGTGCTTATGGAACAGTGCTAGGTGTTAATAAACAGGGCTAGGTTTTAATAAAAGCATTTGTTGATGAGGTCTGTTCCTGGAAGGCTCTGGTGACAGTACTGTTCTGTGTGAAGGGAATGTGGGAGTTTCGCCTTCAACAGCTGATTTAGTTTTTTTAATTAAACCTTGAAAGTAGGCACAGTTGCATACTTCTGTAGTGACAAGTATAATGTCAGCATCCACACCTTTGTACTCCATTGTTCCCATGTGTACTGAGTACTTCTTGCAGGACTGAGCACCTTCACAACAGGTAGTACTATCTGGGCTTTCAGCCTTCCATTTACTATTTGTTTGGAGATTCCCCTTATTGCTGCTGAGGTATCTATTACCATCCTACCACCTCCCACTTAAAGACTATCAGTAAATATTTCAGGAAGATGCCCATCTATCCTTCTTGCATGGGCAAAACCTTCTGTAACCTCAATTTAAATTTTAAACAAGGGTGGTGTATGTCAGTGGGAAGCAAAATGTTGTTTCTACAAAACTGTTAAAAGAAAGGAGATTATATGTGGTTTATTTGAATACACAGCTTGCATTTGTCTTTCCTGCCAACAAGCACAGTAATATATGTTATCAGATAACCCTTTGAAACAGGAGCTCTAGAAAAATGAGACTAAGGAAGCCACAGATTTTAAGCATTGTTGTAAAACTTTAATAAAAAAATCAATAGAAGTCTGTTGATTTGTCTTATGAAAAATTACTTGCAGATTAATTTCCTTGAGCTGAGAAGCTTTAAATGAGTACATTAACAATTCTGTTTTCACACCTCCATGAATTATGCTCAAATGATGCCCAATTGTTGTTAAACAACATAAAAATTTGATATGTTGTCAGTCCCACTGCACAAAGCAGCACAGTCATTTTCTCAGCCAATTTCTGCTGCAAACCCAGCACTGGGGAGTGGAATAACACAAACAAGGTAATGAGTTTTAAACTAATTATGAGGTGACAACAGTATAATTGAACATAAGATAATGAGTGGAAAACTAACGTTCATCAAATGTTTTTCTCAGCCTTAGAAATTGCTTTTCTCAGACAAAAATTGTCAGATGTATTGATGTAAGGACCTCTGCCAACTGCTGAATGGTCAAGAAAACTGTTTCTATGTATAGCAGTGATTAACAGCTGACAACAATTTTTTATAATTTTAAATCTTCTTTAAATTTATGGGACTACAGAACTGTGATTGTTTGGGATATTTAGAGCATTACCACTTGCTCTCTCAGTGTCTATATGTTCATAAGATGGAGGCTTTGGAAAATTGTTTCCTTGTTTTTCATGCAGAACTTCCTTCACCTTTGCAGAACCTTACCCTGAGAGGTGCTCTGTGTGCCAGAGTGTTCCTTATGGTCATGCTGTGTCAAGGAGCCTGTGACTTAGCCCTGCTCACCTTTCCTCTGCTCATCCTGGAGCAGAGCTGTGTCTGGCTGTGTCTCCAGCTTCCCTATAGGCAAATGCAGCTTTGAGGCCTTGCTGCCTCCCCAGGGTCACTCCTCAAGTCTGATGGAGAGTTACTAGATAACTAAAAGAGAGAGCAAAGCCCAGTTTCAGTGTTTTGGGTTTTTTTTTCAGCTGCTCTTAGTCACTCTAAACACCAGCACAGAAGTTAAGGTTTGATAAATTTTCAGGGTTTTTTTAATGCAATTCAATTGTTAGCATTGTAGCTAGCAGATGGAGGTATAAAATAGTAAAAGAATATTGCAGTCTTGCTCCAATGGTGGGATTTTGATTCCTTGTAATGACTGTACTTCCAGAATGCTTCTACCCCACTTGTGGTCTGTGTTTTAAAGTCCTCTACAAAAACCCTTGCTGTGATGCAGCTTTCACTGAAGAGACCTAAACCCTCTACCCTCATATGTGCTAGTCAATAGCTTGAACAAAATGTTGTTTCACCCTTGCATTCTAAAGCATTGTGGGTTGCCTGTACCTAATTTCCAGATGCAGTGAAAATCTTTGGGTACAATGTGATGGAGCCATCTTTTGTCTAGATGGTAACAGAGTTTATTTTTGACTGTAGCCTGTATACCTTTATCTGTAAATAAATTTCTGACCTGCCATGATCCTTTGTACCTGAAGTGTACGCTCCCAGCTGTTGTACAAGCAGCCTGACAGAAGGAATTGATTTGCTTGATTCCTGATTAAAATGAGATCTGAAGGTAGCCAGGTGGTTTCTGGGGAACCTGTAGGCAGGTTGGCTTTGAGAGAGGCCATGGCACAAATCCACACAGCACTGCCATACGGGATGGGTCTGCCTGTGAAGAAAGCCTTGAGCAAGGGGCTGGTGGGAGGTGGACATCTGAGCAGGGTGAGCATGCATGGGCCCGGTGGCATGTTGTCCCTGCTGTTGTGACAGCTGCACACTGGCAGCAGGAGCTGGGGGCACGGCCAGAGGGGGCTGATGGCAGATGCACTGGCAAGGGGGAGCTGTGGCCACCGAGTGTGTGCATGTGGGAGGGCATGAGGTTGTTCGTAAATAAATGCTGCATTTCTGGACTTTCTTAAATCTTCTGTGAATTGCCAGGCACAGATATATGGTGTCTTGCTTGGATTGGATTGGATTGTTCAAAATTGTCCATAAGAAATCATGACTTCATATTACATAACATTTTTTTCTATGTGTTGAAGATAAAATTTTATCAAACACAGATTTTTCCAATTTTGTGAGGAAGTGTGACCATAGTTTTGGGAAAGGGTATGCTTTTATTAAAGTCATGAGGAATTTAAAGAGATGCCCTGAATATTTCTTCTCTTGGACTATGACACTCCATAAATAACACCTCATTGAGCTACACATCTGAAAAGGCCAGCAGAAGAGATCAGACTTGGTTGTTGTGGCTATGAATATGTGTCAGATTTATCACCCAGAGTCCTTCTCCAGTTTCTACTCTACACTTTTATTATACTGTTAAGCATTGCCATTTTACTGCAGAATTTGATAATGTCTGATAAAGAAGTAGCAGTTGTTAAGAAGAAAGAAGTATTGCTCTTTGACATGAAGGTGTACTTGGGAAAGAACACATTAATTTGGACTTTATTTATGTACTAGTATTTTTACAGCTGCCTTCTACATGAGACTATGTTCCCATGCCTGTTAATAAGAGAGCAGTGTTTAAGGTAATGAAGCATGGGAAACATTGCTCCTGTCTTACCAGTGGAATGTTTGGGCAGGCTTGTAGAGGAATGAGTGATATAGGCAGGGGCAGAGCTCAGGCACAACTCTCCTTGGTCTGAACCAGTTCCCTCCATGTCACCAGGTTTATAACCAACAAAATTATGCAGAATCTTCAAAAGAATTAGTTCTACAGCAAGGACCTTTTGTAATCAGTAGTATTTAAAGGTTTTGTATGTTTCAGTAGGTATTTTATCTGCTGCAGTGCTGATTGTTTAGCTTTGACAAGATTGTGTTGATTAAAAGTTTTCATGGAATGTTTTCACAGCTATGTCAGTGCACTAGATCAAGTGCTTTGTAAACACTTCCCTAAAGCCATTCTGATTTCAGGTCCTTATTACCAAGCAATGCAGTTCCACTTGTTCAGTGGCTCATATAATTCCAGAAGGTATCTGGAGCACGTTTATGTTAAGTCAGTATAAAAGCAGGTGTACAAAGAAGAGCTGTTACTTACAAAGAGCTGGGTATGCTAGTTGCATCAGCCTGATCTATCTATTTTTATTACTGTATTGAGTGTGAAATATAAATACCCTTAATAATGAAAGCAATATTTGGTAAGATTGTGTTCAACAAATAAGTGTTAAAATGTTGGGGTTTTTTCCTCCTTCTAGATCCATTTCAGTTCCTTACCAAAAGTGAACCTGCCAAGGAACAGACGGCTCAGCCAGCTGTGGCTCGGAAACCCACTGTAATCCGAATCCCAGCTAAACCCGGGAAACGTGAGTTCTTCTCCCAAATGTCTGAGAAATGTGTTAGAAAACCATTTCAGTTGGGGCTCAACTGACTTGCTGTTTATTAGCTAGTATCAGCAGCCAGAGGAATCCCATGGTACAGTTTGACAAGTCAGAGGAGCCAGCCTGAGGGCTGTGGTGGGAGGCAGAGGTCAATGAGCATCGTGTTCCGCTCTCCCTGCCGCCAGCTGCCTCATGGGCTCCCTCCCCCGAGTCTGATGTCTCTCAAACCTGAGGGAGCCAATGCATATCAGGGGTGAAACTGTGTGTAAGGGGCAGATCTAAAGGCTGGAAAGGAAGACTTGGAGGAGACCCCTGCAGCAGAAGCGAGTTTGTTTTGTCTGCCAAATGATATTCTGGAGCTGAACCTTTGGCCAAACTGACTTTGGTGCTGACCTCAGCTGAGGTTTAGTGCTGCTCCCAAGCTTCCTTGTCAAAAGAAAAGCAATTCAACTTTGCTTCAAATACAACTTGGTTGGGATGTTTAGCATAGTTTTCATAGTTTAAATCAAAAAGTTCCTTTGATCCTTGCTAGTTTTGAAATCTGTGCCCATTTAAACAAGAATGTTAAGGTAGCAGTTTGAGGGAATAAAAAAGGCATGTGGGATGCAAAAAACTTACGTGCTTAATTTTATGGCAGGGTCTTGACTATAGCTTTCTGAGAGTTACTGTATTCCTAAAGCCTGCCACCTCTAATCCTTTACAGCCTTACAAATGGCACTGACAGCATCTCACAGTGGAAATTTATCAATGAGCCACAAGGTCTTTGTGGTGATCTTTGTATGCTGGAGTGTGTACTTGCAGAATTCTCTTTGGCCTTATCTTTGATCCTCAGAGCTTAGGGAAAAATGTCAAAAGATAGCTCTTAAAACTCATGTTTCAAAATCATGTTTTGCCACATTTAGTAGGTGTACAGTAGTCAAATTCTGATAACTGTATGGCCAGGTGGTATTTCTCCTCGGAGTTTCACTAATTATTTCCCATCTCCCCCCTGTCACCAACCCTCTGTTAAAATACTCAGTTTTCTTCTCCCCTGCATATGGAAGAAATGTGGTGGAAATGATTAAAAATGCAGAGAAGACTGAAGATTAAGCTGTGAGGAAAAGTCTTACTGTTAATACCTGATTAAAAAGTTTTTTCAATTGGAAAAATATGTTTATGAACTACTGTAAAGAAACTGACATAATTGTTCTCTATAAAGGAAATTTTAATTACAATTAAAAATAATGTCAGGTAGTTGGTTGGCTTTTTATTTATTTTTTTTTTCTTTTCCACTTCTTTTTTTTTTTTTTTTTTTTTTTTTAAGATGGATACCCTTTTGAACTTGTAGATAACTGGGCTCTTGCTGCTCTCTAGTGGTAATTGAAATTTCCACAAAGGACTGCCAGTCCTGTACTTAGCTACAAAAACAGCAGGAGGTTCTGAAGGACTGCCTTGCCTGCCTTATGGGAATCAGTGGGTGGAAGATGATTAATGGGATAGGGAGGAACAGAAGCATATTCCAAGAAAGCAGAATAACCTTTTGTCGAATAGGAGCAGGTGTAGAAATGTAACCTGTTAGAAGTTAAAAGAGGAGAACAGTAAAACTGGGTCAAAGTAAAAATGGATATAGTATGGTTTGCATTGTAAAGGGGCTACATAATCTCAGTACAGGGGAGTCTTCTGCCACCTTGTTTATTGAGGAGATAAATTCTGTCAGGAACAGTAAAAACTGAAAGCCCCAATAAACAAACAAAACAAAATAACAGAAATTTTTAAAACCCCCTAAAAACAGCCACCCAGCACCACAAAAAAGGGGACAGAACTGCTTAAGAATTTGAACTCCAGTGAAGTTTTCAATAAGGACTAGCATTTTTGTTGAGATCTGGTTAGAATGTGGGGATTATTTTTTTGCTTGTTTCTCTAGTTCCTTTAATTCTGACCTTAAATAGAGTAAGGGAGAGGAAATGAAGCCATCTGTGTATATATCAAGACTGGAATTGGTAAATTAATATTTTATACTTTTTTTATCAGTAAGACAGGATTAAAAAAGATTTCTTTTGGAATTACTGCCAGGTATTGTTTTTACTTTTCATCCATTGCAGTACCTTAGAAAAGTGATGACCTTCCCAACTTTTTTCTCCCATGCCTGGTCACTGCCAACACAGTAACTGTGAACTTCTCCTAAGAATTGAACTGATCCATTGAACACATCCATCTTTAAACATCACAGCAGTGTTTTACATAATAGTAATGCAACAAAGATGTTGAAAATAAACAACACTGCTCCTTCCTATGTTTCTTTGTTGAGAGTAATTTTCGTGAAATGAGCAGCTGAGAGTTTTGTTTTGAATAGCATTTCTCTTTTTTTTTTTTTTCATCAGTCTATGAATGTCCAGGCTATCTACACATATTTTTATGTGACTCCAAGTTCAGCTGGAAGTCAGAAGAGCTGAAGTGTCTGTAGTTCTTTCTATGAAGTTAATTTTCCTGTTGTACAAACAGATGTAAAATAGACGACATGGTTCCAGTATAGAAACACAAAATGTTTGGTAAATATGCTGGTAAAACCTGTCCAAGTGCTTCCCAAGTTTCAATGGCAGAGACGTTGAAAGGAAATTGAAATTGAAAGAGAAATTGAAATAAAAAAAATATTTAGAAGGGTTTTCTATTCTTTACTGAGCATGAGGACATCATCACCCTTCCCTAGTAAGATGTGTAATGTTTCCTCTTCCATGTCCTAAACTTGTTTTTCTCCTTAAAGACTGCCTGGCAACTTCCATCTCTGTTTTCTGTCATCCAGAATTTTGTAGCAGGCAATAATTTATTTTCTTGCCTTTACCTTTCTGGAGATTCTTCCATCCAAGTCTCCTGATCTTTCAAGGTTGCTTGAAATAACCCTCAGCTGTTTTCCAGCCTGAAGGATATTCCAGGAGCTGACAGCTGAAGAAAAAAGTGAGCCAGTTTAGAAATGTGGTGATGGCGTTTCAGGGTATCCAGTAATGAATCTGACATTCCAAGG
Organism: Passer montanus; assembly: GCF_014805655.1. NCBI lineage: Eukaryota > Metazoa > Chordata > Aves > Passeriformes > Passeridae > Passer > Passer montanus. The sequence continues at coordinate 614,098 of NW_024360941.1, read as the reverse complement.
GGTAGAAACTCTTCTACTTGTCTAATATTGTATCACCAAATATTGCAGCTAAAACCCTGAAATTCTGAAATTACTTGCTTGTGTCCTTGAGTAAAGTGAAGATCCATTATGCAGGATGGGAAGTACTCCTGAATTCAAGCTCAGAGTTACAATGTTCCCCTCATGTCCCTTTTCCCTTCAATGCTCTTTAAGTGGTTTTTCCCTTTGGCTGCTCCAGCTTTGAGGAAGGAAGTTGCATTCACACAAAAAATGCCCCAAACAAAGTGGATTCCTTTACCTATTGTTCATCCACATGACGAGGGTATTAATTAGACTTTAATTTGGGGGTTTTTTTGTTTTTTACAGCTTTAAATGACAACCCACATAGCCCTCCACCACTTCCTGCTGAAAAGCCTATTGGGAACACATCCAATATCACAGTGGGAAAACCCAGCAGTGGTGACCTAGTGAAAAAAGGGGTAAGTTAGACTATTTTCCTGTGTTACAGTTTTGTCTGCTTTGGTTAAAATATCTCTTGTGATCCTCAAGCATTTGTAAAGTAAGTTGTTTGAAGGACCAGAAGATGAAAACAACTACTCAAATATAAGGCTTTTTTTTTTTAATCCTGTTCTCTAATTAATTAGGTAATTTAGACTGCTGCCAGTTTTTTTAAAAGACTCTGGTGATTTTATTAAGCTTTGATCACATCTATCTTCAATTTTCTGTATTCATCATCTGAAATCATGGTATTTTACAAGTGAGTGTCAAAAGCATTGCAAAGTGGCTCAAAGTCCAGTGGGATTTACATGGTGAAATGTTGTCAATGTTGTGCTTTAGAAATGTATACTTTTACCTTCATGCACACAATTTCTCTTGGTGTCTGTGCTAATTTGCAGGCAGAGGAAACTTTTCTGTAGCAGAATGAAGCTTGCTGTTTTTTCCAGCTCTTTCCTTCTAATTGTTTCTGCTGAGTAGAACCACCTATTTTGGGAAGTAAGGTTCTGCTCCTTACTCCAGAGTATGTACATAGTAATGGTAGGCATTGTAGCTAAATGACATTTGACACAGATTTTCAAAAGGGAATTAAACCAGAAAATGACAGTAAAATTTACAAATACTGAGTTTTCTGATGACAGGAATGGCAGAGAATCTTGTGAAAGCCACAGGCAGTAAAAGATCAAATCAAATTAAGAGTCCTTACTAGATGGATGCTGCCAACAAATGCCTTTGTAGTTACCTCTGCTATTAAGATAAAGAGTCTTAAAATGTTGTTATTGCAAAGGCTGTTCAGAGAGGTTCCACCTTTTCTGGATAATGCTGAAAAAAAAATTTATGAAACAAGACATTAAATGACATTTTATGCAGTGGAACTCCAAAACTTTTACAGTGTCATCCAGGTTATTGTGACAGGCATGTATAAGCTTCAGAGGATGTTTTTTTAAAAAAAAAGATTGTATTGAATCCACTGGAACATTGAAATCCTATCTTTGGAAAGGTAAGAGCTGTGCGTCTAAAACTAGTATTGTTTGTCAGTGGCAGTGATTAAACAGCAGCAGCAAAAATTGTTGACCATAAGCAGCAGTTGGCACAAATTTCTTCCTTTTCACACAGAAGAGGAAAATTTTTGGTATGAGGATAACATCCTCATCTGAAAGTGGCAGGTTGTTTTCTTTCTAATAGGGTCATTTAATCAGAACATTAAATTTGGGGACTCAATCAAGGGTCAGATTTTGTCACAAAATATATCTGGGTGTTTTCTAGATGAGAAAAATCACAGAAATTGTTTATGAGTTTCAGGCACATTCAAGCACCTAATTAAGTAAACAAGACTATTTAGACCTATCTAGAAGTACTGGTTCTGAAAGGGTTCTTTTGAACCCAGATTCAGCACTCTGATTTATGATGCTGTTCCAGAAGCAGCTGTGCTTGTTCCGCAGAGCTGGCAGAACTTTCTGGCACTGGGATGAAAACGAGCAGCAGGAGGCAGTAAGGATGGTCACTTGTTAATCCATCACTGTGGTCCAAGCCCTTCAGACATGGCACATGTCCTCCTGTATGGGGTAATCAGCTGGGAGGAGTGATGCCTTAATCTGCCAAAGCAAGATTCACTGGGATTTGTTTGTTAGATCTCTAGCAAACATATTTTGATGCCTTCCTTAATGGGAGCTAATGTTGTTTGCAAGAGACACTGTCCTGTGTGAGTTGAATTAATGTCATGTTTTCTGCTTTAAGCCTGTTCAAAGTGTTCCATGTGTCGAAGCTAAATCCAAGTTGATAATGCAAATCCCTGTGGGCAGTGTAATTGGACATTTGTATGACTCTCCTGGAATTGGCTCTTAAGTCCTTACTGCCATGTAGTAGGAAAGGAGGGTCTGGGTCATATTTAATGCACAATTTAAGCTGTGTTTCAGGTGGTAAATCAGGTTATTTGCCCTCCATATTTTCCTCCGTGTTCAACAACACTTTAAAATTGCAGAATCACACCATAATTCTTACTACTTTACTCCCAGACCTCCAGAAACTCTCATCTTTCATGTCCATAGGATATAATATAATATAAGAATTATATCATTTAAACAAGATTTTTTGTTTTCCTTAGGCTTAAAGAAATATCTTTTTTCTTTTGAATTGTTGTAGCTTTACTACCAGACCTCCAGAAACTCTCATTTTTCATGTCCATAGGATATAAGAATTACATCATTTAAACAAGATTTTTTATTTTCCTTAGGCTTAAAGAAATATCTTTTTTCTTTTGAATGGTTGTAGGAGTTTGATCACTCAGAACAAGCTGGAGTGCCTCAGCTAGAACCTCTACTGCCCCCAAGGTGAGTGTGGTTCTTCAAAAGCCCTTAAATGTGCTGTTTCTAAATTAATTTGCATAATCTCAGTGTAGACACTACTGACTCCAGCCATAGCTCAGTAGTCTTGGCTGGGCACTGTGCTCACTAATAAATAGGCAGGACCAAGTTGGTAGCTGTTTAATACTTGTTTGTACAGTATGGTATGAGCAAGGAGATTACAGGAGAGCAGCTGTTTGACTTTTCAGCTCATGTACAGTGGCTGCTGACAGTCATTCCTTTCTGAATCTTTAACCTTTTCACCCACAGCACTTGCACTTGTGGTGGGATTTGGGTGGTGAAGGAATGGAGGGGGCAGATGATGCCACCCTGAAAAGGGCAGATGCTGGGCCAGCAGCTTCCCAGAAGCACTGGCTAGTCTGTACACTTTGGACCAAAAATGCAGGTGCAGGATCAGTGATAACCTTGGGATTTTTTATTCTTGTGAACCAAAAAGAAGGAATTTCTGCAAGAGCAAAATTTGCTGGACCAGCCTTTAGTTCTCGTCCATCAATGCCAGAGACACAGTGGATGGAGATCTGGCAATGGCTAGCCAGCCCACTGTGGGTATCTCAGTGTTTGCATCTGAATCTGTGAGTTTAAACACGAGTTTGCTCTGTTGTGGTAGGACAAGAGAATCTCTCTGTTCTTGAAATGAGTCTGTCCAATAATAGTATTAATTAACAAGAAAGAATGTGCCACAAGGAAGCACCTTGTTGTTGCTCCTTACTGGTTTGTTCCTTCCCCACATTAGTTTAGCAATCCTGATTCTTATGAGGGTCTCTGGGACTGCAGTAAATATTTTGTCCTTTCACTCTTCTGCTCAAATGGATGTTTAATTTTTTTTTTTTAAGTAAGCAGTACTAATTCACTGAATTTCTTGTTAGGATCTTCTTTTTTAGTTAAGATGCTTTAAAAATGTGTGGGGTGTGTTGGTCTATTTACAGATTTAAAACAGTTTAACTTGAAATACCCCCTTTGTCAATATTAAAAATGCTTGGTTTAAGATGAGGCCAAGAAAAGGGAGAGATGGATGATGAAGAGAAGTGGAAAATTTTTTTGACATTTAGAAATTGTTCCATACTCAGATAGTAACAGAGAACTCTTATCAGGAGCATTAGTAGAGCACTAGTATCTTCTCAAGTAGTGGGTGACACTCACAAAATGTGTTAGAATGATACTTCAAAGATCCACCAGTGCACACTTGTGGGGGTTAATCTTGCAGACCCATGAGGATTGTACATGAGCAAATAATTATGCTGAATGACATTGTATGAAACAAAAAAACAGTTGTAGCAGAAACTTGCAGTAACTGGTTGAAGATATCCCAATAACAATCAAATGATACTGTAATTTTGGAATATTACTAGTAATAGCTAATATTACTACTGTCACTTGCTAGTCTCTAATTTTTAGAGCAGCTTAGAAACTGCTCATCTGCTAATAGGAGTGTGGGACCTCTAGCACTGCCAGAGAACTTGAGTGTTTTCACCACTGTTTTCTTTCTGTGGTAGACATCTGTTGCATAAAAAATGGTAAATTCTGCTATTGATGACAGTGTGCAAAGTGGTGTGATATGAGTTTTATCAGAGTCACTTGAGGTAAGTGACATTCCAAGGAATGAGCTGAAGACCAGCTTTCACAAAAGCTCTCCAATAGCAGAAGTGCATGCTGCAGCAGCTACAAAGAAAGCTCTTTCTAGCAGTGGATTGCTGAAAAAAATCCTGCTTATTTAGTGGGCTCCCCAGAAAGCTGGCAGGCTGTTGGTGAGCAGACTTGGAAGTATGTAGTCAAAGGATCTGTCTAAGGATCTGTCTAAGGACTTGATCATCTGGTCCCAGTCAGTATCTGAGGAGTTCCTGTATTCCTGGAAAGCTTCAGACACTACACGCTGTACAGCCCAGGTCATGACAGGTCTTGTTTCCTTACTGCATGCTCTGTATCTAGGATGAGGTGGCAGGCTTATTAATATGCATATTTCTCTAATGTTTTGCACAATTTTTAGGCCTGTGGATGGAAAAATTATACCTGCTCGACCTCCCCCACCTAAAAGTGTTCCTGGAAGGCCACCTCCACCAAAATTCTCTGCAGCCAAGACCTCCTCCCAGAAGGATGTTCTTTCGCGATCTAGTTCGGACATCGCCTCTGATAAAAAAAACAACAAGTTCAGGTTGGGACCCAAGAGAGCAAAAAGTGCAGTCTTTAAAAATCCAGATCCAGCATTACCTCCTAGACCTAAACCAGGTCATCCTCTCTACAATAAATATATGGTGAGAGTTGAGATATTCTGTCTGAGTACATTGTTTCTATAAAACAGTGTTAGTTAAAATAGTAGGAAAAAAGGTAGTTAAACCTACTAAACAGGTTAGTATTATGTGGCTTTCAAAGTGCATCTATCAGCATAATCTTCCCTTGAAAATGCTAGTAGATAAATAGTAATAAGTCCTGTAAGGCAATACTGGAGAAAGCAATAAATAAATATGAAGTATAGACCTGTGTGGTGTATTTCTGTGCATATATGTAATTATATTATCTTTAATGCATAGCTCTTGGGGCTTGGAGGTTCTTTTTCCAGTCACTGGTTCTGAATTGTCTTTCAGTAAAATGATGCTGAATAATTGCATTTGTATATTTGTTCACCCATACATATCAAAATGCTTAAGCAAATTGGGGAAGCATTGGAACTTAAAAAGTAGTTGATCTTATTTAATCAAGCTTGCAAAGAGTAAGGAATGTAACATTGCAAATCTTACATTTTCATCCTTTTGATGCCATCTGTTTCATTATAAAAATGGGTTTGGTATTGTATGTGTTATTAGGGAATTTTAATTGTAAATGGATTGATACTGCAAATAAAAACAAAAGTGGTCTTTCCCTAGAAACTTGAAACTATCAGTGATAGAGCTGGTGGCTGCTTGAACTGGTGCTGTTGTCAAAAAAAGCAGCCACGCAGCCATAGCATGGACAGCATCAAAATTCCATCAGCATGAAGTGGTAACTTTCTGTTGCCACCTTTTTGATCTTTCACTTTTGAATTTAGAGTTCTGTGTATGAGATTTTTTCTTGTAGATCAGTAGTAATTTTCTGCCCTGAAGTCTTACTGTCAATGGAAATTTCCTCCCAGGGTGTTTTTCTAGTGCCCTCCATGGCAAATGAATGTTTCTGCATCAGAGTGTCTTTCTGAATATCTCGTAGTGTATTGTGTGATACCAATTAGGTGTCTAAGACACTTTTAAAGGGGTGACACCACCTGAGTTTCTCAGAGTGGCAGTTCATATCATATCAGTCTGTTCTGAATGCCTTCCAAAGGAACCTGTCCTCTTCCACTGGGCTGCTAATTACCTGTAGTGGGAGGTTTAAATAGCTCAATCATCTGACTATTATCACTTGAAGTGAAAATCAGAGATGCTTAGAAGTGAAAAAACTTCTCCATTTGCCTCTGTTCCTCTTCAAGCTGCCTGTGCCTCATGGAGCTGCCAAGGAAGATTGTCTTCCCAGGAACACTGGAGAACTGTCCTGTAAGGTAAGGTGCTTCTTTTCTGCTGGCTTAAATATTCAATGAACAAGACTCCTGTTGCAGTAAAGTATCATATGTTTTAGTCTTCAGAGGTTACACTGAGACATGTAATAGTGATTTATTAAATTCTTGTGTTTCTGTAATCAAAACAAAACAACTGCCAAAACAAAACCCAATAATGGTGATTTGCCTCATAGCACAGGGACATTCAGCTTATGGAACAGAGCAAGAGTAATTACTTGGAGTGCCAGAAGGGAGAGGAAACTGGTAAAGTTCCTCCATCTAATAGGAAAAAAATCACTCTCTTGGCTGAGTATCTGAGAATTGAGCAAAAGATAAGGGAGTACTTTATGGAGTGCTGTACATGATACATCAGCAAATTGGCTTTGACATAAGGACTTGACAGTATTTTCTTCTCTCTGCTTCTACACATCCTGACTTGGTTTTAGGGCATGACCCTATTAATATTAAATAGCTAGTGGAAATTAGAGCAATAAGCAGCCTTTTTGACTATTATCAAAAGCCTATGTAGCTGAAATAGATTTCTGTGCAGCATGTTGTTGTCTGTTGTCATTCAGGTCTTATCTTTGTCTATATTGGGGGTTTTTTGGTTGGTTTTTATTTTTTGTACACAGTGAATTACTTTGTATATAATTCACACATCATTGTCATCAGTACAGCCTAAAAATTCCTAGTGGGTGGGATAGAGAAGGTGGCTCAGCATTTTGAATATAATTTCTCTTTCTGAGAGAAACAAAACTTTCAGCTCCCCTCAATGTTACCTTAGTGTAAGCAAAGGCATAGTGGCTTCCTTGCTCCTCTTGGAATGTTTGTGGGCACATGTGCTGTCCCTGCTGAGTGTGCTCGGGGAGAGATGGGCTGGGTTCACTCGAGCAAGGAAGAGTGACTGGTGGCACAAAGTACCAAGCACCAGGGCAAAATTTGTCCACAGCCCTTGCCATGAGTGTTGCTATCAGTGCTACAGATTTCTGGTCCACAGAGATATCTGAGGCTTTTTTCTGTACTTGGAAAAGTTGCATGCCTTCCCTTCCTTTCACTGGCTCAGAAGTAGATTTTGGTGAAATGTATTCTTGTTTACACTGGCAAAAGACGTACAGAATTCAGACCCATAGTTGTGTGACCAATAACCATTTCCTTCTGCAATACCAGAACAACTCTGTGTCCAAAGTCAGAAAATTAATTCAGGAGTACATAACAGAGAATCTGTTTGTATCTTCCATGGTTTATAAACTGCTTGGATTTATTTGTTGTTGTCAGGATTCAAACCACCCTCCAAAGGTTTCTGACACAAGTGCACCTCATGCTGTAGTCCTGCATGATTTTCCTGCAGGTAAGTAAATGTGAATATTCCGGAAGCACATTTTACTCCAAGACTTTCAAATGGAAATTTTCTTAGAAATTAGATCTTTAAAATGGTGTGGAAGCTCAGTCTGCAAGGTCTGCATATAGAGGTGTTCAAATCAGTGGATTTATCTGTAGATGGGTCATTCTTTCCGTTAAAGCTAATTGATTTATCAGGTAAAATTAAGACTTTTTAAAACTGATTCTGGTTTTGTCTGTATTAGAGAAAATCAGTGAGTGTGACAAGTACTGTTAACCGGTGAAATGTTATCTTACAGAGCATGGTGATGACTTGGACCTTCATTCTGGAGACACCGTTTATCTTTTGGAGAAAATTGATACGGAGTGGTACAGAGGAAAATGTGGGAATCGCACAGGGATATTTCCTGCCAACTTTGTTAAAGTGCTTGTATGTAAGCTTTGTATACATTGCTACATAAGATCCTGTTGCATTTGTTTTCTGGTTCTGTTTTACTAAAGCTCCCGTGTGTTTGACTCCATTATGTGTTCAGATAATCTCTTATCCCACTGGCAACACAGAAGTCTCATCAACTTGTTTGTGTGGTATTAGAAAGATGCTTGACTTGGCACAGCCAGCTTGTGTTATGGGGAATAATTTGCTGTCAGTTTAAAGCCAAGTGAGAAAATCATTGACCTTACCAGATTCTCTTTGGAAACATGCATAGTTTCTCAGGGTCCTCCAAGCAGATTATTTTTTGACAGCTGCATGTCAGAATCAACACTCGGTAAAAGGTGGTTGATTTTTGTGCCTCCCCGCAGTTCCCCATCTTCTGTCGTTTTCTCATCCCTTGAACTTTGCTGGAATCACCACTTTTTTAGCCATGTAATGAACTAGGTCAGAGTAGCAATTTGAAACCATGCTGGGGTTTTTTTTCTTCCTAGAATACTGTTTTTTTCCAACAGGATCAATTTGCTTAAGTGGTTTTCTGAGTGGCTGCACAAATGGTTGTGCTGGCACAGTGCAAGGAGATTGTGTTATTGCAAATGAGCAGCTTAAAGCAATCCTCTTCCTCAATGTGACACTTGACAGTGAGTGGAAGGCAGAGACAGGTGCTCTTTTGGAGCCCAATGGTAATTAATTTACAAGGGATACAGTATGGTTCCCTGCAGACAAATGCTGGGTCGAACCTTTTGCAAGCCTGAGTCTGAGACTGAAGTCCATTTTGTGACAGTGGAAAGGGCACTGGGCTGTCCACACCAGCCATATGGACATGGAGGAATGCCAGAGTGACACCAGGATGCTGGGAAGGTGCTTGGCTTGGCACTAAAGACAGGAGGTGTCTGTGGCCAGCACAGCTGCCAGAGTGAGCCCTGCTGCTGCATGGGCAATACCAAGGGTTTGGTGGACACCAGAGAGGACAGGGTGTCTGTTTAGTTTGTAATGGTGGTGTTGGAGAAAAATTTTGTGATCTGAGAAGTGCTGAAGAATAAAAACTAAAGTCATAGTTAGTAGTAATGGAACCATGCTTGATTCACTTTCACAGGATTTGTTAGCTAAATTGATTGGCTGCTTCTGCACAGACCAACAGTTCCATTTAAAAGCTCTTGCTAGTGAAGAAAAGATTTTGTGTTAAAGCAGTGGACTGAGTCTTTGGGGTCAAATTCAGCATTGATACAGACAGATACAACCTCATAAAAGCTAGGGAAGATGCATTTCTATTTTAGTTGTAAAAGGTTATTATTCTTTGAGGGCAAAAATCTTATTTTTTGAGAATTTGGGGTTTTTTAAAAAGAAAAAAGAATACAGTACATGAGGCTAATTTACTTGAGTGAATTCTCCTGTTAATTCATGTCAGATTTCATCTTGATACAAGGTCTCCATATAAAACACTACAATGTGATTTTACAGTATTGAGCTGGGTAATAGTTTGGATCTGGACACCTAACAATAACACATAGTTATGGCTTCCCACAGAACCTTCAGAGCACCACAGATACCAGCTCCTTGAGCAAGAGCAATACAGAGATGATTTGTCCTAAAAGGCATTGTGATTTCCTCCAGTGCTTCACACGAACTACGGAACATTCCTGTTGATTTTATGGGAACTGGCTGGTATAACAGTGAGCTGTAACCCAAAGCTCCTCACCAGGGCCTCTCAGCTCATGGTCCTGTACATCTCACAGATCATCCTTCATGCCACCCCAAACATACAGTGAAACCCTCCTGGGATAAAGGACTTGAATGTTGGGTGTTTGATGTACTGGTGTATTGATTTTTCAAGTTGTTTTCCTCCAATTCAAGTGAGATTTGTGAGATGTGTTTTTGTTTGGAGAGCACTTGGCTACCAAAGAAGGGATAAGTATAAACAGTAGTTTTGTCCATTGTGGTGTACTGTGCTAGTAAATAATTGAGAGCAATTACTAGTTGAGAATTGGGATCTAAATTCAATGACATGTAGTAGCATCTAGTCACATATTCTGTCAATCAGTCATGCTACAAGTAGAAACAATAAACCAGCTTCATAAAACAAAACATTAAATATTGCTCCTTGTTTGCATAAGATTAGAAAATGAGAAAACAGGCATAAATTTACATTAATGTGGTCATATATCAGAGCATGCCAGGAATTACAGAGTGTCACACATCTGAAAAACAGATTATTTTAACCAGTTTCAAGTTTATTGTGGTTAGTTGCCATGAGCTTATAATAGAAGATATAATTTATTTTATTGTCTTATTAGATTGATGTTCCAGAAGAAGCCAACAAGAAAAAAATACCCTCTTCATCTCGATGTATCAAGTGAGTCAGATGAATCTTATTTGCTTTCTCATGTTGATTTATGAGGAATGAAAAAGAAATATTAACTTTGAAGCAGGAGCTCTCTACACTGAAGTTAATGGGGTTAACAATTTATTCACCAAAATATATTGTAAAAATTAAATTATATGTTTTAAAAACCTGAATGTTTATCATGTTATATTCAGACTCATAATGAGGTTAAAAAAAGTCTAAAACCTTACTTTCATGAAAACTGGTTCCAGAAACCATGAACCAATCTAATTAACTTCAGCGTTAACTTTGAAGCAGGAACTCTCTACACTGAAGTTAAAAGGGTTAACAATTTATTCACCAAAATATACTGTAAAAATTAAATTATATATTTTAAAAACCTGAATGTTTATGATGTTATATTCAGACTCATAATTAGGTTAAAAAAGTCTAAAACCTTACTTTCATGAAAACTGGTTCCAGAAACCATGAACCAATCTAATTAACTTCAGCAGCATTGTACACTCCTCTCTTTGCTCCTGACCTTGCTGCTTTCTTCCATTGTCCTCACAAGATGGAACATGGTAGGGCTCCTACTCTTGTGAAGGCACAAGATACAATGGAACAGACTGTAGAGGTACTTTAAGCAGAGAAATCTGTCTGTCCCTAAGGTGTGCAGATGTATGGGTAAATCCAAAGCTCCCTCAAATTATCAAGTGAATTGCCAGCACTTTCATTTCTGATTTTCAGACAACTTGTACTAATATTTGTGGGCAAGAAATTATTTTTCATGTTATTTATTTCTCAGTGATGTTTATTGGATTTCATAATCATTCATTCCAGGAATTAAAGCATATTCATGCAGAGGCAGGAGCAACTAGTGTCAGTGGGATAATTAATTTGTTCTTTATAGGAAGCTTGGTTTGTCAGGAAGAAAACTTAATTTTAAAAAGTTGCTTCTGCAGCTAAGAAAGAAACAGAAAGTTCTAGCTCTGTCCTGCAAGAAACATCTTTGCAAAGATACCTGGTGGGGGACAGGGGTGGGAATCAAGCTACTTACTTTGTTTGTGTGCTATGAATATATAGAAAGAATTAAAGCCTATTACTGCTTTTTTCCAGCATGGCATTTCTGACAAACCAAAAATTTTCTTAGGTTAATTTCTTAAATTTAATTTATTACATTCTTAAATAAATTTAAGTCAGGGAGAAAAATAATTAGGATTTTTTTTCAGTGCTGTACCAAGGTACATAAAATTTATCAGATGCATTGAAGCTTCTTTCTTTGATAGATAAGCTTTTTTCCCTATAAGATTATAGGGATGGATTTACAGAATAAAGTATTTTAAAGTAGATAAAAACTAGCTTCTTCCTATGAAACCTCCATGTATTTGGGATAAATACACGGCACTCACCCTCCCACCCATGTTTGAGTGTATCTAAATGGGATGCTACCTTAAAAAATAATCAAACTCTTAAGAAAAGTGTATCAGGACACTTGCTTGGGTGTAGGCAAAGATAGGAAATTGGACAGGTGACCAAGAAACAAGGGGGTGTATTGTTGCTTGGAAGGGAAATAGGGTCTTTTGCAAAATACTGTAACAGCCAGCAGTTGGGATGGGGAGATTCCATCTGACTTCCCCAGACTCTGTACTCATTCTCCTCAGAAAGCAGAGATTAGAACCAGAGCTGGTCCCCAATTTTCCACATGTCCTATCTTCAGTGCATTTTTTTATAATTTTAATTAAAATATCAATCCATATATTGCACACAATGCTGTCTTATTATTAAATAGACAGTAATAATAAAGAAGTAAAATAATTTTCTCTTTTGTTTGTGCAGAGGTCCAAGGTGTGTAGCACGATTTGAATACATTGGAGATCAGAAAGATGAGCTCAGTTTTTCAGAAGGTGAAACTATTATCCTGAAAGAATATGTAAATGAAGAGTGGGCCAAAGGAGAGCTCAGAGGCACGTCTGGAATTTTCCCCTTGAACTTTGTAGAAGTAATTGAAGATCTACCTGGAACAGGTATGAATATGTTTGCAAAAATCTTCAAGAGCATGGTTTTGTACTTAATGCAAATAGGCAGCACATAGGAGAAAATTCCAAAAGGAGGACAGTGATTACAGAATGGTGGTAAAAAGAGAGGGAAGACTGATTAAAAAAACCCTCAAAATTAACAGTAGGACTTCTTAAGAAGCTATTCTTATTATTCCAAATATCTAAAATCTCTGTCATTAGTAACATTCTGAATAGACACTGCTCCTGTTCTTAAGTTGTGCTTTACTTATGTAGGTACAGAAACAGCACTGAAGAATGAGGTGGAGGTTTCATCTTCCCTTCCTCAGGTAATAAAACTTTATAGGTGCGAGCCAGAATTTATGTACAGATTTATAGAGACTCTGTTATAATGTGAGAGTAACTGCAGAACGTGACAGCACTCCCACAACACACAGTGCTGCACTGTCACAGCCTCGGTTCTGCCACAAGGCCTAAGCTGATTGAATTCAGAGCTTCTGACAAATTAACATTGTGAATTTTTATCCTTTGTGCTGAAGGAAATTCTTGTTAGCTCTATTTTAAGTATTGCTGCAGTGATCTAATTTTGAATTTATTAATCCTTTCCCCTGCCACCAGAGATAAAAAGGAATGTGGCTGAGCCTAGATGAAATTCTGTGGTGGTAATTGCTCAAATGCCATTCTAGTCTACATCTGCAGCAGCACTGCTGTATTGGGAGGGTGTCAGGACAGCCATGTGCTGTACAGCTGCTTTCAGCAGCATCCATCAGTTTGGGGGCTCCATTCACACTTCTAAAATTAATGCATCTCTTCTGTTAACTTGAACAGAGCAACAGACGCTCACTGGAGTGGTGTGAAGCGCTTCATGATTTTACAGCAGAAACCAAAGATGATCTGTCCTTCAGAAAGGGAGACTACATCCAAATACTGGAACAAGTAGATTTGGAGTGGTACCGAGGAAGATTGAATGGAAAGGAAGGGATTTTCCCAGCAGTTTTTGTTCAGACCTGCTCAGGTACAGTGCTCCTACTAGATGGCAATTCATTATTCCTTGGGTTGTGCCAGTCATGACAGCTGGGGAAAACACAATGGCATCAGCAAGTCACACACCACCAGTCTTCAGTGTTCTAAAGCTAAACTTAAGTTTTGAACCTACCTCTCTAATAATGGCAATATAATGTTCTAATCAGTAAGTAATCTGTGAGGTTACACAGACTCTGGGATGTTTTCCAGTGTGGTTTGGGCACAGGCAAAACAGCCACCTTTAAGGAATAATTCAGGAATATTGATGCTGCTTCATCTTAGAGCGGAAAGAGGGATGGTCAGCGTTTATTATGTATCACCATTGGGAGGTTGAAATGAGTTTTAAATTTAGTCTGCCTAGAAGCAGAATTGTGAGACTGTTTAATACTATAAAATGGACTGGTGGCAGTAGAGTTTTTTATTCCAGTAGGACATAGCTACAGCAGTAGCAATAACATTTGGTCAACCTGTAGCACAGTAGCAGGGAGAAGACATGAGAATGACAGGAAACTTCTCCAGAAACAGAGATTTATTTCATTCCCATGCAAATAATTTCTCTTGTCCATGTTCTGTAGCCCGGGTAGAGCTGTCACAGCCTGGAGGAGGGAAGAAAGGAAAAGCCAAAGCTCTTTATGATTTTCATGGAGAAAATGAAGATGAGCTTTCTTTCAAAGTAAGTCTCTTAGACCGATTTCCAGGAGGCCTCATGCTCCTAAGGAGTGCTAAAAATAAGGTTCATCCCCTGTGAATGTAAGCTTTAGACAAGGATGAAACACATAAATATTAACATAGATGTTAATATGCATAGACATTAACACATTTGATACGTGGTTGGTCTAAAAAACTTTTTTTCCCATATCACGCCTGTTACTTATCAGCAAAAGTCTTCATTAAAGACACTGAAAAGAGCTCAGGAGTTGCAGAATTCGTAACTTCTCTGATCTGGTTAACATGACGGGGTAAACAAACCTTATTTTGCAGTACATTCAGTTCCTGATTGGTTGATATGGTCAAGGGAGCCTCTCTTTGACTAGAAAGAAAACTGAGTAGGAGGTAGTGGGGAGAGTGCCAATACTACAGCAGCCAGGCCTCTGAGGGAAACCCAGTACAGCAGAATCTTGAACTGGCAGCACAGTACAGAGTTGCCATGGGAACAAGGGAGAAATTAAATACATGCTGGATGCCCAGATCATATTAAGCATGAACAAGAAACGAGTGCCCTTGATATTCAAAGTCATGATTTAGGTAACCCATGTTCTCAAAAGCAAATTTCTGAGAAACAGAAGACTTTCACAGGAGCTGATACACAACACACAGTATTTTCTCTTCTAAAACTAGCAAAATACTTTTAGCATTAGCAGCTTGCAATGCTGAAAGGATAGATGATTCTTTAAAGCAGAAAAGAGAAATAGAGGTACTGAAAGAAAGGCCAGTACTTCAGATGAAGGCTGTGGCATGGGACAGTGAACACAAGAACCAGTACCAAACACGGGACCTGCAATTTAAATGGCCATACTGAGCTTTTCAATTGCTTTTCCTTTTTTTTTTTGGGAAAGTTTCCAAGTGCTAGAAAATACTGGGACTAAATTAAAAAAAAAAAAATCTTTCCAGTGTTTTAAAACTTGAAGTTTGATATTCAGGTTTCATTATTTTAAAACAAACCCTGGAAACACACACAAATAAGCACTAAAGCAGGGGCCCATGAGCCAGCTCTTAACATACCTGGAGAGGCAAAGCAATGTGAGAAGTTATCCAGCAGTGCTCTTCTGTCCCTCCAAAGGTGGTGATTTTTGAGCAGACAAGTGTTTAGCCTAAGAGAAGCTTCAGCTGGTTTTGGCAAACATCTCCAAGAGATGTAACCAACAGAAGAGGCTGGTCACATCTTACTCCTCTTCTCTTTGATTGATATTAATTATTTTAAATGGGATCAGCTCTGCATGCATTAACATTGCTCAGTAAGACTGCACAGGAAGCTGTACTGACACTGCTCCTTCTCTTACAGGCAGGTGACATGATAACAGAGCTGGAATCTGTAGACGATGACTGGATGAGTGGAGAGATACTAGGAAAGTCTGGGATATTTCCCAAGAACTTTGTTCAGATTCTAAAAACACCATGAAGTGTTGCCTTTCTACTACTCCCTCTGTGTGGGAGAGAATGTTTTCTACCCTAAAGGCACAGCAGAGACATCAACGAGTGTTGATTATCAATGTTTTGCACTACTTTTTCTAGACAGTCATAGTAGTATCTTGAAGTCAGATAAGAAAATTTGAGTCTTTTGTGACAGTGTATGTAATCATGTTTCATGAATGCTCAGAGAGCAAAACAAGCAGGCTTTTTAGCCATTTCCAACTAGGGAAATACTGTGGTGCAACACCATTTTAACTTATATAGCATTCTAGTATGTTTACTCTCTGGTATTATATTTATCATGCACAGAGTCTGCATAACATAAGCTGCTTTGGCCTTCTTTGAACTTCTTAAGATCCAAACTTTAAAAATTGTTTTAATATATAATTACAGCACTCAGTATATAGATGAAGTTTGATATTCAGGTTTCATTACTGCTTGAGTTCCACATTAGCAGTAGAATCCACTTGTTTTATGACTTAGAGGATAAGAAAAATAACTGGTATTTCGTAGTAGAAAGGTATCAAATCTAATACTGGTAAGAGGGGTAATGGAGAAATAAACCCTTGTGTAGTATCCTTCTATTCTCAGTCCAAGCTGCTCATACAGCAAGATCACAAAAGTAAAATTTTTAAGTATTTTCCTCTTCATTAATTCTGTTTAAATTGGTATGAATCATCTTAGACCTTCCTCGTTTTCCCCAAAATACTTTGCAAGTACAGGTTTAGTTTTTCCTACTGCCCACTGTTCTTTGAGCACCATCATAGCCTTCTTTCCCAGCTGAGAAGACAGACAGTGTTTATTGAGCTTTCTCAGATCCCAGCCATGGAGTAGCTGCACTATTCCAGCTATTTGCCCCTCCACTCCCCTCATGGAAGTGGAAAGCCAGTGTTCACCCTGTCTGCATTTTATTAGTCACTCAAGCACTGGAACATACTTCAGTAACACCATTCCTATCCTTAACATGAAGGATATTCTACAGCCTTGGGTTTAGTTTTCAGCAGACGTGGGATTAGTTTCCAGTTTGTTGGCACATACCAGATACACTGAGCATCCTTATAAATGGTCTGTCGAGGCCCTAAGGGAAACACGCCTGGCAAGAGGTTACTCCAAACAGCTCCAACCAAGGCTCTTGGTAAAGAGCTGTAGTGTAGCTTGACTGACCAAATAAGATGGATGTGGTTGAGGTAGCTTCACATTATAGGAACTTCTGGTAGTCAGTTCCTTTTTCTAACAGCAAGGAATGGGCATCCAGTCCCAGTGGCAGACTGGAGCTCACCTGAAGCAAGCCTGAGGGAGCTGCAGTGCCTCACACGAGAGCCTTGGCACCATTCACCCAGCAGTCACTGCCAGGCCACAGAACTCGCACACAGCCCCCCTCTGTGTTCTGCTGTGTGATTAAACTACACCAGCACCCTTCACACAGCCGGGAGATGAAGACCACACAAAGTTTTAATGAGCTTGAGGAACTGGACTTCTACTTCCATTAGGGATTAACATAAGCAAAATGTTCTGGAGGTTGGAAATGTAACAATGGCTACAGGTATTACTCAGTTTTAGCAGCCCCAGCAAGCCTGTCCAGATCTCCTGTGGAATCACATGGCAGCCCACAGCCAAGGACAATCCTTCCCACTCTCCCAAGTTTTCCTGCTAGGAGATTCTACAGGTTCTTGTTTATCCCAAAAAACCAGTCATCTCCTAAAGAAATCCAAGGAATAGCCAGGTCCTTCAAAGACACACTGCACCAGTGTGGTGGTAGGTGAGGCTGAAGTGTATGATGTTTACTTACTGTTTGTCTGGCAGTTTTCTAAGGTTTTGATACAAGTCTCAAAAGTAGAACTGATTTTTTTATATTTTTTTCAATTTCTTCTTTCCCATTTTTATAACTGTGTCTTAACCAGTTGTTTTTGTAACTTCACTGAATGTTTAAAGTCAGTGCCTGTTCATTGACAAGACCACTCTGCTGTATGTAATCTCCTCCTCCCTGTGGGGCAGGGCAGGAGTAGCAGCAAGGCCTTTACTCAGAGCTCCGAGTGCCACCTAAGGGCTGCTCGCGTGGCTGCAGGCAGCTGGAACAGCGCCTGCGTGAACGCTGAAGGGAGATGCTCGGCTTTACAGGGCAGGGTTCTCCTAAGACAATGCCCAACACCACCTTAAGACTGCATACAGAAAAGCCGAGAATGAGGTGGAGTGCATATCCTAATTGCAATGTAGTAGCAAATTCCAGCTGTAACCTTCAAATCCAGCTAGATCTCCATGCATTAGAATAAAAGCCTCACTTACCAAAATATTTTGTTTGACCCATCCTCTAGAAGTATCTTCAGGAAGATATCTTTGTTCTGTGTACAATGAACAGTGTCCTAAATAAACCTTTGTTAAGTCCAGTAGGTTTGTTATGGTACCTCTGTAAATTAAGAATGTATTTAACCAATAAAATTTTTATAATTAAGTCGTGATGGCATTTTAATTGTCTTGTGCTCTGGAAAGCTGAGCTTTCCACTTGACAGTTTGAGAGACCTCACTCTGCAAAGGAACACCCCACACAAGCAGTCCAAACCCCTCAGAGAATGTGGATGACTTTAACAGGTTATTCAGGCCTTTGCACTTGGTGTGCCTCACACTTGCCACCTACAGAACCTACCGCATTTTGCTACCTGCAGCAAGCAGCTGTCACCACAGGGCACCACACACACTGTGCTTCTCACTGTGACAACGTTGTGAGCAAGACACAGGCTGATCCTGCACGCAATTTAGGTGTGCTCTGCTGATTGCTGCTTTCATACTCCATGATTTTTCAGCTGGTATTTGAGGAGAAAATACAGAGGATAAGTGTTTTCCTTCCTGCTTTTCCCCAACCTAAAATCACATTACAAAGCATACATTTACCCAGAATGTCTACATGGCAATGCACTGCTCCTAACAATACATTTTAAAGCCTGAAAAAATCCCAAGTTCTTGTTCTTTCCCCCAATCCTCTTGGACTGACCTTTTGGCAACATACAGTCCTCAGATACGCAAGAAAATGTATGGCTTCAAAAATGTGGCTGTCTGGAATTCCTGGAGGCAGCTGGCACCTCAGGAGCACAGGTAGAAAGAGCAAAGCAACATTCCCTGCCCCTGTTCCAAGGCTCTGAGTGTTGAGCACTCACTACTCTTCCTTCCAGTACACAGAGTAGAAAAAACAGAACATTAAAACTGTAACTTGGAATCACAAGACAAAATCACATCACCTGCAGCGTTCTGAAGTAAGTTCAAAAGCATTCTTCTCAATTTTGTCTAACACTTGGTCCAAATCAGAATTATCAACTAGGAAAATGTGAAAATCCCCAGCAGGGAACAGTACAGCCTTCAAGGGTAGCACAGCCCCTCTCATCTTCTCAGTAGCTTTGTTGGAACAGTAACATTTTTGCTATTTTCCTTTATTTCTTGTCCTAAGCTCTGTGACAACCAATTACAAGAACCTCCACTCTCAGTGAATTCCACGTTTTGCTCTCAGGTTTTAAATCACGGACTCACAAACAATTTAATAGGACTAACTTTAGGTTTGTTGGCCTAAACAAAACACACTGATAGTGCACAAAACTCATTTTAGCCAGAAAAAGCACTCTTGCACTTATAAGCCAACCTAAGTTGAACAAGAAGCAAAAACACTGTTAGATAACAGAAAACAGTCTTAAAACTACTCAGCAAAACATGTAAGTGCTTTGTTTTCAAAGCACACATCTTGCCTCTTTACAGAGTTTTTCCCCTAAAGTTCCACAGGTCTTCCATTACAGTCATCCCTCAGTTCTGACAGGTTAAAATCCAAGACCCAACTCCACTGCCTGAGCACATTCTGGATTTCTGCAGTGCTCAAAATTAACGCTGCTTCCATCATCATAATTACAACCTTGACACCTTCAAACACCTTCCGACCACCAGAGACCACACCTATGCCATGAGAGGCTGTATTAAATTACCAAGAAATTTAAGCATTGGCACATTATTCTGATGCAAGTCATCTGGATAAAACTGTAAGACTTCCCAATAATACCAAATTCTGACACAGGTTTCCCTGCACAGTTTCTGCCTTTCCTGGACTCTGTGAAGCACTTCTCACCAATACAACCTCTGCACACGTACACAAGGTTTTTTGGTGAGGACTAAAATTACCGGGTAAAACCAACATAGAGAATCCACAGAGAGGACAACCCACCTTCTTCCACCCATCTCCACAACACAACTGAGAAGTACATGAGGACTTATTTTAATTTTTTTTAAACCAAGGCCATAGGTTTACCTTACTGAAACTCATCCACACATCCAGCACCAATACTGTCCAGTAGCAACACAGGCAGCCAACCAAGCATTAGTTCTGTATATTAAAACCTTTTATTTTCCACCAATTTTTAGTTTCACACAGACTCTTGCACGGGCGGCTCATATCCATCAGCTCGCTCAACCTTGGTGCCTGCCTCATCCCCAGAGGGCTTTCCAGCACCACCACCTTCACCATGCAGCTCCATCAGCTTGCCCACTAGAAAGAAGCAGTGACAGAAACAGTGAGAGATGGACCTGTTTGGACAGTTCTAAATTACTCCATTACTCATCAGACACAAATGAAGCCAGCAGAACGTTTCCTGTAGGTAGGACTATGTCCATTGCAGACAGCTCATGCACAGAGGTGCTGCTGCAGTCAGATCAAGCAGTGAAATAAGGCTACGTAATGGAACTGCAAACGACACCTTTTCCTAAAAGGATGTGGACTCAAGCACCTACTGCTGCATTACACGGGAATGTCAGAAATTGGGGAAATGGAATCATTCCACATCATCTGGGACCGAAACATTTTGTCATCATTCATTCCCAAAGCAAAGCTTTTAAACATTGAGCAGCAGTTCCAGATGAGATTTCAAGAAGCTCCAAACTGGATGCTCACTGCTTGGTTTTCAATCCTGGAAGCCACACATCAGGACATGGACACTCTTTCCCTTCTACAACTACTAAAGCTGACTGATGCTGCTGTAACATCTTTATCCAAAAGCAAACACATTTAAACCCCCTCCTTTCCACAGCCTCCCCCAGATGTCCGCAGGGACAGACTTACACTCAAACTTGGGCTTCTTGAGCATCTTCACCTTGCGCACGTAGACGTCGTGCAGAGGGTAAATGGACTGACAGGCCTTCTCGATGTCCTTGCCAATGCTGTCTGGGATCCTGAGGAATCACACAGCACCACAATGCTAAAAGCTCTGCCTGCTTCTGCAGCAGCAACACAGGCTTAGAAGAATCCTTAATACAAAATATCCTACAAAAGTTTACACCATCACATCGACAACTTTCAAGTACATTCAGAGTCTAAGACACCTCCCCTGCTGACAACTTTCTTCAAGTACATTCAGAGTCTAAGACACCTCCCCTGCAATGTTAGAAGGGACATAGTGCAAGTGTGCTCATTTTGAGAGCAAATCTGCAAACTTCTGGAAACAATCAGAGAAACTCTTCTATCAGAAGAGCTCAGAGCATTCACAGCCCCAGCAGATCAGAATTATGACTTTAGTCTGCAGAAATGTGAGCCACAAATCTTCTGGAAAGCTATTTTACATTTATGCAAATGTGACAGTGGATTCAGGTCAGACGGGATGCAGACTAGGAGCAGCCATTTGCAGAAAAGGGTGATTGGCATTTCCATACAAGGGGCTCCTTGCCTGGGATGCACCAGCACTCCCTGGGCACTCAGCAACAACCCACCCCCAAACCAGGATTTAAACCACAGGGGAGAAGAAAAGAACAGGGCCAAAGCTTACAGCTTATTGACAACTTCCTTCAGGTCATTGGTCTGCACCTCCCGGGTCATGATCTCCATCATTTTCTTGCGGATCTGCCGGACCTGCTGGTGCTGGGCGTAGGAAGTCTTGCGGATCTGGTTGTTGCGCTTCTTGGTGAAGCCCACGCAGAAGAGGCGCAGCAGGTACCCATCTGTGGTTTTGACATCCACGTGGGCCTCGATCATCGTCTGCAAGAGGCAGCAGTGAGCATTTAGCACCCTGCAGCACAGGCTGCCCGCCCCACGCGGCTCTGCCAGGCGCCAGCCTCCCTCCCTCCCTCCCTCCCTGAGGCACGCAGACCTTGCTTCCCACACACCTGCCATTTCTTGACCATGGAGCACATTTTGTCCCGGGTCAGGTCCATCCCGTGGAAGTTGGTCAGGCAGTTTTTGCCCTGAACATCCTCGGTGATCAGTTTAAATTTGCGGAAGGCAACCTCGTCATTCTGCAGATCAGCCAGGCTCACCTCGAACACGCGGCCCTTCAGCCCGTCGGAGGCAATTTCTGTCAGATGGAACAGAGTAAAACACCTCGGGTTAACATCAGAGGCACATCCTGCAAATCAGACACTGAATGCCCTCGGGAATCCCGTTCTCTGATGTTTTTCAACAGCCATCACAGAGCCAGCAAGGCTGGGAATTTCTCCCTTTGGGAGGAATCTCCTCAAGGCAGTAGCAGCAGGTGTGGGATGTGAACAGCAGCACGCAGCAGATTCCACCTCGTGTAATGATTTGGTTTGTTTCAAGCATAAAGGGGGTACAGAGTGTTTGGAAATTATGAGCACTAATGAGAGAACCAAACACAAGAAGCCACAAGTGCTCAGCAGAGATGAAGCAGCAATGACCAGCCCAGAACAGTCATTTCACAGCTCCTCCTCCAACCGGCTGGTTCACACTTCGTTTGGCAGTGACCCTCACTGGATTTGTTTCAGTGTTACAGTTCAGAGTAACACTCACCATCCCAGCTCTGCTGAGCCATTCTGCACGGCTAAGCTTCCGCAGAGTAACACTCACCATCGCAGCTCTGGGTGCAGCCAGCAGGGTACCACACAGCTGCTGAGCCATTCTGCACGGCTAAGCTTCCAAAAACAGGGTCACCTCTATCCAGACACCTCTGCATCCCTAAGAGAAGTCCCCTCTTCCCGAGGTGTGCCACATGATATAAAACCGAATTTACCCTCCTGTGACACATCAGTGCTCACAATAACCCAGCAATTCTGGCTCTACTCTTTACCCAAAACCTTTAAGTTTCAGGTATTTCAGTATCTTCACGTGCTGGTCGTTATGATCCCATTAGGACTAAGGTGTCCTGTGGGACTGTCCCACACCTCCCCTGTGGCAATCACAACCACGGCTTACTTCTTGAACTTCTCCCAGCGTGCCAGGTTACCACAGGAGGAGCTCATTAGAAACCTCAGGCCCTTCCTTCCGTGGCTTGGCATTCTTGTGCACACAAGAGCCCAGTGCACGAACTTCCTGCAGCTAAGCTCATTTATCCAAACAACTCGGTCAACTTAAAAAAAACCAACAAAACCCACTCAAATCACCCAACTTTTTTAGCTTCCAAGCTCGTAACAGCACAAGCAAACCCCACTTTCCAGCAGCCCTTTATCCAAGAGGTTCTTTAGCCGCCCGGAGCCAGCACAGGGAGCAAACACAGTCCCGTGTGCTGCCCCAAGGCCAGGCACTCACTCGTTCCTTGGGTCCTGGTGACGAGCGTCTTCCCGATGTTGCGGATATTGAACATCGCCGGCGCTTTCACATCGTACCAGTCCTTCTTGGAGAAAGGGTCGACCCTTAAATCAAACGGAGGAGATGTTTTAAGCGACTTTCTCAGGCCACACCGTGCTGCGGCGAGGCTCCCGCCCGCCCGCCGCCATGACAGCCCGGGCCCTGCTCGGGCCGGGCCGCCGCCGCCATCCGCCCCGCATCGCCGCCATCCCGCCGCCCCCGGCGCCCCCGGCACCGCCCGCCCGCGCCCCGGCGGCGCTCACACTTTCTTCTTGGCGCCCTTCTTGCCGCCCTTGGTGAGGCGCTTGTTCTTCCCGACCGCCATGGTCCGGCCCGCGCCGCGGAAAGGGCGGGCCGCGCGCGCTCCCGCGAGATTATACGAGAGCGGCGCTCGCGCGAGACCTGCGAGAACGGGACCGCCTCCAGCGCCGGGGCCGGGGGCGGCCCGCCCGGGACGTACCACGGCGGGACGGAACCAACGGCGCGGGGGGGGCGGGGGGAGCCGCCGCACGTCAGCGCCCCCTCCTGGAGCCCCGCGGAACGCCCGGCCCGGCGCTCCCGCTCCCAATCCCGATCCCGATCCCGCTGAACGCCCGGCCCGGCGCTCCCGGTCCCCGCGCCCCGGAAATGGCGATGCCCGAGTGGGGATGCAGAGCCACGGGGACGGCGTTCGGTGCACCGACTGTCCCCCGGCAAAAGGCAGGTGCCACCCCTGGCCATTCGGATGTCTCCGAGCTGGATTATGTGTCCCCAGGCTGAACTGTGTCCTCTGGTATTTTCGACGGTGGAAGTGGCCTAATGAAGAACTTTGTGTTTCAAGCATCACCCAAGAGTTCCGTCATACAAATGCTTGTCACCTTTAGTAAACGTAACTGGTGTCCTCTGGTATTTTCTACGGTGGAATTGCTTAATGAAGAACTTTGTGTTTCAAGCATCACCCAAGAGTTCCGTCATACAAATGAATATACAGCGATAGATGAGGAATATGCATTGGACAGGCGGGCTCATGTAAATTTTACTGTATAAAAGACATTACTTTTTACCCCATGGTGTGTTTGATTTGTCAAACCTCCACCTTGCATCCTGTGCAGAATAATTAATATCTCTTCTAAACTGGACTCTGTGTTTAGAGAGCTCCTAAAATCTAAGAAAGGCTTTCCCAGGCCTTGGGCACCGAGGGGACAGGCAGAATCTGGTCTGGGCTGCCCCAGTTGCCCCAGCCCATGGCTCCTCTCCCCAGCGCACAGGGCAGGAGGAGGCTGTGCATGGGCATGGGCACGGATGGCACATGGAAAAGCTGTGCCCAGGATAGCACCAGGCAGTTGGGATCCCCCTGGAGAAGAGGTGACACAGGCTGTGGCTCACCAAAGAGCCTCAGAGCAGCCTCTGGCCAGGATGTGCCTGGGCTGTAGGATGGGATCCAGCACAGGTACCTGCACCATGCCTGCTAGAGACAGCCAGGCATCCAGGCTGGCTCATCCTCCTGTGAGTGCCATCCCTTCTGCACCCACAGCAGGACAGTGGAAAGCAGAGTGTCCAAGGGGTCACGTGAGAGTCCCCATCCTACCTCCATGCCTACGAGCAGGATATTGAGAGTCAGCAGGGGCTGTGCTGACCTTCCATGGCTTTGAGGTTTTGGCCAGGTGCCTGAGCTGTTCCCACTGTAGGGACTGTGTACCTTTGACGGTTTCTTCAGAGGCTGTAGAAATGCCACCAGAGCCCAGGGCAGGGCCCTCTGGCCAGTCTTGGAAGTGTTACAGCTCTTTTAGGACAGGTGCTGCCCAGGACCTCATTTTCTCTTTGCCACTTCCCATCAGAGTCTCTCTGATGTTCTTCGAAGAGGAGGATGGAGACACTTGCACCCACTGACAGCCTCTCCTGGGCACTGCATGCCTCTCCCCCTGGAGGGGACATGCTTTCCTTGGGGCTCCATTACGGTGGTCAAGGGAAAGGAGTGTTTGGTGGGCTCAGGCTGGCTCCTGGCTCTGTGCTTGTCTCTGCATCAATGGAGCAGCTGGGAGCGTGGGAGGGAGCAGTGAGGAAAATGCATCCTGGCACTTCCCGGGAGTGTGAATTTGCCTGCAACGGGACACAGGGGAAAGGAGCACAGAGGCCCCTTAGCACTGCAGAGGAGCCATGGATGTGCCACATCTTTCAAGGGTTGTAGGAACGCCTGCCAGCTGCCCCAGAGGTGATGGTGACATCCTGCCCGCCACCAGGAAACCACGTGTCTTGTCCTGCCACCCAAAAGGACCCAGGTTTCCTGCCTTTCATGGGACAGGTGGCCAAGGCCAGAGTGGGCAGGGGCCACCCAAGGGGATGTACAGACATCACGTGGTTCGTTAATGACTGCCTAATGACCTTGGGGGCCATGAGGGCAAGCAGGGCCTCCTGGACACCTGGCTTCCCCCAGAC
Organism: Passer montanus; assembly: GCF_014805655.1. Lineage (NCBI taxonomy): Eukaryota > Metazoa > Chordata > Aves > Passeriformes > Passeridae > Passer > Passer montanus. Next base: position 588,548 of record NW_024360941.1, on the reverse strand, counting down.
GTCCACTGGACTTTGCTCTTTACCCTGCCCCTCCTCCTGGATCCTTGCCCATTGGGCACAGCTGGGGCCAGTATAAAAGAGGCGCAGAGGAGTGGGAGGGATCCTGGAGACCCTGAGGCCATAAGGGAAACTGAGGCACACACACAGGTGCGGGTGAAGGGTGCATCGGGGACCAGAGTGTCTGTGGGAGGGGTCTGTGAGGAACCCAAGCATCCGGTGGGGAAGGGCGGCGGTGTATGGCATCCGGCTGTGGGGGCACGGGCTGGGTCTGTAGGGGAGCCAGGCTCTGAGGAGCAGGTAGGGGCTGTTCCATGGGGGACTGAGGCTTGTGGGGGCCGCATAACTTTAGGGGACCCATGCATCCAGGTGAATCCACAGATAGCCCAGCTGTCCAGAGGGGATTTGCATGGGACCCAGGGATTTGGGAGGGGGAATCTGTAGAACAACCAAGCGCCCCGGGTGGGATTTCCAGCTGGGGGCCCAGACGGCATTCTTGTACACCCCCACCTTCCCCAGGTGTCCATGGCGGGCTGGGTGCTGTGCATGACCCTGGTGCTGGTGGCACTGGCGGGGGCGGCGGGCGAGACCCGCTACGAGAAGTTCCTGCGGCAGCACGTGGACAACCCGCGGACGTCCACGCTGGCGGCGCATCGCTACTGCGAGACCATGCTGGCGCGGCGGCGCGTGACGGCGCCGGGCAGGCCCTGCAAGCCCTCCAACACCTTCGTGCACGCCCCGGCCGCCGAGCTGGTGGCCGCCTGCTCCCAGGCGCCCGACCCCGCCACGGGGTTCCACAGCACGCCGGGCGCCCTGAGCCTCACGGCCTGCCGCCTGCGCGGCGGGGACACGCGGCCGCCCTGCGCCTACCGCGCCCGCCAGGCGCAGCAGCACGTGCGCGTGGCCTGCCGCGACGGGCTGCCCGTGCACCTGGCGGGCACCTACACGGTGTGAGGCTGGCAGCGAGCCTGGCACGGCGCTCCCCTGGGCCCCCGGCGCGGAGCCTGCCTCCCCTCGGGGGCTCTGTTGGTGCTGGCAATAAAGGAGGTGTCAGAGGCCTGGGCTCCAGCATCGGCTTGTGGGGGGGACCCTGCGATCATACCCCGCCCTGGGTGCTCCCTGAGCCCCTTGGGCGACCCCAAGTCTATCCAAGCTGTATTTGGCGCCCATGTGCCTTATAAATCCCTGGTTTCTCCAGCCTCCTGGGTGTCCCATTGCCCCCTGGGGTGTCTCTGCCCTCTCCCCTTTCTTGGGTGTCCCACAACTCCCACGGGTGCCCCATAACCACCACCACCCTCCCAGCCCAAGGCCCACCAATCTCCTGGATGTGCACCCAGCCCTCTCCCCAGTGTCCTGACCATTTGGGTGTCACAGTGCTTTCCTGGATAGCCCATAACTCTCACAGCATTTCCCAACCTCCCACATGCCTTATGACCCCCCTGGATACTCCCAGATTCCCCCATGCCTGCCCCATAAACTGTCAGACACCCCATCTCCCTCATGCCTCTGACCCCATCTGTGACCTCTCTGGGGCTCAAGCTGCTCCTCCTTGGGCCCCCACAGGACAGAGCCCTGGCTGGGGCCACACAGTGCCCTGAGCCACCATCCCACACACACTGAACACAACACACACACAGGGCACACGAAAACCTGCACTGGGCACGCAGCATGCAGCCACACTCACAACACAAAGCATTCAACACTCACAGCCCTGCTCCTGGCACAGCACACAGCATTAGCACACACAGGACACACATGCCACCACACACACACATACAGAGGCTGTGCTCCTGTCTCGGTGGGATTTCACAATTTCAGTTGTGTTCATCACCTCTTGTCCTTCATTCTCCCTGTCAGTACTTACCAGTACATTTAAAAGCTCCCTCTGTCTGAGCCTTCTCTTCTCCAGGCTGAACAGTCTGTGCCCTCTCAGCTCCTGCTCTGGTCAGACTTGCTCCAGTCCCTTCATCATCATCAATTCCTTGCTGGACTCTCTCCAGTATGTCCATGTCTCTCATGTACTGGGGAGTCCACCACTGGATCCAGCACTCCAGGTGTGTCTCAGTGGTGCTGGGCAGAGGAGCAGGATCACCCCCCTGCACGTGCTGGCAGCACTCTGCCTATTGCAGCCCAGGGGGCTGGAGGGTCCCTTTGCTCTGGTCCTATTGCTGTGGGAGCCCTGAGAAGTCCCATAGGACTGCTGACATCCAGGAGCTGTGCTGCTACAAAAAGGCAGCCCAAATGCATCCAGAAAGTGTAGCTGAGGAGGAAAAGGAGTGTAGGAAATGGTATTCCCAATCCTTTTCCTCTGTCCCCAGGATACCTCTTGCTCATGTGCCTCCAGTAACTCAGGTGCTCCTTTTCTGAAACTCAGGTGAAAGGCATTTTGAGGGCCATCCCTGGACTGGTGAACTCCACCAAGGCCCAGTGAGGGGAGCACTACTCTTTGTGCACTGGGAAGGAATTAGGGTACTTCAAAGGTATTTGGAGCATTTCTGGACCAGCAACTTAGAGCAAACTCACTTCTCCACCCTGCTCACTCATGGCCATGGGAGGAGCTGACAGGCTCAGGAGGGAATACCCAGGGTCTCTGCAAGTACAAAGGTTTGATCTCTGCCTCTTGCTACCTTGGTTCTTCAGGACTTACAGGAGGATTCCAAATCTCCACTTGTTCTCTGGTAGCTGAGATCATCCTGGCAGTGGCAGAGAAAAATATCATCACTGTGATTTACCCTGCAAGCTTTGCACTACAGGCTCTGAAGTGCATGGGAGAGGTGGGACCCATCCTGGGGACACAGCTCTGAGCTGCAGTCCCAGAACAGCAGTGCCATTTCTGGGATGCCCAGCATGCTGCAGCTACCTGAGTCTGCTGGAAAGTCTGGATGATTCCTGGCATCTCCCATTTGATGGCAGGGCAGCTCCACCACTTCAGCACAACCCATCCCATTATTGCACTGTTGGTTCACTCCTCTGCTGTGTTTTCTCCTAAGACACAGCTTTGTTTCTTCAGCATATGTTTATGTCTGTTCTTTGTGAAGGCTAAAGGGAAAAAAATAGCCACAAAGGAATCAAGATATCCAGAGGTTGTTGTGCCCTTTGCCACAAACAGCAGTGGGCCATTTACAGGCAGCAGTCAGCAAATTTGCAATGTTAGCAAGCAGCAAAAAGCCAGGGAGCAACTGCTGCCTGAAAATAAAGGAAGGAATTTTGCAATAATATGTTTTAATAAATCAGTGCATTTATTTCCTAATTGGTTCCTCATTTAGGTAATTTCATGTCCTGCCTAACACAGTCAAATGTAAAGTTGTGAGGTTTGTGGTTGATTCTGCTTTGTAACACAGAAACTGATCATCTCTGCTTTGTGGGTGGGAGTTAAGCAGCTTTCCTAAGGTCACAGAAAAGTCTGAGAGGAGCTCAGTTCAGACCTCCTCGGCTCTATTTAACAGCCTCCCTTCTCATTTATGTGCTTTTTATTTTCTGAAGAAAAAAAAGATGCAACTAAAAATGTTTCAAGACAGCACTATATGCCTAGAACTTGTCTCTGAGTCATATCTACTTGACTTTCATGCCCAGACTTTGCTTTGACACTGGTCAGCCTGCTCTGCTCACTCAATTTATTGTCAAACAATTAATTCCTTCACCAGAAACTGGCTGTTGCTTGTTTAGCACAGGGGAATGAAACAAATAATGCTGAATCACGCACTTCTTTATGGCTCACAAGCCCAGCCTTTGATGATATAAGATGAGAGGCATGAGCAGTGTGTCAATATTTCCAGTGGTACTGTGGAAATTTGTTCCTGCTCCTTGAAAAGCAAGGGCATTTTTTTTTCAGAAGCATAGCAGAGAATTGCTTAAGCAGGCACTGCAAAGACCTTCAGAAGTATTTGCTCAGCAAAGTCGTATATCAGCTCCATGGGTTTGGCAGAACAAGTCCCGTGAAACCAGGCTGTTGCATGCATGCCAAAATTGACATGGAAAAAGCTTCTTTCCAGCTTGCTTGCTCTAAAATACGCCCTGCACAAATACAGCAAAATACAAGACAGTTTCTGTGCAGCCCATCCACCTTTCTTGTGTGCTTGGACACTGGGAAGGGGGCTGCCAGGCTGCCTGGGAGCACGAGACCAGCAAACACCCCTTTCCCCCTCCAGCAATACCTCTGAGATCCTGGGGTGTGTGCTGCTCCTGCAGCCACTGCTCCTCAGCACTGTCCCTGTGGCACATGGACCTCAAGCTGAGTTCCCATTCAGACATATCCTGCAGTCCTCCTCCCCCTGACTGGGTGACACACTTGGCCCCCAAGGTGCAGGGTCATCCCTGTCCCCTGCCACACAGGGAATGATCCATGCCCTCCACCCTTCTTGTAGAGGTTCCTGGCCATGGGGACAAGAATGCCTGCTAGGAAAAGGTGAGCTGCTGCTCATGGCATGGTGGGGACAGCAAAGACAAGGGGGCCATAGGACAGCAAAGTCCTCAAACTCAGCTGTGGTACTCAGCTGAGGCTTAGGTGTCACTTTCCCCACAACAGCTACACAACAGAAATCCCAAGGCACTTCTCCAGTTCAAGTCTTGGCCCCAAGACCTAAAACCTAGGCTGGAGAAGAAGCATGAGCTACCATAGGGGAAGTAACAGGAAAGCCAGGAGCTAAGAATTTCTGTTCATATGAGACCAAGAGGCCACCACCCAACCTAAAAAAAATATAGCTGAAAAATACTATTGTTGGCCTCTGGTCTGCTGGGAATGCTGCTGCAAGGTGCCAAGACCAACATCAGAACCAGACTCAAGTGCTCAAACTCAAGGTAAAGAGTTTTGATCATGTTAACACCTTACACCATGCAGGTCCTGTGCCAACACCTGTAACAGTATTTGTCACTAAAATGAAACTCAGCATGCAAAATGGATCCAGTCTCATGTTTTGTGGGCTGGTGGAATGTTTGGCTACCTCTTGAGTCCCACTGAGTACCCAGCTAAAGGTTTGCAAGCACTTGCCTTGTAAATTATCTCCCCCTTGCCAGCACAACATGGATCTGTCATGGCCAGTCCCTGTATCCTTCAGTGCTCTCCTGCAGAGCTGCCACTCTCTTCCCTACATTCATGCTTAAAAATTGAGTCATCTCTTCATCTTATCTCAGAAAAACATGCTAGGCTCCTTCAGACAGGTTCTCCAGCCCTTTCATCACTCTGCTGGCCCATGTGAGACCACATGCAGCAAGTCAGAGCCAGACCTTCCAGAGTGCTGTGCCCAGGATGATCCACGGGATGGACAGTGGTTCCCAAGCCAGAGAGCTCCTGCTACCTGTACCAGAGGGAAGTGGACCCAAAAGTCAGATGCAAAAAAGCCAATGTGTAAAAAATTCCCAGCGGTCGCAGTTGGAGCCATCCCACATTCTTCCAGCAGGCAGGGACGTGCACAGCCTCCTCCCTAAGGGGATCAGGGGAAATTCATTGCAAATGGGTGCCCAGCCAAGGAACTATCCCCTCCCATCAGCAGCAACCATAGCCAAACAGATTAGAAAAAAAAGAAAGATCCAGGTGAGAAGCCTGGAAAGGATTCACAGAAAGTACATAAAGTGTCAAGAAATCCTGGGGAATTAAAATTCCCCAAAAGACCAGGCTGTGTCTGGAAGTGAATCAAGGCTGGAGGAAGGTGCTCATGATATCTCAGCTAGTGACATCCTGTCTCACATAAGCTGATGCTGGGCTCTCTCCAAATGTCCCAAACTTACTGCTTCTCCAAAGGCTGCAGAACTGATGTCAGGAGCAGGGCACTCATTTCTGCCTCATGTTGGGGTGGAAAAGTAAAAGAAGCTCACAACTGCTGAAAAATCTTTTTTCCTCAGCAGCACCACCTCTCTCCCAATCTGAGTGTCTGCTCTATGTCTGGATGGAGGGAAAGCGGCTGAAGGGAGCCAGCCAGTTTCTCCACCTTTCATTGTGCTGCTCCTGCATCCCATCTGTTGGAGAAATGTGCTTGTAGTGCACCCAGCCCTATGCATTTCTAATTCAAAGACCAGCAGCAATAAGACCTGGCTGGCCTGCAGTGGCCCCAGCCTTTCACGTGCCAGCTCATCTCTTGATACAGGAGTTAAATGTTAGACAGAAGGGACAGGTGAATTAGTAGGCAAAGGGAGGGAGCTGGAGAGATGGGGAAAGCAAAGCAACCTGGCCCTGACTTTCCCCCCAAGGCCTTGGAGGTGAATTGGGGATTTTCCATTTCATCAGATTTACAAGGGGTAATTCCCAGCATCGTTCTCATGAACAGACCCACCCTGAGCTCCCTCTCACCCCTTCACATCCAACAGTGGTGATCCACTACAGCTGCACCACTACACAGGAAAGCCAGGCTGTATTAGTATCTAATTTAGTAACAGGCAGTTGATACTGAACTGCCCACAGAAAATAAAAGAACTGATACACAGAAACAAGCAGTAATTTTTGTTTTGGAAGGGGAAAGCAAAATGGATGCCAAAACTCACAACAGATGTGAATTTGAAAGCCCCGGGTTCTCCCTTGCAAAGGGGGAACTGTGAACTGCCCTTGCTCCTGAAGAGAACCAGCCACCCATTCCTCCCTGCTTCCCACTCTAGAGGGTGGTGTTGCTCCCGGGCAAAAAGGCTCGGATGCTTTGGGAGAGGTGGGGATCGGAGGACTGCCCCATAGGCACAGAAATCAACTCGGTACAGTGAGTTCATTAGAAACATGCACACACGCAGGCAGGAGTTTATTAGTCCACATTTACCATACCAAAACCCAAAAATCCCCCAAAATAGGGGTAGGTTCCCAGTTCTGCCTGCTCATAAACTAACAGTGCTGAGGATACTAAACATGCCGTGTGCACTCTGACTGGAGTGCAGGGCAGGAGCTGAACGTGCATTCGCAGCTGAGCTTCCAACCTCTCACAAATGAAAGGGCTGTGTACCTTTAGCCACAAGGCAGTCAGGAGCCCTCAGCTGCCTGCGAGACACATCCAAGGTCAGAGCAGCTGCAGCAGTTTTAATGTGTGCAAGAGGGAGGCTGGCTCAGCAGATGCTAAGTACTGGCAGCACAGCCAGTCCTCCAGTTCAACGCTCCGCTCCGTGTCCACGGCCCTCTCTGCAAACTTCATCATGAGCAGGGCACGCTTCATGTCCACCCAGTTCTGCAGCACCTGGCGCAGGGTTTCCTCGTGGCTGAGGGGCTGCTCCATGAGGTCTTTCCGGGGCCCCCAAAGCAGACACTGCAGCATCCGCTTGGCCTCGGTGATCCGCACACGCTTGATGGGATCTGCTTCCAGTAGTAGGTGGGCCAGCTGCTGGAGTCCCCGGGAGTAGATGGACAGGCTGGGTAGAGCAGGGAGGTCCTCAGGGCTGTACTCCTGCTCCCTGAGGTGCACCTTCTCCTCAAAGGGGTTGGGCTGGTGCAGCAGTTCATAGATGAGAATACCAGTCTGAAACTCATCAAACTTCTTGTACTGAGAAGCTGACACAATCTCCGGGGCCAGCCGGGCCTGGCTCTTCTTCAGCTTGGAGTCTCCAGTTCCAGTCTTCTGTTTAGCTTTCAAAAAATTGCTGATGATGAGGCGGGGTAAGTGTTTGTCATCTTTGGCTTTCACACAGCTCATGGGGGGTTTGCAGGGCACAAGCAGGAGGTTCTCCAGGCACAGGTCACGATGGATGATGCCATGCTCTTTGAGATGCTCCAAGCCGTTGCAGAGCTGGAGGAGCAGGAAGCAAACGCGACGTTCGTACAGCTCCGGCTTGGCTTGGTGGAGCATCACCGAGTCCCTGACGAAGTCGGCCGTGGTCTGGCTCGGCACCTCGCGGGTGATCACCACCACACAGTCGTGCTCGCTGGCAGCGCGGGAGGGATGGAAGCCATCTCCAGGCATGCTTTTCCCCACATCTGAGGCCAGCAGCATGCTGGAGGGGACGGAGGCCACAAAATGCCCACAGTCCTGCTGGATGTTGAAGTGAACTGGCACTGCAGGGCTGCAGTATGAAGCAGCTACCTTGGACTCCTGGGTTTTACAAATCTGTGAAGAGAGACCAAAAGAAAAGTTTCATCAGTCAGTGACAGAGACAGGGCAGAGACCAGAAATTGAGAGGAGGGATGCTAAGCTGTGATTTGCAGATGCTCCAGAAGACAACAGCAGAAGCAGGTCTGTGCATTGGTCCCTTAAGCACTTTAAATCATCTCCTGATTTGAGGATTGTTTTTGTCCTGCAGCAGCCCAACCTTAGCCACCAGATGTCTGGGTTGCATTTCTGGGTGCACTGCCTTTGGCAGGCAATGCCCAGTAACTGCAGGAAAGGAGGACAGTAGTCCTACCATGAATAACTTCTGAAGATTTTGTTTCACTGCCAACAGAAGCAACATATCTTTTACACAGATTTTACACAGATAAACTCCTGCAAGCCAAGAGACATTCCTGGAGGGAGAAAAGCAGAGCTTGTGGCAGAAGACATGCTGTCTCCATCTCTGGAACAGTTAACACTCCTGGATGAGGCCCCATTCAGTGTGAGGTGACTGTGAGCAATAGTGCTGTTTGTGGTGAGGGGTGGACAGAAGCCTCCAGCACTTTCTTCCCACCTGATCCTTCTCTGGTTCCAAGCCCTGGAGCCACTTTCACATCCTCCTCAACCTCCACTTTTGTGTGTCAGCAACTGCTCTCAAGCCCCTGATCAATGGCTGAGGGAAACCAGCAATAAGTTGTACTCCTCAGCACTGGCAGGCAAAAAAAAAAACCACCAAAGAGAAAATGGGAGCTTACAACAGGCCTAGAAAGAAGTGAAAGTGCAGCAAACTCTAGGGAGAAAAATGCATTTTTTAATCCAGATTCTCTTTAACCTACATGACTTCTATCTTCATTTTCTTCCCTATTTTAGCTTTATACTGCATTAGAGACTCAAAGCCAGGTTTATTATAGGAGTATCCATTAGCTTATGGGGCCTTCTGGCATATCTATTATACTTTTTTCCCCCTTTATTTAGCGATGTGTTTATATGTCATCCACAGGAGAAAGCAACAGGCTGAAACTGAAGCATAAAAGGTTTCAAAGCCTGGAGCGTGCCAGTGCCAGTCACAGCATGCGTGCAAAACCAGACCAGAAATCAATTTCGCCTCTGAGTTAAAATATTCACAAGAATAGAGAGGAGCTGAAGAAGAGGGCTGCTTTTGTATTCCTCTAGCAAGGGTTTGAATCTAGGCATTTACAGATAATTCACTCAGATGAGACAAAACTGTGGAGATGGGGCATTTCAAATCCCTATTGTCCTCTCTTTTCTAAACAAAAATACGCTGCCCTGGTTCTTTGTGGAAAGACAAGCTTTGGAGAGCTAGGCAGAATGCAGATGAATGCAGTGGGACCCAGGATGACGCAGGAGGTCCCCAGATGCAGAGCAGGCCTTCCAGCCCTCTGGCTAACAAACCTGCTTGTTCCTCCTCTCAAAGGAAAGTCATGTAAGGCATAGAAAAAAGGGGGGGAATTCATGGCAAGAGAGAAGTCTCTAGAAGAACAACTACAGCCAAAGAAATACAGGGAAATCTTCCCCATCCAGCCATTCTTCTTGACTTTGGCTGCACCAGAGGCATCCTCCCTGCTGAAAGCTCCAAGTAGGAGCCTGGGCTGGCTTAATCACACACCTCTAGTGGAGAAAGACGCCACGGCATGGAGCATATCTTGGCTTAATTCCTCTAAAGCCATTTCCAAACTGTTTCATACATAGTCATGTCTGTCTGTGCACAGCTCAGACTCTGGCTTCTGCTTCTCAATAGGCTCCTTGGCTCAAGTCTGATCCTCTGCCCATTTTGAACTCTCCAAGTCTAATTTTAACCACAGGTCTGTGATCTCTTTCATGTCAAAAAAACTATACCAGAAGCCAGGAGGTGCACCTAGGGATCAGCCAACTGAGTTGTTTCACAATTATTCATTCCCTACTTTGGCTGCCAAAGGGATGGTGGCACACAGGAATCGTATCCATGCACATGGATAAACACACACAACATCACCATGCTGGCACAGAGTATGGCCTTGTTGCAGTGGCTTTGACCTTGTCAAGATGCTCTGCAGTGCACCTAAGGCACAGAGTAAGCCCACTTCACACACAGGGACACGAGTGCAGTCCTGTCAAGAGGCTGAAATGTGCTGTTTCTGCCTTGGCAGGAATTCATGCACTACAGCCACAGAGCTGAGCTACTGAACCCCACCTAGCACGGCAGGCAAAAGGAAAGCTGTGGGTGTGCCACAGGGAACTGCAGATTGAAAAGGGGCACAACAGTTCTTAAGCTTCAGGAAGAAAGTTGTGATGGATTTAGGTATAACACACAAGAAAAGCTGTGGCTCTGAGTGCTGGACTAAGGGTATTGGTGCAAGATCTCATCTAATTAGATTCTGGTTATTTACAGCCCCCCTGTTGGGTTGACCATACTTCCTTTAGGATATGAACTGGCTTTTAAGCTACCACTTAACTAGAACAACCCTTAGGGATGTTTTAAAACATTTTAAAACAACCCTTAGAGTTCATAATGGTGGAAACTATTCAGCAGAGATTTTTTTTCTTTTTTATTTCTTCCTTAATGCATCTCTGACAGCGCTTTTTTGGGAATTACTTTAGGCTTTGAAAACAACCTGAGGAATAAGCAGCAGTGAGATGTCCCCAGTGTTAAGTCAGAAGGGAAATTAAAATCTCTGTATTCAAGTAGCAACATCGATCAAGAACCCAAAATCCACAGGATGTCCATGGAACTGGTTGGATAAGCTTACTTATCCAGGTTTCAAAGAGCTGAACTATTGCACCTCAAGTTTCCATTTCAAGACATGTATTCCATGGAGTTACAGGAAAATATTTCAGACCTGACCTTACACAGCATGTCTGGGTCAGCCTCGCATTGTTTAATTGGGATCTGCAAAATCTTACTGTCTGTAGTTTCAAGATCATATAAGCATTCAGTATCTGGGTCAGAGCTTTCACTTAAAAGGCAGGCAGAGGCAAAAATGCTGTCTTTTGAGCAGCCTTTCATCAGCTTGTGTCATCAGAGGCGAATGCCTCTGAGTTTAAAACAGAGTATTTGCACAAAGATGTTTTCAGAGAGAAAATAGTTAGGTTTCAGACCCCTTCAGCAATAAGCTAAATCTGACTGGCATTTGTTACAATGAAAACTCCTTCTCCAAATTAACCTTCACAAGCAGTAAGGGGAAAGGGGCAATTTTGGAAGGGGTTTTGCTTGCCTAACTCCACCAGTGAGAAACACAAGCAGAGCAAACAAGACATTGCATGAGACGCCGTGTGCTGCTAGTGCACACATCTCCACCTAGAAGATGGAGATAAGCCTGGACACCTCCTGGCTGTGGACTCACCTTCACAGCATAGGTAGTAGAAGGGTCCTTGGAGCAAGTGGCACAGTAATAAATGGCGTCCCCCGAGTCGCAGCAGGGCTTGTTGCAGGTCAGCTTGAAGAGCGACCAGTTGTTCTCGTTGAAGTGCAGCTCGTTCTTCTGCTCCCGCATGAAGCAGTCCTCGCACTTGGCGACCAGGCGCCGCAGGGACTCGGCGTACAGGGCCCCCAGCTTGCTGTACACCCCCTCCTTGCTGTCGATGTTGCTCAGGAGGTTGTGGAGGCTGGAGGCCGAGGACACCTGGCTGGACACACTGAGCTGCGAGGAGGAGAGGGACTGGAGGTTTCTGCTGGGCCCGCAAGCCCCTGTGCTCTTACCAGTGCTTGAGCCCCAGTAGCTGTTTCCTTTGGAGCTTTTCTCCAGGGACTCAGAGGAGGAGAAGGCACCAGGGCGGCCCCCCAGGCTGGCTGGGTGGATGAAGGAAGGCTCCTCTCGGAGGCACATATTGCTCTCGGAATGGCTGACATTCAGCCTGGGGCTGGCAGCACCCGCTGCTTTGCCTGAAGATGCCTGTCCCCCAAAAAAGCCATCTGGAGAAGACACAGTTCTGATCACTGTCTTCTTCTGGGGCAGAGGGGGCGGGCAGCTGGGGGCAGAGGAGGGACCATCCTCAGTGGAGACAGGAAGGAAAGGGACAGAGGGAAACACTTGGCTGTCAGCTGGAGGGGGTGAGTGGTTCGGCTCAGATGAGTGTCCTAGGAGATAGCAACACACAATAAGATGCCATGAGTGACCCTTGCAGGCTGAGAGCACAGGTCCTTCTCCATATCCCTGCCACCCCCGGGGCCCTGGCTGGGAAGAAAAGCAGCAAGCCAAGTTACATCTGAACCCAGTTCATAGTCTTCAGCTATTCACAACTGTAAAGTTTCACTGGAGGGGTTAGGAATTTAATACAGTTTAATAAAGCAGGTTTGCAAAGCAGGCTGCAACCAGCCATCCAGAGAAATGCACTTCCCCACCCTTGAAACCACTCCCCTATGAACTGCATATACAGTAGTAAAAAGGTAGTAGAGGGTAAATATTTAAGCTGTGATGTCATCCACAGGGAGGTAAGAATGAAGCACTTGATACAAGGACAATCTTTTAAACACAGCCTCTCTCACCTGGGAGCTGCCACCCAGTGCTTCAGCAGCAGGGCATGATAAGGAGAGAGTGACTCATGGCACACAGCTCCAGCCCTCTGGCTGTACTGGAGCACTCCAAGTACATCGAACCTTTCTCTCTGCTTCACACTGGGGAAGGGTTGCTGAGCAAGCCTGGGACTCTGGCAATTTCCATCTTGCTGAAAAAGATCTGGCCTTCCCCCCACAGCCTGTTTTCCAGCTTATTCTTTACTGAGAGAGCAGGCTGGCCCCACTACATAGCACTAAACCCCAAGCAGCTCCACATGCCAGCTACACATGGATGGGGTTGGGATGGCTGGCTCATTTTGGGCAGCTATAGCAGCTGCTTTCCTACCCAAGCCAGACTGGAGATGGGTAACACACTTACATGCCATGAAAGAAGAGGGACATTAAAAAAAAGGACAGAAAGGTGACCTGATATTGAAATAAAGAGCAATAATTTCAGGTCATAGAGACAGAACACATGAGGAGTGGAGAGGAAATTAAAAGAAGAGAGACAATAATTCAAGGGAATTTATCTATGCCACTTGAATGAGAAACTGGACTCTGCTAACAACTCACATGCAAGTGTAAACCTTGAAAGGTGAAAGGTGGGGTTTTGCTCCAAGCAAAGAGCAAATAGTTTAGCAGATAGCAGGATCTATTGCTTTCTTTAAATCTATCTTCCAAAGCTGCAGAGTGGTAGCAAACGATCCTTCCTCCTCACAAAGCTGCTGCTGAGGGTTCCGCTGCCAGCAGGCACTTCCTCACAGCGGCTTTCTGCCTGCTCCAGAGGAATGCCCTGGGGCACTTTCCGTGCCAGCCCGCTGAAGGCACTTGTCTCCTCACAGCCCAAGTGACTCACCAGCAATCACGTACAACCTCCAAGTGCAGGGGCTCAGGTCCCTGAGCTCCCAGCTTGTCCTGGCGTGTCACTTGCAGGTTTGCACCAGCTGTGCTAGAGCAGCAATCCTTGTTAGCTGTTCCACCACCTGAGACCACATGAGGCGAGGGCAGATTCCCTTGTTCTCCAGAGTGGATGCTGGCACCATCTGGCCCTATCCCTCCTCACCAGACTGTGGTAGCACTGGTCAATTTTCATTTGTCTCCTCCAGTGCCAAGGCTCTCTGCATGCACCTCCTGTAATCTATCCCATGACACCAACATCACCGAGAGATACTTCAGGAACGAGCAGCACTGATTCAGCTTCTGCAGGTTTGTCTCCCATGCCAAGCTATTTCAACAGCCCATTTCTGACAATATGCTCAGAAACAGCTCTGTAGGAAATGTGAATCAGCACATGTCTCTTTTGCCCCAGTGCTTGGGTGCCGAGCTATCTGACTCCTGTTGGACCCTTGCCCCAGGTGTGTGCCTGTGTTGTACACCCAGCTGCCCAGCAAGTGACTGCTCTCCAGTTTTAGCTAAGAAATACCTGCCTTAATAATTAAGATTCATGCCCCAAGCTTTAGTGAAAACGCACACATCTGCATCATACTCTAACAGGTCCACAGGAAAGATTCTCTCCATTAAAACCTTGTCAAAAGCTACAGGCAGGGATCATTCAGCATGGCACCTCTTGTGACTTCCATCCATGGGGCTTTGACAGAGGATAGAGCCAAGAGAAATTCTTCAGTGTGCAGTCCATGAGTACCTCATCAGAGGCATCTCTGCCAGGACATGCAGCTGAACCCCTGTTTCAAGAGGCAAGATTTATTTGAGAGAGTCTTAGGAAACAAACGTCAGCACTGGAATCTTTGGCAACCAGTCCACATGCCTTGCCCACAAATGCAAAACTGCTCTTAAGTTTTTTTTAATATGCTTCTGGGCTCTGCCCCAAGCAGAGGGTAGTGAATTAACCTCTTTCACAACTCTTCTAACAGTGCTCTGCACCTTCAGCACGGAGTCCTTCTGCATGTCAAGGGCTTAAAAGCTCCCCTCCACTTCATATTTTAACATCTGACAGCATAGCCAATTAATTTGAGCTCACCTCACTCAGTGACTGACTGCATAGCTTCTTGCTTGCATCAGCAAGACAAACTGCATTTCAGTGTTCATTTAAAAACTCATCTTTCCCATGATGAGTTTAAACAGTTGCTTCTGTTAGTAAAGGCAGAGAAATCCTCTTGTTCCTATCAATTTTGACAGCAAAATGCTTCTGTGCCTAGCAAGTAAAGATCCAACATATGTGAGTTTTTCTTACCCCTGTACAATTTCCTGGCAAGGTCTCACTCTCAGACTCCAAGTTAGTGGTGGAAAAACAGAGTTTCCAGAGCTCTGGCTCTTAATTTTATTGCTGCACATTGTTGCTCTTGGAAAGACAGAACTTCCACTACTTGAAGGTTGCTCTTGCTAAGGAAATACTTTCTGAGCTGCTGAACACGTTAGTGCATGTCTAAGTTACACACTGATGAAAAAAAGTGACTTCATAGTAAGTATTTTTTAATCTCAGTTAAACGAGTGCAGGCAGATTTTTTCCCCTTAAGAAATAACTGGGAACACAATGAGAGGGAGATCATGTCTAGCACAAAACTCCTTCTGGTACTCCTCAAATCTGTGTAGGACTTCCTACTGCTGGGCTTCATGTGGCATCGTGAAATGCATGAAGCACAAGGAGGATGGTTTTTATATGGAGATTTTATCTAGACCAGAGGAGATCTACAGGAGGAATGATATTGGCATGTGCTGAATGAAAGAGGAAAAAGTCTGTGATGTTGGTCTGACTCTGCCACATTCATCTGAAGTGCATCAAGAGGCAGAAGGCTAGGAGAAGTGGGAAGATGAAGGGTCGCTCGGGGAGCTGGGGACTGGACCCTCGTGACCCCTGGCCTGAGGATGCTGTCCCCACAGCGTGTCTCAGGTACAATGCCACCTGTCCCACAGGTCACTTACTGCCATCGCTGCCGGTCTGCGTGTCCGAGTCGAGGCTGTCGCTGGAGCCGGCCGTGAAGCTGACGTGGCCGCTCCTGAAGGGTGGGCTGAGGCTCTCTGCAGAGCTGTTGCTGACTCTCTCCAACTCAGTGTTACTTGGGTTCATTTTCAGAGCGTGCCTAGAGAGAGTGAAAGAGAAGTCAGGAGACAGATGGCAAAAGGATACCCTGCCTGCACTTGTGCATGGAGATTCAAGCTGAGAGCAGCCTTAGTTTGGTCTCTGCCTATCCACACACTGCACAATCTCTTATCACACCAAACTACCTTATTCCTGTACACTTTTCTTCTTTCTCCAGTACGTAGGGAATTGCATCCCACAGACTCTGAGCAGGTGATAGGCTTGCAGTCCCCATGCCAAACCAGCTGTGCTTGAGCAGAGAGGGAAAGCCGGTGAGCCAAGAGCATTCAGCTAAAGTCTGCACCTCCTTTGCCTAGAACATGTGAGGTCCTGGACCACATCCATACTGGCCACTGCCACTCAGAAGTGGGGACCCACCAGTGTTTGCCTTCAACAGAGTTCTCAAAGGAAGGAAGTAGCATCACTCCTCCCATTTTACAGAAGGCAAGTCGAGGCTGGGTGTGTGAACCCCATTCCTGCACGACAGAGGCATAGGTAGCAGAAGAGTCCATCATCTCCAACCATGCATCACAGTTAACAACCAACACCTTACAAAAGGAGCATCTCTGCAGAAAACATGAGTCTGCCAAACTCAGAACCTACCACACAGTTTTTAATGTAAGACCTGCAGTTTTCCATGCAGCTTCCACCTAAAAAAATAAATAAACTAACCATAAACTGGGCTTATAACCTGCTAGGTCATGGTTTAAGTGACCAGTTTAGGCAAGCAGGATTTTTTGCTAAGATAAAGAATTTCCCCTGCATTTTCTTCATGTTTCTGCCTTGGAAAACAACAGAAACTGTTGAAATCAGACAGCACAGAAGAACATAAACACTCTTAGCATTGGTACAGTTCCCACTCTGTCAGCCAGAACACAAAGGTTATCCGTCCACATTTTTTAAGTAAAACTGCCAATCTGCTGATAAAATTCAACACATTGATTAAGAACGCAAAAAGGTTAGGAGCAGATTCATACAGAAGTAAAAGGACTTCCACCAGCTATCTTGCTGGAAGGTATCCGGTGTTTCCTAATCAGACGGCTGAATGGCTGCTGAGAAAGACAAACAAAAGACATGCACGGCCGTTTTCTTGTGGCACCCTGGTCACATGCATGGGACCCCTCCTCATCCAAATCTCCCAAGCACAGCAGACACAGATTTTTATTTGAAGATTGAGAAATGTTTCATTCCCAATCCAGACAAAGCACTTACTCTTGTGTCCACACCACCACATGGAGAGCAGAGTGTATGAGAAGCCCGGAAGAAACTTCTGCCAGACTTCCTCATTTGCCTGAGCAGACTTGGTCTAAAAATACTCAAGGGCTGATGAAAATAAGGCTGTAAAAACCACTTCAGGTATACTTCAGCAGAGACACTGGTCTTCCACCAGTGATGAATTTATCACAGCAAGCCTCTTGGGGACAATTTACAAAACTTCACAATGCACCACACAAGTCACAGTTTAAAAAATGAGAGAGGGAGAAAGAGAGAGAGAGAGACACACACAGAGTTTGAGGGGTTTAGGTCTGTTATGACTAATGCTGTTGAAAGCAACCAACTGCACTTAATTTTTTTTTTTTTTACGATAAAGATGCAACTTTATCCTATAACTTTCTCAGATGTTTAACATTTAGTAACTTTGGTGGAAAAATGCAAGAGTGCACATCCATGCCAGTACACTGTCTGACTCGGCAAGAATCAAAGAAGCATTTGAATCCATCAGAAAAGAAGATTTAGCACGACATCCAGTCTTGATTCACACAGATGAGATGTTTTCTAATACATTCCTTCCCCCAGCCCCCCCCCCGCCGCCAAACCTTGGTGCCTTTCTGTTTCTTTCCCATCACTAAACACAAACTCACGGAGCTGCCTTACCATTCCCGCACTCCGAGAGAGATGAGACTTTGCTCGGCGCGGTCCAAGGTCCGCCGTGCACGGCCACACCTATTCCTCCTCCGAGCAACCTGGGCGCAGCGCGGGCTGGCCAGAGCCCTGCTGCCCTTGCTGTGCTCAGCGTGGGTGAAGTCAGATGCAGAGAGAGCCCCGTTTCCTCCCCGCACCGCCGTGACTGATGTAAAGCGCAGTTCCTGAACAGGCGCACCGAAATAGAAATTGTTTGCCGCTTAAACGACATCCTGCTCTTGTTTCAGATGTTACAGCCGGGCCAGCTAATACCTCCTGGAATTACCTCTGCCTCATATCTCCCTTTTTTCCTATGAGCTGCTTGAAGCCCAGGGTGCAGCCTGCACAGATCAAAATACCGCCCATTCCACTGAAGAATTACTACTGAAAACTTGATAGGGTCAAACTCTCCCATTTCAGTAAAATTCCACCCCAAGAGCTGAACAGCTCATTGCTGCAACAGCCTGTGGGACCCTGATTTACAGCTACCCCAAACATCCCCTGCTTTGCAAGTATTCCTTCCACCTCACCTGAGTGCAAGGGCATAGGTGGCTTTTTCTGTCTTGCCCTTTTCACCAAAGGATATTGGAAATTACCAAAGGATGCTGGAAATCAAGAGCACAATGCATTTGAAACCCAAAGAAAACTGGGTTTGTGCCCTGCAGCACTGACTTGTAAACATCTGTGGGCTACACTTCTCTTCAGAAAGATGTAACAGTAGTTAATTTACATCAATTTAAAAATGCCTGCTCAGCACCTAAAACATAACCAGCAACCTCAAGAGCAGCACCAGAGCTGTAGTCATGTGCATGAAGAACAGGTCACCAGAGTCAGGTCTCCCAATCAAATAACCTAAACCCACAGGATTTCACAGATTTTCAGCTCTCCAACTGTTCCGGTAGCTTTAAATACACTTCAATTACTCAACATCCTCCATGCAACAGCCTGGCATATTCAGGCAACCCTTCCAGTTCCCTATTTCCAAGCTTTCCCTTCACAAACAATTTAATGCAGCTGACTTTCCACATGATTCTCACAGTCCTGCCTAAAACAATTCAAGATTGAAAAGAGTGGTCTTGTAAAATAGCACACCAAAACAAAACACACCCCCCATACTCATAGTTTGGAGTTCCCTTAACACTGAAAAGGGACCCGGCTCATTTCCCTTGTCTCAGGTTGCGCTTCTAGCCAGGGCCTGCTTCATCTTTCCTGTGTCTGTTTGACCAGTAGCCATGAGTATAATTTCACATTTCTCCACAGATCAGGGTCCCACCTAATGCTGCTGTGGGACTCCAGCATCACCAACTGCATGCTTTGCACTTCTCAGAAAGACAGTGGAGATGGCCCCAAAGCTTGGCTCCCCTAACCGCAGAAGACCCACACGCCTTGTGATATTGCCCCAGGAATCCCTGGACTTTGGACATACCTTCCTCTTGGATTTCTTGTCTGAGATTTGACACGGAGATCTGGTTACTTTCCACAAGTGCATTGGGCAGGTTTTGAGAGGACGAGGCCCCTCAGACACAAAAGCTGCCAGGCTGCCACTCGCTCCTTTCCCGCAGCCACCCCACGGGCAGCCTGTTGGCAGCGCTGGGGGATGTGCAAGGCACCTCTGCCCTGCACAGAGCCACGGTCACTCTGCAGTGCCATCACGGGGCTCTCCCAGCCTTGCTGTGTGTGCCAGCAGGAGGGGGACACTGCTCCTCAGCACAGATGACAGGACTGAACAGATAACAGAGATGCTGAGCTTTATAAATCACGTGAGAGAGGAACGAGGAGAGAACAGAGAACATGCACAGATCACCACACAGCAACTGCACTCCAGGAGGTGTTTGGTGATAATGTCAACAAGACACCCCCTCCCAGTATAAAATAATGGAACTAATGCACAGAAGAGAGAAAAGCCAGACTGCATTACAGCATCAAACATAACATATGGCTAGGCATAATTATTACACAAGAGGAAGCACCATTATACCATATGCTTGTCTATCATGAAACGTGAATAATTATATCTTCCTCCTCTTGCCACTTGCTGTTTCTTCCCACATCTTCCCCTGGTTGCAGAGGGAAATTAAAATCCAGAATACAGGAGCTTACAACATTTGAAGCTTAGATTTGTACTTATCCTTCTGCTATCAGCTGGCAAATGTGGAGAAACCAAAACTGAGGTAAGGAAAAGAAAGGATTTTGAGGAACTAGCTTTGTTCAGAGGGATACGCTGCTCCTCCCTGTACTAGAGGGGTTTTATGTAGCATGGGTTAAGTTGAAACAAGGGTTTGGAGTCTGGAGATGCACAGGAAAATTCAGAGAGGGTACAGAATTAAGATGATATGTGGGTCAAAAATTAAATCACTGCATACTCTAATGTGGTGAAGAAGGTAAAGAATATCATTTCAATTTCCAACTCTGTGCTTTTTTAAGTGGTAAGACAGGAAACACACAGAAGAGTGAATTACTTTAATTTTAAAAGAAACAAACTCTCCTAAAAGATAAGCTGATAGATCACAACCTTTTCAGCCAGTGCATTTTGTCACTGGGGTACATCCTGCCACTGAGCTCCAAGGAGAAATGGGTGCCTCAGGAATGGTAAGAAAAGAGGAATATTCTGCCTCAGATACAGCTGCTGCTCCGTCACAGACTGATTCCCGGCAAGAACACACAGCACAGCCCCACCAGCCAGCACCACCTCCCCAGTGAGGAACAAACCTGGCTCTTTTCCTGGCGATCCTATTCCCAACACCTGGCTCTTCTCCTGTGATCCAATTCCCAGCATTGCAGATTTTCTGTAACACTCCTGTGCTCTGCTCCCTCCGGCAGCAAGCAGTGGCAGCAGCACCGGAACAGGCAATCCTGGCACTCCTCAGGCTCTTTCTCCCTGGCTGTGTTCAGCAATGACAGGTGTGGGGAAGTGCTGTGCTGCACCTTTGCTACCCCCATGCCAGCGCACTCAGCAAATTTCAGAAGCTTTTTTTGCCACTGTCATTTGAAGGTGGCACTAATTGTGATGAAAGCAGCTCAAGATGCAAAACAGCATCACTGTTTTCTTTCTTTAAGAGGCACACGAAATAAATTAGCCATCAAGGTTTTGGAGGCTAGAAGAAACCACAAGGATCATTTAAGTCTGATCCTCTGCATAAGAGAGACATAAATTTCAGCAAAGATTAATTCCTTATGCCAAGAAATTGAAGGCCATACTAGAGTGTTTTACACCAAAGAACCTTTAAATCATCATTGCACGTACATGTCCTGGGGATCCTAGTTTCCCTGGTGAGCTCCTTCCCTTGCCAACTACCTTCCCAGCTTTTGGAAGAAGACCAGCCCCCATCTTCCCTTTCCAGCCTTTCCCCCCTTGTAATTATACTTATTTGTCATTCTGTTTCTTATCTTTCTTATCTGTCATTCTAGACCAAGCAAACATCAAATATCTATAATCTTTCAAACAAGCAGAAAAAGAGGATTGTACCAAGAAACAGTTGCAAGAGATCCAGAGTAGCTTTATATAGGATCAAAACCAGGCACATATTCATTATTTTCCCTTTTTTGTAACAACTTTTAAACCCCCCTGAAATTGCTCCTTCTGCCAGCCTAACTTCCAAACCAGAGCTTCCTCAGTCTCTGGAAGGAACTTACCCTGTAAAAAAAAAAATTTCCCTTTTAATTGTTAAAGCCAAGATGAACAAAACAAAATCTACAGACTCACTTTTTCTTTCTCTGCTTTCTAACTATTCAAACACACATGCAAGTTTTCCTTAAAATAAGCAATTAAGTTTCATTTGGAAAGTCAAACAGGTAAACTTAATTTTCCAGCATGAAATCAAATGCCTTGCTGCAGGATGAGATCTAGAAGGAAAAAGGACGGTTACATGCCTTTCCTGCAGCTGAGATGAACTCTGATCTGCCAAGCCCCCAGCCCCAAGCCTGTGCCACAACCAGGTCTACACTGGCTTCACCTCCATCCCTCAAAGGAGCTTTTGCAGCTGAGCCACCAGGGAATGTCCTGGGCACTCCTCCTCAGTGTAAGGAGAACATAAGCCTAACAGAAGGATCAGTGGTGCTTCCATCAGGGACAAGCACATGTTCACAGGCTGCCCAGCTCTAGGAGGGCATGGATGTGCCTCAGAATCATCTTTGTGATTCTGCTTCTTCAGGTATTTGGCTGCAGCCCAGGATGAACAGAGGGAGTGGGTGTTCCTCCAGCACCAGGCCATGGCCCGAAGCTGCAGCAACTGCCCAGGGTGACACAATGCCACCATGGTGATTTCACCAGCTGTGCATGCAGCTATCCCTCCCACCACCCTGGCTCCTGCATTGACACGTTCAGAGCAGCCACAGTTTTGCTTGAGACAAAACCCAAGCACCCTCAAAGCAAAGAAACAAAGCAGGGCTTGCAAAACCTGAGTCTGATCAGATCACTCCCTACTGCTCCTCACTGGCTGGGCTCCCTGGGCTCCAGCTTCCATAGCTGGAGGCAGGACTAAGCTCTTTTGAGTAGGGTGCCCCAGGGCTCAGCTACAGGCACCAAGGCCCTTGGGTGACAAATATCGGTAGCACAACCTTCCCTGCAGCCACACGGGGTAACCAACACCTCCCTCAGCCACCTGGCAGGGTTTACAGCACTACCAGAGATCCAAGTCACGGATGCCACGTGTTCACTCACCTCAGTGTCCCTGCCTGCTTTCACACAGGCTTTCTGGGACACAGATGCTCTCATCTGTAGCACAACCTTCCCTGCAGCCACAATGCCACGTGTTCCCTCACCTCCGTGTCCCTGCCTGCTTTCACACAGGCTTTCTGGGACACAGATGCTCTCATCAGGATGACTCAAAAGCAACTGTTAGAACTGGCACAGCCCCATCTCACCAAAAGCATGAAATAACCCCTCAAAGGGGCAGAAAACGCTCCACACTCCTCTGGTGTCAGAACACCACACAGAGGACAAGAGCAAATACATCTGTGTGCTCATTTGCTTGTGGACCTTTTGTTTCCTCTGACTCCAGCAGGCATGTGGCATCACAACAGGAAGCACAGCATTAAGGAGAACTAAAGCCACTTGTTCATTTCTTCCCTTCCCTTCCCTTCAGAAATCTCATTTGTTCATCTCTTTGCCAATTTAAAACACTAGTTCTCTGGGTTAGCCAATCCGAAAACATATTGAAAATTCACAGTCTCAACCTGGAGGTCAGTGATGCCCACACATAAGCTTGACCATGGACCCAAGGCCAAGTACTCCTCCAAACACCCATCCTTTCTTCTCTTGACTTTTAAATCAAGGAGCTGGAGTCAAATCTGTTGTGCAATGCACAGTTTCAGGTAGCAAAACTGCCACACACAATAAAGCAAATATGGGACACCTGCAAAAGGCAAAAGTATACTTCCCTGGTATATTCAGACAACATAATTAATGGAGTGAAAAACAGATTTTTCTCTCCCATTTGACCTTTGTTTTATTTATTTTTTCCTTCCCCCCCCTTTATTTTTTTTTTTGTTTGGTGATGCACACAGCTGCAGATACTAAATGCACACTAAGTATTGTAAGCCTGAGGTTTTTTTAGTTGCTTAGCAGGCCTGTTTCCTTCCCAGATGGATAGCTCTCCTCCCTCACTTTTGTTTGGGACCTGCAGTTGCCCTGCCTGCAAACCTGACTTGCAGGAAAGCAGAGAGCAGAAGGTTGCCTGAAGCCAGGTGGCTCCCACACATAACAAGCCCACGTAGGGCAAGCTCCAATTACCTGCTTGCAGGCAAGGAGCCCTCCCTGGGAAACTGCAGCTTTGAGAGTTCACCTTGAAAGCAGAAAGTCATTAGAGCCAAACTGAAAATGTTGATTTTGGAGGCCCATGTTATTAGCATCAAGAAAAGGTGCCCACTCCCACCTACAAAAGAAGACTGCAACCAGGTTTTCTATGCTATTCAACAGCAAGGAACTGCCAAGACAGAATGCAGCCGACCTGGGAAACACCAGCCACCCCAAGCATGGACCCTTTTCTCACTTGCATATTGGGACTTAAAGCCATATCTTGCAGCCCTGAAGGGCTTTTACAAGTGTACATGACAAACCAAGACTTGCAAAGATCAGACAGCTTTTCAAAGTAAAAAGATAAATAGCTTTTCAACTGTGCAGTCACCCACCATGCTCCTGAAAGCCCACCTTTGGACAGAAAAGGAGGAACAAAGAATGGGAAGCACCTCCTAGTCAATGAACTCCTGCAGCAACCATCCCAGTTAGGGATTAATAGGGTTAATAGACCACCATGCACACACTCACGAGGCTGTACCTAGACTGCTTTTTCGGCGGCGGTGGCGGCGGTGCAAACTCCACACCATTGCTCTTGTCTTTAGGGAAATCAAAGGAGAAAGAAGAAGATTTGGTCATTCCAGTCTGGCTCTCCAGTATCGGGCTGTCATCCACAAAGTCAGCACCAGCTCTTCCACTCTCAGCTCCTACTGTCCAGGGGTGGTTTGAGACCTCCTGCTCCTCCTCCTGCTCCTCCTCCTCCTCGATTCGGCCCTGCTTGGTCCACGTTGGGTTATAATATTTCTGCCTCCTGTCATAGGACAAGCCTGCCAGGCCTCTACTGGACTCCTCCACAGAAACCCCATTCCCATGAGTGCAGGGGGAAGGGGTCACCCCGAAGGCACCTGTGTCAGTGCAGCTCCTTGGAGGCAGCTGAGCACCAGCTCCATCGTGGCTGTTGTCATCACCAAACCTTCCCATGTGGGAGCTGACTGGGGGCACACGGCTCCCCTCACTGCCTGGCTGGCTGTTTTTGGACATCTTTGGGGGGATGGCTGGACTCTCAGTAAGTGAGGTCTTGACAGGAGCTGCCAGATGAAATCTTGTGCTGTTTTCACATCCAGATGCTTGAAAAATCTGTCCAGACTCAATAGCAGGTGATGATGTCCCAAAATCAGGGTGGGAAGTGGGGCTGATACATGGCCACTGAACTCCTACTGCTGAGTCAGGGCTGCTGAGGAATATTGTCTTGTGATCATCCTCAGTGTGTGCTGTCATTATAGTTATCTTTGCTGCCACCTGGCCAGTGGAATCCTGGTGTTCCTTCTCGCCTCCCAGAGCCCAGCCACCATCCCGCCACAACCCATCCGCTTTCTCCTTGGCAGTGCCATGGGCCAGCTTCTCTGCTTTTGCCTGGCTGCCAACAGCCTTCAGCTGTGCCTTCCTCCTCTTGGTGCTCTCGGCATAGATGGGATCACCACGGGCTGGCTCGGTGAGGCGAGGGCGCTGTGGCTCCACCAGAGCCTGCTGAGGGGTGCCTGAACCCTCAGTGCGGGGCCCTCCAGTGACAGAGGGCTCCCCAGGGAGAGGTAACTCCTCATCCTTCCGGGACACAGCAAGGGCAGCCGCCTTGCAGCCCCCCGTGGTCTCAGGGAGGGTGCCAGGCTCAGTGTGGAGAGCCAGGTTTTTCCTGTCTGAACACAGGGTATAGGGAAGAGGATCACTCTGGTCTTTTGTGATGCAGAAGGCCACGTTCACAGCTCTGCGCTCCTCTTCGCTGAATTTGACTGCTCGGCCACTTGGCCTTGGAATCTCGGGAGCATCCCGCTGCCTCCACCCGCTGGGAGTGTGACTCTCCTTCTCACACTGTGCAGCCTTTTCCTCTGAGCAACACGGCTCCCACGGGACAGGGTGCTCTTTGTGGCAGTTCGTGATTGAACAGTACTCACCCCCTTCGCTTTCCAAGACGGAGGAGATGTGACCACAGTCACGTCCCAAAGGGAGTGCTGCTCCTTCTCTGGTTTGGGAAGAAGTGTTTCTGCTGGAGTTAGTGGTACTTCTGTCCCCCAAGGCAGATGGGTTAGGGCAGGGGACCTGATGAGGCAGGGCAAACTTGTCCTTAACTCTGTCCTCCTGCTTGCCCACCTCACCCACAAGTACCAGGCTGTGGATGGAGACGTTTCTCTCCACTCGACTCTCCAGGCCACGCAGACCCACCATGGAGTAGCTGGGAGGACAGCAAGACAAGCAGTCACTGGGCTGGTTGTGAAGGAAAGGCTTTCTCACACCACCATTGCTAAAATTGTCAAGGCAGATGCGCTGTGCATCTCCTGATTTCAGGAGGAGTTGCTTGCCAGAAATCACGCCCCAACTGACCTGCATGGGTCAAAGAGACAAATTCCCTGTCAGAACATGCATATGCAAAAGGAAAGATAAAATTTAAGCAAACCCACAAACTGCAAAAACAAAAGCCCAGCTCTGCAGAACAGGACTCTGGAATTCACCATCTATTTTGCTGTGCTCACCTCACCACTAATTTCCACAAACCTTTCCAGGTAAAACTACACTTGTCGTATTTCCTGGACCATTTGTAATCCTAGCATTACCAACAATGGCAATGCACAGGAATAAGACATTCTCCTTTCTCTTCCTATGGGTCTGCTGCCAGAAACATGTCCAACCTGTCATCCTGTCTGTGAATCACTGTGCAATTAAAGATTCAGAGAGCGAAGGAATATTTGCACCTCTCTC
Source organism: Passer montanus (assembly GCF_014805655.1). NCBI lineage: Eukaryota > Metazoa > Chordata > Aves > Passeriformes > Passeridae > Passer > Passer montanus. The sequence continues at coordinate 562,644 of NW_024360941.1, read as the reverse complement.
TGCTTATTTTCATTTCATTTCACACTGCTCCAGAGTGTGTGACTCCAGAACACAGACACAGACTATCATGGGTTATCCTGGGATAGCAGCTTGGCCATGCTCAGAAGTAGGGATTGAGGAGCAGGCATGCCAGATCTGGACGCACAAATCAAACACTGCCAACAATGGCAGCTCGAACTCGTGTGCCCTTCACTCCCTAGAAGAAAAGAAAGGGGCAGCAGTGGGAGGCTAAGAGAGCTGGTAAACCCTGATTATCCTCTGGGCCATGGGGAAATAGGAGCACACCTATGCCACAGGCAGTGGGGCAGCAGCCTGTGCGTCACTCTGCTGAGGTACTGCTGGTATCTACTGGTCAGGGTGAGGAGCTACACCAACAGGGCATTACTGCTCTGGCAAAGATTGGTAGGAAGGAGTAGGAAGGCAGGCCACTTTCTTCCTCACCCACAAAGACCACGGATCCAGTCAGCACTGACTGCAACCAGACAAGACATCTTTTCAGTAAAACTTCCCAGAAAAATAACCCGCATCCTCATTTTAAACCGGAAGTTCCTAAACAAACAATGCATTTTTAAGCTCCTCTGCACATGGCTTGTGAGCAACAGTTCATTCAGCTTCATCCAAAGATACACTGAGAAACCAATATACAGCTTAAAAACCTGAGTCAAGACCAGAAGGAAAAACAAAGGGAAGGAAGCATTTGTAACAGATATTCCTAGCACTCTGAGGATAGGTAAGTAACGGGAAGTCATGCTTTGACTGGATTAATCATTACCTGTGACAGATCTGCATTCATATTCACATCCGCCCACGCGTCAGAAACATCCGAGTTTATCATTGTTGGCTTCACAGCAATTGTTGGCTTTGAGAAGGGGGAAGTAGTTATACCTTCGTCTTCCAACACGAGGCTCTCGGGCTTGGTCCTAGCTCCATCCGGGAGCACGCCACAAGCTCCCACCTCTGGGGGTGTTTGCAGCCGATGGGAACTCTTCGGGTTGAAGCAGTTTTTGCAGGAGCCGGGCTTCCAAACGTGTTCCACAAAGTCACTGCACGCAGACATCTTCAAATCCTCGTGGGTCAGACTGAGAGCCCACTGCGTCTTCTGCACTGCCCTCCACTGCTCATTTTGCGTTTGCTCCCCGAGCCACTTGAAAGGATCACCTAGTCATCTGCAAAAGCACAACACTGTCTGATTAGCTTGATTATGCCCCCAGACTGGAAGATTTTTAATAGGACAGGTGATAATTACACTACTCTGCCTTCATCACAAAGGCATATTGTTTACAAGGCTTTTTTCACAGCTTAGCTAAAGCCCACACAATCACTTGAAAAGTCTCAACTTCTAAGCATAGCTCTGTAATAGAGAAGACATCAAGCGAGCAGCATTCCTATGTGATTTAATTCCCTGCTTAATCAGCATGTATAACTAGCCTCATGCAAGGTTTAGATCAAGGGTAAAGAAAAGGGGTCTTGGAAATAGCTGTTCACAGCCCCACAAGCAGAGGAAAAATTTCTTCTCCAAAGTGGCATCCTCTCTCAGGAAAATAAAAAGGCCTGGAGACACAAGGACCAGAATCAGAGACTGTGTAACCAAGGGGAACAGCAACAACCTTCCTTCACCCAGAAGCACCACTGTGATTACTGCCGTGGCACACAAAGGCTTCTCTCCCACCCAGTGAAAGGCAATCAGCAGGGCTGGGGCTGGCACTGATTTGAGCAAGTGTCTGGCAGAATGCTCTTATCTCGTTTGCCAAGAGCCACAAATAACAGTGTCAGTTCGCTGAAACGATTCATTGTCTGCAAGGGGAGAAACGTTTTGCTCTTGGATTACTTACAGACAAGGATTCCTTCCCATCTTCCTTCCCCAGGAGGGAAATGCCCCAGGAACAAGACATTCCTGCTGCATTCCTGTGTCCCTGTCCCCACCACCCCCCTCCTGGCCAGGTCTGATTGCACTCTAGCCAGTAGCTAGATACCTGGAACTAAGAACTTGGGAGATACTTCCGAGGAGGACTCCTGCAAAACTCAGCGGATTAGGGAAGATCAGACAGAGAATGCAGCCGGCTGCTATGGGTGTCAGGACACACAATTTCCCCACGTGGCTCTATAGAGTCTTTCCTCATCTAACCAAGTTTAGGTCATCATCCCCTGGCCAGCTGATCCCCAGACAAACTGAGGCCCCTTTCATGAGGGTCTCCAAGTGAACAAGCACCTTTACACTCCAGTCCTGGAGGCACATGAAATTTACCAGCCTGATCCTTAAGCACTTCCTCCACGCAGGCACAGTGAAACACCACCAGAGCTGAACCAGCTTGCACCGCAGTAAGGATTCTTGCCTCTGGGCTCAGAGATGCCCTGGCCAGTCCCTCTAACAGCCACCCACACTACACGGCATAAAGAAAGACAACTAATGAGAGCCTGGGTGGGACAAAGTGAAGCAGAAGAGAGCCACTGACCCGCAAGCATCACCGAATTCAAGTGCCACCTATGGGAAGGGAGTTTGATCGGCTAAACCATTAGCACCTGCAGACTCTTTCTGTCTGGCAGGCTAATAAATTAGGATCTGTTTCTCGGAAAAGCAGGAAAAAAGGAGAATATCGATGGGATTCACTAATCAGATTGCATGTCTCTTTTTAGGGAAGACACTCCTCTAGACAGGCTTTTTCATGGACTTCATAGAGTCTGAATTAACCAAAGGGCAGCGAATCACTCTAAGGCATATTCCATCACCTTCAATGAGGTTAATGGTATTTGCAGGGAAAACAGCTTTAAAAATATTTTATCCTTTGTTTCCTTTTAGATCTAGCACGCAGTGTCCAGCATTACCCAAAGTTGAACAAGTGTCCTGATGAGAGCTAGCAAATTAAAAAGAAAAATCAAAGGGAGGGAAGCAGGCACCGAAGCCAGAAAAAACTCTTCACTTCTGGTTTAATATTCGGCGCTGCCAAATGCCTGTTAAAGACCAGGGTTTCCCTGTCTCCAGCCGTCGTTTCTCGCTGCCCAGATCCCGGGGCGGGCCGTGTCCGCACGCCGGCTGGGCACCAGGAACCACCCGCACCAACCCACGCGGCGCCGCGCGGGGAAACAGGCCGGGACCGGCGCGGGATGAGGCACCCAAAGCCAGGACCTGGCTCTGTGCCCCGGCAAGCCGAAAGCCAGGACCTGGGTCTGAGGCATTCCCGAAGTCCCCGCTCGTCCCGGGGCACGGCGAGGACCCGATGTAACGGCTACCTGCTCCCTAGGACAGAGATTCCAGGCTGCGGCGCAAGGATGCTCCGGCGCAAAGAAAAGCCCCAAACCCCAGCCCAAGTAGCTCTGGCTGCCAGACGGACCCTCAGGGGCGCCGGGTGTCCACCAGGACCGGGAAAAGTTTACCTGCCAGAGCCCGCCGGGGCTCCCGGGTCGGGCGGCGATGCCGGTCCGGACCGCAGCGCGCCCCGAGCCGGCTACAGACCCCCGCCCCGGCCCTCCGCCCGCATGCTCGGTGGGCAGCGGCACAGCCCCACCGCCCCGGCCCCCGGGCAGCCCCGCCCCGGCCCCGAGCGGCGGCGCCGGGGTCCCTCCCAGCTCGGCTTTGTCCCGGGAGGCGGAGGCCCGGTGCCCGCCCCGGCAGCAGCTCCAGCCACAGCCCCGCAGCAGCGCTCCCGCAGACGGGCTCTGTCTCAGGGACAGCCCCGCGGGCATCAGCCCCCGGGCAGGCAGGCACCCACACACCCATTAGCCCCGCGCCCGTCCCACAGGGTCCTGCGCACGACCCCCCCCCGCACCCCGACACCGGCCTTGAGACGGTAGTGATCCAGCTGAAGGCGCTGGGAGCCAGAGAGTTCAGAGGGCTCGCTCATCTTCACTCGTCAGCTTTCCAGACAACGACATGGTGAAGTTCGTCTCGAAGGGATGCTGTGGAAGGGAGAGAAGTTTCAGTAGCTGAAATCAGGATTTGACCTCACTGTGCAAAAACTGCAGACAGCATCTCAGGAAAATCTCAAACCTCTGCTGGTGTGGGAGGCTGGGCTTCATTAGGGAACAGGATGAGATTTTGTTCTCTGTAGTGTCTGAGCTACGCTTTAGGGCGGGCTAGAAAAGGAGTAGTCTTCACTTACCCTGGTACTTGTTCTGTGGTTGTAGTTTTGAGCATCTAAATTCTTTGAAACTAGGGAAAACCAAAACGGTTCTCCCCGTGCCCTGGTCAGGGCCTTAGTTCAATTCCTTGCTTAAGTCACTGCTCCTTTAGTTCAACAAAGCATTCCTGGTCTCATACATAACAGTGGATTAAAAAGGCAAATAGGCTTTCATAATGGAGAATCCAAGCCCCAAATAACAAAACAGAAACTGGAGATATACACAGCACTTACAGAAAAAAAATATTTCTCAGGAACCAAACATCCCAGTAAATTCTTCCCCTTCAGGGAATTTTGGCAGTAGCACACTTTGCAAACATCCCGGCTGGCTGGTCTTATGCAGTTGTGGCTGTCTGCTCATGTTCTCTCCCTCCTTTTTTGATCAGTTATTAAAGCAGTCCAGAGACCCCAGAACTCCTCCACTTAATTTGCTGTATTGCCATGAAAACATCTGCTTAACAACCTCCCGCTTCTTCTTCCAAGCAAACCACTCACAACCAAATTGCTGCGTCTTCTTGTGTGCGAGATCCCAGTGCCAACACACCCAGTCGTACGAGTAAATTATCTCTCAGAAATGCCTTCACCATGACAGAAACCTCTCTCCTGGCACAGATCAGCTCATCTGTGGGAGGGGAAAATGAGCTGGGAAAACAAGTGGCCCAAATTTCTGACATTTTCTCTATTTTAGAAAGTTTGAAGGAAAGAACCCAGCTCTAACCAGCCCAGATGAGGTTGTGGCTGCATGGCTGGCTAATCCTGGAGAGTGGTAAACTTCTTCAGATTCAAGTATCTGAATTTCATACCTGAAACTTTAAAAAGGGCCTCCACTCTTTTCAATAAGAGCACTATAATTTTCTCAGCCAGCCTTCTTAGTGAAGAGTCTAGGACAGCTTTGAGAAGAAAAACCAGATTTAAAATTCATGCTATGTTCACACTGGAACAGCACTGAACTGAGTGAATTCTCCTGAGATGTTTACCCCAAGTAGGAAATCTTTTCTCATACCAGAGGCCTTGGGATTACAGGATAATTAAAGTTTCTTTTTTCTAATGAAGTCAGCCTGTTAATGCCCAGAGATTTCAGTAGAAAATTGAACAACCTCTAGTTTTTATAAAACAATTATTCCGTAAGTCTGAGACCAAGCATGATGGATTTTCCGTGTCTGTAAAGTCACGTGGTTTCCCCAGTACAGTATTCATCATTGTCCAGTTTTGGTGTTTTCTCAGTGTCCAAGAAAACTGGCAGAAAAGAAGCCCTCTCAAGTGGAAAGCAGTACACAATGCCTGCTAAGACATGATTATGTATTCTAGCCAGCCATATGTCTCCCAATGTATTGTTTTCCAGAACGCTGTCACACAACCAACGAGGCACATGGCTCAGAGCAGCCCTGACAGCACAAAGGGAAACTTTAGGATGACTGGAGCTTCAAGTGCCATCCCTCACTGGCAGAAGGGAGACCATCGCTGAGCCTTGCTTTCAAAGAGTCATCTGTAAGAGTAACCCCTTGGGAACAGGCAGGCAAAGAGCACAAACCCACAGTGAGTGTCTCTGTAGGCAGACAAAAGAAGCAAAGCTCTGGAGATGGGTTCAGCATCACTCATGACCAGCAAAGTTGCCCAGTCACAAAGATTGCTGGTGCCAGTAGTGATTTTTACTCCAAGAGAGTTTAAAGTACCCAGCAACAGGAAAATTGTGATACCTTTTATCAGTTATGGTCTACACTGTGTGGTTGAGCAAATCTGAGTTTCCGCTTGTGGCGCACAGATGTCCTCCTGGCCATGGTCCCTGATGTGCTGGGGTGTCTGCCTGTCCCTGCCAGGACTCCAGCCTTGCTTCGTGGCGTCACAGCTGATAGATCTTGTGTGTGAAAGAGGTGGCACTGTCTGTGCTGCCACCAGTTTGCCTGTTCATATGCAGCAAGGAAAACTTGCGATGGAGCCAGGGGCAACCAGTGCCAGCACCTCCTGCCTGTGGGGTGAAAGGGCAAAGGGCACGAACATCCTCCAGCATGCTCTGGGGATGTTAGTGCCTGGTACCAGTCAGAAGTTGCTGGAGTCAATGTGCACATCTCTGGAAGCTGCCTCTCCATGCACCACAGACCCTTTGCCTACTCCAGAGGTTGGTGGCTGTTTCTGTGCCTTTTTTCTCCCCCAGTTCAGGAAGAGCAGATTAAAAGCATCAGCCATAAAGAATGAAGGATGTGGTCTCGTAACCACCCTCCATGGGAGTTAACCCTAGTGCTAACATCTGGAGGCCAAAAGTATGAACTCTGTAGGACCTGTCTACCTTGTAGGACTGGAGGGAAGGCCTAAACTGCTAACCCAACCCTGCGTGCAGGCAGCAGCTCCCCATCCCACCCTGGCTTCCATGACAATCTGCAGATCAGAATGCCAACCAGCGACAGGCACTGCTATTCCTTTGCTCCTTTGCACTGTGTCAAAGGGGGAGCTTGGTTCTCCATACCCAAGAGCAACAGTGGCTGTTAAGAAATCGTGGGATAATGGCCCTTTTGATGGATGCTCGGCTTGCGCTGTTGGGATGCAGCGGTTGTGGTGGAGCTGGGAAGGGGGAGGGGGCAGAGAGGCGTATGACAGTGCTGATAACAAGTGGGCTTTGTATGCTGTGGCCAGGGACTCCCACAGCTGCTCCGGTCCCCGCTGTCTCTTGAGGTAGTTTGAGTGGGAGAAGAGGCTACAGAAGCTCAAGAAAATGAGGATGACATAGATAAGGTTTTAATGACTCAGTCCCTGCTTCTCTTTAAGAGATGAAACTGTAGCAGAGCACCTCCTCCTTCGATTCAAGCAAGGTCCCTAGAGGATAGGCTTCTCTGGGCTGGTGGTCTGTCTGCTGTGGTTCTTCCTGGACAGGGAATGCCCTCAAATGGGTCTGTCCAGCTTGTTTCCTTTCCCTGTGTAGCTGTGGTGAATACTTGGAACCCATGCTGGCCGGGGATCTCCTCTGCTTCTGGCCATCACTCAAAGGGTCTTGGTGATGCCGACGTAGAATCTGGTGGTAATCTGGAGCACACTCTTGGAAAAGGGCAGGTCATTGCCTCCAAATCAGCTTGTCCCAGTGATCCATGCAAGAAAAGGAACAAACCTGGGGGTGGGCACCGTGACAGAGGGAGGACCATGGGAGCGCACAGCATCTGACCCACATTAACTCTGTGTGTCCCTGGTTCTACATCACCTGTCATCACTTGATGACAGTGGCTTTTTTTCTTACAATGCATATTCTCTGTGGAATGAGAGATAGTGATTATGGCAGTTGGCTACAGATTGCCAAGCAAAAACAATTCCCTCCTCCCCCAGATGCCCCCCACCCCCCCAAAAATAAGGCTGAAAAAGCCCACTCCGAAACCCCAAAACTACACACACTTTGTTACAGTAATCCCTGTCCCAACAGGAGACAAGCACAAACTCCCAGCCGGCGTGTGTGGTTGCTCTTAGTAAGCTTTAGACAGCTGGGGGATTTGGGAATGGGATTAGCTAATACAATTCAGGCTCAATTAGCAAAGGAAACATGGAGATTCCAGCTCCCATCGGGACAGATCTGGGCAGGATCCCTCCAGAGGGTTAATCACAGAACAGCTCGTGCTTCATTCACAAATAACCAAGCTGCCTGTGTGTGCCATCCCACTTACGCTGGGCTGCCGTTGGAGAGGGAATGCTTGCCATTGCCAAATACCCCCTCAGCCCCTGGGCCCGGCTAAAACCCGCTTTCCTGCCCATGGGCTGGGAGAGGGAAGGACTAACCGCAGCGGGGAGGGAGAGCAGGCATGCACGCAGGTGCAGAGAGCTGGCAGCCAAACAAAGGGAGATCGCAGGAGCAGATACGGGCGCTTGCAGGATACAGTCACGGCTTTCTGTGAGCAAGACCAAAGACAAGGGGAGGGGGGCAAAGGAGACGGTTTCTCGTTGATGAGAAGATGCCGAGATGAACCAGCAATCGGATGCCAGAGCTGTGTTTAAAACTGGGACCCCTGGGCAGGGCTTTTGTTGTCAGAAATGCTCTTTACTTGGCCAGCTGGGAGAAGCAGCAGGCTCACTAGGCTGCTGGGGCATTTATCAGGACAGACTTCCAAGCACCCGTAAGCACCTTGGGATGAAGCAGGGCCCACACCTCTAAACAGCTTAGTGAGCACCAGCTTCCAGACTCCCCCTGACATGAGTCTTCTTGAAAAGCTGAACCAAATCCTCATGGATGCCTGCTGAGCATCCCCAGCCTCAGCTGGTTCCTCATTTCCAAAATCTGCCCTCAAATCTCTCATCCTTGGCATGTTTTAAAGACACATGGCTCCTCAAGAGCTGAGACACAGACTCCCTCACCAGACAGGCCTCTGCTTGCAGAGCTGGTGAACCGGTTCCCAGGGTGCAAGTTGCATGGGCATGCTCTCCCATACATGGATGAGTTTTGCACAGCCCTGCTGGAGACTGGCTGCTAAACACTGGCTTTCTGTGGAAAGCACATGGACTTGGAAAGGATGGGGGGAGGCCCCAAAGAACTTGATGCTCTGGGAAGGGCTGCTTCTGAAGACTGTGCTGATGACTGGCAAAGAGCAAGATGTTACATGATTTTTCAGATCAGTTTTCAGTCAATTCTTGACTCTGAAGACAGGAGTCAGGAATCAGACCAAAGAAGGGTAATGAGGGACAGGGCTTGAGCCAGACAAAGCAACTGACCTGGGAGATGGAGTGAACCAGCCTTGCTTTCCCAGCCTTCCTTGGATGGAATAGCAAAAGTCTCACAGAGTAAAGCAATAGTCCTTGAGCAGTGCCAGACAAACACAAAAAAGTGTCAAACAGCTACCCAGGTGTCAACTTGGGAAACAAACCCATCAGCCTCTTCCCGGTTCAGTATCTGGGACTCTCACAGAAGAAGCAGCAGCCTCTGGCACCGTGGAGCCGATTTGTGGGAGACAGCAAACACCACCTGTCCTCATGGCAGAGTACTCCAGGGTCTGACTCTCCTATCACAGCCAGAAAACACAGCTAGGCCTGGAAAAGCCATTGGCATGGAAGGAGCAGACACAAAGGCACGAGGCAATGCGGGAGTGCACACCGCTGATTTCTGCCTCTCTCCAATGAGACTGCCTTTTTTCCTTGCTCCTCAGCAGTGTTTGGTGTTTGCAGGCACTGGGAAACATTTGCTCCTTGCACTCTTTCCAATGGAGCGTGGGAAAAGCTCTCACCCTAAGCAAAAAAAAACCATGGGAATTTGCTTTCAAGTCTATTCTTCTCACTCTCTTTCTCTCCAAGTGAAAAGCCCTGAGCTGGCTTTTTTTCTTTGCAAGGCAAGTTTTCTGGCCAAGGCAAACTGGTGTTTGTCTCTCATGCTGTCAGCAGAGTGACAGGCATCAGTATGATGAGGGGCAGTGGCAAATCAACCAGGACAGAGGGAGTGGCAGCAGGCTGTGTGCATCTTCTTTCTGCTCCCTCCCCTCTGCTTTTAGATAAGGGAGACAACATATTTCTGCTTCAGCAGAAAGAAATAGGACTTCTTTTGAGGGGCATTTTACTCCAGGGGCTATATAGACCCCCTTGGTTTGATGCTTGGTTCATTGAGGCAGGCAAAAACGAATGGAAATTTAGCACGGACAAAAAATAAAATGGAGGCTTCCCCCTCTGCTTCCTAGATCTGGAGTGAATAGGTAGTGAACAGAAATAGAAAAGCATCGTCCTCTGTCAGGAGCAGGACCAGGGTTTCGCCCATCCTTGATCCAGCTGCCATGTGATGGATCTGCCCTTTCAAGGCAGACCCTGTGCCAGCACCTGACACACACAGGCAGCAAGTGCTGTCAGCCCTGTGTGCCGAAATCTCCAGAGGGCTGGGATGGAAACACATGAGTCCAGCTGCTCACTCCTTGCCAGCACTCCAGGCTCCAGAGAGCTGGAAGGAGGCGCTTCCCAGCCCACCAGCAAATGTCTGACTCCTCTCCTGGCCTCTCCACCTGCCCAGGAGCCCTGGCTATGTGAGTCTGCAGGAGGGCAAGTGGCTTTGGGCAGCCTATTTGCAACGAGGCTGGGATGGTGCAGGGAGTCAGGGAATTTTCAGGCAAGAGGCAGAGGCAAAGACATGCACTTCCTTGCCTTGGGGACTGGAACACACCTTCTCCAGAAAACAGGGCTGAAGGACCAGCAGGCATCTGCAGAACTCAGGACACCATGTCAAACCTGAAGAAAATGAAGCCTCGGGTAGTCCTGATTGCATTCCCGGGGCAGGCTGTCACTGCAGGAAATGTGCTCCCTGTGCCCAAGGATGCTGCTGGGAGGGGAATAAAGGCACCCTGACCTCTGGCCTCCCCACACAGCCCTCTCTCCACTGTTCTCCAGGGCAATCCTGGGGAACACCAAAGGACAACTGTAAACCCTGATACGACCCAAGAGACCCACTCTACGCCTGTGTGAAAGAGTGAGGAATACCCTTTATACCCTGAGGTTTAAGGCAGACCTTTTAGTCTTTCAAACTCCATCCTGAAAGTAACCTGATGCCCCCAGCTATTTTTCTTGTGTGAAACTCCCTCCGCAAGAGGTGCCTTAGGTGAGCAGCTGCAGAGACAGCCAGATCCCACAGGAGGTGTTTGCTTTCTCCATCTTCCACACTCACACACCCTCTTTTTAATTGTTTGCACATCAAGAAACGACTTGCCGACTTGCCGTGTTGCAGCCTCCCAAAGGGAGGCAGGCATTGAACTCGTAACCTGAAACTGCCTCTCAGGGAGACAGCCAGCGCCCACCTCCCTCTGTTCCCACGTCCTCTCCCCTGCTCATCCCCGCCTGAGTAGCAGCCATGTCCTCCCCTCGCTCTGTTCAGCTCTTCAGCAGCTACACCCTTCACTGATAATGAGCACAGAGAAAGAAAGCACAGAGCTGCCATTCAGGGCCTTTCTCAGACACCAAAACATCTCTGTGCATTAATAATCCCTTTCAAAAGCCCCTTCCTTGCACACATCCCACCCTCCCCCTCTAGCCCCCGATGCTTTTCAGGAGCGACTGTGATTCATGTGAGGTGCGAAACAGCACGGTAAAATTTTAATACAGCCTGAACATGATGTGAGAGTGCTCAAATGCCTTTTAAGCAGCCTGCCTGTTTCCAGCAACTGCTTTGAAGGCAAGATCGCTTCAGCGCTGTGTGAAGAGCTTCAAAGAGAATATTTGGGACTGATTTTGACATGACTCAGAGAAGGCAGGAAGCCTTCTAACACAGTTCCCTCAAAGGATGAGCGCAAGCAGAAGAACGTGCAGGCTCTCACCATCCCTCCCTGTGGGGCTTGGCCCAGCTGGACCCTGTGGGAAGGCCTGGGAGGACCAGAGCTACATAGGACACCCACTGAGTACTGTGACCATGTCCCCTTCTCCACAGACTGCTCCGGGAGACATTTTCCTGACCATTGGTTTTATTGCATGCTAATAGCCCTGGGGCCAGTGGTCTGCCCCCAGCTGTGACTCCAAAGATTGGAAAGCAGGGGAGATTTCTCCATGCCCCGGGGTACGTGTGATGATAGGAAAAGTATGAAAATAAGGCAAAGCACTTGGATGAGTCCAAACAGAAAGAGACGCTGATAATACCCAAGGACTTCTCCACAGCCAGTAAACAAAAGGGAAACAAAACCAGTGTGCCAGACAGTGGGAATAGGAGGTAAGTGAACTCGAGGCAACAGCAGAGGAGGGTAATTCCCAGGAGAGGCTTTGGAAACTTCCATGATCCAGCAAACATTTCTCAGCTTTGCTGCTGTTCATTGTTCCTTGGGTTCCTGGGCTTCTCTGGACCTGCAAACAGCAAAGTACTGCTCTCCTGTAAGGAAATGCTCTGGCTCTGGAGACTGTCATACTCAGCCTGGAGACACTAAGGCCAAAGCAAGAGGCTGAGCTCCACATCTCCAGGTGTCCTGCCAGCTGGCAGCTCCTTGTGATCTTGAATTGTCTCTGCCTCCACACCACAAGTAGAACATCAACCAAAACCACTTTGTCCCAAGTAGGGGGGGATCTGTGTTGGCACTGAAGAGCTCTCACAGCTCCTTGCCAGACCATCCATTCCCATTTAGATGACAAACAAGACCCAGTAGTACATGTCACCCAGGGCTGCATCTATGCTGACACTTCCTGTGTGGTTTTGGTTGCTGAGAGGAGAGCAGCTGGAGCACTTGGCCTGGCTGTCAGGGAACAAGTGCAGAGAATATCCCACCCTAGGCTGTACTTAGCCTGGGAAATTCCCAAAAGGGCCTTGTTAAGAGGAAAATCAGTGGATTTCAGAGCTAAACTGCATTTGCCAGAGATTTGTCAGACATGTATCCTAGGACATTTTCAAAATGGAGCTCTCCAAGTCAGCTGGGAAGTGACTAAGGCATGTGTATCAATTGTATCAACCTTTGACCAGAGTTTGCTCTGAGAGCGAACAGAGGCACCATCTCACCTGCAGCAGGTGAGGTTAATGCAGTCATCAACCACTTAGCCTTCAGCAGGACTGGGCCAGCCCTAGAAACACATCAGCAATGTGCCTGGGTTGAGGATGAATCTTCTTATGCCCAGTTTGTGCTGCCAGGAAGGTGCAGGAAGCTGCAGGAAGGTGCAAGACAGAGATCTATCTGCTTTCTGCAAGTCTGCTGCTCCTAAAAGGTTGCAGTCAGTAGTACCTCACAGGAGAATGGAGACAATGGAATGCAAACTGTTTTCGGTGCAGTTTAAGCAAACAGCGAAACTGAATTAGCACAATTAGCTAATGGACACACTGAGTGTTGGCTGACACACCCAGGAGCATGGGCACGGCTGCAAGGAAACGTCAGCGCGTCTGTGTGCTCACAGCCACCGTCTGAGCTAGGAGGACAGGGAGAGAAAGCAGTCAGCAGCCCTGGGATGGGAGGGAGTGGCACACGGGGTGGCACAACAAAGGGGGTTGTGACAGGAGGGGATGGCAAAATCACCCACCAGGCTTAAGCAAGGAACTGTGGCACCGCTCTGGAGAAATCCCACAAAGCCTCTCCAGGAACTCTCTAACACATCTGTACACTCATGCATGCGGGATGAGGAATCAGAGATCTGTGTGCAGCTGCAGGGCTGCAGTCTTGTGGTAGGATAAATCACAGAATCACAGAATAATAATCCCATGACTAGAGTGTGGCAGTGGAGGGATATGGGCTTTTAGGAAGGACAGAATGGGCAGATGAGGACGGGGCGCTGCTCTTCACATGTGTGAGCAGCTGGAATGCATGGAGCTCTGCCTGGGGATGGATAAGGAGCAGCCAAGACTTCATGGACTAGGACTATAGGAAGAATGGGCAAAGGTGATGTTATCACAGTGGGTGTCTGCTGGGGGCCACCTGACCAGGAGGAACAACTGGATGAGACCCTCTACAGATGGAGTAATGGCAGTGTCAAGTTCACAGGTCCTGGTGTCCTTATGGGGGACTTCAACCACCCTGATATATGGTGGAGGGACGACATAGCAGGACATGAGGTTCCCAGAGGGCACCCATCATAAATTCCTCTTCCAAGTGACAAAGGAGGCAACAAGGAAAGTTGCTGTGCTGAACCTCATACTCATCAACAAGGAGGAGCTCAGAAGTGAAGGTCAAAAGCAGCCTTTGCTTCAGTGGCCATGAGATGGTGGAGCTGAAGATCCCACGGGGAGGGAGGAGAGTGAGAAGCAAGCTTCAGGACAGCAGATTTTGCCTTCTTCCAAGGTCTACTTGCAAGAGTCCCAGGAGATAAGGCTTTGGATGGAAGAGGTAGGGAGGTGAAAGGAAGGTTAATATTCCAAGTTCATGAGACCTCCATTCCAATAAACGTATAAGCAGATAAAAGTGCCAGGAGGCCCATGTGGATGAATAAGGAGCTTCTGGCCAAACAGAGGGTGCAAACCTGCGGGGAGTACAGGAACAATGTTTGAGCATCCCTGTCCAAATTCAATTCCAGCTGGTCTTTAGTCTTCCTAACTCCAGAGGGTGAGGTGGACTGAAAATTAGGTGAATGGTCTAACCCAGAAGGTGTCAGTTGAGGGTAGGAAGTCTTGTTAGATGCCTTTCAGTGTCAAGACTGGGTCTGATCCTGCCTAATACCCTCGTTGATGATATAGAAGATGGAGCAGACTGTGTCCTCTGCAAGTTTACTGGTGACAGGAAATGGGAGGAGTGGCTGCCGTTCAGAGGGACAGGCTGGGGAAATGGGTTGACAACAAATGAACGTCAGTGACTTCATGAAGTTCAACAAAGAGAAGTAGAAAGTAAATGAATCTGGAAGGAAACAATGCCAGACATCAGTGGACTACCCATTTGGAAGGCAGCTTTTCAGAAAGGGCCTCAGGGACCTGGTGGATACCAAGCTGAAGATGAGCCAGCAGTGCACCCTCACAGAAAAGGCTAAGTGTCTGGGCTGCATTGGGAGGAGGTGAGGGGAGGTAATCCTTGCCTCTGCTCAGCACTGGTGAGGCCACTCTGGGTGTATTGCTTCTGCTCTGGGCTCCACATTACAAGAGAGACATGGCATGAAGATGATGAAGGGACTGGAACATCTTATTCATCTATATAAATACCTGAAGGGAGGGGACAAAGAAGATAAAGCCAGACTCCTTTCCATGGTGCCCAGTGACAGGACTGGGGACAATGGGTACAAACTAAGGAGGTTCCATCTGAACACCAGGAAATACTTTTTTATTGTGAGAATGACTAATCACCAGCACTGATTGCCCAGAGAAGTTGCACAGACTCCGTCTAAATTCTCATACATGATGGAGGCTGACCATCTGGAAGGCAGCTTTGTTATAAGGGTGACTGAGCACTGGCACAGTTGTCCAGAGAGAGGCTGTGGAATTTCCATCCTTGAAGGTATTCCAAAGCTGACTGGACATTGCCCTGGACAGCCATCTCTAGGTGGCTGTGCTTGACAAGGGCAATTGGACTAGATGACCTCCAGAGGTCCCTTCCACCCCCAGCCATGATCCACTCATGATGGAGTGAAGCAATACCCCTCACAGGAGGACACACTTATGCCACAAGACTGAGCCAGCTGATGCTGCTGGACAGCACAGAGGGGAGGGACAATACCCCACATGAGGTGGCAGAATCAACTGGTTGAATACTGCCCACCTACAAAAAAGCCACTTGAGACCTGAGCCTTATAGGCTTCCTGGCACAGAGGGTGTGGTGGCTGAGGATACAGTCCAAGGGAACATAGAGGTACAAGAAGGTACAGCAATACTGAACAGATCTGGCCCCTGAAACCCACACAGGATTCCTAAAAGTTTATGCTACAAACCAAGATGAAGTCTTCCTATTTCTTGGAACAGAACCATTTGATAGTATTGTTGTGCCTCATCTAGGGCCCACAATAACATTCCTACCTAAGAACACCCAAGGCACACAGAGGCCATAGAATTATAGAATTGTTTAGGTTGAAAAATACCTTTAAGATCATCAAGTCCCAGGGGCTATGTTTACTAAGATAAAATCTGACTTCTCAAGAGTAGCATCAGACAAAGCCAGCCAGACCCCCTTGGTATTTTATCACTGGACAATGATTTATGGAGCAGTCTAGGAGCCAATCCAGCCAAGGTAGAAAAAAAAGCAGGATCAGAAGTGGATCCTGTTTAGCTTTGCAGCTGTAGCTGACATCAAGTTGAACACCTCTCTGAAGGGTCAGCCCAGCTTAGACAAGCCTGCTGACACATTATTGCACTAGAGGCACTAGCCACCAAATGAAATTCTCTGTCTGGTGTTATACCAAAAAAACTCAGAATCAAAGGGAACCTCTACCATTTTAAAAAATAAAATTTCTAAAAACAAGAATCAGGGATGGGTACCAGTCTCTTCCTGAGTGAAAGGGAAATCCTTGGTCCCTCTGTGAGATTTGCAGCTGCTGACCTTGTCTTCTAGCTATGTCCTGTGTCCCTCACTGAGATGGCAAAAATGTGACCGGGAGTGGCTGCATATGTTGTGGGTAAAAAATTTTCAGAGCAGCTGAGAGTTGGAATTTGTGCTATGAGTAAGAGGAGCTCCTACAAAATGAGTTAGCAGATGTTTTAGGTGATTCATTGTCTTCTGATAACTGCCCAGTTCCGGAGGCATTGCTGGTATGTGAAAACAAGGTAGGTCTGGGTGAATCAGAGGGCCGAGGGAAGGTAGTTACCAAAACCATGCACAAGTTTATTCAGGGACCAAGCTGTAAATGGCCATATTTTCAAGATCTGCATTGAACTTCCTGGGAAAAAAATGGGTCTTCTTTGCTGTCAGATTTGGGGTGTGCCTTGGGAGCAAGCCCGTTACTCCATCCTCCAAATGCAAGCACTGGTGTGAAAGGCTAGAAGAGCCAAGATGAGCCATCTCTGCATGATACCTTCTGCCCACCCTCAAAAAACATGCCCAGTGAGTCCTCTGTGCCAGGTAGCACTGGTGCTGCCTGGATAATCCTGGATGTCTCCAAAAAATGGGAATACCTTTTTATCTCTTGCTGACCTCCAGGACACATCTTCAGATTTTTTGGCCATTATTTCTCCACCAAGCACCTAAACTACAATAATTTGTTTGCATCCACAATTTCCATATTTCACATCTTGAGTACGCATAGGCTACTTTGGAGAGGACAGATGAAGGGTCTGTGGGTTGAAGAAGGGAGCATGGAACTTAGTGCCAGCTCATACCTACATCGCCACTAGCTTCCCACTTTAAAGGAAAAGGTCTGCATTTGTCACAGAAATAAAAGGAGCAGAAAACACAGAGGACTTTGCAATGCAGCTCAATGGCCTTGCATATGTCCCAGAGCAAACTTTGTAATTATACTTTATCCTAATTACTGCTGTAGCAGCAAAGACAGTAAAACAATGGAACAGGCACCAGCTCCCAGGGCATCCAGGCAGTCCAGGCCATGGGAAAAGCTGGAAGCATTCCCAGCCTTACTACTAAATCCCAAATTCTGGTGCTCAGGAAGCTCAGCAACAAGCTTGCAAGTTCAGACATTTCAGTAAGTCTATTCCAAATGCAGGCCTGAGGGAGGAGTGCAAGGTCAGCTCTCCTGCATGTGCTGCATTGCCACTGCACCTATGAGTAACATGGGGCTGCCTTGCAGAAAGAGAGGGCTGCTGTGTCCAAGTGCAGTGCAGATGTGCTCCTGATGTGAGAGAATAACCTGGCTTTGGTAGGGACTGAATATTTTCTTTTGCAGACCCATGGCAGCATTGTCTGGAAGAGCCCTCCCCAGTCTCTGGTCCAGCCTGCCTTGGAGTAAGACTGTTCCCAATGCTGGGGCAAGCCAGGTGGTTTTGTCTAACCAACACAACCAAGCCCCCAAAGTGACAGGCCAGCTCTGCTCTGAGGAGCTGTCCCAGGGCTGCCTCTCCTCTTAGGGGAGATTTTTTCCTCCTAAAATCCCAGTGCTACAGTAGTAATTCCTTGTAACCAACTTTTTATAAAAGGGATGGAGAGGGGGAAAACAGAGCAGAGGAAAGATCTGAGAATTAGCAAAGCTCAAACATTTGCAGGTGGCCTTAGACTGAACCAGTTAGCTCCGTGCGCAGTGTTGGCTTCCAGTGACGAGACAGCTTATGTGATGGACATGAGAAGTAACACTGGAAGAGTGAAGAGAAAGGACCAAGAGGTGGATAAGAATATCACTCATTCATTTGAGGAAAGCACATGGAAGAAACTGGTGGCTCTGCTGCCATTTGTGCATTTAGCTTCCACATAAAAGTTGAATCTAGAGGTGAATATCTCACCGAAGAGATCCATTAGCTTCCACAAACCACCAAGATAAAATGATTACTGCAGTCTCTGTCTCAGGCACCTACAGCCAGACTCTTGCCCCAGCACTCAGCCTTAATGATGAAGAGAAAGGGGTTGGGAAATGAGGCAAGATTGTGAAACAAGAGGTTCGTGAACTTTCAGTCAGGTGAAATGTGTATGAGCTACAGCAACACTCATTATCAGTGGACAAGCTGTCACCAGTTCCCAAGCCATACTCTCCAAGACCCAGTGGAGTGGAAGCAAGGAAATGGCATAGAATAAGCACAGCATTCTGTTTAAAAGGCTTGAAGTCAAGTTATAGACCCATAAGTCAGTGTATAGAAAATTGAGCTGCACAAAGGATTAGTTCAGAGGCACAAGGGGCTAGTATGGGGACTGAGAAGCGAATAGCTGCAATTTCTTAAGAACTATTTTATACCAAACCATTTAAATTTTCTCTCTCAAAGATCTGGCAGATAAAGGGTAAGCAGCAGATGTGAGAATTTTGACCTCCATAAAGGACTTTGTGTTATCCCATTCAGACTTCTTGTCAGAAAGGGAAATACCATCCAGATGAAAGATGTATGTAAAATTAGAGCAAAAGAAGCACCTTGACAAGAGCTATTTCTGGCTTATAGGCAGACTAGAAAGAAATATACAGAAAGGAACCGCAGGAAAATGGTCCTGGCTTTCATACTATTCACTACTTCCATACTGTGGGTTAGAAGTCACGATACACTCTCTTAGAAATATTGTGGAAAATGTTAAAGAAAACAAAGCCACAGGAATGCCAGAAAGTAGACCCATCAGATGACCTTAAAGACCTGGCAAAGACAGGATTTGATGTGATCCAGATGAAATTAAGTTCAAGTCAGATAAAAGACACTGAAATTGGATCAATCCACCCCAAGGAGAGAATGGGACATAGGATCTGCTGGTAGGACAGCTCTGGATCGAGGTGCCAAGGTATGACAAGGCCAAATAGTGGGTCCTACATGTTGGCCACAACAGACTTTGGCCTCTTCAGGGATCTGCTTTGTAGAGGCCTGAAGGGAAGAGGGGCAGAAAGATGGCTAGTATTCAAGGATGACCTCCTGCAAGCTCCAGAGCAATGCATCCCAATGAAGAGGAAGACTGACAAAAATGCCAGGAGGCCCACGTGAATGAACAAGAACCCCTGGACAAACTCAAACTCAAGCCCTCCTGTAGGGAGGCTACAGAGGGTGGAAGCAAGGCCAAGCAGCCTGGGAGGAGTACAGATAAATTGCATCCAGGGATCAGGTTAGGAACTGCCCACCCTGACAGAATTAAACCTGACCAGGGCATCAAGGGCAACAAGAACAGCTTGTATAGGTACATCAGTAATAAAAGGGAGAATGGGAGACTTGATTACCCTGGATATAAAAAAGGTTGAGGTACTCAATGATTTTTTTGCCTCAGTCTTCAGGGCCAAGTGCTCCAGCCACACCAATCAACTTGCAAAAGGCAAAGGCAGGGATTGGGAGAATGAGGAACTACTTGCTGTAGGAGAAATGGTTTGAGACAATCTCAGAAACCTGAAGTTGCACAAGTCCATGGGACCTGATGAGATACATCTGTGTGTCTAGAGGGCATTGGCAGAAGAAGTGGCTAAATCTCTATCCATCATATTTGAGTAGTCATGGCAGTCTGGTGAAGTACCCACTGACTGGGAATGGGAAAACACTTTTTAAAAAAGTAAATAAGAAAGACTCAGGTAACTACAAGCCTCTCAGTGCCATCTTGGTGCCTGGCAAGGTCATGAAACAGATCCTCATGGAAACTATGCTAAGGGACATGGAAAATAATAAGGTGATTGGTGACAGTCAACATGGCTTCAGTAAGGGCAAATTGTGCCTGACAAATTTGGTGGCCTTCTGTGAGAGGGATACATTGTTGGTGGCTAAGGCAACTGACATAGTCTACTCAGACTTGTGCAAAGCATTTGATGCTGTCCCACAAAACATAATTGTCTCTAAACTGGAGAGATGTGGATTTGGCAGATGGACAACTCATCGGACAAGGAATTGGCTGGGTGGTGGCACTAAAAGGTGTGCCTCTACTCCACTTTAGTGAGATCCTGCCTGGAGTGCTGCATTCTGCTCTGGGACCTCCAGCATGAGAGGGACATGGACCTGTTGGAGCAAGTCCAGAGGAGGTCCAGAGGAGGGCTGGAGCATCTCTCTTATGAAGACAGGTTAAGAGACCTGGGGTTGCTCAGCCTGGAGAAGAGAAAACTCTGGGGAGAGCTTACAGCAGATTCCAGTATCTAAAGGAGCCTATAAGAGAGCTGGAGAGGAATATTTTACAAGAGAATGTAGTGGTAGAAAAAGGGTTAATGATTTTACACTGAAAGAGTGTAGGTTTAGATTAGATATTAGGAAGAAATTCTTTACAGGGGAGGGGTCACAGCACCAAGCCTGCCAGAGTTCAAGAAGTGTTTGGACAATGCTCTCAGACACATGATGTGATTCTTGGGGTTGTCTTGTGCAGGGGCAGTAGCTGAACTGGATAATCCTTGTGGTTGCCTTTCAACTCAGGATATTCTATGATTCTATACTGTGAGGGTGGTGAGTCACTGGAGCAGTTTGCCCAGAGAATTTGTGAATGCTTCATCCCTGAAAATGTTGAAGGCTAGATTAGATGGGGTTTTGGGCACCTTGATCTAGTGTAAAAGGTCCCTGCCCATGGTGGGGGAGGTTGAAAGCAGGTGATCTTGAAGGTTTCTTCCAACCCAAAACATTCTGTAACTCAATGAAATAACATGGGAACAAGAAGCAGCTATCTCTCCATCCACAACTATTAGAATAGATTCCCATATACTAGAAGTTTCACAAGTTCTCCAGAACAGGCACAGGGCACAGCTGTCTCCCACCCAGGGCTTTCTCAAAGGGCAAGGTTTAAGCAGGTCTTTTCCACTGTGGCCTTGGCCATCTGTCCAGTGGTTTGGACCACAAAGTTGACCAAACTCCCAGCAAATACGTAAAGGCACATGCATAAGCCATCTGCACTTTGGTTTCAGGTGTTTCAGCCCAATGGGAGATCAAAGTCCATGCAGATGAGTCACATTTACAGTGTAATGAGATGAACCTCCATCATGGAGCACTGCTTTTGCCTTGCTAGTTGCAACATGCTGTGCACCCAGGTTTGCCCTTTAGCTTGCAAGATCTGTGGCCCAGGAACTGGACAAACATGCAGTTTCCACAGCCAGACACAGGTTTAACTGCTCTCTTATTCCTGTCTGAAAACAGCTGCACCTCCAAAACCCAGCACAAGACTTCATGTCTAAACTACTCCCAACCATTTCAGGACTGAGTCAGACAAAAATAGATATAACTGCAAAAATGCTTTTTGTATCATTCTCGGAACTGGAAGCAGCACTGGGCAATCTGGCAAGTCCAAGTGCAGCAGTTTAGAAAGTGAGGGAGGTTAAGGGATGAGTGAATACCTGGGGGGCATCTAATAAGGCTTTCAACAGCTCATTCCCAGGATCCTGTCTGAATAGTGCTCAGACTCACAGCTGGGCTGCAGAAAGAGAGCAGGAACGGCCCAGTGCTCACTGATGGATTTACTGTTCCCTGCAGGCATTACAGGATGCTGACCCCAAATTGCAGATCCCTCACACCGAATTTTGAGCAGGGGGAACAGCCAAAACTGCAATGGCCACAGGCCTGGGTATGTTAAGCCACTGCTGGGTCCCAGCCCTGGAATGAGACCTGCCAGTATGGGTGCTGCAAGCTCTTTAATGCCCAACACATCTCTGCTCTCTGATAACCCCTCTGGAGTCCATCCTCAGGGCTCCTGTCACCACTATGGTCAGCCTGGAAGAGGTCAGGTCAATGGGCAAGTGGCAGGCTAATAAATCTGCTCATGGAAGTGCCACCACAAAGGCTGGATAGCTGGGGCATGGAGCTGCTGCTGGGTGCTCTGGGACCATTGCTGTCTGTGCTCTGGGGAGCACACACAGATCTCTCTTCCACATTCAACCAGCCAGGGGGATCACAGCCCCTGTCCTGCCTGAGGCTCATCCTTGGCCTCCCAGCAGGCACAAAGACTGCAGTGTGTGTGTCCAGGGAGGAAGCTGGGAGCTGGGCTGAGAGAAGCCCATTGCAACTGCAGCTGTTTGCACAATGCAGAGCGTGTTCCAGTTGCGCTCACATGCTGCAGAGGCCATGGCTTGAGAGCAAGGAGAGCCCTCAGTTTGCACTCTTAGAAATGGCCCCATGCAAAATGCTAGAAGAAAAAGCAGCAAAATTGAATGGTCAGAACAAAATCACTCAACTTGGACACCTGGCTGAGGAAGTTTTCCTTTGGGATGGAGACTGAGGAGAGGCTTAGACAACAAGGTCTAATGTTAAAAAGCACAGCAAGGACTGTTTGAGCCATCGTGCTTTGCTCCCAGCCTGCAGGGATTTAGGGTTTCAGCTGAAAGGTAAACACAGATGGATAGTGGAGCTACATAAATGTCTAGACCAGAGGAAATTGGAGCCCCCTAAGTGCAGGTCCTGCCTGCAAGGGTGCTGTTCTCAGCCAGTTCCCATCTCCTACATCACGCAGGACAGAGGTGACTGCCACACTCTGCCAAGTGAATTCTCCTCAGGGGAGAGAGAGGATAAATGATATACAGCCAGGGTCAAGTATTGTGCCTGCTGGCTACCTGGCAGTCACAGGGCAACCCAGGGTGGCACAGCACATGTCCACAGACCTGGCAGCCTTGTGGCTTGGTGTCCAGCATGGGCCAAGCCCACTTTGAACCCAAGAAGGAATCAGGTACAGTGTAAATTGCAGGACACGCAGGCACTGTGGTGGTATGGGGGCATCTTGCCATATGTGACACAGGCAAAGCCCCAGGGTCAGTGGGATGTAAACAGGAATTACCAGCTGCAGCTCCTGCTAAACAGCCCTGGCCCCAACTGTTCCCCACACAGCAAACAGGATGCTGAGAGATCCTGCTGCTGCTGAGGAAGGGAGTCAGAGTAACCTCCTGGAAAAGGACCCCCTGTCCCCAAGTCTCAGCGCTGACAATGGAGGGGCAGAGCTACCTTTGAGCAGGGAAGCTCTTCTCTCCAGAGCCACATTTTGAAAGCACAGCTGGGCCTAGAAGTCTGATCAGACAAGAATCACATAGGAAGCTGTGGAGATTGTTGTGTGCATGTGTTCTTTGGCCATTGCTGGCATCAGGCAAACCCTGCTCAGCTGGTGTGACAATGGGGTAACCCAAAAGCTACTGATCCTATCCACACTGACCTCACTAAGAGACACTAGAGCTTGTCCAGTCAGGGTGCCATCACCACCAGTGGCTGGAAGCAGACAGCCAGAGAGGCAGGGAACAGGTGGAACACAGGAATATTGACCCAAATTCATTCCCAGCCTTCAGCGATGCAGGCTGTCTGAGGCTGGAAGAAGCAACTCAACACTAAATACCTCATCATGAAATTTAAAAAAAAAAAAATTTTCCTTGAAATCAGTCTCAAGTTCTGACTATCCTGCCCTAGAACTTTTCCAGGTCCAATTAGCTCAAGGCCTTCTGCTGCTCTTCCAATTTACAATGGGGTGTTAAAAAATAGTAATAAAATGCAAGCCAACTCAGCCAGGCCTGGATAAAGTTTCCACCACGTTCTTAAAGAGATGACTGTGACAACGTAGGAAAAACTAAGTCACAGGCTTAGAGAAGCAGAAAACACCAAGTAAGGTGGCTTTTCCCACTCAGTAGCTAGGGCAATGTGGGAAGGAAGGCAGTTTCAGCCAGACTATTTTATCTCTGAGGCCAGATGGCTTTAAATGCTTCCCCAGAGCTTGGAAAGAGCCAGCCACTTCTTTGAATTGCTTTTCATACCATCTCATTAGAAAGTAAAAGAGAAGAAATGAACAATCTACAACTTTGTGGCAACGGGAAACAGCTCTGTTAATCCCATTTCCTTCCCCAGGCTTACTCAGGGCAGGTCATCCAGCACCAGGGCCACATCACCTAATCTGCTTATCACTGTCCCACAGTCAGGAGCCTGGGCATCAGCCCAAAGGGCAAATGCATCCTCCTGGGCATTATTAATAAATTGGAAGGGCCCAGGTTTTTAAACCTGCCCTGGTGCATAATTGTGATACTCCCAGGATCCAGCTTCTACTGCAGCTGCAGATCCAAGGAGTGGCCACCTCCCAGACTCAAGCCTGCATGAGCAAGGGCAAGAGGGGCACAGCACTGCAGGAGGAACAGATGAGAGGAAAAGGAAGATGCTGCAGAGAGAGGGATCCTAGGGCCGGCACTGCAAAGCCTAGGGTGGGTATTACCCTCTCAGTTTCTTAGTCTTTCTGGGTAAAATGTGGGCAAATCTAACAAAATGGACAATTCCTCCCTTTCCGTCAGGGTTGGCACACGCCCACCCACACATCTGGGATGGAGAGAAAAGTCCTGGCCAGCCATGCAGGGCTCAGTGCTTGCTATCACCTGCTCACAGCTTGGCTTGGATGGTCCTTGGGCAACCACTGCTGCACCTGACAGCACTGTCACCAAGCTGTGATTTGTCACCTCAGGAAAAGCCTCCTGAGCGGGGAGGAGGCAAAGGGCACTGACAGGCACTCATCCATGGCACAGTGCCACCCGGCTTGCTAGCAGACCTTTCCCTCTGTCCCCTCTCCTCCAGGAGCACTACACCTCGCAGCCAACCTCCACTTGGTGTCCAGATGGAAAGGTGTCCAGATACAGCTCATGAGAGAGTCGCAACTATAAGGTTTCAGGCTTGCAGCACCTGTTCCTGTGTGGGGATCCCGTGGCAGAAGGCAGACTCGGGAAACACATCAGGCCGGCAGCATTTGATGTGTTGGTTGGACCCACACCTCCCAGGGCAGTAGTGAATGCCTTGGCACAGAGCCAGTGGCTGGAGTAGGGTAAAAGTTACAGGAGTTAATTGGACAGGAAAGGAATCAGCAACCCCTAGCTTAGTTTTCCAGATGAGGAGTGCCAAGTTTTAGCAAGTTACTGGCTACATACCACGAAGCCAGGTGTTCCTGTTCTGGAGCTATGCTCATCTGGCTGCTGTGTAGATGTGGCTGGACACATGAGCCTTTGGCTGAGTCC
Organism: Passer montanus; assembly: GCF_014805655.1. NCBI lineage: Eukaryota > Metazoa > Chordata > Aves > Passeriformes > Passeridae > Passer > Passer montanus. The sequence continues at coordinate 537,733 of NW_024360941.1, read as the reverse complement.
AACCCACCCCTGACTTCCAGCTGGACTAAGATCCAGTGTTCAACAACTTCAAAATCCCATCCCAAAGTGATCTGGCACCCAGAGAGCTGAAGGGCTTCAGGACTTCGGGAAATAGCTGTGGGATGGAGGAGCAGGGAAGGGAGCCGGGGGCAGCTGGTCCAGCACAGACCCACCCAGCCCTGCAGACGGAAGGCCTTCCTTCCTCCAAGGCCAGGAACGGCGGTGCAAAGATGTGGGGCACGCACAGGCAGCCAGCCTTCCAGCCCGGCCGGCGCTGCTCATCCCAGATCGATCCACAGAGGATGCTGCCCTCTCCTGGGCTCAGGGTGACTGGCAGAAACTCAGGGAAATTTGGTGAGGCCCAAGACGAGTGCTTTTTGGGGCTCAGAATCCCACACTGGCGTTCTCAAACGCGGTGGTTTCCCGTAGCTGTCCCAGCGGACATCCCGGGGACTCCTCCTGCCCAGAGCCAGGCTGCTCCGTCTGCGGTGCCCTCTGAGGGCAGCGCGGGACGGAGGAGCAGGGCCAAGCCCAGCAGCTCTCCCTGAAGGACAAGGGGAGATGGGGAGGTCTCTTGGGCCAGTCACCAAATGTGAGATCTGCCAGCGTTTCATCTTAATTATTTTAATTAATTAGTTAACTAATTTGATAGCACAATAAGCTGGCATGCAGTTAATGAAGGGAGCTGTAACAGGATCCTACTCCGCCCCAGCAGCCCGGGCACGGCCCCCATCCCGCCGCCTGCGAGGGGACAGCGGGGGCCGGAGCTCGGGCGCTCCCCGCGGGCTCCGGCAGCCCGGGAAGGCGCTGTCCCCGCCGCAGGTGCCGGCCAGCCCTGCCCAGCGAGCCCCGGAGCTCCCGCGGACCCCTGGCGAGCAGAAGCCCTTGGAGCCCGCTTCACCTACCGCCCCAGCATGCGGACGCCGACGGAGATGATCGTGGGGATGGTGCTGTGCCCCTGCGGGCTCCTGCTGACACTCACGGGCACGCTGGCACCCAGTTGGAGGCAGGTGAGCCTCGTACCTGACCAGCCCATGGACGTGGTTTGGGAGCAGGGCATCTGGGACATTTGCCGGGAGCGGCAGAGCACCCACGACCGCCTGTGCGGGCAGGCTGACGGGCTGGGCTACTTTGAGCAGGTGCCCGTGCGGGTGGCCCAAGGGCTGATGCCCTCCTCGATGGTGGTCACCCTGGTGGGCTTGGTGGTGGCTACCCTGGGGGTTCGCTGCTGGCAGCCGGAGCCCCGGCACCTGGTGGCCGGCGTGGCGGGGCTGGTGCTGCTCCTCTCGGGGCTGATGAGCCTCGTGCCCAGCTCCTGGTACACGCAGGAGCTGTGGGCACTGCCTGCACCGCCTGGCAGCACGCTGACCGTCGGCTACAGCTTGGTACTGAGCTATTTGGGAAGCTGTCTGGAGATCCTGGGGGGGCTGGCCCTCGCCCTCAGCTTCCATCACTGCTGCAAGAAGCGCAGAGCTCCCAAATTGTCCCCCACGCCTGTGACAGAGGCTGGGTCGTGCGCCAGCAGAGCTTTTGACAATCCCTGGGACGTGTTGGAGGATGAGCAAGATGGACAGCGCTGGGGGAGAAGCCCACCCTGTGACTCTGACTTGTAGCCCCAGCACTGGGACAGCTGTCACCGCCCTGGCATCAAGAGCAGTGCTGGCCCCTGCCCCTACAAGCCATACCCTTCTCCTGAGGCCCCTCTGAACAGGCTGGAAACAAGACCAAGGACCTGTTTTGAATATTTGCAACTTCCACAAAAGGCTTCTGTGCTCCAGGATCTACAACTGTGCCAAAGCCATGCTGGACTGAGGACCAGAGGTGGCTACAGTCCCTCTGTGCTGCTTTTACCTCATCTTCCTCTACCATGCACGGCAGCTTGGGCAGAGACAGCTTTGGTGTCCCCATGTAAGCAACATACAGGTCAGAAGTGTGTAACCTTCAGAACTGGCAGTAGGGGTTGGGGGGGGAGCACCTGTCTCACGTCTCTGCTCAGCTCGGGACTTTGCGAGCAGCAAAATAAATTCAAAGCAATGGTTTTGTGCTGTGGGATGGTTATGGCTTTCTGCCAGGCAGGTTGGGCTGAGAGCCAGTGGGCATGGCTCACCCAGCTTTCCTGTGTTTTGCCTGAAGCAGGGAGGAAAGGTCTATAAAAGGGCACAGCTGGCTTTTATAGCACTTTCCCAAAGGACTTTTCCCCCATCAACTTAACTCTTGAAGAGATTTTCTCTTTTCTGGAGCATAGCCACTTCAGGGTGGAGTGGGGAGGGTGGGGAGAGGAAGATCATGGAGGAAAAAAATAGCATTTATTTCCCCTTTCAAAATTAGCTTGGTGTGAGGTGGTAAAACTGGTCTCACTGGTTTGTAAGGGACACTCAGGAGGTCAGAACTCCACTAGAAAACCCTTCTCAGCCCCCTGCATAACAAGGTAAGAGCCAGCTTCCTTGAACAATTATTTGGCCAGATTCTTATACCAGGTGAGCCCAAAGCACCCTGGTCAGCAAGCTAAGCCTTGCTGCAGAGGGACAGTCTCAGAGAGTGTGTTGCTTGGAGACTTCCTGATAAACCCCCAAACGTTTTGTGTCTGGATTTTTACATTCCCTAGGTCTTAGACATCTAGAAAGAGCAAACCAAGCTCCCCTCCCCAGCCCTCACACAAACCACAATGGCACAAGAGATGCTGCACAAGGTTCCTTTATGAAATCACGGTGTTGATGTGAGATGGTCCTTTCCTCAGCAGTAACCTCCCCTCCCCGGCCCACACACAAACCACAATGGCACAAGATGCTGCACAACGTTCCTTTATGAAATCACGGTGTTGATGTGAGATGGTCCTTTCCTCAGCAGGGCTGGCAGCTCCTGCAGAAATCACAGATGGGTGTATCAGGGGTCAGTCTGGCCCAACCTCTTTAAGCCCATCCCACACCTTAGCACAGGGGGTCCAGCACAGGCAGAGTGGGACAGCCGTGTCAGACTCCAGGCACCCCTGGTCTCCTTCAGCAGGAGGGCACAGCTTGCCTCAGGAGTGGGCCCCAGGGCACTGCAGGGTGGCAGAGGGGTCCCTAGTAGGGCCTGCTCCAGATGCTACTCACCTCTTTCCCTTCATAAGCTTCATTGACAAATGTATCACTCTTGGGGGGAAGCTCTTCCTCCTCCTCATCCTCTTCCTCTGGATCACTTTCACGGTGGTACAGGGTCAGCACCCGAGTGGAAGCAGCGCTCGAGGTCCTGGAGAGGGAAAAATGTGCACTGAGAATGGCATGGCCAACTCCTAGAGATGGGGCAGATCCCAAAGTCCTGCCACAGCCCCTGGTAAAAGCCTGCTGGGGTGACTGGAGCTTTCCATATAACCCAGGAGTGCATCAGGACTCCACACTGTCCCTGGGCAAGGACACCCTCTCCCTATTCCCAGCTGTATCCAGCCCAGTCCAGCGGCAGAGCTCACCTCCTCCGCCTGTCCCGCCTCCGCATGTAGGCCAGGGCCCCCACAGCAGCAGCAGCGAGCAGCAGGAGCACGGCCACCCCCAGGACAATGGGTCCTGCCAGGGGCTGCACCTCGGCCTCCTCGCAGTAGTCGCCACGATAGCCCAGGGCGCAGTGGCACGTCACTCGGCCAGCCTCGATGGCGCAGTCCCCACGCAGGTTGCACGTCTCGCTGCTGCAGGGCACAGCCCCCAGCACCTCCTCCGTGCTGGGGGGCACCACGAAGGGCTCTCCGTGCTCCTGGGGGCCAGGGGCTGCAGAGAGGCTGGGGCGGGGCTGCTGAGGCTGGGGTGCAGCTATGGATGAGACGGGTTCCTGTTCTGCGTGGGACATTCCTGATGGTGCCACTGCAGGGACCTGCGTCCCCACCTTCACTGAGGTGCCTGGAGGGATGGGCATGGATCAGCAGAGACTCAGGTAAGACCCTCTTCCCAAACTGTGGGAGACTGGGCAGGCTGTCCCGTGCCCAGGACCCCAGCACACCCCGGCTGTGCCAGGCACTCACAGTCAGACTCATCGGAGCCGTCGGCACAGTCGGGGTGCCCATCGCAGACCTGCTCTCTGGAAATGCAGCTCTGGAGGTCGGGGCAGGCCTGCAGCGGGGCGGGGCAAGGCGGTGCCAGCGCACACGCTGCCCCATGCACCAGGTGGTACCCGGGAGAGCAGCGGCACTGCCGCCCTGCAGGGTTGGGCAGGCACAGCTGGGCACAGCCCCCATTGCTCTTTGCACAGCCATTGGTGCCTGCCAAAACAGCACTGGTTAGCACGGCCACCGCAAGGCACAGCTGAACCCCGCAGACGCCCTGGGCTGGGGCAGTCCCAGACCCACCTTCCTGTGAGAACTGGCTGTAAATCCGCATGGCTACCAGCTCCTGCTCCATTGGGAACCACCAGTTCTCAGCCTGCTCCAGCCGGCTGTGCCAGATCTTGCTGGAGCCTGGAGACACCTGGGGTCAGCTCTGCTCCACCTCCTCCCACAAGGGTGCCTGAGCTGGGAGGTGGGGTGTCTCCTAGCTTGCCCTTCACCCCACAGAGGGGCAAGCCTGCACCCCACAGGGACTGGCAGAACCCGTGACCTAGTGCAGGAGGAGCTGGGCAAGGCACAGCAGGCAGACCTACCGTTGGTAGAGGTTGTGCTCCAGAGCAGAAAGCCTTCTCCTATGGCAAAGAGTGAGAGACCGTGCAGCCCTTCCCGCACCAGCTGGAAGCGGGATCCATCCAGCTCAACACTGCTGATGGTACCTCTCTCTGCAGGCACAGGTGGAGAGGCTTCAGGGTGGCGACAGAGAGGGCTCAGGGCTGTGCCAGGCTGTGCTTTGCAGAATGAGGGCCTGCACCACTGCTACCCCCCGCAGTGCCCCGGCTCAGTCCTCACTCACCGTGCTCTGCCCAGTACAGCCTGGTGCCAGCACCCCCAAAGGTAAGGCCAGTGGGAGCCCGGGCTCTCCTCCCTGAGGGCCTGCACCACTGCTACGACCCCGCGGTGCCCCGGCTCAGTCCTCACTCACCGTGCTCTGCCCAGTACAGCCTGGTGCCAGCACCCCCAAAGGTAAGGCCAGTGGGAGCCCGGGCTCTCCTCCAGACCACTCTGCGGCCAGTGCCGTCCATGGCCGCGCACTCCACCACAGCGCCGCGCCCATGGCTGCCAGCTGCTGTGACAAAGCACATGGTGGAAGCACGGGGACACAGTGCCAGCCAGGCAGCACCCTGCAGCCCCTCTCTGAGTAGTGCCAGGGCCCACCGCCCCCTGGGAGCTGCCACATGGATGACGGGTGGCTGCCCCCCAATCCAGTAAAGGTTCCCACTCAGCCAGTCCAAGGCCAGGGATGTCACCGTGCCCTCCACAGCTACTGCCTTCTTCCAGGACAGCCGTCCCCAGTCCTTCAGGCGCAACAGTCCGATGGAATTGCCTCCCACTTCTGCAAAGTACAAACTCTTGTCTTTCACTGTGTAGTCAACAGCTGTCAGGCGGCTCACCTTGGCCAAAGGCAGGGCCCGGTGTGGGGGAAGCCCTTGGGATCCAGCTGATGTGGGCAGGTCCTTCAGGTAGACCTGGAGGAAGGAGGCGGCACTAGGATGTGGACCCCTCTTCCCTGACAGTGTTGAGAACAGCAGCCCCCAGGGCTGGCTCCAGAGGACGGTACCTGTGCCACAGCTGCCGGTGAGACCAGGAGGGCAAAGGCCGAATCACGGATGGGCAGACAGGTGGTCTCATTGGCAGCCAGCGTCAGCCCGGCGGGGCAGCGGCACTGCCCGGTGTGCCTGGCGCTCAGCAGGCACAGGTGGGAGCAGCCGCGCGTCTCACACGGGTTGGGGGCCGCGGGGCGCAGGGCTGGGTGCATCACCTGTGGGACAGCAGGCTCAGCCTCAGCTCCGTCAGCACCCCGGCAGAGCTGAGCACGACTGACAGCACACTGTGCTCCCAAGGCCCACACTCAGCCCAGCTCAGGGCAGGATGGTGAGACAGAGATGTTCCCAGAGGACCAGAGACACTTGGCCACAGACTGCTGCTCAAGGACCACTGGGATGGGGGCACGGCAGCTAGTGCCTCCTCACTCAGAGGACAACAGCGCTGTGCAGGGTGGGAGATCAGCAGAGCTGGCACAGCAGGGTTTGGGGTTCCCCAGGAAGGTACCTGGAGGCCATGGGGCTGCCCGTGCCGTTTGAGCAGCACGGTCCTGTTCTTGCCGCTGGCCTTGTCCACCTGCTGCACCGACCATGTCTTCCTCTCTGACCAGTAGAGCTGTCCCTCGCACACAGCCGCTGCAAAGGGGCTCCGGACCCAGCGCAGCTTCAGGACCTGTCACGGAGGCTGTCAGTGCCCACCCTGGTCCCCATCAGAGCCCCATCACCAGTGCCCCACCACACCTTCACACTGCTGCCATCCAGACGTGCAGAACCAACACTGCCCAGCTTCTCATCCAGCCAGAAGATCCTCTGGGTGGGGAGGTCGAGGGCCAGTGCTGTGGCCCAGCCCAGTCCCTGGGCCAGCAGCACGTGCCGCCAACTCCCATCCATGCTGGCCTCCATCAGACGTGAGTGGCTCCCCACCTCTGACCAGTACATCAGCCTAGTGGGAAGACAGGTATGAACCTATGGACCTGACACAGCATCAACCCAGCACCACGGCAGCCCAGAAAAGCAGCCTGGAGCTTCCCATCCCATTATGGGTGCATTGAGAGCTACATGCAGGGCAGGGCCAGGTGTCCAGGCTCTTTCTTCTCCTGTCATACAGTCCCCACAGCACCAAGGTGAGGCCATCCCACCTTTTCCCCGGCCTCTCATCTGCGTTCACGAAGGAAAATGGGGCGGGGCAGGGCAGGGATGGCAAGGAGGTCCCCATGTCCTCTTGTCCCAGACTTACCCTGCCAGAGGCTGGAGCACCAGAGAGTGGGGCTGGTCCAGGTCTCCATCCATCACCACGGTGTACTCTGGTATCCCTTGCCAGGCAGCCCCCAGGCGAGTGGCCAGCACCTGCCCTGCTACCCCATCTGTCCAGTACAGGTTCCTCCCAAGCCAGTCCACTGCTATACAGTCTGATCTCACACCTGAAATGCATCCAAGAGGCAGCACCTGTGTGGGGTGACAGCTGCATGGTCCTTTAGCATAATGCTCCCAGCCCAGGTCCCTCCATCCCAGGAGCTCTGGCTCCTTCCAGCCTTACTCCCACTAGTGCTTCTCCACATAAGGATCACAGCTTGGCACCCCACTGCAACCTGGAGACTGCACAGTGGGGGAGGCCAGCCCTGCTAACCCACGTTGTCACAGCCCACCTTTCACCAGTGTGCCTTTCTTTCTCGAGTTCAGGTCCTGCCAGCGGATGCTCTCTGTGGCCAGGTCCATCCAGAAGACTTTCCTCTCCACCAAGTCATAGTCGAGTGAGAAGACAACACGATCCTTGTCAGTGGCCAGCACCACCTCCTCATGGCCACTCCGCAGGCCATAGGACAACACCTCAGACTGCACAGCCACCAGCAGCTTGGGCTCTGGTCCTGGGATAACACAGAGCCACACGGGCCCTGCTCAGTACTAATGATCCCATGGTCCCAGCACATGCAGGCAGGGGACACAGCTCTCACAGGCATTGGAGCTTGCTGGGACTCAGCCTATTCACAGGACTACGAGGTTTCCCATGGGCAGCAGACACAGGGGGACAAGAATCCACCAGCCCCTAGTGTATCTTAGAGGGCCAGGGCCAGCCTCAGCGCTGCTTGGCCACCCCAGGACTTACCAGTGAGTTTGCAGGTGTGGCCATCAGGCTCCAGCAGGTAGCCAGGGAGACAGCTACAGCTGTAGGACCCTGGGGCATTGAGGCATGTCTGGCTGCAGGCTCCCTTGCTCCACTCCGTGCACTCATCTATATCCATGCAGGACAGACCATCCGCAGCAAGCCGATAGCCTGGGCCACACCAGCACCGCTGGGGGGAAAGGAACCATCAGCTGCCCACCCTGGGGACACGAGGCTCCCTTCTGCAGCTGGAGCAGGGCATCATGGCATGACAAGCCCCTGCCCCAGGGCTGCTGGCACTCACAGGGCCCTGGGGCGAGGGGTAGCAGAGATGAGTGCAGGACCGCTGGCAGGGCACAGAGCAGTTCCCCCCCTCGTCTGAGCCATCCGCGCAGTCCTGCCGGCCGTTGCACACCAGGGATGCATTCAGGCAGGACCCCAGCCCACAGGGGTACTCATTACTCTGGCAGGGAGCAGGGTGGCCTGCAGGGACATGTGGGGAAGGCTGCCCTGAGCCTCATCCACCAGCTCCTTTTGCTCATCTGGGGCAGATTTAGCTGCTCCCAGAGGCTGCCCAGAGCTCACTGCAGCCACATCCAGAGGTGTGCCAGTAGCCTGGCTTCAGGCTATATTAATTCAAAGACCACAGGCCCCTGCAGGGAGAACAGCTACTCAGGACCTGGAGCCACCACAGCTGCTGGGAATAGGCAGCCAGCATATGGGGCCCTTCATCTCAGTACAGACACATACCCATCTCCCTCCATGCTGGGCACCCACCAGCCACCCCTGGGTGAGACAGGGAATAAAATAAGGGTGTTGCTCACATCCAGCCTCATCGCTGCCATCAGTGCAGTCAGTCTCTCCATCACAGCGCCAGACATCGGGGATGCACTCATGGCCATGGGAGCAGCCCCACTGCTGGTCTTCACACAGCTCTTCCTCCCAAGGGCAGCCCTGCAAGGCAGGGGGTGAAAAAGGCTACCCGCCCTCCTGGGCATGAGTGGGGACAGGCTGTGTCCCCACTGCTCCACTCACCTGCTCGTCTGAGCCATCCCTACAGTCAGCAGCACCATCACAGCGCCAGGCCTCTGGCACACACTCCCTACTGTGGGAACATGTCACCTCACCCTCACGGCAGAGCAGCGGCGGGGGCACAGCACAGCCCTCCTCATCCGAGCCATCCTGGCAGTCGTGGTCACCGTCACAGTGCAGGGCCAGGGCCACGCACTGCCCACTCCGACAGGAAAACTCAGCCGGACCACACTCCTTCAGCACTGTGGGCAAAGGCCAGGGCTGAGCAGGGGCACTGTCCCCATCCTCTCAGCAGGTTGCCCTGGGTGTGCCTGCTCCCAGACCCACAAGAAACCTAGTGCATCTACCCGTGGGGCAGGCAACCCCAAGAGTCCATCCCATTCAGCCCCAGGGGCTTACCACAGCCCTGCTCATCCGTGTGGTCCAGGCAGTCGGCATGTCCATCACAGAGCCAGCTCCTGGGGATGCAGCGGGTGGCGGCGTCGCAGCGCAGGGCGCACTCCTGCGTGGGGGTCCAGCAGCCCGTCTCATCCGAGCCGTCGGGACACTGTGGCACCCCGTCACAGCGCTCTCCCGCCCCGACGCACACGCCTCCGCTCGCACAGTGGAAGGCCCCTGGGGAGACAAGGGGCTTTGTACTGCCTGCAGAAGGCAGCCAGGGTGCCCAGACCCTCTGCTAGCCCTCCAGTGACCTAGAAAGGCCCCACAAGGGACAAGGCTTTGTCTGTGGCAGTCTCAACTCAGCCACATCTAGGCCACTATGAGCAGTGAGATCAACTCTATCCTTTTCCAACAGCACTTCAAGCCCAGTGCCAAGCTCAGAAGGAACCAGTATGTCACACCACAAGCACCAGAGTCCAGGACACAGACTTTACCAGGACCCTGTCCCAAAAACCCCACCAGAAAGCAGCCAGAAGCCCTGGCACAGGGTGACCCAGCTGCACAGGGGACAGAAGAATGGCTCCTACCTGGGGTGTTGCAGAACTGGGCACACCCATCCTCATCAGAGCCATCTGCACAGTCCTTCTCCCCATCACACAGGTACTCCTGGGCCACACACCCAGTGCCATCACGGCAGGGCACTTGTGTGCGAGAACAGGACACATGGAGAACTGGGGTCAGGCGGTGTGCAGTGCTGGACTGGAGGGCTGGGGTAGGTGTCACTACCCGTGCAGAACTGTTTGAGCGTGGGGTGCTTGTGGTTGGCTGTGGGGCAGTGATCTTAGTTGTAAAAGACCGAGTGGTGCTGGTTGCTGGCTGCACAGTGGTAGTCTTGGTCAGTGTGGTCTGGGCAGTGGTTGGTGCAGAGCTGGTCTTCTTTGATGTGGACTGTCTGGTGGTGGTTTGTGATGTAGTAGCCTTGCTGGTTGGTGCTGGAGTAGTGCTGAGTGCAGTGGTGGCCTGGCTTGGCAATGGTGTCGTGGTGGAGGTGGCAGGCCGAGCAGCAGTGGTGCTTGTGGTTGTCCTCATAGTGGTGGTCACAGGTGGAAGTAGTGGCATGGCAGATTCTTTGCTTGGTGGCACTGGCAGAGGATTTGGAATTTGTTGGGATCATACCCTCCCCACACTCCAGACACCTCCCAGAGGAGCCCACATGACCAGCAGTAGCCAGGCATCCTGCCACAGCTCAGAGTAGCACGGGCCACCCAGCCCCGTCAGGTACAGCAGCAGCACCAGGCACAAAGCCATGGCCACTCTTACCAGCCTGCAGCTCTGAGCCCACGAAGGCCACCACTCCCTGCACACCTGCAGCTGGCAGGGACAGCACGAGGGCCAGCGTTCTCCGGTCCCACAGCAGCAGAGCTGTCCCATTTGCTGACACCAGGTATGGCTCAAAGGCGGCCACGAGGCCATGGGACCAGCTGGGTGCCAGGGTGACTGCTTGTTGCTTGGTCAGACTCAGCGCCTGCAGGCCTGTGAGGCAGAGGCATGGTAGGACCTGGAGCCCTCATAGCTCACCCTGCACCCCATAACCCACAGCTATGGCAGGGACCTCATGGCTGAGGCCAGGGTCCTGAGGCTGCCCCATGAGCACCCCACTGCCCAGGCAGGGAACTGGTGCATGTGAGGCATGGCTGATCACCCCTGCCTACATCCACCTCCTCCACTCCCTGCTTCAGATACCACCGGGGCTCACCCAGGGCTGAGCTCCAGAGCACGCTGAAGGCCCTGCTGTCCATGGCTGCAGGCAGGTCCCCAGGCCACGTCTCGTTCCAGGCATCCCATGGAGCACCCCCCGCCAGGCTCAGTGCCTGCAGGGGTTGCCCACGGGCCAGCCAGTACAGGGTGCCACGCTGCCAGTCCAAGAAGAGGTGCTGGATGCTGCTGCGAGCACGGTGCAGGATGCGCGGGGACTTGTCAGATGTCCGGATCACCCCGATGTCCCTCCGGTTACATGCCAGCCAGTACAGGGCCCCCGAGCGGATGTCCACACGGGCAGAGCAGACTTGGCAAGAGCAGGCAAGTGGTTACAAGGCTGTCCCATGACTCTGCACCTCTGCCTGGGTGCCCCCTAGACCCTAAACCCAGGGCACAGCTGCCCACTGCCTCAACATGGCCTCACTGTGGGTATCACCAGACCACTGTGCTCTGCATGCAGGAGATCCTCAGGTGTAAGGGAGTATTAGGAAGGGGAATGTGCCCTCTATCACCCCACAGGGTCTCACCTGGCAGCCCAGTCACAATGGCCTCTTTCCTTCCAGGGTGGCCCACAACACGCAGCAGAGTCCCCTGGTCATCTGTCCCATAGAGCACTGACCTCTGCCAGTCCACATCTTGCAGGTGGAAGGGCTCCTGCCACTCCTGCACCTGTTTGGTGTGTGCTCCAGGGCCCACATGCACCAGGGAGATGGACTTTGCTGACGCATACACGATGGACAGCTCTGCAGAGCATAAGGGCAGTGTGTGAGCACAGCCCCAGGGACACTGGACAGTCACCAGCATGAACCAAGAACAGAAATGTCACAGCACTGGGGTGTGCTGGGAACCTCATCCCACCAAAGCCATGGCCTGTTATAGCCCTCTTCCAACTCCCACAAGGATATATACCACCCCAGAGAGCCAGACCCTGCTCACCTGCACACTTCCCTGAAGGCAGGAGGAAGAGGCCCTCTGGACATGCACACTTGTAGCCCCGAGGATGCACAGGGGACAGGAGGCAAAGGTGACTGCACAGGCCCAGAGCACACGCAGCAGTGTCCCCTGGGAGCAGGAGGATGTTAAAAGCTCAGTCAGTCATGACCCCAGTCTCTCTCCCAGTCCCCAAAAACCACAGACTGTCCTGGGACTGGAGAAGGCCTGGAGGCAGGGTAGCGATGTCACGTGAGGTAAGGGGGCTCAGGTCTACCCAAAGCCATGGGCCTTTCCTACAGTTTTATAGGTCCCCTCTGTGCCAACTCCACAACCCCTCATCACAGCAGACAAACCATTGGGCAGGACCTGGTGAGCTCCAGGACGCAGTGAGCCTTCCCTAGCACCCAGGGATGTAGCGGGGGTAGCTGCCATGCTGCCAGGCCCGCAGCAGTGCAGCACCTGCAGGTACTCACTGGGAGGCTGCTGCAGTGCATGCAGCACAGTGAAAGCTGAGATAGAGGCACGGAGCAGCACTGCATGCTCCTGGGGAGAGGCCCAGGTGGCTGACACCAGCTCTGTGCCATCGGTCCAGAAGAACCGGCTCTCAAACACGGCCAGGCCCAGCGGCTCCGTGTGGCTCCGCAAAACGGCGTGGAAGGAGTGGCGCCCGCTGCCATCCACCCGCAGTGTCTCGATGGACTGGGGACAAGGCAAGGCACGGCCATATGGCATCCCCACACCTTGGCCCTTCTCTTCCCAGCCCAGGGATGTATGCCAGACCTAGGCACCGCTCCCTGCTCCCTCCCATGCTTTGGCCATGGACACAGGGGAGCAAGGGCCACCCTCCCAACTCCCACCTCATCATCTCCCTGGGTGTCAAAGAGCTCTGCTACCCCTCATCCTACCTCCTTGTACTCGCTGATCCAGTACAGCCTGCCAGCCACATGGTCCAGACTCAACCCCACAGGCTCCTCCATGGACACAACTGTGAGCTCCCGCCGGTTTGAGCCATCCATGCCAGCTGCAGCAATGACTGTCCGGCCCCTCTGTCCACGGTTGACCCAGTACAGGGACCTGGGGGTAGGCACTCAGCACCCAATTCACAGGACAATACCAGTGCTGCCATAGCCCCAGAGCAGGCATCACATGGTCAGCACCAGCACTGCAATCCCAGAAGCCTGGGCCAACCCTGGCTCATTCACTGCTCACCTTGCAGCTGGATGTACTGTCAGCTGCTCTGGTGCAATGTCCTTCCCCAGCACTGTCACATAACCACGGCCATCACCCAGCCCTGCACGGATGGCTGGAGGATGGCTGCTGGCCCAGTACAGTTGCCCTGTGAACCAGTCCACAGAGATGCTGTTCACCTCTCCGGCATCTGTCGAGACAGAGCAGTTTTAAGGCACACCTGCTCCAGGCTGTGTGGCAAACTCAGGCTGCCCCTTCCTCTATACAGGAAAAGCAGTACTGGGGTGGCAGGGCAGCTCTCAGCACCCATCTCAGCCCTGCTACAGCACCCAGCATGCATGCTTGATCCTCCTCACCTGCATAGAGAGGCTGTGTGCCTTTCCCTGGGTGGTGAACACGGAGCTCTCCATCCTCTGTCAGCCAGTAGTAGGTTTCTCGGAGCAGGTCATACACCAGGGCGCGGGGCTCCGTCTCAGTGGAGAGCAGGGGCCGGTAGGCTTGGGTGCGTACATCCAGAAGGGCCAGGTCCTGCCCCACGGCCACCAGGATCTGTGTTGAATTGTCTGCCAGGGTGAGAGGAAAGTTTCTCATTGACCAGGGACATGGCTAGGGCACTGCCCAGCCCTCGTCCAGCCTGGGCTCCCCTCCTCTCCCTACCTGTCACTTCGCAGGCGGTGCCATGCCGCAGGGTGTAGCCCTGGAGACAGGCGCAGCTGAAAGTGCCCGGGGTGTTGGTGCACAGCTGGCTGCAGGGGCTGTACTCCAGGGAGCACTCATCCACATCTGCACGGATAAGTGAGGTCAGCAGCCTGCCACAGAGCTGCCCCAGACAGCATTGCCATTGCTCTCCTGGGACTAGAGGCAAGCTGCCTAGATACCCAAGTATGTGCCTCAGCCCCAAAATGCACCAGCTGCTGCTGGGACATTATCTACACACAATCTTTACAGGACCAGGTGTGACACACAGACAGGAGCAGGGCAGAGGCAGGTGCTTCCCCAGAAGCACGGGCTCTGTGGAGACACTGCTGTCAGTGGCCAAAGCCACATGTCACAGAAGCACATGCACCCTGACCTCCCCTTACCAGCACAGCTTTGCCCATCTGCCTGCAGCGCCCAGCCAGCCCCGCAGGAGCACTGCACTCCCCAGTGCGTGTCAGTGCATGTCTCTGCACAGCCCCCGTTGCGTACAAAGCAGCTCCGACCTGTGGGGATACAGCCAAGGTGACATGAGGCAGGACAGCTCTGTGGCTCCCCTCCCCCTGTCCCCACCCAGGTGGGCAGCAGCCAGCAGTGTGTGTAACTTACCACATGTGCTGGGCTCATCCGTGCCATCCAGGCAGTCATCCTTGTCATCGCACATCAGGGACTCCAGGATACACTTGCCCTCATCACACCGCACCATGCCAGGCGTACAGGGGGCTACGGCACACACAGCTCATGTCAGCAGGGCGGACCAATACCCTGGACACAGCGAAACCGTGGGTGCCAGCCTCATGGGGAGAACCCGCAAAGCATCAGTAGCTTCCTGGGAAGCTTGCCACCATCCCAAGGGAAGCTGGGGCCCAGGAGAACAAAGCACTCCCTAATTCACACATGGCCCAGACAGGTCCCACCCTATGGAGGAGCATCCAGTGCTCTTGCTTACCGCAGACATCTTCATCCGAGGAATCACCACAGTCGTCGATCCCATTGCACTTCCACTCAGCCATGATGCACACCCTGTTCCTGCACTGCCACTGCCCAGGCAGACAGGGCTGCTGGGGACACCCCTCCTCGTCCCAGCCATCCTCACAGTCTTGGTGGCGATCGCACAGCTCCCAGTGCGGGATGCAGTGGTGGGTGCCGGGACACTGCAGCTTCTTTGTCCCGCACACTGAGGAAACAGGCGGCACTCACCAGCCTGCCCTGCGTGCCCAGCCACCCCCACTCGGCCCCCCAGCAGAGAGTACATACCACAGTCCTGCTCATCAGAGCCATCCAGGCAGTCAGCAGCACCATCGCAGCGCCAGCTGCTAGAAACACACCGGCCGTCGTCACACTGCCAGACATGGGGGTCCCCGCCACAGGCAACATCTGCGGGGACAACACACGGTCACCGGGACATACTGCTATGGTGGCAGAACAAGGGTCCACTTCATCCTGGCACGGGACAGCTGCTGGCAGTGCCCAAGGAGCATAGAGTTCCAGGATGTGTACTCCTGCCACAGATATTCCCAAGGATCTCTGGAGCACATACGTCCCTGCAGGATGCTACACAGGCAGAGCCAGCAAAGACTGAGGTGCCTCTTGGCTGTCCTTCCCCACCCCTCCCCAGGGCACCAGGGCTCCTTGATTCCTGTGCGGCACAGCTCCTCGGGCCACCAACGGGATGGGTGCCACTCACCGCACTGCTCGTCCGTGCCGTCAGGACACTGCTGCTCGCCATCGCAGAGCCAGGGAACGGGGATGCAGCCGGAAACGCAGGCGGCCTGGCGGGAGGCTGCACACGCGGGGCTGGCGGCCGCTGCGGGCAAGAGGGAGCCGGGCCCGGGATCAGGCGGGGCGGCCGCAGCGGGCATCCACCTGCACAGCCCCGCTGCAGCTCCCGCCTGG
This sequence comes from Passer montanus, assembly GCF_014805655.1. Lineage (NCBI taxonomy): Eukaryota > Metazoa > Chordata > Aves > Passeriformes > Passeridae > Passer > Passer montanus. The sequence continues at coordinate 522,138 of NW_024360941.1, read as the reverse complement.
GGGTCCCGGCACAGCCACTACGGGGAGGGACCAGTCCCATCCAGGGGCACCTCTGGGGCTGGAAGGAGAGCTGCACCTCTCGTCCCCGCTCAGGGAAGGCAGGAACCCCGCCAAGCTTTCTAGGCAGCGGTACAGGGCCCCTCGGGACGCAGGGGTCCCCATGCTCTCAGGGTGACAAGTATGCACAGGCGTCAAGGACACGCCAGCGGGAGATAAATAGAACGGGAACATCCTCAGTGGCAGGGGACCCCCCACTGCCCATCGCGGGGGGATGAGCAAGCTTCCCTGATGCGGCGGGCGCCCACCGCGGCCCCTGGGGATGAGGCAGGGATTTCCCCCCCGCCGGCCCGCCCCCCTCGGTGCTGGCTCACGGGCGCGGCGTGTCCCGGCGCCAGCGGCGCTCCCGGCCAGCGGCAGCAGCGGCGGCAGGAGGATGCTGAGGAGGACGAGCGCCCGGCGGAGCGGCGGCGGGGGCCGGCCTGCCCGGGAGCCCCGGCCGGGACACGGGCGGGGCAGCGGCGGTGCCGGGCCGGGCGCTCCTGGGACCCGCCGCCCGCCAAGAGCTGAGGGGCACGGGGGACCCCTGGCCCCCGCCGCGCCTCGTCCCGCCGGGCGGGGGGTGTTGTGAGAGCCGGCCGTGAGAACCGGGCCCGCAGCACCTGCGCCGGCCGTGGGAAGGCAGCGACAGCCTTGAACGCACCCCCCGAAAACAGGGGGCTGCGCTCACACCCAGCCGGCCGGCCTCGACCTTGAGCGCTGTGAAAGAGCCGATGGAGAACAACAAGGAGAGCGAGAGCAGCGGCCGGGGGAGGAAAACAGCCCGCAGAGAGGATAAGGCACCTGCCACTGCCTGGGAAAGAGTCCCATCCGCCAGGCAAAGCGGGGGAATCGCCCACGCCGCGGAGATGGCCCCGGGGCACGGCAGTTTGCGGACTTCTCGCTACACACCGGGGGAACTGCCGGTGTGCCGCCCTGTTGGCTTGTCTCCCGGCCAGCTGCGCGTGGTGGCATGAGTGTCTGTCCACCCCCAAGACTGGTCTGTACTCCAAGCACATCCATGGCCTGGGGTGCTGTGCACTCATCCTCTCCAGCCTCCCCATCAAACCTCCCTGCGTGAGAGCTGAGCCTAGAAAGCTGCTGCAGTGGGTGCACACTTACTGACCCCACTGTCTTTCTGTGAGACGTTTTCTGGCTTGCCCAGAAAAGGAAAGCTCCAGGATGATCTCCTGGAGCTTGGGAAGAGATGGCACCAGCCACAGGGCTGGCCCAGGAAGGGCTCTGACATGACCAAGTCAGCTGGAAGCTCAGGGCAGAGACATCCTCAGGCAGATGGACAGACCCGGGGGTTGCACAGCTCTGGGACAGGAGGCCCAGTGCTCTGGCCCAAGGGAGATAGCCCAGGCCAATGGCAGGACATTTGTCCCAAGCTGTGGTGCCCTCACCCAGCTGTCTCTCTGGGCAGCATCCCAGCTCTGGGCAACTGACTTCCTCAGGCACTCCCCAGGAAACACAAGTGTGCAGATCCCAGGGATGATGAGCACCCTTGTGGCCAGAACACCAGGCAAAGTGGTTCCTAATGGTCAGGGCAGAGAGTGGAAAGGACAGAGCAGTATCTAGGCAACCCCAAGACTACCCAGAAAGCTCCCATGCCCTCCTCACACCTGTGGGCCAATGCTGAGAGTTGTGTTAGGACCCTGGGGATCTGCCCTGTACCCACACCACCAGAGCAGTAACTCCTCACACAGGCTGACTGGGAAGGGCAAGTGGCAGCAGAGGGAGTGTGAAAAAGGGTGCAGAAGTTAGTGGCTACAGTAGAAATTCCCAGTGCACCTGAGCATTAGCTTGGGGAGCTGGGGCAGCAGTGAGGGAAAGGACACGTGGTGTGCCCAGCCTCTTGAAATGCAGGAGATTTTTTTAGAAGCATGATTTAAAGAAAAAGTATTTCAAACACATGTATAGACAAAAGAACATACAGGTTATATGTATGCATATACAATAGACCACTGTACATAATTATATTTATATGTACCTACAGTGACTTCTTCTTTATGACGCACTGGTTATTTTTTTCCTGGACTTCTGGAAAAAGTTTTTTGATATTTTCTGGTTTTTCTTTACAGTTGCATTAATAGGGAAGGCTCCTCTTCTCACTGACATTTAGATTCTCCCTTCTCTACCTCCAAAATCTAAGGGGGGCTTGATGATTGGAGAAGGCTGGCACTAAAATAAGAGGGAGCAAATCTGTGCTCACATGAACAGCAGGATGAAATATGCTAGAAAAAAGTCCAGCACCATGTCCTGATAACACCTTTAACAGTCCAAGTACAGCAAAAACTTTTTTTTCAGACATTCAAAGGCAGTTTCACATTAAATAGCATGATTGATTTTATATTGTTCATAGAAAATTATATGTATATTTTCTGCTGTATGATTGATCATTCTCTTCTGTTATTGCTGTATTCCTGTTCCTGTCCAGTCACTTTTAAGCACTCTTTTCCTAAAGATAAGGGACATCATGCTGTTAAAAAAATAGACAACAAAAACTCTGTGGGACACTCCACCTCATATCAGTTATCAAGCTTCTGCAATCTTGTTTCCATAAAGAAAGGACAGCTCTACTTGCCTCTGTGCTGTGTGGCCTGACTCTGCTCAAAATTAAACTCCTGCAATGTGTTGACTAAAATTTATGCCAGTGGGAAAACTGGATTTCATGAAATACCTATTTCTTCCTAGGAAATAATCTTATTATGTGCTTAAATAAATAAAAAAAAATAATAATAATTGAGAGCACTACAAACTATTTTTCAAATACTGAAGCTTTTTCCAGGTTAAAAAAAAAAACAACCTTTTTCAATCCTGTACCCCCAAGAACTACAACTGCTATTTCAGGGTCTGGCCCACAGCCACACTGATAGCAGCACTTCCATGAGATTTGCAGAGCGGTGCCTGGTCTGGTGCCCAGACTCCCTGACAAATCAGGTACTCTCAGTAACCCTGTCCCAAGACAGCCTTGCAAAGTGGGTGGCAGATGCTCTGCTAGCGGGGTAGGAAATGGCTGGAGACACTGACTTTCATTTGCCATCTTTCTACTTTGCTCTCTTAGCAGCATTGTCTTTCTTTTGCTTAAATGTCCCTCCAACCTACACCCTCACAGCCAGCTCAGTGCCCAGCAAAAGCAAACAGGGGTGGTGGCAGCACCTGCCTCGGGGGACATTTTAATGGCAACAGAGTTGTCTCACGAGTGGCACCTCCAGCCTCCAAGGGCCTCAGCATAGGCAGGAAGAGAACCCACACTGAGATCTGTGTGTGGGTAAGTCCTCCCACATCCCAAAGGCCAAACAGCCTTGAAAAATTCAAGTTTACAAACTTAAGGCACCACTGGGGAGAGCTGGAAATATTAGCACCTGCTGTGTTACAGCCTGGCAAGATGCTTAAAGAAACAACGTTGTTTACCACAGTATTATTTCCTTTAATTGCAAGGGATTTGAAAGGAACAACATTCAGGCAATTTGGAGGACTAATTTTATGAATACACTGAGGAAACAATTTCTTGTTCTCTGCTGTAAAAAGAGCTTTCAACACCCTAGGCAGGTTGGAAATTTGATGTGTTTGCCTTCATGCTTTTTATTTCAGAACACAACTGGGTAGGAAGATCTTTTTAAGAAGCAAGTGAATTATCAGGGTAAGGAAATTGAGATGGTTTTGAGCTTTCATTGATTTGGGGAAATAAACTTGAAAGGTATTGTCTACTGCCCTGAAAGCTTCCAAAAGTGTTTGCTTCTTTTCAAAAAACTCTAGGCTTGTGATTATATCTCCCCCACATCCTTGTCACCCTACTGATCCCCAGCCCGCTGAGAATTAACTGTGAGACCTGGGGAAGATGGAGAAAGAAATCACGACCTCCACTGCGAGATGCTGCCACAGCTCCCTCCCCGTCTCCTCCCGGGCTGCACCCTTCAGGATCCGCCTGTGGTGCCTTTCCGCGCTGCCACTGGGGAGCAGCAGAAGGCTGCGGGAAGCTCCTGCCTTGCTCTGCTCTCCCAGGCTCCGAGTTAGCCGAGAGTCCTGGAGGCAGTGGAGAAGGAGTTCAGGACCTCCCCGCCTGCAGATGCCGTAGCCCATGCTCAGCCTAACAGCAGCCCTGCCGCACATCCCAGCTTTCAGCCTCAGCTTGTCACCAAACCCTGCTCAAAGCTTCCTTACACCCTTGCTTGGGAGGTGGGACAAGGTTGCTGCAAGAAGGCCAAGCCCAGGTTTAGCTGAAGACAGGATGGTGGGGGGCAAGTCTCCTTGCCTGCCTCTGGGGTTCTGATCCTTCCACACCAGGAGCAAGAAGGAAAAATCACTGCCAGCCTGCACCAATAAGGCAGAAGCATCTCCCCAGGACTGCAGGCATCCAGGGCTCTGTGAGGTAGCTGTGCTAAGAGGACATGAGGGATCTGCCACTTGGTGACACACACATTCACACACACATTTAGACAGGTGCCTATACAGATTCACACACACCTACACGGATGTTGAAGGACTGTTTCCAGGTCCATGAGGTCAGTGTATCCTGGACATGATATTTAGAGCAGTGTGAAGTGCTGCTGTTCCCCACTGCTGCAGGGCATGGCCAAGAGAGTGGGAAGGTGAGCAACCTATCCCTGAGCAGCTGAGTCCCCTGCACAGATGGGGGAGATTGCCTGTGAAGATTGAGCCTGTGGCTGCAAAAAGGGCAGCATTCACTGCTGCTTATAATGACTGGGAGTGTATTCATCATTATGGAAACCTTGTTAGCTGTCATGAGCAGTGGCTGACCCTTCACTGTCTCCTCTGGGCTCACCGCTGTGTCTCACCCTGCTTTCTGGCAGTGCCTCCACTACTTAAAGCAGCCACACTGTCACACACACTTCTTGCTCACCCCTCCAGCCAGTCCTGCTTTCAGGCAAGATGCCACCTTGGACCAACGTGTTTCTAACATTTGTGACCAGGGTTTGGTAGTTTTTTCCCCTTTTCCAAGGAAACAAACAGCTGAACATGCTTTGCTCTATTTGAAAGAAAGTAAAACTCTTCAGAAACAAAAGGAAAACAAAAAACCAAAACAAAGAAACAAAAAAAAAGGCAGCACTTTTCCTTCCTGCTCTGTTTTCCATCCTCCATTTAGTAAATTTAGTAAGTCCAAGCTCTTCCTTGTCCATACCCTGTCTCTGGTTCTGCACACATCCCTTCAACACAAGAGTGAACAGCCCAGGTAAAGATGCCTTCTCACTGTATCCCCTCGCTGACCTCATTGTCTATCAGAGTAAAAACTCAAATAATGAGAAAAGGCCTTCCTCTTCCAGAAGCAGCCAACCCAAAATTGCTTTGTCATCACACATCTCCGTTAGCATCACATCACTATTTTTAGCTGCTCAGTAAGGCACACCAAGAAAAATAATTGTCACCTCTCTCTAGATGCATATAACTTCACAAGAAAACATCTGATTCATCATTTCTTGGAAAACTAGCTTGGCTTTAACATGCCCCCAGAACAGTTCCTTCCCACCCACCTTTGATCAGATAGCTTCACTTTTTTTAGAAGGGAGTTTGGCTTTCTGATTTCCACCTGCTTGCAGATTTTTCCTCATTCTCTCTGTAATTAAGTCTGTTTCTGCACTTGCACACATCTTCACTACCGTGAGGCTCAGCTGGAGCAGGTAGCAGGTCCATCATGATGCCTTCAACCCACCCATGCATGTTCCCTCCATGAACACCATGGTGCAGGTTGGGATCTAGGTGCACTTGTTTCTCACTCCCAGGAGCACGGTTGGTGTCCTGGAGCAGGATGTCCCCCTTGTCTCACCTGGAGCCACTGATTCCTGCTCCCAGTGTTTGCATTACAGCCTCACCTGCTTTGATTGCTCCAGGCCTGGGGTGACAGTGCAGCCCACTGTGATGTGAAGCACAGGCTGAAGCCACTCTTGAAGGAAGCAACAGCAAACCTCATCCTCAGCCAACGCTTTTCAGGGTCACTTCTTTAATGACTGAGCAGTACTGAGAGCTGCAGGGAGACAAAGGAGGCTATAAAACAGGCCAATCTGCCCTCCTCTCAGGCTATCACCGATGATCTTACTTGCTGCCAGCGAGCAGTAAAGCATTATAACCCTGGGACAGCCTGTGCTCCACATATTACCCTTTCTTGTTTCCCGAGGAGCTTTGAACAAAATTAAGAGGAAAAAAAATCCACAATGAAGAAGAAATTATGCTTAAAGAAGAGAGAACTGGGAAAAGGTGCAGTTCTCTCTGAAACCTCACCCAAGTTTCAGTGATCAGCATTTCTTGAGCCAGACATGGTGTCTCCATCTAATAGCCCTTGATGGCTTTTTCTTCTAGGTATTCCTTTTTGAACTCTTGTAAACCTCAGTATCCCGCAGTGGAGACTTCCTCCTCTCAGTTCTGCACTGTGGAAAGAAACCAGCTCCCCTTGCTTCCTTATAACAGGATACCCAAGAGCTTAACTGGGTGAGAGACAGTTCTTCCTTTCCCACTCACATCTTCCCTCTCAAGGCTGAATATACCTACCCTGCTCATGGTGTAGAAACCATGCCAGACCTTTAAAAATCCTTGGTGCTCTTTGGCTCTGGGGAGACCACGGTTGTGCAGAGCATCTGAGACATGGGCACACCCTGACTGCAGATAAACTGCAGCATTTCCATTTTGTTCCTTTCCTAGACATTCCAAAGGCCTGTTCTCAGACAGGACAGGGGCTATTCCATGCCTTGACATCCTGAGAGCTGCAGCAAGCAGCCAGGTGCCTGTGAAATAGGGCACCCCTGCTGCAGCTGGCATGTACTTGCACAGCTTCCTGTGGACATCCTGCTGGGACACGGTGTGGCCATCCCTCACTCTTCAGCCAGAAGTGGTCTTCTCACCTTGCACCATCAAGCTGGGTCTGAGCCCAAGCCCAGTGCAAATCCCAGCTGTAGGATTTCGTGTGGAGGAGTACTCCTTGCATCCCTATCTGTGTGTTCCTTACCTAGCAGATGGCAGGAAGGTGGGCAGTTGGAGCAAGAAGGGCACCAGCTCAGGCAACTGCAGCTGTTTGCTACTGAAGGGTAGACATTTTGTGATGGCCTTTGGTATGTGCTGCATTTAGTCTTTACTGTTGAGTGTCTGCTTGCCTTGAGCTTGGAACCAGCAGAGAAATCCCATTGTTCAAGCAAAGGGGAGAAGCACTCCATGAAAATTTGATGGGAGTGAGAGACATAAATAGACAGGGTTTGTAATCCTCCCTGGAAAAAAAACACTGCATAAATCCTTCTAACAGGATTCAAAAAGTTTCACCCAGGACAGGCATTTTGACTTTATTTCCTGATTCACAGCAACTTTGCTCTTTGCCAGATCAAACTGCTCCACACACAGCTTCACACTGACTCGGTTTTTAGCCCCATGAAAAACACTGCCACTGTAGTACTGCCCAAAAACAGGCACCCAGGGAGCTGTGGCTGCATCCAGAGCATCTTGCTTAATCTCATGAATACCAGTCCCTACAAAAATAGAAACAATTGCCTTCTCACAGAGGAGCTTGCTGTATCAAGTTCCCAGTGCTCGCAGCAACCAAGTTAAATTAGTGTTATCTTTGTGGCTGGTAGATTAAATTGTTTCTTTCCTGTAATGTTAAATAAATAAGGGACTTCTTTTGTGTTTTGGTGAGGTAAGAGGTTTGGATTATCTTCTTACCTTTATGACATACTTTGCCCACTTAAGTTTTTGCGTTGGACGACATGGAAAGTGTCTTTGAAGCCAAAAATGCAGTGTGTTTGCCCTACATAGCAAGTGTGTTGGCAGAGAGACTGGTTCAGCTAAGCAAGCAGCCCACATTATTTAAAACAATCCTAAAGTCTCCAGAGCTTAACATCTGGGACAACTCTGCCAATGCCATGTCAAACTCACTGGGATGAGACTGGAAAACAAGTGGAGGAGAGAGCCCTGCAGCGATGACTCTGACACTGCCTCAGCTTCTCATAAGAAGTATTCAAATGGGCTTTCTGCTTTAGAGGCTAATTCCCCATACGAGGGCAGGGTTTTCATTTGCAAGATGTAGTCTTTCTTTCATTTAACTTCCAGAATTTTAATTTAATCAACTTTTAATGAATAAATGCACAAGATTTTGCCTACACTACTGCTCACTGTAACTTTACTTTTTCTCGGGTGGCTGTTGGTAACATGCCCCACCAGCTCTCCCTGGAAAACCTGAGGGAAGATTTTTAAATCTCCTGTAATCTGTCTTTTCCAGTGGGATGCCCAGAAGCTACCAAGGTCCTGATTTTTAAAGTGTGCAAGGCTTTTCTCAGAGACTGGCAGTCTCCCAGGAGGTGCCCAGATGCATGGGGAAGTGCTGACATCCACCCCCAGGGCAGAGCCACCTTTCTGGAAGTGGTCTGTCTCTGCATTTTTCCTTCAGAGCAATGTAGGAGTGTCAGCATTGAACATTTGGTTGTTCCTTGCAGGGACTGTGCCACTAAAATACATAAAGCACTGCGCTCATTTTCTCCTTTCAGAGTGGCACCATCTTCCATTCTGCCCAGCTCACTCTGGTTTAACCCCTTTTGCTACAAGCAAGGATTGTTTGATACTGGCCACTCAGCCTGAGTCCCTTTCTCAAAACCTTTTAAACCCACAGCTCAACAGCCAGCCATAAGCCAGAATTAGATGCAAGCACAGGGTCTCCAAAATATCCTGGTTCCAGGAAGCTCAAGCCCAGCAGAGGCAGCAGACCTCCTGGCAGGACCTCACCCCATCTCTGCAGTGCTATCAAAGACATGGAGTATCAAGGCCATGGGTTGCTGGCTCTGCTTTCCAGGGGACCACTTGCTTTTCTGAGGGAACGGCATCTGAGGGGAGGTTTAGGTTGGATATCAGGAAAAGTTCTTCACCCACACGGTGGCTGGGCACTGGAAAAGGCTCCCCAGGGAAGTGGTTACAGCACCAAGCCTGATGGAGTTCAGGAAGCATTTGGACAACACTCTCAGACACAGGGTGTGATTCTTGGGGCTGTCCTGTGCAGGGCAAGGATAATCCTTTGTCATTGCCTTCCAACTCAGTATATTCTATGACTCTGTGATTCTACACCAGGATATATATTGCCTTATTCATGAAGAAAAAAACACATATTTAACTTGCACCCACCATCAGGGCCCCCACCTCCAATTAAGGCATTCCCAGGCCTTTGGGGAGAAGATAAAAGCAATAAAGAAGGCAGAAAGTAATTGGGAAAAGCTCAAGGGCTATAAAACCTTCCCCCTTATTAGCTGCACTTGCATACAACCTGCCAGGCTCTTTGGTCTTTCAGAGATAACCCTGGGGTTACACACTCAGGAGCTCAGTGTGTCTGAGACTGCCAGCACCTCCCGGCCTCAATGAGAGCCCCAAACCCAGGCAGCCTCCAGGGCAGAGCACAGCACAGCACAGCCCAGCAGGCATTCCAGAGGCCATGGTAAATACCTGTGGCTTATTAAAACAGCCCCAGCCTGGCAGCAAAAAGTAAAACAGCAGGAGTGAGTCTTTGGTCTTGCAGGACTACCATGAAACCAGCTGCCAGATGTTTCCTCGAGTGTATCTGCCTACCTCTGGAGGAAGGGATGAAGATGCTCAGTCTCATGCAGACACTCGGGTTTTGGTGTTATGTAGCTGCTGCTGAGCCATACCAGCCCAGCAGGGCACAAACATGTCATCCTGATGGTACCTGAGAGACAATCAAGCACCTGCTAAGGCCTGGCCCCATCCCAGCAGAATGCCTGGGAAAAACTTCTTCACAGAGAGGTGTCTGACCTCAGCACCCAAGAGGGACCTGGGATCCTGGTGGCTCCTCTCTCCAGCTGCAGCTGAAGGTCTGGTAGGGGTCTGTGCTTACTTTGTGCTCCAGGGCTGCATAGGTACAGGTACAGAGCTCACCACACTCTTCAGCAACCCTGCTCAGCATAAATCTGGTACTTATTTCCATCTGAGGCCTAGATATAAACTTGGAAAGTGAAGAGGCTCTTCCCAATCACTCTGCCCGACTCCAAAACATTGGCAAATAACCTTGCTCATTAGTGCAGTATGGATTGGATTAAAACATTGTAATATATTGTATTTCTGTGGGTGTTGGAATTAGTGGCATTTATTGAAAGTTTAAAGTACTGCCTAACAATTCAATACTTTGAAATCATGTGAAAATCATCATTGAACATTATAGTATACAAGAAAAGAGTAAATTCTGGAAAGAAATACCAGTCACATAGGGCCAGAGCTGCTAAAGAGCACAGTCACATGCTCACCATCTCTATGTGATCAGCAGCCAGCACAGACTTCCTGCTCCCCATGCAATGAGGGAAGGGGATGCTCCAAGCCAGGCAGGGAAAGACCCCACTGGTCCTGTACCACCTACCACAGGAGAGCCTCAAGACCCTTCTGCAGATCCCCTGTTTCACTGTCTCCATTCTACCACTGGGCAAAGCAGAGGGACTTCTCCCATCAGCTCAGCACTGGGCAGAGTTAAGGTGATTTAGTCTGAAATTCCTTAATGCTTCATTTCTGTCTTTTGGCCACACTCGTTTTCCTGTACTTCTGTGGAGGTAGCGAAGCTGTCTGCTGCGTCATTCAGCCCTTGTTTCACTTTGCTCTTGGACACCACTACACTGGGAAAAGAGAATGGAAGCAAAGCAGGCCAGAAGCAGATATATATACTGGGATACTGTTTGCAGTTAGTTTCCCAAAAATTTGAGTTTGTGGCGAGGATTGATGGCAGAGAGATTTTGGCATGTTTACATTGCATCTCCACTGGATATGAAACAGGCACTTTACTCAATTGGACTCTTTGCCAGCCTTTCAGCCTCTGCAGAGCTGGGGCTCCCAGGTTCCTCTTGTATTTGCAAGAAGGGAAATTCGGGTTTCTGCTGCCATCCTCTAGGCCTGCCTAGAGGAAAAGTCTGGGTTAGATTAAACTCTGCGGAGACAGAGAGCCTGAGGAAAGGGCTGCACAGAGGCACTTAAGGTACTGCTGCTTGTGCCTGAGGTGGATCAGCAGAGACCTCCCAGGAAGCCCAGACAGCCAAGGAAAAGGAAATCTTGCAGTCCCCAGAGGGATGACAGGGAAGCCACAATGCTGCTTGCTGGAGGCACCTTCTGGAAGGCATTTGATCACCATGTTTGTTTGAAGCCTGGAGCTAAGGCAGAACTAATCAGACATGAGCCCTGTGCACCCCAAAGAACACCCACCACCAGCACAGGGGACTTGGCCATATGCCCATGGAGAACATCTTTGTTGGCTACAACTGCTCAGCACGAGCACCCACTTGCTTTTTCCTGCAAGCCAAGTCAAGGCTGAGACTGAAAAGCATTAAACACTAAAAAAAAATAAAAAATTAGAGAGTTTGAATATCCTTTTTCATAAGATGAAAGGGAGAGCAAGATAAGGACAATGTTTACTTATAGGTTAAATAATAGTCTCCAATACTCACATGGCACACAGTGGCTGGCTGCCACGTTGCTCGGTGCTGGGCTTATCTAACACGCTGCTCCCGGATGCCAGCTCATGCCTGTCTCTTGCAGTCTCTAGCTTGCTTGAGAAAAGAGTTTGCCTTACCATGTGCTGGGATATCTCAGACAACCAAGTAAAAGAACTCAGGAAAGCTCAGGAGCTTCTTTTGGAGGATCTTTGGTCACTGTCAGGCCTGGTCACTGAAAACAGAAACTGGGTCACAACCTCTGGTAAAAGCAAAACCCATCCAGCATAGGAAAGGCAAACCATAGGGAACCTCCAGGCACTGCTCCATGCTTTGGAGCTAAAATCTGACTTTGATCTGCCCCTGAATTTACACCTTGCTCTGATGGCAATGTCTGGACTGGCTTCGGGTCAGACGCTTCAGCCCAAATTCCAGATTGCCTGTGGACAGGACGATTATAAACACCACCGCAGAGACCTGTGAGACACGGAAATATAGAAAAAACATCTTTTCCTTCTCCCTGTGATGCTCCCCAAACTAGGCCAACAGAATAGCAACTCATTATGAGAATGCTGTGGCTGGCTGTATCTCAAAAATCTCCCCCAAGGAGGCAAAGACTGAGGCTGGGGAACTTGGAAGGGCAGCAGGGTGGGCTGTGACTGATCACAGTCCTGGGACATCCTAGAAGGAGGCCAGGGAGGGCTGTGCACCTTCTGGGGCCCTATCGTGGTGGCCAGGCTTGGGGACCTCTTAGACGACAGTGACAGCAATGTTTTTGCATTTGACACATGGGGCACATGCCACACAATTCAAAGGGCTGTGTGGTGTGCATGGCTGGGCAGGAAGGGACACTCTCCATGACTCCAAGCTCCATGGAGGCCTGCTCAAGCTCTGGGAACTGCTGGGGAAAATGACCCCCCTGCTCCTGCAGCTCTGTGTAGGGCAGGCCAAGGGCAGTCTCCACAGTGCCTTTGAGACACATGTCACTTGCCCCATGTGAGCCTCCTTGGGAGTGAAATGCGACACTGAGTGTGTAGGGCAGGTGTCATCTCCTTGCATACCAAGCCCCACTGCCCCAGCCCATGTATCCATATGAGGCTTTCCCCAGCTGCCCTTATTCCTATTTCAGGACCACTTGCATTCCTGGCTCTTATCAGGCTTTTTCTAGTCACGTGAGCCCTGGAGCTCAAATGCCACTAGCCCACATCTGGGCCCTTCCCTGTCCAGGCACTGAGGCAGCTGCACAGAAGCTGGGGAGCCAGTGTTGACAAAAGGGCAGCTTTTGGATGATAATTTGTTTTTTTGCTCAGAGAATCACAGAAATCACAGACTCTTAGGCTTTCTCATGGTCCTGTGCATTATCAAGTAGAGACTCATTTCACCTGCCACAGGGCAAGCATCTTTGAGTTTTATGCCAGGGCTGCTCACGAGTTTTATGCCTTTGCGGCTGGTCCCAGCTCTTCCAGTACAGGATGGTTGGAGTTACCAGAGTTTCCTGTGTTCCCCAACTAAAGCATGTAGGTGGGGAAGCATCAGGATGGCTGTCACTACTTGTCTCCACAGGTGATTTTGAGCTATTTGGAAACCCCCAAAAAACTGCCAGTTCAGCTTATAGCCAAGATTACCAGAATGGTGCTGTTAATTTTTTGGCTCCCTCACAGCCTTGGTACTTTCAACGCCAAATGGTCTTGTTTGTGATCATCTGACCACCAAAATCAGAGAATATGGCTTTCACCTGCTGAGTGTAACATCTAGAGGATATTAAAAGACATGTAGATGTGGTGCTTAGGGACATGGTGTAGTGCTGGATTTGGCACTGCTGGCTTAAGGGTTGGACTTGACAATCTTAAAGATCTTTTCCAACCTCAACAATTCTGTGATTCTACACAGGAGCCCTCAGGTAGGGAGGAGTTGGGCTGTCTTGCTGTTTACTCTGCATCTGACCCTCTCTCCCCATAGAATTTTGCCTTTTGTGAAGATTTCGAGGGAGAAATTCCAATATACCTATGACATTGAGTAAGCTTTTTTGTGAAACCTTAAGGTCAAGTGTTGTCCATCTCTCCCCTCACCCTGCCTGAGAGAGAGCTATGGCAGATACTTGAGGGAAAGAATTGCTGGGCAAGCCTGTAGTGATTTCTGTTATGATTACTTTCCCAGCCAGGTTGATTTGCAGATCAAGGATTTCCTGGAAAGATGGGAGTGTCTTTGCAGGCAACAGAGGCATTTTTGATTCTGTGAATATATCTGGTCCCTTTTTGAACTCACATCAGTTTTTAGTATCCACAAAGTCCTGTGACAGGGAGTGGCATATTTTATGTACACCTCCTTTACAAGTGGAAAAAATAAGAGTGGTCTCTTGATAGCAGCTGATGGGTTGACAGGATCCCTGATATGATCTTCATTCACGTAGAATTCACTTCATTCAAAGTGAGTAGTGAAACAAACCAGCCCAACTTACTTAATACTGCAGTGCAGATGGCAAATGAGCAGGTTGTGGGGAACAGTGGTACCCAGCAGGAGCCCATCTGATCTGCAATGGGAGCTAAGGCAGGCAGGAATCTCCAGAGGTGCAAGAGTCACACTGTGCACTGTGGGCAAAGGTCTGTGAGCCACTTCCCTTGTGCACAGCCTGCAGAGAGGCTTAATTGCTTCATGCAGAATAAGATATCTCTGTATTACTAAGGGATGCATGTGTTTACCTTAGACTAGGATATCTTGCTGGATATTAAATGTGACATCTTGCGGGATATTAAATGTTACATTAAATGCCACGCTGATATATGAGTTCTCCGTGTCTTGTCTGCCTCTCATCATTCTCATAATTCTCTATTTGCTCATTCATACTCTTAATTTTAAGCAGTGTGGGGGTTTGCCTGCTCCTGTGAGAGCATTGGTCCACTGAGATGGGTCTGTGAACTACCACAGACCGCATCAGGGGCCTCAGTAGCCATCAGCAGTTTCAAACAGGGAAATATAATCATACAATTATGGATGGATCTGTGCAGAATGGTGCTCTGGAGGTGTCTCTCCCATCCTCACTCCTCATGTGAGGGACACTCACAGTCAGCTCAGGATGTGTGGGCCAAGGCAAGATTGGTTCCCAAGGATGGAGGTGTGACCACCTCTCTGGGCTGTGTACTGCTGTCCCATTGCTCTGGAGCAGTGATTTCCACCTGTCTCATCAGAGGTCCCTGTGTTGCAGAAGTGCCTGTTGGCTCTTATCCTTTCACTGGGGACCTCTGAGAAGGTTTGGCTCTGCATTCACTGTCTGTCTCTCACACAGAGTGGGGTACTATTTGTTGTTTCTCCTCTGGGCTGAAGAAGCCCATCTCCTTTGGTGTCTCCTTACACGCCACATGCTGCTGTCTGGTGGCAGCCACTGGGCTGAAGCCTGTCACCATTTATCTCACAAACTGGGCACAGTGCTCCACATACAGCCTTAGCAGTGCTGGCAGCAGGGAACACAGCCCTGACAATGATTTAAGAGACTCACACTTCAGAATGACATGGAGAAAGCAATTAAACCTGGAGTGTTGTGCATTCTGCAACCACGGTGTCTGATCATAAGACAATAACACACTCTTAAGGGAGAGTGAGCTGCAAAACAAAGGAAGTCCGCTCAATAAATAGGATGTGTGTTCATGCAGATAAGAAATGCTGGGGGCCAGCAGCACTGTGGTAGGCAGTGGTCAAACTCGTGACAGACTATGCACTGCAGCATCCATACCAGATGGGGACATTGCTGCCTTTGCAATGTTGGTGTCAAATGTCCTCCCCTCCCCAAGGCAGCTGCTTCCAACCCTTTATCAAGAGATTTATTGTAATTATGTTATTCAACTTTCAATATTACAGATTGCTTTGCACTTAAGTCCTAATTTGAAATTTATGCTTTATATTTTCAATTATGAATTGTACCTGTAATTATGTACAAGCATTTTGATTGCCATATAATAGATAAATATGTATTTTCATATTTGGAGGTGTCAAATTGAGCATATTCCCACCCCTCCATTACCCAGACTACAAGGCAGCAATAAACCAGGAGTAGTGATGAACTTGGCCCCCAGTGGATGTGAGTTGAGGCTGTGAGCAGCCAATGACTCACACACTGAGCCAGTTCCATGATCAAAGCCCCTGGGTTAACCAGGGGCCACTGGTTGCTGTTTATAGCTGCGCTAGCTCACGTTTAAGCAGAGGCTTTAAAAATCTTGGAGGCAGGTTGAGTGCCAGGGTAACTCCATCCATCACATGGTTCCCTGAACAGGAACGGTGCAAAGCCCCGGTCCTGCTGTTGCACAGGCTGGATCAGCCCTGGCTGCCAGGGAAGCCACAAGCAGCTTGGGTTAAGCTGTTAATCAAACAGTACTTGGTTATTTAATTTGATTGAGCAAACTCTGCCTACCTCTTGGAGGACCTAAGCAAACTCCTTACCTGAGCAAAACCCATTACAGGCACAACTCTAGAAGCTGTGGGACCAAGAGCTTTAAAGGCTGTCCCAAAGCTGTCAAACAGCTCAAAACCAGCTCACATCAGCCACAACCTGAGGTTAATTAGGCATTGTAAAGGCTCCCAAGGAGAATCCACCCAACAGAGGAAGGGGAACCAACCAGACCTTGTAGGAGGCAAAGTCAGAAGACTGGACTTGAGTAATTTCAACACTAAGCAATCAAAGAGAGCTGAGAAAGCTGGCAGGGTTTGAGGTGAGTCATTGCTCTGTGGGTCAGCCAGCTTAGATATACAGCCCATCTCCAGGATGTGACAGCAACTTCCGTCTCTGGGACGTGCTCTTGAGGAGATCCAAAGTGCTCTGTGAGTCTCAGATGATAAGGTTACAGCAACCAGCCTCAGAAAATAGTGTTTGGTCTTTTCTGGGTTGTTGCCTCACTGGGAGCCTAAATATCACAGAAGACTTTGTATTCTGAAGTAACCCTTAGATGAATGGAAATAATTAGAGCAGAGTATTTGGTAGTGTCTGCAGTTTTTCAGCATGGCACTATGAGTTTTGATGGAGTGGTACTGCAAAAAATAGCCTATTGTGGCCTTTGGCTTTTGGGCAAAAACACCTAAGTTATCACTGGAGTTCTAGAGGTGAAAAAAATCAAAACCCAAGGTGTTTAGCTGCTATGCACTGTTTCACCTCTTCTAGATTTCTTTCTCCTTCATTAGGAGTAGATAAGTCTGCAAATTCAATTCCCAGCCTATTCATGCCAACTTTCAGAACCATAATATTTATTTCAACTTGGTGATTTTCCTGCAGCCCCCAGCTATTGCTGTTTTTTACAGTTTTGCTGGTGCCACAGTATTCAAATCGCTATAAGCTGGTTTCCTATTTACCATGCCAAAGACCTTCTCTTTCACCACCTGCTGTGTCTGCACCATCTTGACTTGCTTTCCAGCACTTTAACTTCTGCTTGGGAATCAGCAGCATTCAGGGAAACTTGAGGGACACCACACTGTTTTACTTTTGGGAGGAGGTTGCATGTTCTTTACTCTGGTTTTCAGCCACAGCAGGGTCCCAGTAGCTGCTGATGAAGGGAAGCTGAGTAGATCAGTAATATGAGATGAGCAAAGACTAGGAGGAGGAGAGCTGAAAGAGACAGATAAAAATGTTTGCCGGCTCCGTGGGCTTGGGACATGAGCTATTCCCAGCCATCAGCACTGGAGCACTGCTTACCATACCATTCAATGTCCTGACTCCCTCCTCCCCAGCCAGAGACAGAGGCAGCCTTACTATGAATAGCTAGCCTGCTTTCCAGAGCCTGATAGAGTTATTCCTGCCCTGGGTGTGCCTCTTGTCTGCAGACACATTTCCTAAATTCTGCTTTGTCCAATCCAAGTTTAGAAGTCCTCGCTGTGGTGCAAAGTCCTGTGAGGTGGAGAGGAGATTAGCTGGATCTTGTAAGATCAGGCAGGGAGAGAGCTGTCTCTGGAGGATCCTAAGTTCTCAGGAGACGAGGCAATGCCAACGTACCTGCAGACACTGGAGGCATTTGTATGCTCCAAAACAGGGATCTCAAGTGACCCACTTAGTAGCATTTATTGTGCAACTTCAGAAGTACATGCTCCCCAGAGAGGGGAGCTAGCAGTTAGTTTCTGCAAGAAGAAAACTTCAAGATTCTGGTTAATTGGGTAAAAATCCTTGAATAACTCTAGCCCACATGGGATTAAATTAAAACTTCCAAATAAAAAGGCCAGGTTACATTTGAAAAACATTTTCAAGAAATGCAAAGGCTGATGACTGAAGTAGCTTCAGCTGACCTTCCCCAGTACTGTAAGCTTTTGCCTTTATCACAGATATTGCCTTTGGCACTTGCTCAGGATACTGTTTTAAAGTCAGGCATCTTGTTCCTGCTGATTTTCAGATCCTCTCTATAGTGAATGCACAAAAACAGGCAGGTCCAGAAAGCAACAGATCCCATCTTTCAGTGACACTAATCTTCAGATGAGACAAAATGCTTCATGGAGGGATGGACCAGCAGAGAGCCTGGATACTCAGAGAGGCTCAGCTGAAGGGTATGAACCCCTGAAAGAAGCTTAGGATCATATTTATCAGCAAGAACTACATGCACTCGTCAGTCTGGCTTTTTCTCCCCAGCCTTCATCAGCATACAAGTGGCTTTCAGGCAAAGCTCAGCCTCTTGCACAAAGATAAGCCCTCTGAGTCCCCAAGTCTGGATACATACAAGTTCCCAAGACAACTGCTCCAGCAAATAAGGTTTGCAAACTTTGTAGGGCATCAAAGTTAAAATATATATTGCTTCACCATAAGTTATGCATCTAGGGCAGGTTCAAGTTCAGCCTGTCAGATACCGATATGCTATAAAAAAGGCAAGCTGTCAATGCAGCTGGGCTGATTCAGCCTGCTTGAGAGGAGCTGAGCATCTCTCTGGATTTGCAATCACATCAGGGCATTCACTGGAACAGCCCAAATTCCTTTTCATACTCTTGCCACTCCAGTGCAGCCCTTGCTGTCTCTCTCCTGCAGGAGCACATGGGGAGTTTGGAGGATTTGAGGTTTTAGTCCAAGCTGTGTCTTTACGCTCCTTTCTTCCTTCCTGCTCACAGGGGTTTTTTTTGGGTTTTTGGTTTTTTGGTTTTTTTTACACATAGTATCTGCAAAACCAGGTACTCCTGTGTTCAAACAAACAGCAGAAAGGATGGAAAATCACCATGTTTCTCTGCAACAGCTGAAGTATGACAAAGAAAAGTTTCTTTGAGGTCAAACTAGACATTTCCACAGTGCATGCTCACTAGAGGAAGGGAGGCTCTCAAGAAAAAAAAAAAAAGTAAGGATGTTGCTGCACCGCTTTATGCAATCTTTGGAGAGACAACCAACCTCCTTTCTATTGCTATGATTTTTTTCCAAAACCTTGCTGATGAGCATGAATTCTGCAGACTGCAGGAAGGCAAGGTCCTTGAGCAGCTTTCTGAAAAGAGCATTGTATATGTTGAAAAAGCTGGAGGTACCTTTCTCTTCCTGCAGGGACTCACCCCCTCTTGGGTCCCAGTCTCTGGAGAAAAGATTTTTTTAACTTGTTACCCATCCTCACCTTAGCACTGATACAATATTTTCAACAAGTACAGTGTATGTCAGACCAAGGACTCCTCCCTTTGTTGTTCCTGTCTGCCTGTCATTTGGTTTCTGTAGTGTCATCTGTCTCCTTGTGCTGTCCTTGAGCTCTTCCTTTGCTGAAAGCCCATTCCCCTTTTTCTCTCTAAGTAGCAGCATTTGTTGTGGCTAATTTGCCTTCATTTATTCTCTCATAATTTCCCTTTCTTTGCAACTATTTTAAAGGTCTCTCTTGTTGGGTATTTTTGATACTAAGAACAACAGTTTTGTAATACCCTGTCTTTCTCTACCGCACACACTGGTACCAGGCCAGGCCTGTATCTGGCCCCAAACCATCTTTGCTGTGCATGTTGGCCTGGAAGGGCAGGTGCCATGGTCTTCAGTGGGCAGAGTACACATTCCTCGGAGTGTTTGACCATGGGTGCACACGAGATCCAAAGGGAGCCGTGCCAAAATAAATACCCCACCTCAGGTGTGCAGCCAGAATACTGAAGCAACTCCTCATTTCTGGACAGGACAAGCAGTGGGGCCTCTGCCCTGGTGCACACGAGATCCAAAGAGAGCCGTGCCAAGATAAATACCCCACCTCAGGCCCACAGCCAGTATATTGTAGCAACTCCTCATTTCTCTGGACAGGAGAAGCAGTGGGACCGCTGGCCTGGAGCACAGCCCCCCCAAAGCACAGTCAAGAGCCTTAGCCAAGGCTGGGACTTCCTTTGATACTGGGGCACATTGAATGCTTTTTGCTTAATTGCCTGGGACAGACACAGGACAGGCTCCTCAAACAGGAGTTTGAGACCTATGGGAGAAAAAAAAAGGATCACCCATCACCCAACAGGACTTCTCAAGTCTGTCCTTTGATGAAGTTGTGTTTTCTATGACACTAGAGAAGCCGGACTGGGGCCTGGAAGTGCACAGAGATCTCAAGCAACAAATCAGGCTTCAGCACACACTTAGAGATGATGCTGAGAGTTACCAAGCTGACTGCAGTTACCACGTTGATGATGAGAGAATCCATGTTTCCTCCAGCTTTCTGTCACATTAGCTGTAGCTGGCCAAGGGGCTGTTGGTGCTGGCTGGCCAGCAAGTGCAGCTATTGATCAGTGGCCACTGAGCAGCTGGCCTCTGCAGCCAAGCCCTGCTCTGCTTTTGGTCAGTAAGGGTGCTCACTGCATCTCTCCCCATCAGCTGCTGAGTCTCATGAAACCTAAAAGGGGTGGGAAGGGAGTGCTGATTTGGGAGATAGCATGAGACATGGGAAGGGGTGCCCATGGCAGCAGCCCCTGCACAGCTCCCTGTTACATCAGCCACTCTGCTGATTTACAGCCCTTGCCCTTGAGCCTTGGCCCTGCAGCCTGATGTGGTGTGGACACATTGCACAACACTCCTGGCCCCTCTCCCCTTTCCTGCTGGGGCTGCCCACTGGTTGGCTGCTGGGAAGTTGAGCTGTTGCTGCTGTCTGCAGATTCCCAACATGGAGGAGAAGATGCTCCATCCACCCATGTCTCCAGCAGGGCACTGAGGAGGTGGCAGGACCAGGAAGGGTCCCTGAGGACCTATTCAAGCCTGCTAGTAGAGTAGCTCTTAAGGGAGCACGGCAAGGGAAGGAGGGCCCCTCTGGAGGGTAGGAGATGCTCAGCCTCCCCTCAGGCAGCAAAGCAGCAGGGCTGCATCCAAGGGATGCAGGAGCCACCATGTCCTGTACCAGGATGTGCTGGGGTAAATACCCACTGAAGGAGGAAGAAAAGCCAAGGGAGATGTGATGGGAGTGTGGGACCCTCCTTCCAGAGCTGTCTGTCATGAATGGGACTAGTTCTTACAACACTCCCCTAAAGAGAAGCAACGTGCAGCCTATTTCTCATGCCAGGGAACGAGCTCATCTCACCCCTCTGCAAAGCAGGAGGGGTGTGGGGAAAGCTGTGGGGAAATCACAAAGATCACTGCCCAAGGCCTTAGCACTGAGCTAAATATAGTCACTATCTTGGCTTCCCAGAGATAAGGGCCTGTGTCCACAGTCTGCCACAATGCCCAGCCCAGACATCCACCTACCTTTGCTTCAGGGGCAAACACGAGCCACAGTTGTGCAACACCCTGCCCCGCTCTCGGCAAACAGGGGCAGAAATGCACCCGAGCCACCACCTCATGTGCATTGCGGTCCTGGCACCGCGGGCTGCCTGGGCAAAGCCAGCCCAGCCCAGAGGAGAGCCAGCATCTCCCGCGGCACCGCCACGGTGCCCGGCTGCCAGCAACGTGCCGGGGACACCTGTGGTGGACCGGAGTGACAAGTGTGAGTCAGGTCAGGGCTTCCACCACTTTTGGGGCTCGGCCCATGAAGTCCAGCACTTCCACCCAAACCTCTCTGCACCAGTGACGCCGAGCCAGGTGTAGTAGCTTTGCCTGGAGAAGGGGAGGCAGCACTAGAGGGGGTCCATGGGCCACATCCACTTTATCCCATATCTGTCTCCTGGGGAAATCTGAACATGGGTCCCTTCATCCCTGCTGTAAACCCTGTCATTAAGTAACACATGCTAAAATCCCAGCATACCCTCAGCACATGAAACATTACTGTAAATCTGCAAAACTCCTGCAATGGGTACATCTTTCAGCTCTCTCTCCCCAGCTTTAAATGCTACCATTGGTTTTATAAAAAAAGAATTTATGAACCTAAAATCATGTTTTTTTTCCCTTTTGCCTTGCAGAGTAGTAAGTTTTTTAAATGGCAGCTTACAGCAGGAAGTCTCCAGCTTTAACAATAGCTGTCTGTGTTTCCACAAGTTAATGGAAAACAAATGTTGACATTTCAGTCCTGCTTTCTGCTTTGTAAGGAAGGTGAGAGAGAGCATTGTTGCAGCTGTCCAGTTAGAGGCCAGATGTGGCACAAAAAGTATCCCCATTGCTAGCATGGGAGAAGGCAAATGCATTTTCCCTACCTTCCATCACGCTTTGCAGCCTCTGCTGCTTTCCCATGGGGGTGGCATTTGTCCACAGAGCCACTCCCCTGACAGGGAGGCCAGCTCCACGCACGCTTTCCAAATTATTGAGGACACTGGGTTCTGTGCTGACATGGACTTGGGAGCAGCCCAAAGGAGCAGAAATGGGAACTGGAGGCGGGAGGACACTTGAGAAGACCCTTTGGCCCAGCTGGCCCTGCAAACCAGTCCATGACAGAGCATCAGCTCACCTGGCAGATGCTTTCAGGATGTTGGAAACACCTTTCCAGCCCTGCACATATGCTGGATAGTGATTCCCATGGAGCCAATCTCTTTGCCAGCCAGGCCCTGTTGCTGTTTTTTCCTCAGGGTCGGAAGCCACCTCTACAAAAAAAGAGGGTTTTTTTTTCCCACTGCACATGGTAAATATTGTCTGGAAAGCAGATTTTTGAGTATCCTTGGGAAATTTCTACCCAGGGCCAGCACAGCTCTGGCGCTGTGGCCACAAGAGAGGAGTGTGAGAGCCACCCTCGTCCCCCCTGGCCCTGAGCAGCCAAGCACCCTGGGCCAGCTCAGGCAGGAGGACTGGTGCCCCAAAAAGGCTTTCCTGCCTCAAGAGCACATTGCCGTGGCTATAGCGGCTTACGTGTGGCGCCTGGAAAGCCTGCTCTGCCCTCCTCAGTTCAGGAAGGACACAGGTGCTGGAGAGGGTCCGGAGAAGGGCAGTCGGAGAGGTGATGGGTCTGGAACATCATTTCTTTGGGGAGCAGCTGAGGGAGATGGGGGTGTTTAGTCCGGACAAAAGAAGGCTCAGGGTTCTTTGGGGAGCAGCTGAGGGAGCTGGGGGTGTTTAGTCCGGACAAAAGGAGGCTCAGGGGACATATTAATCACTGTCTACAGGTACCTGAAAGGAGCTTCTTCCGGACAAAAGAAGGCTCAGGGGACATATTAATCACTGTCTACAGGTACCTGAAAGGAGCTTCTTCTCCCAGGTACCCCGTGACAGGGCAAGAGCACATCGTCTTGAGCTGCAGCAAGAGGTTTAGGTTGGACATTAGAAGGAATTTCTTCACAAAAAAAAGTGGTTAGACATTGGAATGGGCTGCCCAGGGATTTGGTGGAGCCACCCTCCCTAAGGTGTTTAAAGGAAAGACTGGAGCTGGCATTTAGTGCTATAGTTTAGTTGACATTGTGGTGTTCGGTCATAGGTTGGACTCAGTCATCTCAGAGGTCTTTTCCAGCCAAACTGATTCCGTGATTCCGGACACGCAGGGACAGCAACCGACGGACAGCGAGGGCATGGGGGCAGCCGACGCCGGACACATAGATTGTCAGCTTTGCCACTTGAGCCTGCCGTGCCGCGGGGCAGTGCGGGGCTGCTCGGCGGGCTCCCCTCACACGGCGGCCCCGCCGCTGCCCACGGCGCTCCCTGACGGGCGGGCCGCGCCCACCGCTCCGGGCCCGCCCCCTCGCGTGCCGGGCGCCCGCGCTCCGAGCGCGCTGATTGGCTGTCGCCCAGCGGGGCGGGGCCGGGCGCGCTTAAGAGGCCGGCGCGGGGAGGCGCGGTGTGAGGCGGTGCTGCCGGACCGGCCCCATGCACTGCACCAGGTACGGGCGCGCCGCCCGCCGCGACCCCGGCGCTGGCACCGCTCCTCCCCCGCTCTGCCTTCCCCGCCTGCTCCGCTCCGCAGCCTCCTCGTGTGTGCGGCAGCGGCTCTGGCGCTCCCTGCCGCAGCGGTGCTGTTCCTGGGGGAAGCCGGGATGGTGCGGCTCGGCTCCTGCAGCCGCCCGGCTGAGCCGGCAGCGGCGGCCCCGGGGCTGCCCCTCCGCGGGGCTCTGCCGCCGCTCCGGGCGGCGCGGCTTGGCTGCTGTGGCGGGGGGCGCGGGCTGCAGCGGCGGGCCCCCCCGGGCAGGCGCCTGTGGGAAGCGGGTCGGGAGGAGGAGGAGGGGGCGCGGAGCGAAGCTTGGCTCGGCAGGGGCTGCACGGCCAGCCCTGCGCCTGGGGCACCTGTCCGCAGGCAGCGGAGCCGAGGCCGCCGAAGGGTTCCGTAAGGGAGGTGGTGTAAGTAGTTCCTTGGCTCTGGCTTAAATCTCCGTCGTAGAGAAGGGAGGAATGAGCGGTGACAGACACTCCTCTCTGGTGAAGCTACCGGGAGGAGTCCGAGGGCAGAGTCAGGTTTGCTCTCCTTTTGAGAGGCAACAGAAAGGAGCTGGCTCCTGGGCCTGCATGGGGCTCCCTGCCTTGCACTTTGTGCTTCCTGGAGCTTTATTTCCTGAATGAGCTCTCAGAACTATATTCCTGCTCCCACCTCCAAAGGATCTGGAGTTCAAGACAGCCCTCCTCAGCCCCAGAGTGGAAACCTGCCTCTGGCTGAGAGCTGGGCATCAGCAGACTGTCCAATGCAGAAAAAGTTGTCTGGGATATCAAATGAACTGGCAGCTCATAAAAGCACAGGGCTCATGCTCATAGTTGGTTATGAAAGACTCTTGCTATAGTTTTTAGCTTGGAATAAAGCTCCAAGTTATGCAGCTGGGCATTTTATGCCTCTTCATTCTAAAACTGTGAATAACCAAGGCTTCCTAAGAAACCTGGCTTCTCAGAAGTTACAGGAATTCAGCTGAATAAATTTTCCTGGGAAAAGATGCAATGCAGATGAAACTGGCCCAAGTAAGAGAAGAAGCACTGGAAGCTGCATTAATTTAAAGGAGGAAATGACCTATATAAAGTGTGTACTAATACAAACTTGGCCAAACCAGGTAGAGATGAGCAGAGTAGTGTTAGCAGACAGGTGGATCTGAGTTTTGTGCTGCTGAATGGAGGCACTGCAGAAGGAGTTGGCTGGTGGGTGTGTTGGGATGCAAGCCTTGGCACATGTGCTCTGAATAAACAGATACCCTTGCGGAGTGGATGCTGTGAAAGCCTGCTCAGAGCTGCCCTGTTGGTGTTGCAGGGTGGGGAGTTGAAGCACTGAATTGGAGAGTGTGGCTCTGGCTTTTTCTTGGCACGGGAGCAGCAATCAAGTACTAGAGCTGGCTGTGCATGGCTTTAGCAGCTGAACTCTGCTGCATCACAAGGCCAGTGGTCATTGCTACTGCTGCTGCCTCATTCTTCTCTGTGTGGTGGGAGCAGCTTTCGAGCCTGGCCTGCTGCCAAGCTGGATTTTTATTAAGGGAATACTCTGTGTTTAAAGTCAGCTACAATGCAGTTGACTTAAGGGGGATGTGTGTGACAAATCCATCCAGCAGTTTAGCCAGAGCCAGGCCAAAGAGAGTCTGCCAAAAGCATCCATTGGAACGTCAGTGTAAGGGCAGGAGTGATGGGAGCTGCCTGGCTGCAGAGGCATCTCCAGGGATGTTCTGGCAAAGTGCCCTTCAGAGAGATGGTGCTGCATCCCTGGAGGAGGTGGCTGGGTGCTGGAGGGGAGGTTGTAGTGGAGGGGCACGTTGCCTATGCCTTTGGGAGAAGGACTTGCTTCCAAAGCCTCAGTGAACCTCAATAGGTGAGTTGTGTTTGGCAGAGCCCTGTGGCTGTATGGATGTTTTCCAGGGGCTCAGCACAAACCCCGTGGAGACTTGAGGTGCAGACTCCATGCTGGAGGTAAAACTGGCTGATGTGCCTTCTGAGCTGATTTTAAAATGCAGTAGAGGGAAGAAAGCTCCGGAGCAGTGTTGGCTAAGCCTGTGCCCTGCTGCTGTGTCAGACTGTTGCCATCTTTGCAATACTGCTTGGAGACACTTTGGATGGAGCAGTTCTGGGGGACAGTGATGAGCAAAGTGGGTAGCTCAACTGAATGAGTGCTTTTTGGCTGCCATCTGGGGTTTTATGGGAGGTGAAGTCAGTTGTGTACTGCAGCTTGTGACAAACTGAGTTCCTACTCCTACAAAAGCTTGTGAAGCCCTGGGGAGAATCTCTTCTGGAGGGAGGAAAGCACAGCAGGAATATTGCTTTACATAGCACTGAAATTTGATAATCTGGGGGTTTTGTGAGCATTGGTAGGACTGAGCCATGGGCTTTGCTTTGGGTTGCAAATGCTCTGGAGCCTGCTATTGCTAGCCTAGTAGGACAGTGCCTGTGTGTGTACCTTCAAAGGGCAACTCTGTCCCTGCAGCAGTTGGAAGAGCTGTTCAAGGGCACAGCAGGTTCTGGTCCTGCCACTTCTGTAGTGTGTTTCTCACAGTGTCTGTAAATCACACCATGCAGGTACCTGCCTTTAATTAAGAAGCAAGCTTATTTGGGATGGCTGGGGGGAAGTGATATATCAACTGCCTGACAAAATTTGTATTAAAGTGCCTTTCTGGCATCAACTG
Organism: Passer montanus; assembly: GCF_014805655.1. Classification (NCBI taxonomy): domain Eukaryota; kingdom Metazoa; phylum Chordata; class Aves; order Passeriformes; family Passeridae; genus Passer; species Passer montanus. Next base: position 495,883 of record NW_024360941.1, on the reverse strand, counting down.
ACCCTTCTTCTCACCTTCCAGAGTATTAGACTATTTCCCTCACAAGCAAGCAATGGCTGTGGACGTGGCGATGCAGCTGTACCTGTGCTCCTCACCCTTGCCAAGGGAGAAGTGTGCCTGCAAAATTGCTCCGAAGCCAAGCAAGCCACTGCGGCCCTGCATCCAGCTGAGCAGCAAGGCTGCTCTGAATGGCCCAGAAGAGGCAGCAAACTCCTTCCCACACAGCAAGGCAAAGAAGAGGGTGTCGTTTGCGGATAGCAGAGGCTTCGCCCTGACTATGGTGAAGGTGTTCTCAGAGTTTGAAGATCCGCTCGATATTCCTTTCAACATCACAGAGCTGATAGACAACATCGTGGGTCTGACAACAGTGGAGAAGGACAGCTTTGTCCTGGATTTTGTTCAGCCCTCTGCAGACTATCTGGACTTCAGGAACCGCCTCCAGACGGACTGTGTCTGCCTGGAAAACTGTATGCTAAAGGAGAAATCTATTGTGGGAACAGTGAAGGTGAAGAACCTCGCTTTTGAAAAGGCGGTGAAGATCCGGATGACGTTTGACACGTGGAAGAGCTTTGTAGATCACCCGTGCCAGTATGTCAAGGATACCTACGGAGGGTCGGATCAGGACACGTTTTCCTTTGACATCAGCTTGCCTGAGGGGATTCAATCACACGAAAGAGTTGAGTTTGCCATTTCCTTTGAGTGCAACGGGAAGGTACACTGGGACAACAACAGGGGCACAAATTACAGGATCATACGGTCAGAACTGAAGTCTGCCCAGGAAGCTGCCCGTCCCCCGCAGGCTCCTGACTTTGGCAGTGCATTCGACCGGTTTGGGAGCCCTCGGTGCTCCTATGGCCTCTTTCCTGAGTGGCCCAGTTACTCAGGCTACGAGAAGCTCGGGCCCTACTATTGACCCAAGGACAAAGGCCAGGCTGACTAACTGTTGCTGGTGTGTCTGCAGGCCTTGGGGCTGGTCTGAACACAGGTGTATGAACAGGTGGAAGAAGTATGGCTCTGTGTAGCTTAGCATAAGCCTCCCAGCAAAACCAGATGTGCAGTGCTCTGTTGGCAGGGGGCTTATAGTCAGACAAGCAAATCTGGCTCTCCAGATGATCAGAGGACCAAGGACTGTTCATATCTCTTCAGTGCTTCTTCTTCCTCTTCACTAAAGATGCCAGTGTCCAGGGAAACACTACAGTGCTTATATTGCCTGTCCAAGCTGTGTAGTGGTGGCTGCTTTGTATTGCCTGCCTAGTATTAAAAGGCTCTTTCAAAATATTTCCTAGTATTACATTGTTAGTGGGCTCTACTACAGCTGCAGGGTTCTCCTTGCAAAGCCAGCCTGTGCCTGTCAGGAAATAGTGTGGTTGGGAATGGAGTCCTCTCTTTGCACATATCCTTGTAGTGAGGCCCTTCCTACTGGAGGCAGAAAGCAAGTTTTGGAAGTGAAAATGCAATGTGATGACAGGAAGTGTGGCCCTGCAGCCTGCCGTATTAGGAGATGTGGGAGAGGATCTGATATGCTTAGTCACTGGTTGTTATATCAGATGATCTTGAAAATCTCTCATACCATTGGTGTTACCAAAAATAGAGATTAGCTGGAGCTGTGTGGTGCTTGTAACACAGCTGTGGGTTGACATCCTTGACTGCCTTCTTCAAAATATTCCTGTTTGTTTAATCACAAGTGATCAATGATGCTTTTTCCCCTTGATGGACATCTGAAGTTGGCTGTGCTGGACCCTGAAAATGCATTTCATCCTCCTGTGGACCGTAAACCAGAGTTTTGTCCAGCTGGGGCCCAGGGTCCTGTGCAGGAGACTCTGCTCAGGTGTTACAGGAGCCAAACACAAAGAGACCCCATGGCTGTCTATGCAGTGTCCTGTGCAGGAAGGTGACTGTTGTGTACCTGCTGTGTGGTGGAAGTGCCTCGACTGAGAAAGGGGTGGTATGTGCAATCCCAGCAAAGCTTTGGGATGAGCAGGCTTTGGAACTGATGTTGCTTTTAAGATCTGGTAATGGTTTGTTACCCTGTGCCATGGATTGCTTGGCAGATAAAGGCACAGCACTGCTCATGTGTCAGGGTGCTGTGGCTGTCCTGGATGAGCGTGCTGGCCTTCCCTCTCTGCTGAAGCAGTGTCTGCCAGTCTGGCCTGCAAATGCCCAGGCTTTGCATTGCTGGCTGTAAAAAGTGGCTCACCCCACCTATGCAAAGAACTAGCCATGAGGAGGGTGAGATGTGGGGTTATCCTGACAGCACCCTGCATGTGGGACAGATCACAGATGTGAGCCAGCCCTGTGATTAAAGGGGTGGCTTGGCTTCTGGATGTGTGCTGGGCTGGTGAGCCGGCAGTGCCAAACAGCCTCACAGAGCTTCTTGGGTGCTAACCCAGCAGGATAACTTAATCCCTCAGCTCAAAGACAGAGGGCTGAACAGTCTGTAGAAATAGAGGTCAAGGGAATGCTACTTTTTCTCGTGCATAAGCTTTACATAATTTTGGGTGCCTCTAGTAGCCTGTGGATGTGCTGGAGAGAAGCAACAGGCTAGACTACTTAACTTCGTTAACATAGCTTTTAATTCTGGAGACTACTGTACAAATAATTAGAAGCTGTTTTACCCTAACCTAGAAGGGATACAGGGATCACTGTTGGATATCAAAAGGGACAGGAGCTTGCAGGAAGAATAGCTGGCCTTCAACTGCTGCTTTTTCAAAATACAGAATCAGTTTGTGTCTTCAGTGTGCCTGATCACTTAGTCGAGGTGGTGAATCTCCTTGCTAGCCCAGAACACATCAGGTTTGGTTCCTCTGTTCAAGCAGCTTCCCAAGTCAGCCCTGAGAGCCTGCATCTGATCTGGGGGGGGACTGTTGCCTAGCTTGGCTTGGTTTTAAACTTAAGGCAAGTTTGTGTGACACTGATGCTTTTTATTTATTTAGTGTATGGTGTTGATGTTGTAAGACACTTGACTGTAGAAAAGTCATGTTCTCCTGGCACCTTCTTGTGCCTGTGGAGAACTATTTGTGAGCCAGAACAAGGCATGTAGGTCTGGGGTGCTGTGGATGGTGGTGTCTCCTTATGGGCTTGTTTTCAGGCTGTGCCTTGGGTGTGCTTAGAGAGGAACATGGAAGATAAGCTAGAAGAGCAGTGCCATAAGTAAAAGCTAGGTTGGGAACTGACTATTTGATCAATAGCAGTTTAAAAATACTACTTGTGGCCTTTCCCCTTTTCCCTTTTTCCATTGCCAATGTGAACATAGAAGTGAGGGGGTTGCTCTCCTTGCTCTATGCCTGGAAGTGCCTTGTAGGATGTTTTGCATGTTTGTTTTTAAAAGATATTTTTGTACACAACATTCAAGTGGAAAATGCACTTTATAATTGCCATGTAATGACTCTTTTAAAAATATGGCTGTTTTTATCTGATTGTTAAAATAAAGGTGGAACAAAATGTTGGCTGTGTATCTTATTTAAGCACCCATGGGGCTGGGGAGGCAATTTGGACATGGGTCCAGCTTCCTGCAAGTGGCCACTGGCAGGGAGGAGCACACATCCACCCTGAATTCTGCTGCCTGAAAGAGGAAAGAGCTGCCTGTTCCTGCTGCCTTGCTGCCAACACAAATGCTTCCATTGCCTCTGCAGCCCTCGGCTGAGAGGAGCTCTGACCCTTTGCTCTGCTCCTAGGGTTCCCCACTAATCACTGTGTTCCCCAAGTGCTCTTCACTCTTCCCCTGCTCGCAGTGCCAGCAACAGCCTTTTCGGGTTTCTCTGCTTTTGTTTTGTGTGAATCTGTTCTCCCCTTTCTCCCCTTCCCCCACCTCGGCTTGCCCTGGGATCAGTGCTTTATTCTGTCTGTGCTGGGCTGTGATGGATGCTGGGAGAGGTGTTACAGAAGAGGGGGGGCAGGTTCTTTTCTAATACCAGCATCAAGTGAAAGTTAGACCCTTCCTTATGGCCAAGTCATTGTCCCTGTTGTCACTACAATAAGAAGCACTAGGAGGGAACATGCCCCTTTGCAGAAAGGAAACAGCTGGTGTAAATGCCAGCCAGGGCCCGTTTTGGCATTTGACCTGGCTTTGCCCACAAAGATTGAGCCTCGGTGATGCTCTGAAGGTGTTGTGTTTCAATCGGCAACTGAGCTGGGTGGGATTTGCTGCTTACAGATAAAGTAGGATGGAAAGCTCTGGGGGAAGGGGAGGGAGATGTGTTTGTCTTGGTGTGTGTGCTGGTTTGAGCAGCTCTAGGCAGTGCTTCCCATCTTAGTGCAGAGCCTTGCAGAGAGTGAGCTTGGCCTTTGCTCTGTACAGGGATAAAACCGAGCACCTTCTGACTGTGGCTCTTTCCAAGTCTCTTGCTGTGATAAGATTACTTTTTTAACCACTGCAGTTCTTTTAATCAAACCTACAACACAGGGCTCTTTTAAAAGGTAATTGGATTGTTTTTCTAGCTGCATAAAAGAAAAGGAAAAAAAAAAAACAAAATTAAAAGGTATTTGTGTCCTTTATAAGGTGCTTGGGATGGCTTGGCCAGAGCTGTTTTCACATCTGAATGCTGGCCCAAGCTCATGAATGAGAGAACTGCAGCCAGACATTTCCTGTAACAGCTTTGTGGCTGAAAACCCCATCTGAGGACATGAGGGAAGTCCAAGCCATCTAGGGTAGCTGAGGCAATGGTGCAGCATTAGAAGGGCCAAGAGAGCTCAGCTCTGGGGTTTCTCCCTAATTCCCAGGTGTTATATGCTAGATGACACAGACAGTGTAGTTGCTGCGTTTATAAAGCCCTTGGTGGCAGGTGTGGTTGTGTACTTGCTGGTTAATATACAAAGATTTCTTAGAATGCTCATGCCATTGCACCCCTTCCCCCAACCACTTTTCTCTCTGTATCCTGAGGGATTTTAATGCCACCTCTGGGTAGAGATAACTAAGCTGCAGTATCTTGTTGATCTTGGATGTGTTTGGAGGTTCAGGTTTCCAAAGTTTGTGTTCCAGGGACAGTTTGGTTAAGGAGAGGAGGGCAAATATTCCCCTGCTCTAGTTTGGTTAAGGAGAGAAGGAGAGGAGGGCAAATATTCCCCTGCTCCACACCCACCTCCCACTGACTGGGGGATGCTGTCTTACAGCAACCTCTGGAGCACACTGGATTGCAGGTCCTGGGTACAGTGACAAAGGCAGGATGTAGGCTCCCTGCACCTGCATCCTGCCAGAGCAGAGTCCCACATGTTGTGTAAATGCCAATTATGAGCACCCCACACTCTTGCTTCAGATGTTTGCCAGGGGGACCCATGTGGGGATGCTCTGGGGAAAAACTGCCCAGAATGAGATCATATGCGGAGGGACGTGTCTCTTCCAAACCATGGGAGTGTAAATGTGTCCAGGCAGTACTTTGCTGCTGGACCAAACTTTTCCTTCATTTTAAATGTAGCTCTTAGAGGCACTTGCAGTGGAGAGTGACCTGTGGAAGACATGTCTGCCTTGCAACCGAAGGGCAGCGTAAGAGGGGAGGAAACTAGAGCATGTCATTTCCCAGCTGCAGTCAGCTGTTCTTCAGTTTTCTCTCCACAAAGCAGCAACAAATGAGCCTCTCTAAGAGACTGGGTCTTTGGGGGAAGGTCTCTTGACCACAAGGCAAGGGATAAACGGAATCAGCATGTTTCAGCATGTCCCATGGATTTCCCTGCTGCTTTGTAGTGTCTCCCTTGCTCGGGCACTGCCCTTTTCTCTCTTACACACCCTGATGCTGTTTCCAGTGTCACCATCACCAGACTGAAGCATCAGCTTGATTTCACAATGTCTTCCACAAGCCTGTGTGTGGTCACAGGGGGCAGGAAGGGCACTTGTGTGTAGTGGGAGGAGGCTGTGCTGAGGACACAGCTCTCAGCAGCGCCAAGAGCACCCTGTACCCCTGGGAACAGCACAGAGCTTTGCCAAAAAGCCAGCACCATGGGGCTGGGTTGTGATGCTCCCAAACTCCCCTGGTGTTTCCACAGACGTGTTCCTACTGGGCAGTTCAGCTGGCTCTAAACTATTGCAATAAACCATATTTATGTCCTTGGGGTTTTTTTGATGGAACTAAGCTTCAAACTGGCTGCTCTGGCCCAGCAAGGTTCTGCTGCTCTGCAGCCAGAGAAGCTGCCTAGCCTGTCTTTATCCTCCCCCTTGGAGGGGTACCCTGCCAAACAGTTAGCTGTCTTTAAAGACTGGTTATTGACATTTACACAAGGCTTAGAGAAAGAAAAAGGGTGTCTTTGTGCAAAAATAACTGCAACTGGCCTGTTCCTTTGGCACAGATAAGTCAGGCCAGTCACCAGTTTAAGTACTTTGGCTCCTGGAATGGGATTTGGGCAAGCCCTTCCAGCCCGTGCAATAGTCACGGATCTCTCCTCTGCTCTGATGCTGCTATGCAGTCTCAGGAGGAGGAAAGGCTCCAGCTCCATAACTCAGGAGAAATATGTTTAAAAGGCATAAGAAGAGGGTGAAACATGCATAAATGCTTTTATAGCTTCCACTATTTCTGGTGTGGGAATCTTGTTGAGACCATGGTGATGTCTTCTACCTAGTGAATCCTTGACAGGCTCAAGTGGGAGGAGGTCTCTGAGATGTCTGCTCCAAGCAAAACCACTCTCACGGCTAACTGTGGTCACTCAAGGTCTCATCCATGGGGATGAACTCAATGATGGAGATGCCACCACGTATCTGTGCCCTATCCCAGGGCTGCACTGCTCTCCTAAGGGAAAAGACATGGTCCTCAGGAATCAAAGGACTCTGCACAGTGTTGTAGTCTTGACAAAACACCTGGTTTCTTCCGGCTCCTGGCCAGATTCAGGACTTATAGATGTGGGGGTACAAGGTAAGCAGCCACAGGACAAAAATATTTTCAGGGCTGGCAAGTTCAATACATGTAGGTTGGAGCAAGGGAGCAGCTGCTCTGTGCATACAGCAAGGTACTTGCCATCCTCCAAGGCATCCTGCAGTAAAAGGTAGAGAGAGCCATGTTCCCAACACAGTTGCTGGAAAACCCTGCTGTCAAGAGTCAAAGGCCTAAATTGACCTACAGCCCACCTTCCAATCTAAGCAAAACAGAGCCCAGTTTCCCTCCCAACACTCAATATTTAGAAATTGGGAACTCATGATCTCCTATACCTGCTTTCCATCATTATGGCCCCTGCCAGAACAAAACTGGAGCGTTATCAGCAGGAGTGTAACTCCTCAGTGTTTGTGTGGTGACACTCCAGTGCTATGGAGACAGCCACTTTCATGGGAAGAAATACAACTGGCCTCTCCAGTCCACTGAGGGTTTTACAGCCATTCCCCTTTCACATGGTGTTCCCCTGGACACCTGGCAGATGTTGCTTCTCCTGCATTTCCCTACTTGCTGTGAGTTATTGGCATCTGAGTGGCCATCAGAAATGCAGTGTTTCTTTACCCATGAGGTTGACAGAACGTGTCCTCGATGGTGTTGCAGGCCAGGCTTCAGGGCAGCTGTAGGTGATGTGGCACCTTCCACCCCTTGTGCCACAGCACACTTGGTCACTGGGCTGGGAGACATTGGAACAGGTCTCCCTCTTGGGCTCAGGACTGTCGCAGTCCAGCTTTATTTTCTCCAAGAAGCTGTCTCTGAGCAGATCAAGTCACAAAAGGAGGCAAGCTAAAAGCAAATAAATCTACCAAACCCTCTGCTTCTGTGGCTTCAGCAGAAGAATTTCACTTCAGAGACCAGAACAATTATCTCTTGAATGCTTTATAGCCATGCAAGCAATCATAGCAGACACACACTAACTTTTAAGCTGGTGGTCAACAAGATCTCTTAGACAACCAATGAATCTACACACAAATCTTTTGATGCTTCTAAATGCCCTGCAATAAGAGCCCAGTGCTGATAAACAGTGAGCCATAAAGCCAGCAGGGATGCACTCCTGGCAGTTCATAGCAGGATGACTGAGCATTTTAGTAATTTTTCCTTTTTTTTTTACAGGACAGCAATGCAGCAGCAAACACAGAAATAATGCCTGATCTGGTAGACATCTACAGGTGAATGATCCAGGCTGCAGGCCCCTCCTGGTGTGGACAAGATGGTCTCACAATGTAGGGCTGGGGACAGGCCCCTCATGCTGGGTTACACAACCTGGCATCAGAAACCCTCACTGTTCTTGCTTTCAGTGTGCTGGAAGGGCTAAATCTATCAAAGCTGCAGCTGGAGACAGCTTGGGAAAATCCTGCATCACATTTGAATGTCTGGGATGAAAAAGTGCCAGCATGCTTGCACATCATGCCAAGCTGAGCCAGCAGAGGCTCTCAGGTTTCTTCTGTCTTTATACAATTAAGGTCATGCTCAGCATTAAAGCTCTGCTCAGATCCCCAGACTTTGCAGTTGCACGGCCACACTGGAGAAGGCACAGCTCCTTTGAACACCTCTAAGCCACCTGTCAACTTGAGCCATGCTTTCCAAGGGGCTGGGAATTGGCTGCAGGTCACTCCTGACCGATCCCGTTGGTCTTCTGTGTCTCAGTGGTCCCTTTGCTGAGTGGAGGCATGCTGGATTCTAGCACAGCACATGCAGTTACTCATCTCTTCTTGCCATCAGCCAGCTCCCTACAGAAAAGCCCCCCAGTGATGACAAGTATCTTCCCCCATCCTGGGTAGATAGAGCAAGGGAGAAAGACAATTAACAAAATGAGAGATTTGCCAGAGTCTGGAAAAAGCGCCCATCTGGCAGGATCTCGCAGCTCCACCCCCAGGGAATCTGCATTTCTGATAATCTGTCTGTTTGAGGGAATACCCTCCTAGCATCAGCCATAAGCAGAGAGACTTGTGAGCCAGTTCTGTACAACTTGGTCTAAATAAGGGTCCTCCCAGCTCTATCTCCAGCCAAACAAAAGCAAAGGCTCTTTTCTTCTGAAAAATACAGGAGGTCATGAGCTAACCTGCAGCTGTATTTTCAGCTCTGATGTTGCTTCTCCGCTCTGCTGCTTGTGTTTGTGCTTGGCTGCTTCCTCCTTTCCAAATTCCAGAGGTGAGTTTGTTTCCTTAACAAAGAATGAGGAAATTTGGATATAGTATTACAGGAAAAGATCAGATGCAGTTTATAGCACCTTGCACCGAAGGAGCATTGAGAACAGCTAGAATCATCAAACTCATCTGAGCTTGAATCAGCAGCCAGATTTTTCAGAGGTGCAGGTGACCCAGTAAGGGAATGGGTGAGCAGTCACCAAGGTGGGTTCCCAGCTGCAGCATAGACCCAAGAACAGAACATTTTGAATCCTGGAGACATCTCCTAACTCAGACTTTTCCACTGATTGGAGAGAACAATCTCTTCTCTGTTTGGCATGGAGCAGCTCTGCAGCCCAGCAGACCAAGCTGTAAACAGAGCCCCAGGGAACCAGACCACTCCAAACTGGTGCAGTTTTTGAACTGTGGGGATGAATCATCCAAATAACTTTCTTCAGGCAATACAGGGAAGAAATGTCACTAACCATGTGAAAATTGAGACCATATGCTTCTAGGATGTTTTTTGAAAGGAGTATCCTTGAGAAAACTACTTGAGTGACTTCAAGGCTGGTTCCCAGGTCAGACCCCAGCAGAGCAGTGCCTCCTCTTCTGGTGCCAGGGACTCTCTCTTGACTGTCGTCATTATTTTCACGGCAGCCAGTATCTATCTTTTTCTGCACCACCTATTGAAAGACTGCAAGTCCTTCAAGGCCAAGACAGTGTTGTTTGTTTGGAAAAAAATGAATGCCAGAAAAAAATAGATGCCTGAGAACTGCCTCTGGCGTCTCCCATCTGTGCATGAAGGCAACTCCTCCACAGCAGCAGCAGCCTCTCCTTCCACTTGGCAGGTGTTGTCTGGACCAGAGCCATAGGTACAGGGTCTATTTTCTGTTGAGCATGCAAAGGAGAGGTGGTTGCCTGGCACAGCCTTGTACTTCAACAGCTGATCTGATAACACGGAGGTGCTGGCCTCTCTTCTCTGTGATCATTCCCTGAAGAAGCAGGGTGATCACTACTTCTTCTTTCCTTGAGGAAGCTGTTGGATATAACCTGGCACCTCAAAGGGTTTTTTTCCATTGTGCAATTAGGAATTTGGGGTTCTTTCACATTCTGAAAGAAGCATTTAGCCCCTCTTGGGAGGCCTGTCCGTGATCATGCAGCTCTCCATGTGCTGTTCATGCAGCCACATGTGCGTGTGCCAGAGCCTCCCCAGTGCTTTGACCTGGTTACCCCACCCTGAACAACCTTGGCTACAGCACCCACATTTCCAAAGGACATGCACCACTGGCTGGGAATCTGGGAGAAGTCAAAGTGAGCCCTAATAAGGCAAGGCAGCTAGTTATTACTAAGCTGCTATTTCTACTGCAAGAAGCCCTGGAGCAGCAAAACTGCTCACTTCATGTATGTTCATTAGCAGCATGGATAAGGGCAGCATTGATTGCAGCCTATAATTAGATCTCTGGGACCTTTTTGGACCGGCTTTCTCTGGCATTGTGCTACTTTGAAAGGACTTCCAGTTTCTTTCTGAATGGTTGGGATGGCATTTCCCTATTCAGCAGATTTGGGACCGTTTCTGTTTTCCCCATTGTGGCTTGCAGAGCGCTCCCAACTTGGTGCCACAAGCCCCACGCCACAGAATTAGCAAAAGCTCCATTGTTTGACCACTCCTGGTCCCTTGAGTTGTAGAGTTGGCCAGACTGCAGCTCTCTTCTTAGAACTGCATGGCCAACCTGCCAGGCAGCCCTCCCTGCTTCGCTTTGCGTGCCAAGATGGAGTTTTGTGAGTGCCTTCCTCTTAGTGATGACTCTGATTCTCCTGGAATCACTTCCTTAGCGTGTTCTGTGCAGCCAGCCTAGAGCATTCCCACAAGAAACAGATGCACTAAGCCAGCACTGAGCACGTACTCAGGGAATGGTGGCCTACGTGGAAATTATTACTCCTCTCTTGGAATGCTGGAAAACAGCCTCAGCACCGACTCTGTGAAAAAGAGGGGAGGAAGAGTCAAGGGAAAGATGCACAGCATGAAGGGCTGGAGTAGAGATATCAACAGTCCCAGTGGTAAATGGGACCCAAGGGTGTCTCTGCTTGTGGTTTCCCCTCCCAACACTGGTGTGCTGGAGACAACCATCAAGCACAGCCCTGTGGTGGGCCTCTTTCTTTGCCATGTTTCCAGATCCTTCCTGTATCTTCTCGTGTGCTGCCCACCCAGCAGCTGGCAGGCAGGGGCAGAGGTGCTGGCAGCCCATCTGGAATTACATTGCCAGAGGCAAACATGCACACACCAGGTCTTGGCTGACCTGTGTGCTGAAGGAGAGTATCTAAGGAAGGAAGTTTTTATCGCTGGTTTTGAACCCACTACATCTGGTCCAGGTAGCTCGGTTTGCAAACTGCAGATTGAGATGCAAATCGAGCTCTGGGAGGGAGCCCAGGGAGACAAGAGGCCAAGAACTGCCAACCTTTGGGGTAATAAAAGGCACAAAGACGGGTGGTGCCAGCCAGGTGACTGGACGCTTGAGAGCCACAGTGGGAGCTGGGAATTGCTTTTTGATAACAAAGAAGATGAAGAGGGATGATGCCAGCAGAGAGGGGGCTAGGAGCTGGGACTTGGGAGGAAGAGTGACACTTGCATGAGGGTAGATTTTAAGGGTATAAAAGCCCAGGGGTTCCATTGTTGGGGGTCCTCTTTGGAGGCACCAGGTGTCTGTGTTACTGTGCCATGAGTAAATGGCTTTATGGAATAAGGCATCTGAGACTGCCGTGGGAAACCTGGGGACAAACTGGTAAGGAAACCTGGACTGACTGTGTGTGAGTGGGGTGTGCAGGTGATCATGGAGGGCACCTGTTGGGTCACTGGAGCCACCCACCATGAAAGGGCTTCAGTCCTTGGGAGTGTGACTCTGGAGAGACTCCTGAATGGTCAGACTGGGAACTTTCCTTAGCACCCAAGGCCAAAACAACTGAGATTAAAGCATATTTTTGAGTGGCACTCTCTTTGAGGACAGAAATTCACCCAGGACTAAAGGTTTTGGAGATGAGTCTCTTTAGTCTTCCTGCCTTCCTTCCTGTCATCGGAGACCTGTTGACCTCATGCTGATGTGTGACCTGAACCAGAAATGAGTGCCTGCCTCTTTGCAATACCTTCACACAGCAGTACAAACTCTGACCCACCCAATGCAAGTTAACCGTGCTATTTTCTGCAATGTCAACATGAATTTTATCTATTGTTTATCCTTCAAAGCTATGCAAATAATTTTAAATAAGTTTATCTTTATGCCATAGCCTCCCCTTCCCTTCTCTCTCTATTCCCTGATCTTAAACTGCTGTTCTACCAGTTTAAAGCAGTTTAATGTTAAAGCTCTGCTCTAACAAATGACTTTGTGAAACTATTTGCTTACGTTTTAAATTTGTTCTCTGTGTGAGATCTGAGCCAGATCTGCTGAGGTTAGTGGCTCTCACAGGGGTTTATTGCCTGTTACTCCTCTGAACCCAGGAAGAACCAGTCCAGCAAAGGGAGCAGGTGTTTTATTCTGGTGTTTTAAAAGTTACCTGTAGCAGCTGTTCACGTGCAAACCACAGTGTCTAGCCACAAGGTCATCATTGGTAGAACATGGTTTGGCTGGACCTGAGAAACTTTGTGGTAAGCAAGGGGTGAAAAAGAAATTCCAAGCTGAGTTTCAGAGGCCAGCACAGGTTCTGACCCAGCTTATGCTGATTAGCAGCCAAAAATTTAACCAGCAGAGACAGAACCTTTCTCTGCCAAGACAACCATGGGTTTTTGGCACATTGGTCCTTCAGGAGAAAGGGATGGCCACAACCATTCTGTTCCAAGGCATATGACATGGCAATGCTTAGCTTGCACTGGAGCCAAAGTCCATTAGTTTAGCAACAAAAAAGCCAGCAGCACCAGACTTTCTAATGTAACCTGATATCACTATTTAATGTCTACTGTGTCAATTATTAACAGAGTTCCACCCAATGCCTTATCACTGGGATGCTGGAAAAATTTACTTCCAAGGGCAGGTTTTATATGTTTTACCTAACCTAGATTTTATAATTATCTGCAATACCTTAGCCTTACTTACACTTCTAAATTGTCAGGCACAATGTGGCTTAGTGCCCTTCCATGAAAAGTAGAATGAGGGGAAGAAGGTCACTGCTCTGTGTCTGTTGGAAGAGAACAGGCTGGAGGAGAGGCAGAGAGGGCAATTCCATTTTCTATTGGCATAGTTTGCACTGAAAATGCAAACACCTAAAAAGAAATGGAATGTTTAAATGACACTCAGGCATGGAGATATTTACAAATGAAAGGCAAATCCTTTTCTGGCCAGACAGTAACTCATGTTGTCTCTCTCATTCCCAGGCCACCCTCTCATATCAGGAGACCACTCCTGGTCTCCTCTCCCGGCCTTGGTTTCTCTCTGGAAGCCCACTGTTGCTAAAGGAGCACATCACACCCTCCTCACTTCTACTGGGGCAAGCCATGCCCCGGGTTGCTGCCGAGCTGCCCTCAGCTAAGTGGTACCCTATCTGGGTGCTGCTGCTGCTGCCGTGTGCTGGGTGCTGAGCAGCCAGCCGTGCCCTGACGTGAGAAACGTGACAGCCACGCTGCTCAAGGGCCTGGCTTCTCACCCAATAATTGCCTTCAGGAAGGAGAAAAAATTGTTTGCAAGAGTATCATGGAGAGACATCAGGACGGGGTTATTAATAACAGGCAGGACATAACCTGCAGGCCACATGTCACAGGGCTGCGTGGTGAGGCCGTCGTGTGGGATGTGCAACTCAAAGTGCCTTCGTGGACAGGCAGACCTATCCCTCACTCCTGTGGACCTGCAGCTACTCAGCCTGTACACTGAATATCCTGCTGCTTCGGGATGTTGTTAGGCCTGCCTGCCTGCTCCCTGAATCTGCTAACTGTCAGGGAAGTCCCTCTGTCCTCAGGACTGCAGATCCAGGTGCTTTTTCCCCAGAATATGCTGCATTTATTTGTGGCACCTCAAGAATTTTCCTTTCCCTGTTTTCTGGCCAGCTTCCTAATTTTTCCAGGGCAACCTGGGTTATTTCACACCATGTTCAAAATCCTAAAAAGTTACCTGAAGTGGGTGTGCTCACTTGCCATTGAGATATGCCATCTCAAACTCCCCTTTACAGAACCCTCACCTTTGCACACAGACCACACCTTTCTTTCCATGGGATCTGCTGTCCAGCACCTCTGGTGATGTTATAGCATTCTCCACAAATCATTCCCCCATGGAGTTCAAGTGTCTCCCTTTACTGCCAGCACTATGCTGGCTCCTACTTTATAGCAGTGAAAACAGATTTCTTAATTTCATTGTGTTACTAAAAATTGAAATTTTTTCACAGTATTTGCAAACTACCCATTTTCCCAGATTTCACCATGACCAGGAAAGGGAGGAAGATGCTACTCTAGTTTCATTTACTTGAAGAAGTGTTTGGCATGCAGCTCAAGAGCAGAACGTGGCACAGTTAAACAAGAACAGGGTATATCTGTGGCCAGACTGCCTACAGGACCAAACAAATCTGCCTAGACACACAGCCTCTTACTTTCCATGGGTTAGCTCCCAGGGAAGGCTCAACTGCCCATGTGGAAATCATCTTCCAGGACAGGGGACAGCCTCAGGGGTGACTCCATCCACACACCCACCCTGCTGAGACAAGATGCCCTGTGCAGGGGCCCAGCTAAACATCTGCTCCTTTATGGAGAGGACATGGAAAGGGGCCAGTGATCCAGGAGGGACTGGCAGTCATGGTGAGGGACAGAAAAGAGAGCCTAGGGGAGGCCAGAGAAGGAAAGGATTCTCCTTGGTGGCTTTGCTGTGCCCTCATGCCACTCCCAATACACAATCACCACAAGAGCAGTGGTGGTGGGCAGGAGGGAGCTCTCGTGGGCTGATAAAGGAGGCAGGGACCTGGAGAAGGAGCCCAAGGCCCAGAAGGTGGATAGAGATTCCCCAGCACCACGGAATGGGAATCATGGGACACTAAGGCTGAAGGGAATGGCAGGGAGAGGCCTTTTCTCTTTCCACTGTGTGCCCTCACAAGTCTGAGGAAGGGCAGCAGAGCTCCCCAGGCTCACCAAGGCCATCCTACCCCAGCACTGAGCTCCACATCAGAGGAGAGAGGAACTAGTGAGAGGTCACTGCTCTCCCCAAGACACGGCAGCAGCCACAGACAAGGATGCCTCAAGGGAGGCAAGCTGCACATTTCTCACCTAACCAGCAAGAAGCACTGTCCATAGATTCCCCCAAGGAAAGGAGGAGAAAAATGTGTCACGCCCTGCCCAGAAGGCAGCCAGCAGCTCTGTCACACACCAGCTGTCACAGACCTGCAGAGTAACCCTGGGGCTCAGCTGAGCCAAGCCATGTTGCACCAAAGTTATTTTAGTGAAGCACACGCAACTCTGGGTCAGAAGGTCCACGGGAAACACCCAATGAGAGATGTAAAGTTTCCCCATAGTTCTTGTAGGCTGGGTTAAGAAGCCTTTCCTCAGGTGGCCATGAGTAGCCATCTAAACACAGGGTAGCAGGATCTGCTGTGGTTTTGCTGGAGCTGGCTTTTGCCTTTTTGGAGGCAAAAATTCTCCCCATGAACTAATAGTAAGTTGCTTAGGACCAGGGGCCAAGGAATGGGTTGGTTAAGAGGAAAATGAGGATATTTAAAAGGTCAAACATCAAGTGTTTGAAAACTCTATGATGAAACATGTGGAGAAATCCAACCCAAAGTATCCCCCGAGCTTTGATTCACATTCTCTTTGACCCTCTATCCTGGTTTAGGGTGAGGAAAGAATAAAAATTGCCATTTTTGTGGCAAACCCCTCCCCACAAGGGTGTTTGAATTCACCATCAGAGGCCTGAAGGCTTGTAGGGAGCAGTGTCTGCCTATAGCACAGCTATGGCTTTCTTCCCTCTGAAACAAACCCAGGCACTGAACTTAGGCCTTTCATTCACTCTTCAGGGAGTTTTTTAACCAAAAAAGAAGGATTACCATGGAAAAAAATATTTCTGTGGGTACTGCATTGGAGTCTGGGTCTTCCTTGACTCATAGTGCTGGCAGAGCAATCCCTGGATTTCAAAGTTGGACCCATGCCTTGGAGTCTCTAAAATCCCATTGGAACTCAGGCCCTGCTGTCTGCAAAGGCTCTGTGCCAGGCTCTGAGCCTGCTGCTTCTTACCCAGGGCAGGGTTATTACTGCCTGCTGGCTCCAAACCTTTTCCCTGGTGAGAACAGTCATATTTTCCCCAGCTGCTGCAAGTTTCCTTTCCTCAGTTAACCCTCACACCAGAGACAGCTGTGGGCTTACAGGATACCTGTCCTCTCCCTGGGTGTGAATCCTCCAGAGGGAGATGGGGAGAAGACAGCCCTCCCCACTCCTCCATGGCACAGGGTAACATGAGCATTATTCCTCTCTCTGAGATAAAAGGGACAGAGGCCATTGCAGGCACAGATGTACAGCCAGCCATCCCACCATTCTCCTGACCCAGCAGTGGCAGATCAGTGGTGCTGTTAAAGCACTGAAACCACTGACTTGCATGGCAGTGACTAACAGAGATTCACAGCTCTTCACTGTGAGAACTGATCCCAAGAATTCTGGCAGTGATCAGTGCCGAGATGCAGAGATGGGAGAAGCCTGGAAAGGTAGGGGAGGTGAGGTTTCCCAAGAGGCAAGGAAGAAATGGCATCTTTCTTCAGTGGTGTTGTGAGGTTGAGATGGCAGCCTGCAAAGACGGGCAAGGACACACAGTGCTGGGACTTGGTGTGGGGGATCTGCTCCATGACCTTGCCAGGCACAGGGCTGGGGCTGACAGGACAGTAATTCCCAGGGTCCTCTTTCCTGCCCTTTCTAAAGATGGGTGCAACGTTCCCCTTTTTAGTCACCTTCAGCTGCCTGCCGTGACAGGCGGATCGAGGGGTCAGTGCAGCTCCCAGCAGCTTTTGCACAAATGGTTGAATGCAGACAGGAGACAGGAAGAGGGGAGCCTGGACAGCTGCCCAAGACCACTGAGGAGCAGTGTGAGAGGGAAAGACCAGCCCTACAAAGCTCCAAGGCCCAGCACTGCGTCTCTGGGTTAGCTCTGGCAGCAGAGCTGTGAGAGCCGCCCAGCCCGGCTCAGACCTGAATGTGACCGCAGAGGAATGCTGCGGAGCAGAGGCATTCATGGGACACAAAGGCCATGGTGGACATTCTGGTGATGCTCACCATGTTTTAAGCCTGTTGGCAATGTTTCCAGACTTGGCATTGTCCCCATGAAGTCATCTAATGAGCCTGTGCTGGAGAGAGAATCTCACCCATCTTCCATATAGGGAATCAAACCTTGTGTCACTCCTTGCCCCTGCATTTCTAAATCCTGTTTAAAAACAAGATGTTTCTGAGCTCAGACTCCCTTAGTGAAAGCCATATGAACTGGTGCTATCCAAAGCAGTTTGTTGGAATTGTGTACACTGAAAGACTGGAAATCAGAAAGCCACTCAGAAGTGGTAAAAATGGCTGCAAAAATACTCCTTCTTCATTTCTGTTGCTTTCTTAACTAGTGCCTGCCAAAGGAGACAAATGCTTTTTAATTACTAATTCCTCAGAGTTGCTAAGTAGACTAATACCAAGCTAGCTGAAGTCTGACATATCTGCTTTTTAAAATATGTTTTTAAATAAGCACACTACATTTCCTTCAAAAAACATCTTTGCTGTGCAAAAGAGCAAAAGCCAGCAGTCTGTGTTTAATTGAGTTCCTCTATATTTGGCTTGCATGCACTTTAGAAGACTGACAGAAGTATGCAAACATGGGAACAGGGCCAGCTTTTGCAAAGTTAATGAGGAAAAAAACCCACAGTCACTGCTTCTGCAGAAGCACTGCCCTTACACAACCAACAAAGAGAGAAGCACGCAGCACAGTCACTTGTGCTGAGCTCTCCTTCCCTTCTCCCTCCAGCAGCACGGGGACATTGGGTCTGGGTAGTTTTACAGCCCATGGTGCTGTGAGATGGTTTGTTCAGCTCTCCTGTAGCTATCTGTAGTCTTTCTGTGAGTCTGCCTTGGTCAAACATTGCCCCTGGGAAGGTCAGAAGTCTGCAGGAAGGTGACAACTGCTGCAGGAGGCTGTCGGTCTGCTGTAGCAGAAAACACCTATGAAACTTCTCTTCCAAGCAAAAATCAAGGCTGAGCATACCAGTAGTGGAATTTCTTCCCCAGGGACATCACACTCCATGACACTTGGTGCAGGACCACCAGCAGTGAGAGATTCCCTGTTGCTCTGGCTCCTGGGAGCAGAAAAGCCAGACTGGAGGTGCAGAGATAAAGGATGTTTGTGTTGCTGCAAACACAAACACTTGACACTTGGCAAATCCGACGGGCCATTACAGCAGTTCCCAGCCCTTTCCCTGCAAGAGGGCAGGGGAGGAAGTCTTGGTGCCAAATGTGAGATGACACGGCCAAGTGCCAGAGCCCTGCAGTGACTGGAGGTGAGAACAGGCTATCAGCTCCACGGGCAGGCAGAGCAGTGTGGGACACAGCTGGGCTCTGGTCTGGCCCTTGTCCACCACGAGGCACCAGGGCTGCACAGAGATCCCTGAGAAGGAGTCACTTTGCAGCTGACCGTGTGTCCAAGCTGTAAAACCAAAGACTTGCCTCTGGCAGAATGAGTGTTCTCCACCCTCAGCTCTGAGCTCTTGAGCAAGGAGACCTCGCTGTGCTTCCCCACTCAGAGACCTTTTCTGTGTTGCTCTGAGGATGAGCTAAGGACAGACCACCTTGCAGTCAAACACCTGGCTGTGAGCTGACCATGTAAAGCAGAACTCAGTGTGAGCACAGCCTACCAGCAACTGGAAGAAGGCCTTCTCAGGCAGAAAAGGGCTCTCAAAAGCGTTCAAAAATATCCAGAGCCCTACAGCCTTGTGTGGTAACAGCAAGAAAAGAAATTCCAAAGAGACGATTTACTACTGGACAAACACAGACAAGGGACTGGCCCTGAATTTCCTAACAACTCTGAAACTCAAAGATTCCTTCTCAGATGTTGCTTTCTCTTATGCACAATCCTTAAACAGAGAGTTTTCAGCAGTACAAGCAGAAACTGTTGCAGCTGGCTTAGGGATTGCCAGCATGGTGAAAATGCCCACAGTGGCACAAGGATCCAGCAGGATGTATTTTCTGGAGGTTACTGAGCTCAGATATATCAGTGCTTTTCATCTCCCACTGCTAGTTGTGCTTGCCTCTCTGTGAAAGGTTGCCTGAACTTACTTGGCCAACATTTTGCTCCAGTTAGATCTGGAAAAAAGAACACCTGGATAAACAATGACCTTTCTCAAGGTGAGACCCTCGTTGCCCCAGTGACATTTCCAGTTATTTGACATCTTGAGCAACACAAAATGCATGAATTTGTCCTCAGCTGTTTCTTACAAAGTAAACAAACGAGAACACAATGCTGCTACTAAATTGCTACATCACAGAAGACTGCAAATATCTGAAAATTGAAATAAAATGTAAGGTAAGTGTGATTTCAATACTTTCTGATATTTTCCTCGCTAGAGACCAAAAGACTTTCTGTATATTAATGAAACAAGAATTCTCTTGCTTGTTGAATGTTTCAGTAGTCCACAGACAAATCAAGAACCTGTGGTATCAAACATTAGCAAGTTTAGAAAAAAAGCTAGGGCTGGGAAAAAAAAAATAGCAACTTGGAAAAAAATGCTGGTGCTTTCTTAGGAATTTCAGAAAAGGCTAAAACTTGAAATTGGCCCGAGCATTTCAAGTGATGCTTATGGCTCCATGCACCTTCATGCTTTTTCTGGAGAATTGGCTACTAGCACTTCCATGACTTGGAAGCCATTGGTCCTGCTCACCTCCAAGTCCTTGTTGGTTGATCTTGGAAATGTACTTGGAGTCATCTTGGACACCTAAGAAAGGGCCAGATATAGGCAGTGAACAAAGTGATGAAGTTCTACATCCTGCCTTGACTCTTTCCTCAGTCCTGGCTCTCTCTGAGCACAGTCAGACCCTTCCTGCCTGACAGGACACTTCCCCCAGTGCCAGGAGCTCAGAAGTACATTGAGTAAAAGGTGAGAGCAGCCTTATTTCCCCACACCCTGCCTCTCCCTGCAGCCATGGCTCAGAAGAAAGGCATGTCTCTCCATCACACATGCACCATTTATAACAGAAACCACCCTGTCCAAGCACTGTTCCTGCCTTACCAGTAAGGACTGTGGTTTTCTGCCAGCTTGTATTTTTGGAGGCTGTTTACATATAATGACTGCTCAGATCACCCCAGTTTGTTGACATCTTTTTTTTTCTGGAGGTTGTCAAACTGGACACTGTTCTCCTGAAACAAAGCTGCAAACACCAAGCAGATGGAAACCAACCATCTCCTTTGCTCCTGTCAAGTGGGTGGGAGCTCATCAGGAGAAATCACCCCTGAGGGCAAACAAGAACATCAAGGATACTTTCTGTCAAAAACAAGAGTGAAGCTGGATAAGCAGGAATTGTCCTTAGAGGTGTGACAAGCTCTGCAGAAAACAGGGCAACAGCTGGCAGAGAGGGTGTACTTGTGGACACAGAATCCATGGTAACATGGACTGCAGGAAAGGCTTAGTCACTGGCAAATATGCATCTGGGTTTAAGGTTTATGCTACAATTACATTTGCATACTATTTATTAATTTTTTTTCCATATTGTGCAATTTTGTTTTCTGAGTCCCTTAGCATTCACTGAAGACTCCTTTTAATATTGAGCCTGCCAGTTTTGGGATTGAGATGGACTGGAATGAATCCTATAGTATTATATACAGAGGGTGTCCTACAGCTGTCAGAAAAAGGCAAAGAGAAAGGAGGTGTCACCTGGACAGACCCTGAGATGATCTGGAGTCCAAGAAGTAGGTGCCAGCTAAGATCTCAGGGGACCCTGAATGAATACCACCACCCGTGGCAAGATGGCATTGGGAAGAAAAATTGCTGAACTCCATGAAGGTGTTCCAGATGCCCAGCTGCAGCCAGCATCCATCCCCCCACCTCCAGTCTCCTCTAGAACAACATTGGCTGCTTTACTGCTTTGGTATTAGCACCCTGGTAAAGGATTTGTGCCTGATTGGCCAGGTAAAAAGGGAACCAGTTTGCAGTGATGCTGTCACACAAGGACAAAGCCACCTGTGAAATAGTGCAGGCCCCAGGCCAAACATAGAGACAAGTCCATAATGACATTAGCTGCCACATTTGCAAAGCCTTTGACTGCAGCACTATTATCTAAATTTAAGGGTAGCAGGACTGGTTGAATTATTCATTGGCAAGCCTTAGCCCTGCTACCTGTTCACAGATGTTTACAGATGTCTGTTACACAGAACAGTGGGAACTGTTCATGCAAAACACATTTCAGCCTGGGAGCTGTCTGCCAGTCTCTACTGCTGTAACTCCCTGCCCCATGGGCTGTGCCAAGGGTGGTATCCCTGCTCCCTCCAGTACCTGTAAATCCTACCTATGGGCAGAAGAGAGACACAGCCCACAGGGAGGAGCAGGATTCTGCCTGTAAAGCACATGGCTGGGTTTCAGCACTGTTTTTGTAGATATTTATGCATATTATGCTTATGCTTGTATCCACTTTGCGTTCCTTCTTGCTCTCCTCTGTGAGACCATCCTCTTTCTCTGGTGGGGCTTTTCTGCCCGTCTGAGGGACCAGACTGGAGACAGTGGAGGGTCCATTGCTAGATGCACTTCTCTTAGTGCTGTCTCTATTTATAGCCAGCCCTCTGCCCCTATCTGCCTTCAACAATTTCACAGTCATTTCCAATTTTAGATGCACTTCTCATAGTGCTGTCCCTCTATTTATAGCCAGCCCTCTGCCCCTTTCTGCCTTCAACAATTTCACAGTCATTTCCAATTCTCCTGGATGAATAATTAAAACAAAACACTCCTCCCATGCTTGTGGAAGAGGCCAGTGCTGTGCCACCACTGTCACATGCACATCCCTAGGAGGTCTTGCACTACCTTTTCTAGAGGCAGGACTCTGTTACCAGGAGTAGTATCTAGTGCAGAAAAACTGCTTTTGGAGGAGAAGGAGGGATGGAGCTGAAGGGAGCCCAGAAAGACTGGCTGCTCCAAGATTACAAAGGGGAAAAAAAAAGTATAGTATAATAAAATAATAACTTTTTTCTTCCCTTTTTGGGGGCATTCCTTTTGCAGGGGAGGGACAGTTCTCTTGACAGCCCCTTCCACCTATAATCAGCTGTGTCTCAGTGTCTTGCAAGACTGGGTTCAGTGCCCAGCGCTCTGGTTTGCTTCACTTGTTTTCACACAGTTGCACAGAAATTGGCTCTGTCCTGCCAGTGCAGAATGTACCTTTTCATGTTCCACCAGGGGAGACAATAGTCTCAGTCTTTGTGGTTTGTGCAGACAGCCACAGAGGTACTTTGGCAGGCATAAGCTGCCCTGAGAGGGAGTGACACCTAATCCTGAAAGTACGAAGACCAGACATCCCAAATGGGATTGAAGAAGAACCTTCAATCTAAGAATCTGAAAAGCTGAAATAATTTCATCACAGTTTAAACACTAGCACCAAACCACTATCAAAAAATAAGCATCACACTTTTGTCACTTCAGCAAGTACTTCAGACTCTCCCCAACTTTGAACCAATTCAAGACTTTCTGAAGGCCAAAGGCAAAGCACCCTGACCTGCAGTTGAGGACTTTGGCAAGTAATTGACTTCCAGATCAGCTCCTCCACCATCCCTGTGCAAAGTGCAAAGTATAGTAGAGCATGATCCCAACCTTAGCAATCAAAGAGCAGTTGTCACTATTGATTTTCACTGAAGTGCAGAAACAAAACACCTAAATCCAGATCTAGCTGTCTTCCTCCCATGCTTTTTGGGAAGCTAGTGAGTGAGCTGAAGATAAACATGTCCCCATTTCCCAAAGCCTTTGATGTCTGGGAGATCATGGCTGGGCCTCACAAGTGCATTCCCTCTCCTGGCTCCCTGAAATCCCTATCTCTCTAGTGAAAATTCTGTGAAGCTTGGGTGCTGCACAGCACCAGCAGCAGCAAGTTCCACCTCCCAGCTAAGTCATATAAAGAGGCAGCAAAGACCAGTGGGACAGTTCATCCTCTGACTGGGACAGTACCTGCCTCTTCCTGTTAAGCTGACTGGGCCATGGGATGGCTCCAGGGACACCATTCCAGTGCCCACACACAGGAATGAGCAGCAGCGCTACTGGAAATGTCTCAGGCCTCCAGGCTGGCCTCCAGCTGCTGCTTCAGATGACAGGAGGTCCTGCAGGTCCCACATGCTTTGTGCAGACAGCTCAGATACCAGAGGGCACCAGACACCTGTGTTTAGGTAGCTAAATCTTTCCCCTAGCAGGCCCTACAGGTCTAATTCTTAAAGAGTTTAAGATAGAGGGACTTACATGTTTTTTGTGCCAAGCTCTTCTGAGACAGGAAGAAACAAAGTGGAATTGGAACAGGACTAGTTTGAAAGCTATAACTCTATGGCAAATTCAGCAAGTGACAACCATTTCTAATCAACAGGCATCCTTCTGTCTTCTTGAGAAAACAGCTCCCTAGTTGGTCTCCATTTACCATTAAACTCTGCTGAAAATGCATGCTCCATCATACTTCTGTACACTATATCCAGAAAGACTCACAGACTCCTTTTTCATTTCAAAGCCTGTCATTTTAGGTTGTACCCTTCAGACTGGATCAACAAAATTGTTTTGTAGTAGGACACTACAGTCCCCTGCCATCTTTTGCGTTTTCTCTTGTGTTGGTAGATTCTGGAAGGATGGCTCCAAGCACAGCCAGATTGCCCTCTGTATTTGTGTGGGATGTGTACATTCCAGTAAGTCATCAGTGCCTTTACAGCATCTTAAATGGTCCACAGCCACTCTGCAGCCCGAGGATTTGTCTGTCTGTAGGCTCCTAAGGCCAGTTTTCATGCTCTCATGAAGCCAAAATAAATCAAACAATATAGGTCGGTAGAGGATCCTGGCATAACTATAATCCTAGGATTATCTTGTCCTAGCTCTGTGAATCATTAGGGTAAACTCACTGTCATTATCTCAACAATTAACAGTGCCAATCCCATTCCTTTATTATCCAACCAGCATATTTTTATGCCTTGAGATTTCAGATTTGTCTTGCCAGGGTTTAGGCTGTCTGTTGTTCATTCCATGTAGCTAGGTATTCCTGGAAGTGTTCAAGGCCAGGATGGATGGGTCTTTGAACAACCTGATCCAGTGGAAAATGTCCCTGCCCATGGCAGAGGAGCTGAAACCAGATGATTTTTAAGGCCCCTTCCAATCCAAACCATTCTAGGATTCTATGAGCTGTAGGTGTGCTAATTTTGATGACCTGTTAACATGTGTGCCATCAGCACCTTCATTCTCAGACACCTCTATTTATTTCTTTCTGATGCTTCTAGACATTCCTTCTCCATTCATGTCAGTGTGTCTTCCACTAATCTTTACAACTCCTGGCAGCATAAGAGAGTTGAAGAGCAACTGCTGCTGTTCTTTGCAGCCATCACAAACACAGTCCAGAGGGTTTCATGCTGACAGCTGAAGTGACTGCATGCACTCAGAGCTCTCGGAAGTCTCAGTGCTAGAGCCAGGGCAGACTGCAATGCCCCATTGCTCAGGAAAGCATTTGCAGAAGACACATCCTGCAAGTGCAGAGAGGACATGCAGAGCCAGCTGCTTTGGAGACCAGGAGCTTGTGTGGAATTCCCCCAGGCAAGGGCCTGCCTTCAAAAGCTCAAAATTACAACAGCAGCAGCACAGCTTCTTCCTCTGGTGGCAACCTGCACTAAAATGTTGCCTACTGGAAAGAAACAGTAGAGGGTTTAGGGAAGACAGCAGATGGGGACACCAGGCAGCTGCTTTCCATTTCTAGCACTTTCCTTAGTCATTGCATAAACTTGAACAGCAGTTTAATTCTATGCCCGGATTTCCTCTTTAGAACAGGGCTAGTAACTTCCCTGTAAACCACTGTCCGTGTCAAAAAATCACTACACTTGTCCATTTCCTTGAAGCAACCAGAGGGCTCAGCACACGCTTTGGGAGGTTGCATGTCTGACAGCGAGGAGCTGCTTAACTGTGGTGGGATGCCATGGCCAGGACACAGCACGGGGAAGCAGAGGAAGAAAGAGGGAAAACAAAAGGGAAGCTGTATCCCAGACATGCAGAGCACAGCTGGTATAGGACAGAGTGGAAAGCTTGACAAGCAAAAGTGGGACAGAAGAGCAAAAAGTGGGACAGAAAGCAGACAGGTGTACTTCAAGGTATGTATAGACACTCTGTCCTGCCAAAAAAAACATAAGTGAACAGAGCAGAGGTTGTCTGCCAGGTTGAAAGTTAGGTGGTGTGGATAGAGGAACAGAGGTCAGCTAGAGTGCATGAAGACAATTCAGTCCATTCTACACGTGCTCCAGAACTCAAAGATTAGGGGTGGAAGGAGCACTTTAAAGATTACAACTGCTCATATGGCTCTAGAGCACAAGGAGCTGGCTGAACTGCAGGATTCAGTGCTCCAGGAGATTTTGCACAATTAAAAAATATTCTGCAGATGGCAGGAGAGGAGGAACAGATGGAAAGCTCCCCACAGCAATGGCCATGTGGCTGCAGCCACCAGCTCAGTTGTTAAGATGTGAAGACATTTCATATCCAGTATGAATGCAGTGGGATAAGCTTCCTTTATACCCAGCAGCACACAGCCAAGATCCATGCCCTTCATCTCTCGGACACAAAACCTGATGTTTCCACCTCAGAGCATTTTGCTCACTACCACAGCTACCAAGAGGGTCTGTGGCCTCTTGACTCAGAAAAGCAGCTCTACAATTTGAGCATGACTACCTTGGTTAAAGGCAGAAGTTTCATCCAGTATGACACATCTGCTACAACACCTACAGAAATGTTTCTCACACAAACTGAGCCAAGCACAGAGGAGTTCATTCACTCTCTGCCAAGCCATGTCACTAAAAAACAAAAACTCCTGTGTCTGTGTCAGTCAGTATCCACCAAGGTGGGGCAGCTCGCTTGGCAGGAGGACAGCACGGCAGCATTCCTTTTTTCTGCCTGAAAGGGAGCTAAATCATAGGCTTTACAATGATTATGTTTTCATAGTGAAAGAGCATTGTCTGGAGATCATTCATTTTGGAAGCCTTGATCCAACACTTGCAGGGACATCGCCATCTCCCAGACTAGAGTGGAAGAAAACTACCTCCTGCTATGTTAAAATCGTATGTAGACCTCTTCATCTTCCCAATCCCTCAAATACAAAATTTTGAAGATTTTTATAAGTTTAAAAATGTTATTTTCCTCTTTCAAGGCAAATTTTCCATGCTCGAAGACTAATGACAACCTATCAGAAAAATCAGAGGCATTTGAACAGGTTTACTTGCAGAATCTAGTAAAGCATCACACTACCTCCTCCACATGATGCTACACTTACCAGTGCAGCTCTAGTGTGGACACAAATACCAAACACACAAATACCCATCACACATTTAATTTGTCATTTAGTTCCAAAATGACCCCATCCTTCTCATGATTTTAAATCTCTAACGGTGGCAGCACCTCCAGTGACGTGCATGTGGTAGCATGCTTGAATGAAAGTGCCATCAAACCATGAGAATTTGCCACAAGCTGTTTGCCATGACATGTGAAGGAAGCCAGTAGAGGCTCCATTTACTTATACTGTCTTCCCTTCTGTTGGTGTCTGCTGAATGGCTGTGGCAGCACTCAGGAACCCCAGCACCACACTCCACAAGGCAGCAGTCCCTGATCTGATAAGGTTTCTGTAAGACCTGTGCATAACAGCGAGGCCAGCAGTGCAGACAGGATTGCAGCAGAGAGTACAGCTGCTTCCAGACATGGCTTGTTAGAAAATGAGTACAGGCAGGGTCAGAGAAGGACTATGTCATATAAGCCAAACAAGCAAGAAAAAGGAGCGAACCAGCAAATTTCAGAGTAGTCAGCCCCCAAACCCAGCAAATGTGAAGTTTTTGAGAAGGGTCCAAAGAAGAAACATGCCCACGTGACTCTGCAAGGGAAAAACAAAGCATCAGCATAGCTGAAGAAAACGGCTCCCAGAGATCTGCAGCACACCAACAAATAGGCACCACCACAATTCCCTCCGATGCAGGAAGCCTCATTTCTGTTTCAGCTGTGCCCCTCCCAGGCTTCTCAGCTCAAATCAGTGCTCCTAATCTTCAGGTCTGCCTGTTGACTGAAGTCTGCCTAGAGTGATGTGACCCAGATTGTGCTTAAATACAGCCAAGCTGAGCACAGTGGCAGTCAGTCACCCTCTCTGGACACGGTACCTGGCATCCCAAAGAGCCTGTTGTCAAAAAGTTCAGCTGTATCAAATGCTCAGACTATATGGACAGGAAATATCTGGCCTGGACTGCCTAGATCAACTAGTAAAATGTCACTTCTCCCTTCTTTTTAGTCCTCTGTCATCTTAGTCCCTGTATGCACGAATGCAAATGAATCACAAACATAGAAGAGGTTTCAAGTGAGCAAAGGAGGGCACACTGAGTCTCACAGCAGGCTGCTACACCTGCCTCTAAATTACATATAAAGCACGTTCATGCTGCACAGAGTATAAGTATTCAACTACTTACCTAGCTTGAATTCAAGCTAGGAATTAATATGAAATAAATTTTGCTCAGCCTGGGACTCTCTGGGAAGGTGTGTCATGCTCCACAGCCCAGGTCCTGCATACCACTCCAAACCTGAACACAACCACAATGAAGCAATTCCTGCTGATTGGGACATCTCTGGCTCGTAGAGATCCATTTGGCTACATGTGCTCTTTAAAAATTAACATTGCTGAAAAAGGGCAAATAAACAAAGGAGGTCAGAATCACCTGCAAGTACTTTACCAATGCAAGACCACTCCTACCATTCACTTCAAACAGCAAAACCTCATAGCTAGCACCAATTTAGCCAGGAAAGTAGGCAAAAATTCCACCATGATATATCTGCAAGTAGCACCACAAGCTTTACAATTAAGATGTGCAGTCATGACCACAGCAAGTTAAGATCACAGGAGCAGGACATGCTGCTACCCATGGGCACTCCTGAACTGAGTGGCCACAGAGGAGACAGATGCCAGACCCATGGAATCATATCCCTAATCAGAACACACCCAGAGGTCACCCCTGCCATAAAGAGGAGTTCAAGGCTCCTGCCATTCACTCAAAAAAGACTTTTTTCCATAGGGAGCCACTTTAGTGCAAAGCAGTCACATCCTTTAGTTTAAAGAGCATGCCCCTTAAGCTGCTTCAGGTTTCCCTCCCACAACACCAAGTCCTCCAATTTAAAAAGGCAAAGCCAGTCAGCACTGAAGGCTCTGAACGTGAAAGGACTGAACTAGAAGGAACCCAAGAGAGAAGCAACTGCTCAACCTCCAAAGCCTTGTCAGCATGCATACTTGCAGATCAGCACCCCGTTTTCTCTGGAGCTGCTCTAGAATGAGGTGTTAGCCTGCTCCCAACCATGGCTCTTCAGCTGAGGCCACAGCTCAGGACAAGGCAGAGCAGAAGTGTGTACTGACCACACCTGGGGAGTCCTCTGGGTGAGATGTCACTGCCATGGGGTTACCAAACAGGAAAAGAGGCTGGAATGGTCTTGGTTGCAGCAGGAATGACATTCTATACATTTAGCCCATCTCAAAAGGAACTGGGTCTCCTCTACCCTCCACATGTATGACTTCCAATTTCTTTATAAAGGGCCTGTCAGTTGTTATTAGAAAGACCATACATAGATCTAAACTGGTACAAACTTCTCTCCAGAAGAGACAAACTTTCATTAGTGGGAGAAAAAGGGAAAAGGAGGAATTAAAAACAGCCATGGGAAGTGTGAGAGGGTGAGAGAAATGAGTGAAAAAACACTGCTTTCTCAAGGTCACTGAGGAGCAGTCAAGGCCTGCAGTGAAATGCTGAGAGCTGTCCAAGGGCATGAGAACATAAGGTGAACTGAGCTTTTCACTCATTTCCACTGCTGAGAACAGCCCCTGCCTCATTGCAGTGTTAATTTCCAACAAAATACGGAAACAAATACCTTGTTACAGCAAATAATTAAATTGCTTTAGTATCAGACAAGCCCAGGCAAAAGCAGTCTCTGTGGACAGCTGAGCTGCTGTGAGTGGCCCCTGTAGCCACACCTTCAACAAGGAGTTAATGGGAGGCTACAAACTGTTGTAACCTCTCTTTCCCATTTGCTCAGGGATTTGCTCGCTGAAACAGAGGCTACTGCTCTTTAACCTGTCTGAGAAACCTTTTCCCCTAACATAACCCCAAGATTCTGTGAAGCCCTCTCATGTTCATATAAATATATATTAAGAAATCTACTTCAAAAGCACTCATGTTGAAATTAGTCTGCAATCCCTTTGTTTAAAGTTGCTACTGTTCCACAAACGCTGTCTGCAGTAGTGGAATTGCTCAAGTACAGCTCCTGAAATGTGAAATAAAAAGCAACAGTAGAACAAAGCCTCTGACTTGAACAAGGCAAGCAATGTCTACATGCTTTTTTTTCTCCATAAAAGAGATTGGATTGTTTTTTACATAGTTGTCAATTATTTTTACCAGCATGGGAAGACTCCTCTAATAAATTAAAATATTCATTACAGCAGATGCTTTCAGCAAGCTTCTTTGGATGAACAAATGAGATCAACCTGAAAAAACACTGTTTGGCTGAATATGAACATCACTAGTAAAATCACCAAACAATTTTTTTCCCTGTGGAATGAAGTATCCAGGAAAATTTATTTCATTACTGAGTGTTGCATGGGATTTATACCATCCAGCCATGGCAATGCTGCTGGTCCACTAGAGAAGACAAATCATGAGCTGAGCTGATGCCAAGACCCCCAAAAGTGTTGAAATCATCTCATGCTTTACAGACCAAATTCAGTACCTGACATGTTTAAAAATATGAAATTATTTTAATAAGTCTGTTTACATTTCAAACAAATCAGCAAACATTGTTAAAATTCACTTCATCTCAAAATCACAGAATCAAATATTCTGTGAAAATACTTACACCTTACTGTTTGACATTAATCCAACAATTAAAATAGTATCTGGAATGATTCTACGGATTTCTGCAGCTCACTGATAGAAAACATCCCAACCTACTCAAACAGTAAACAGAACAGTTATGATTTAACCCTTATCTCAAAATATCTTTTTGAAGTTACTTAGCAAAAATAAACATCTCTGTACTTAAAATAAATGATGTACAATTACAACAGCTCTTATGCAACCTGTAGTATAATCTGTAAAAAAAAAAAAAGTTTCTCATTTGACTGTGAGCCTGGTTCCAGACCTGTAAATAAAGACTAGTGATAAAGTCTCTGGCTGCCACCATGCCCAGGGGAGATCTGCTGAACTAGACTCTATTTTGTCACAGAAACTTGCACAACAGTAACTCAGACACAAAAAAAAGTAAATTGCCATGGTACTTCAGAAAAAGAGGTTACTACAGTCCCTACAGTGAAAAGTATATATATATAAGAATTTGTACAAAATATGGGCTGACAGATAAATGGCATTTGAGGAGAAAGTATATCAGAGATTTGTATTTTACCTTGTGAAAATCCATCAAGTAGGGCTACAAAAAGAAAAACAACTGTGAAGTTCAACAAAGTTCTCTACAAAAGAGCAACTATCTGCTTTCAGGAAAAAAAAATACAAAAAAACCCCCAAACTTCCAGGGAAAAAAAAACCCACCAAAAAACATAACTCTGAAGTAGTTATGACTGTCCAAATCTGTGACTCCAGAAAGAAATCATATGAAGCAACTAAGAATTGACTAATACTTCTCCCTCCTGCAGGAATTTAAAATGGAAGTTTTCACAGTTCCATTGATGCAGTTTAACAGTCAGAAGAGCAAAGAGGGGCTGGGAGTTGATTAGTCAGTCAGTGTTCTTAACAAAGTTTATTAATTGGTTATTTTGTGTCCTGAAAGCAGGTGGTAAAAAGGGTGAATTGTAATACAGGGATACAAATTTCTTTTTTTTTTTTTTTCAAACTGAGAGCAACCAAAATACATTATTCCACTTTTCAGAACAACCATTCTAATGCAAAGCTGATCACATTAATGGTGCACTTTGTAACACCCCATGGAGACAAGGCAAATTAGTACTTTGGCCTCTTTGAATATCATCTTATCTGAGGCCTAGGGAGTAAGCAGAAGTTGATAGTAATTAACTGTGGCCTTTAATAATAAAATTATATGAATCTTCCAATGCTAGATTTTGTAATAAAGGCATAACTTCATGGTGGCAGGAGCACAAGAAGATACCAAAAATAGCTGAACACATCTTTAGCCATGAATGAGAAGCTTCTTGTTTTGTTTTAGGTAATAATCATAGAGCATGAAATTTTGACAACTTGGCATGTTTTGAACTTACTTTTACTTCACTCATTTTTAAGAGTAAATGGCTGATGGTATCTAAAAATATTAAATGAAGGGCAGCTTTGCAGGAATAGGAGATGGGATTCTTAAAGTGAAACTCTAAAGAACCTTCTCTTTTGAAACACAGGTTAGAAAAATACCATCATACTATATTAATGAAATTTTTATTCAACACCCAGCTCTTCCATTTGATGGGGAAGCAGACAAATGCATACCTTAAAGAAGAACCCCAAACAACAGAGTACTCCTCTACTGCTTTAGAA
Source organism: Passer montanus (assembly GCF_014805655.1). NCBI lineage: Eukaryota > Metazoa > Chordata > Aves > Passeriformes > Passeridae > Passer > Passer montanus. The sequence continues at coordinate 464,239 of NW_024360941.1, read as the reverse complement.
CTGATGAATGCACACCCATTTCTCCTAGACTTTGTAAAAAACAAAAAAATTGGTAGGAACCCTTAGCAGAGTGCCTTATCAGGAAGGGCCAGCCCAACCACTGCTCTTTCAGTTCTTCCAGAAATGGCTTATTTGTGTGCAATGAATAAGCAGATGCTAGATATCATTGGAGTACATCACAGTGAGCAAACACTGCCCACAGGCTGGGGTGGAACAGCAGCACACAGGCACAATCCCTCTTAGCAGGTGTTCAAATTACATGTTCTTAAAAGCTTAACACTTCGTCTGGATTCCAGATATCAACCTCACTGCTAGCAAAGCTGGAAACAACAATGGAAATCATCAGTACAAAAAGAAATTGCTGTAATAGGCTTCAAAGAACAAACAGCTTCCATGCTCCTCTTTATTTCAACAGAGATGATTAGTTAAGGTGCTTTAGGATTCTGCACGGCAGACAAACTGGCAGAGGTGGCCATTCAGTAAGCTCTGGAGTCTTTAGCAGGTATCTGAGGGCAGCAAATGGGGCAGAGCCCTGAACTGCTAGTTTCTGTAGCGGGGCATCTGTGGAGCAGGGGCTCCCTCTAAGGGGACCGAGGAGGAGACTGTCATCAGCTGTCCACCGTGAATTCTCTCATTCACCCGCAGGTCACAGCCATCCTGCAGCATCCTTATAGCTATCCTTGCAATGTTTTTAGAGTCATCAAGTCCACTGTGAGGTCTCCCATCATAATTCATGCCCAGATTTTCAAGCATGATTGTCAGCTTGGTCTGGTTTCTAGGAACCTGATGGAGAAAGTGAGTAACGTTCAAGGATTAGGTTTGGTACCAAGTCTTTTAAATCTAACACGGGGCAGTAGAAACACATGCAGATTTTAAGCCTACTTAAGTCACACATATGACTTTCATGTTGCCTTCTGTCAGACCACTAAACATTTAACTTCAAAGCACCTTGGTGAGACAGACACTCATTTTTACAGAGGAGAAATAGTCAACAGGAATTTGTCTAGACCTGGGATCATGTCAAGAGCCTCTGACCAGCACCAGCTCAAGACACACTTGTGCTGGCAAGGGTGGAAGCCATGACCTAGATAAGTTTAACTATCTTTATAAAAAACAAAAAACAGTGGCATTGTAAAGGAAATCTGAGTTTGGCTTTCCTTTTAAATTCTAAGTGATTAAAGAAGAACCAAGCTCCTGATTCTCACTGACATCAAGCTCCTGAATGCCTTCAACCTTCACAGGATCTCATCAGCAACACCTACAGCAACCCTGTAATATTTGTCCAGCACAAAGTAAAGCTCTTCCTTATTAGATGTCAATCTCTCTTTTATCTACAGGTTACATTTTGTATGAAAAAGCCCTTCAAAAGAAGACCATTAGCTAGGTTAAATCCCTTTCAAAAAAAGTATTTTACTGTAGACTGATTGGGAATTTGCTAGAATCATTTTATGGTGGTCTGACAGAAAGCAGCAATAAGGTCCAGCACTGAACTCAGTATTACTTTTCTCTTGACAATTTGATTCCACTGTAGATACATCCTAATCTTTCTCTGCCTCCATGACACTGTCCAAAGTCAAGATCCTATGAGGGTAATGGTACATGTTAATTTTGTAGTGTATTGCATGAAAACAGGAAAAAATAATCAAAAAATCAAGACAGTCTTTTCAGCTGAACTACTTGATCTAAGAGGACTGGTATAACATTTTTAGGCAATCGTTCAAGGAGCACAACCTGATTCTTAAAAACAAGATTAAAATCAAAATGCACTAATTATATGATCTTCAATTAGTGAAGTGAGATCTGCACATGAAACACATTTGAAAATCAGGCACCAGACAAGTAGTTCAAGTACTATAATTTTATACTACACAAGTAGAGATGACAAGCACAACAGGTCATTCTAGACTTTTAAACCAAAATTTCCCGTAAGAGAAACAGCAATTTGTACAAACCTTGTAGAAGTTCCCATATGATTTGCGAATATTGATCCACTTTTTGGCAAAAGAAGGGTATTTGATACGGCTAATACGGCACTGGATGTTCAAAAATTTACTCATATCCCAAGATCTTAAAAAGTCAAAAGAGGAAAACGTTAGTCATGTATAATTCTGTGTTCTGCATATTGCACAGTTGTAGAGCTAAAAGCTGTCTTGTCTCAGGTGATCAGTAGAATGAAAACAGTTTAGGAAGCTATAGTCCTGGTAAAGAATTTTTTTATATGAATTTGTTAATCATGGGGAAAAAAATAGGAGCAAGACTTTCACCAGGATGGTTTCAGGTCCACAACAGTTAGGACAAAAAATAGCACACCAACTATTCCATCTACCACATCAACATGGAAAACTGCCAATAAATTAGATGCTTACACAGCCCTTGGGGAAGCAAGTGACACCTTAAATCTTCCTGATTATTTGGGTATGCATTTATCTCTCTACTTCAGGTAGAAACTAGACTGCACCTAGTTTTATGAGAAACCAGTTCTCTATGAAAATAGGAAGAAATTACAATCCTATTTATTTAGCAGCCTGCCTTCCTGAAGTGAACCACCCCAACAAGTTTGTAAGCTGCAAGCTAAAGTAAAGCTTTTTTCCCCCATCTCTTCTAGCTCTCTATGCAATCTCACCTATACAACAGAGATTTCAATGCTCCTATTTTCCTTAAGGAATTTCACTGGGGGGATTCCTCTGGAGGGCAATTCCAGAGACATTTAGGCCCAGTAATATAATCAGTCTTGCACCAGCTTTGCTTTCGCATTTTCTTTTTTTTAATTCACTGTTGCTTCCAAACATAGTAGTGTAATTATAGGTTAAAAATTAAAAATTGCAGAGTATTATTTTCAGGTGTTATGTGCTAGATATAAATGGAGAATTACAGCAGCAACAAAGTGCAGTCTTCAGCATCGCAGTTGCATACAGCCCAGTAGGAAAGAAACGGCGCCATCTGATGGATTTTAGCTTCATTTTCAATAGTTCAGTTCAGCTGTACCAGTCAAACAATCTTTTTAACAAAAGCTTCCATTAAAATAAAACCAGCAAAATGGCAGTGTCCTGATCCATCTTTAGCAATGCTCTCACAAATACTAAACGTGGTTTTGCAGTTTTAGATTGTGCTGAAGGCTGTATAAGGACATACCCATCAGTCAACAGGGAATAGCTGTACTTTGTTCCCAGTTCTCGCTGTCTCATCCACTCTATGACATTCTGCAGAACTTGAGGAAAAATATCAGCTTTATCAACAATGTCCTAAGGGAACAAAAAAAAAACAAAAAACCACAACAAAAACCCAACAAAAACCCTATTAGTAAGAAACATTTTTTCAGAAAAAAATCCCTCAGCATTAAGTGTATAAACTGTGTTGGTATATGGGCAATTAAAAGCTTGGCTTAATCAAAATCTTTACAAAACCAGATTATATGTTAACAGATCACTGGACAGGTTTTTCTAAACTGAAAAAACAGCACCACAGAAGCACTGCTACAAGAGCCAACCTCTTAATAGATTCTGTAAAGGTAAAAGGTTAGTCCGTGGCTGAACCTGGATTAAAACCTTTAAGGTTGTTTCCCAGGCTCCTTCTTAAGTCACTTATCACAAGCCATTGCCATCCTAGGACTCTAAACTCTTCAGAACAAAAATATTAGGAGAGGAACTGATGTGATTCACAAGGTGCTTTGCCCTACTGAAGATTAAATTTCTCCACATGAATTAAAAAGAAAATATTTTTCCCCATAAAATGACCAACTTAATGAAATCAGCTCTGTGATAACTGGGAGAGGGAAAAAACAAGGATTAAGATAATAGGCCTTACAGAAAAATAACCATAAAAACTACCATTTAAGGTTACCAGTCTGAAAACATCAACATCACATCCCTTTTTTTTTTTTCTATTTCTTCCTGAAGAAACAAAAGTGCAAATTACCTGTGTTATTCCTGTCAGACTGATGCAGAAGTCTGAAAGCTTGGGATTAATCTCTGGCTTCACGTATTGCTGAAAGGTATCCTCCTGTAACAGGAGAATCAATGGCTCAGCTGCAGCACACTCTGCAGCCTGCAAGGCAACTTCTCTGGCTCACCTGCAGCCCAAAGGCAACAGCAGCTACTTGTTTCTGCTGCAGGCAAAAAGCAGTGTGCACCTCCCGAGCCAGTAGGAGCCCCCTGACTGGCCATCATCAGATTCCTAACAGGACAGATAGCTTTCCAACCAGAACATGCCCTTCCTCTCAGCCAGTAGGCACCAAAGAGTGGGAATGTGGACTTAAGAAGGAAAAAGGATTTTTTCTGCAAAAAAAAAGCAGATTTTGGAAAAGATTTAGGAAAAGAAGAGTGAAAGTAAGGAAATAAATGAGAGGCATGAGCAAAGCCTTATGTTTTTTAGGTGATATCTCTAAAGGTTCACCTGCAATTCAAGGAAAGCAACCAACTGCACACCTCAGAAGCTTCAGGCAAGTCCTATGCCTCTGGATGCCAGCCAGGCAGAGACAAACAAAATCTCTCTGGGAAACTGAGCAACACAAGAGTGAAGACTGAAGGCAAGTTTCATGGAAAAAAAGAAAGCCCCAAATCCCTGCTGTTATACAAAACCTTTTGGACAGACAGAAAAAAACCCACTCTAAGTGCAATAAAAACAATCCTGGTAATCTGCACAATCCTTTTTCTGCTGTTAAATCATACAGGCAGCTATTCTTTACTGCAGCACCACAATGATTACTGGAAATCCTCTTCCCATTAAGAGTTCTTCATAAACAAACCATTAGTCAGAGGTGTGTGCACATCCTCTGTTTCACTCAATTTCAGTTAAGCAGCAGGTGGTTTAGCCTAAAAGAACTAAAAGTACTGGAACCCAGCACTTGAGGCTACCAAATGCCTGTGAAGTATGTTTAAATCAGGTGACACAGCTGTCAGTCTGTTGGGTACAATGTGGAAACAGCTGAGCCTGACAAGAAGTGGAGTTCACTCAACCTCACTTTCTAGACCTCTGCATTAGTGTGTTCTAGATCGCCTCACACAGGACCACAGAAATTGATCATTTTTGATTATGATGAATGCCTCGAGTCCTAGAAAATGATTTGTGGGCCTTAAAGTAGGGAAAGAAAGGGCAGGTGCGAACATACATGGACAACTGAGAAATTTGTATCAATAGAAGGAGCTGACAGCAGGAGAATGATCTACTTGGATGATCATTTGGAAAATGCTTTCAGAAGAGAAAGTTTTGTTTGTACCTAAGAGGTACAGAGGATAAACCCTTATGAAAAAAAAGCATGCTATTTTTAATGAAGTTCAACATCTACCTAGAAACTAATCTACACCTTCTGATGCAAACAAGTTACTTCAAATAACAGCATACCAACACAGCCATTAGATCACTTACTATTTCCAGGGTACGTGTGTTTACTAAGACAACAGGAAATTCAATTATTTCATGTACAAATTCAGGTGGATTTCCTTCTTCACAAGTTGCTTCAAAGTCAACGACACAGATGTAGTCATAGCAGCTGTCTCCACTAATGTGGTCCTTCTGCATCAGCTTCTGTTTCTTATAATAGTTTTTCAATCTCTTTTTCAGTACATCTTTCACTCCTCTAAAGAAATAGGGAAAGTGACAAAGATCACACTCTTGTTTAATTATTTCCGTGTTGTAAAACTGAACCTATATTTAACATTTGAAAGCTCAAAACATATTAACCTCATTTTCAACACCAGCACATGTGAAGTCTGAATTCCACTTTATCATAGAGGAGTGTTAGCCCCATTATCTACACTACATTAAACCCATTTCTGGGATAACCCAGAGGCTGATACCCCTCCCAATACAATAGCAGACACAGACTGGGAAGCATGGCACACAGAACTCTGCAGTTCTTGCTTCAGCAAGACTCACTTTCCAAAGCTCAAGTCTTTGCAGATTGCTCCAGGCTGACCTCTGGCCCTGGAAGAAGTAGTGCTTCACCTGTACTCCCCCGTGCCCTCTACCTGAAGTGATTCATGCCCGAGGCCTTTCTGCATCAGTGGCAGAGACAACACAGAATCCATCTTAAACATCCACATTTTACATTCTTCTCAATTTAAATTTTAAATTGAGCTTGAATAACTCAATTAAAATAAAGTATTTGTATTTGAGATTTCAGTTGTTAAAAAAACCTCCTGGTCAAGATCCTGCTTTTCAGGAATTTTGTGGCTACAAATAAATTCACATGGCAAGTGATTTAAGTTACTTACTGTGTCATTTTAATATAAACATTTTAATATATGAGGGCATATTCCAGAACTGCCATGGACCAAATCAGAGCTGAATAAATGAGGATCATTTACCCATCCAAGGAAGTTATTTTCAAAATTATTCATTGCAAATGAAATCACAGAAGCTGTAAGAGATATGAGTAGCAAGTGGTATTATCAGAAAAGCAGCCCAGTGATCCACAAATAAGAACTTAAATCAAGCTACTAAACATGCATTTGAGAACATCAGCTGCTTCTGCAGAGAACTCTTCTTCACCCTGGTTTATTGGTCTAGTTTAAGTCAATAACCAGTTCATTAAAAGCTGAGAGCTTTTAATATGGGAGCTGATGGATGGGGAAATGACCTCTTTCTTTACTAAACTTATAAAAAAAAGGTTGAAAATAGGAAATGATTAACTATCACAATAACCTTGAAGGAAAGGATGGTGTGTGGTAATCTGCCCAATACTCTACATTAGAACTGATGAACTATTTGTTCACAGATAAGGCGTACTTGAATATATTGACAAAAGAAACCTAGCTTGGGTAAAAGAGAAATCTTAAGCCTTCAGCATTTACAACTAAATTTAAGAACTGATATAGAAAACTAATAACCTAAGAGAAGGCCACAAACACATCATATACTATTTGAATTCTGCTTTCAATTTTAAAATCAGAGCAACTGCTAAATAGCTAGAGAAATCGAATGTGTTTTACCAAAAATCTTCTCAAGTAATGATAAGATTTTCTCCTCATGAGGCACTAAATTAATTAGCCAACCAATTCCCCACCACTACTTCCTCATTCCTGCTGCCTACAGAAACAACACTATTTTTCTCAGCTGACCTTCTTCACAATATGTCAATATGTTGCCTGGCCACAGAATTATTAATCTTGCAGTACACCAGGAACTACACTATATTCCCTTGCCTCTGCCCCAGTGAACACAAATCCAGCTTACAATACATTCATTTTTTCACATTTTTCTAGCACACATATTCAGAGTAGCAAACGCTCCATCTAAAGGTATTTCTCCTCTGCAATGATTAAATCCTGAGCCCCACCACCAGAGTTTGTAGCAAGTACCAGATCTGCACTGGTACACTAAGTAAAAATATGGATGTTCTGAAGCAAGTTGATGTATGATGAAGGTCTGCAGCACCACCTGAGAACCACTGCAGCTCTTCTTTCCCCTTTGACCAAAAAGTGATGAGAAGTACCTTACAGTTATGTATTCAAGCATTTCTTTGGGTTGCCAGTTGAGACAGCACACATTAAGCAGTACACATTAATCCTACAACAAAAAAGCTGCAACAAGATTGCACATGAAACAACTGGTGTCTGGTGCTGTGCCTGCTTTTCACTTTGTGCTGAGTTTTTAAACTTTAAAATAATCATCCCTCATGACTCTACTGCTCTCAAAGATAAATCAACATGTTTACAAATAACCTGGTTTCAAGCTTGAACTCTGCAAGTTTACTTCTGAGCTCTTCTCTGGTCATTCTGTTGATACAACCATTGGTTATAGCGATTTCTTTGTAAATTGGATCACTGAAGTCATTTGCACTGGCAGCTGATGTTTTGCCATTAGTTTCTTGATCACTGATCCCACAATGCTGTCTACCCTAGGAGAAAGAGAAATCAGGAAGTCATTTAACAACGTCAAAACAAGATGCTTGAGCATTTCACAGCTCGTTTTGGCACCAGAACAGTAAAGCCTCACACTGTTACACTTGCGATCAAACGGAGCGAACTAGCTGATAGAAAGGTAAGCGAATCAATACCGAAGCCTGCTCTGAAACAATGTTTTCCTAAACAGCAACAAACAGAATAAAGGGACACTATTGCCCGTGTCTTGAGCCATGTCGAACAGCAGCTCTTGGAGACAAAACTTGAATATGCATCCCAATCTCAACAGAAAGAGTTCTCTGGGGCAAACGGGCAAAGCCTTCACGAGCAGCGAGATATCTCTCGGCGACTGAGCTAACCAGACTCCACACTGACTGGGACACGCGGGCCGGTGCCCAACGCGTGCAAGATAAACAAAGCAATAAACGAGAGGAAAAACTGCGGGCACTTCCCGGCTCCCGGCCGCTGCTCGCGGCCTTCGTGGGGCCCACACACAGCGCGGCCTCGGGAGGGCGAGCCCCGGGCAGGGCCGGGCAGGGCCGGGCGGGCCGGGGCCGAGGCGGGNCACTCACCGGCGGGAGGGCTGCGGGGGCAGCCGCCGCCTCGTCCCGGGCGGCCTGCGGGCGGTTCTCTTTCTGCTCCTGCATGGCGGCGGCGGCGGCGGGAACCGCGGGGGACGGCGGCCCGTCGGAGGCGGGAGAGCGCGGAGCCCGCCCCTGGGCGGAGCAGGGCCCCGTGAGAGCCGAGCGGCCGCGGCTGCCGACGTTCCCGTCTGCCATCAGACACTGTGGTGGGCATGGCCACGAGAGCCCGGCAGCCCTCTGCAGCAGCACCGCCGTCTCAGCCCTCCAGGGCTTCTGCCCAGCAGTGCCCCCGCGGTTTGGGGTCACGGCAGCTCTCCGGAAGCCCTCTCCGTGTTACGGGAAACACGCACTGGGCACACACCTCATTTATGTCTCCTTGCTCCTCCCCACGGCACTGATTTTGCACAGAGCACCCGAAACACGATCTGGGACACCCGTGGTGTGTTCAGCGCCAGGTCACAGCCACCAGAAGGATGCAGTTGACCCCCAGCCCCTTCCTGCCAGGGAGTTTGCCGTGTCTGCTGTTCCCCATATCCCTTAATCCACAGCCAACAACCAGGGTGAGGTGGGTGACACAAGACGTATAAAGCTCTCTGGATCTTCTTGGCCAGGAGGTGAAGGCAAAGCAGTGAAGTCTCTCTGTCCATCACAGGTCAGCTTGTTTTCTGCTGGTGCTTCCCACCGTCCTGAAGTGCCACCCAGCATCCCTCAGTGATGGAGGCTGATGTGTGGCACCCACCTAAAGCAACCACGCCAATACCTCCACATCTGCCAGCCACTAAACAGCCCAGAAATTTCTCTCTGCCCTGCTGTGGCTGGGGCCCTAGCACACACCCTCAGTCAGACCTCCTGTCTCACTGTGGCACACCAGCATCTCCTTGCAGGGGATGACATCCCCTCCCCTAGACCCGCTGTGCAGCATTTGTCACCATCGGGTGGGTGTGCCACAAGAGGTCTGTCTCTTCCACACTGAGCGATGACAAAGTGAGATCACACACAAGTGCTTGGGGCTGTAAGTCCTGCTTTTGGCTGGGACAGTTAGCTTTCTTGGAGGCTGCTGCAGCTCTGTGTTTTTTGCATTTAGTATGATAATATTGTGGATAATACACTGATGATTCAATTGTTGCTCAGTAGTGCTCACTCTAAGCCAAGGCCTTTCAGTTTCTCGTGCTCTGCAGTGAGAAGGTGCACAAGCTGGGAAGGAGCATGGCCAGGACAGCTGACCCGAACTGGCCAAAGGGATATTCCATACCATGGAACACTTTGCCCAGTATATAAATGGAAGGGAGGAGGAGGAGTTGACTGGGAGCTGCTGATGCTCATCCCCATCACTAGGGGAGGGGCTGGGCATCAGTCAGTGAGCAGTGAGCAACTGCACTGTACATCACTCATCTTTCCTGGGTTTCATTCCTCTCTCTTTCATTGCAATTACTATCATTATTATATTTACTTTGCTTTCATTATTAAACTGCTTTTAACCATGGCTTTTACTTTTTTCCTTCCCACCAGGAGGTGGTGGTGAGTGAGCAGCTGTGATGATGCTTACTTGCCAGAAGGGGTTAAACTGCAGCAGTGGGAGGGGATTTGCTGCCATTTTTAATTCATCCTCCTGGTGCTGTCACAAATGCTCCTGTTCTCAAGCAGAGGACCACCTGCCTTATTATTCTGCCTCCAAAACCTGCTCTGAATATGAGCAGGAAACCAAGCTTTTCACAAATGCAAACATGATACCAATGAGAACCATTGAGCTGGCCTCACAAACCCATAAAATACTTTAAAAGGTAGCGGGTAGAAAAGCTGTTCCCCAGAAATCACCTGCCTTGCTAAAGTGGGCAGTGATTCACAGACATTCCATGCAGGGGCTCCATGCTCAGATTCACTCAATGGCAAATCTCTTCATGACTTTTCTACAGCACAGATCTACAGCTAGGTGCAGAGCCTTCCAGAGCTAAAACCCAAGGAGGCACTGCAAGAAGAAAAACAAATGACACAGCCAGAACTCTCCTGGAGATTGAGATCACTTTTATTTTCAGTCATTTTGGCGAGGACGTGTGGGCAAGTGTGGGTGTGGTGCGTGTATGTCTGGGCATGCATGTGTGTGTGCGCAGAGTCCTGCCCAGTGATGTGGATTATGTGAATACCTGCAGTTACAGTCCATGAACTGAGCCATGAAGCGTGTGATGAGTGCTACACTGAGGCCCACTTGCTTGCCTCTTCTTGTGCTTACTGCAGTGCAGCATCTCCACCTCCCGGCACAGCTGTTCCAAGGATGCCAGCCCAAGATCCCATCCAAAGGGCACGAGAGGAACTGAGCTCTGGGATCTGGCTCTGCAGGAGTGAGCCAGTAGATTTTCATCTCACTTAGTGAGTTCCTAAGTAACATTTGCAGTTCCCTTTGACACAACTCTAACTCCTCACAGTGAGGAGCCTCAACTGCTTGGACAAACTTTAGCTGCCTCAGAGGTACAATGGGAAAGAGAACAGGGACCCCACGTAAGTTCCAGTGCTACAGCACAGCCAAGCACATCTTGAGTTCCTGGGAAAGCAGCACCCAAATACACTACTGAGTTTTTACAGCCACCCTGAAACTGTGGCATGGGGGATGCTGCAAGGGAGACGACCCATGCTTCTGCAGCCCCCAGTCTCTTCCATCTGATCCGAAAGACTGTAAGGCAGGGTAAATCCCAAACTAGGCTCTATTTCAGTTTAACTTTCTAAAGCAGAATCCTCCAAGCTCAGAGCAGAGACAGTGCAGAAAGAACAGCACTGCCATGAAAGGAGACTAGTGAAAAGGATCCTGGCTTGTGGCAGACTGGAAACAATCTTCTCTGACCCTTTTGCTTTATAGCAAAGTTAAAACAAGAGGTGTATCATCACCCAGGACCCTCTGCAGCTGCCAGAAGTCTCAAAGTACTCCTGTAAACCCTAAAATGACCTAAAGGTGCAGCATCACCGTTTTGGGCTCACTCTCTCTCACCTCTACCTATTTGTATGCTGCTTAGGGACATGCAATTCCTCACATTGCACAGACTCATTAGAAGGCAAAGCTGCTGTCCTGGGAGTTTGACTTGGACGGATGCAGTTTTGAATCCCAGGATTTGCTTCAGAGCGTAACACAACGTACTCCAGGATATCTTCCAGCTGCTGAAAGTCCTGGAGTGCAAAGCAGCTTGTTAGCTCTGTTCCAAATCTGTCTGAACCAGTTTCAGCAGGAAATCAAAAACCGGTCAAGCAAGGGGTCTGCAAACCAATAAGCAAAACCAGTACAATCATCTTGGGTGAAGTAGGCATTTGGAGATTGCCAGGAGACTCTCCTCCTATTCCACAGGAGTTAAATTCAATGTCAGCTCCACAGGGAGACAGCTGATGCCCCAGTCCTTTCTGACCTCTTTATAATACATCTTCAGTAAAGGCTGCAGAGTGCTCCACAGAGGCCTTAGTCATTTCTAACAGTTTGGTAACTCTCTGAGCAGGGACAAGAACTGGAACATAATACATACTCTGAACTCAGGTACCTGCTGTTAGGGCACTGCATTCAAGCCCTCTTTCCTTGTGGCTTGATTCATGAAAAATGACAGATCCTTCAAAAATACAGGGCCCTCATCCCTGGGGCTGAGGAATATTAAGTGGGGTCTGAGGCAGGAGCTCAGCAAAGGGACGCTGTATGAGGATCCCAGGGTGCATCCTTAAAACATAGCGACAGCAAAATCAAAAGTACTATGAGCCGCTTGGTTTGGTTCTCCTGCATGGATCTCCCACCTGGCAACTGCAAAGGCGAGATGTTTCTGAACTGCATAGAAAATTAAATGGCTTTTGCATATTAAAAAAATTTGGATGAAAACACAGTTACACCAGTTACTAAACAGTGGGTGGATGAGCAATCACCGTTTTGTATTAAATAGACCCAACTAGATTGATCTCCATACTGCCACACTCCCGGCATTACGGCTTCAGTGCACAGCAGCAGCCTGAGTGCCTGCAAAGGCCAGGGAACGCTCCCACGGAGGTGGCACACCCCGGCAGGAGGGCTGCAGTCCCAAGGAGCAGGCTGTGAGACGTCTGCTCTGTCCTCTCATTCCTTCAATGCTCACGCATCCCAGACCAGATGGGCACACTGGGAAACAGGCCTCCAGCTGGAAAAGGATTCCAGTTTGTGGTTTCTTTACAATGTGGTTTCCACGCAACTTCACAGCAACAAATCGCTAGTTTCTTCCTATGGAGAATGGAAAGAGAGGTGAGTAGCAGCAAAACAGGAGGAGAAGGCCACCCAGCATGGGAGGTGACAGTAGGGAATGCTCTAACACAAGTTCTGCCTGTACCAGGCATGGTTCATGGCAGCAAGACTGAGGACAAGGGAGTTTCCTATTGTTATTCCTGAGCACCATGCAAAAATCTCACCTCCCTTTCACCTCCTCCAGCCACCACAGACAATTCTGAGTCTCGAGTTTATCCACAGCAACACAGAAGCACAATCAATTAACGATTCTCACTGACGTAAGGAGGTTCATTGCCAGAGGTAGCAGGTCAACACATGAAATCTGAGCCCAAGCTACCCTCCCAAGCTGGAATGATACCCTGAAGAGACAGGAAGCTGACTGAGCTGCCAGCTTTTATTTGGCAGCTTTTCTCCCTGAGTAAGGTACATGGCTTGATTTCTTCTACCTGGCCTCTGGATCTCCTGCTGGAATGGATTCTGCCCTGCTTTCCCAGCATTAAGTTCTTGCCAATGGGAAGATTTACAGCCTTGTACATAAGGCTGGCATTTGAAGGATCAGAAACCAGGGGAATATAATCTGTGCAACTGCAGCAGATCCCAAGAGGACACCTCACTGTCTTGCAGGCCTGGCCACATCCTGGTAGGCACTGCCTGCTGACCTGTACCACCCATCCCAGGTCTGCCATCACAGCCCAGAGTTAAGAGCTGTACATTAACACAAGCATTTTAAGTCCCTCATCTCTCAGACCTCCCGCAACATATGATGAAGGGATCCTAGCTCTGGAAATGCCTGCCTCCTATTGATTTACATTAAATAAATATTTGCATGGAGCAGGACTCACACAGCACAGTTACCAGGGCTCAGCTGTAGGGCACAAACTAACAGGAATATCTCAGAAGTCCTCAAAGCCACACAGCTGGGGGAGAAACCAGAACTTTGGTACCAGTGCTCAGCCTGCCCTTTCCCACATCTGGAGAGGGAAGATGGCTGCTCATGAAGCATGGTTCCCGGGGTGAGCCAAGGGGATGGGGATCAGTTTGTACCACACAGCCACACACTGCTTCACCAGATGTCTGCACAAAGATGCCTGGTGGCTTTCCTAGGAGGACGACCAAGATCTAGGTTTTTAGTGCTCCAGTGGACACAATGCACAGACAGTACCACAGTGGCAGTACCAGAGCATCCAGACATGGCAGACCAGCAGCTGTTCAGGGATAATGGTAACACTAGGGATAAATAACACGTGCCAGAGGCATGCTGACTGCCCTGCTTCTGACTTCATGGCACAACATATGTGAATGCACAGGGCAGGAGACATTTCCCAGCCTGCTCCTCTGCCAGCCTCCACTCAAGATTGCTGCATGGGACACAGCCAACTGTTTTGTGGTGGAGCAATTTTAAAGGCTTCACAGTATCACCTCCCCCACCCCGCCCCAGCAAAGCTTTGGCCAACTGCCACAAAACTCACTTGTCCAGGAACAAATCCAGGGAATCCCGCTACAGCTCATTTCAAGAGACTTTCCTCCAAGCAGGTCTGAATTAAATGGTATACCAAGAACATTTTTACATTCATCATGAGATCCAAATGGGTTTTCAACACACGATCAATGGGTCCACAGAAACCTATCCCCAGTGTTTTCCCTCCGGCCAGCGGCCCTGCCATCTGCAGCAATGATTTTCCTTCATGCCTTGTCATCCCCAACCTCCAGATGACTTCATCCACTCCAGCCATGAGGCCCCCACCTGGGAGCTGCCCCTGCCCCACAGCATTTCTTTCAGGGTCCAAAGTCCAAAGTCCCATTGATCCCCGTCAGCATCAACTCCACGACTGGAAAGATGGGAGCACTGCAGAGCATCAGCCATGTTCTGTCCGGTGGAAAACCTTTGGCACCAGCGCTGACGGTTTATCTGGAAGAGGAAAGGATAAAGAAAAAGTAATGCAGCAGGGTTCATAGTGCTTGTGATGAATAACCTAAGACACACAATTTTCTCTAGGCTTCTAAATAGGGAGTGTGAAGTGAAGAAAAAGTAACACAGGCCTTTTTGAGAACACAAGCTTCCTGCCAGCAGAGTGACTGTGAAACTGGGACACAGTTAACAGACGTTGTGGAAGGCAGGCTAGAGGACAAGGAGGATTGGAGGCATAGCCTGACAGCACAGTACAATAAAAATGGCATCTGCAGGTTAGAAACGTGCTGTGCCAAGTACACACACACAGGAGAACCAAATGAACAGGCAGTAATGTCCTGTGGCTCAGTATCAGAGCACCTTTTTTTTTCTGCCCCAGGTGGGCACTTCAACCTCACCTTCACACACAGCTCAACAACCACCCATCACTGGAGCTATGCTCTACCAGGAGTGGTATTTTGGAATGGGAGGGTACTGAACAGAGAGAAGAGCATCTAAAGCTACTGTCAAGACACTGAAGTGAAAGTAACAGGCACTCACATACAGCACAGCAGCACACACCAGCAAGACACTCAGCTGCTCCTCTAAGCTCCCTACCAAATTCCCTTGCCACTCCAATTAGACAGACCCTGGCTGAATTTCTGTTTTTTTTGGAAAACCCATGCACCAAAAAGCCAAAAAGCACTGTCTGCTTTTGTGAGTATTGTTCCACATTTTTTCCCCATCACAATACAGCTCTGTTTTCCAAGCACATTCCCACTCTGTGAAGTGCATATAGGCTATAGATACACAAGAGGGTAGGGCTCCTGTCCAGGAGGATCTCAACCAAGTTGGAGGACTGAATCAACAACAGTGCTGTAAAATTCAACAAGGACAAGTGTATAACTCTGCTCCTACAACAGGGCAACCCCATCCACCACCACAGCCTGGAGTCCTGCTGGCTTGGGATGTGGTGGAGAACACGTTGAACACAAGCCAGTAATGCATCTTATGGCAATGAAAACCAAGTTAATAAAATAAAGTAATAAGGGAGACTCAGATGGAACAAAAGGAAAGAAGTTCTGTCCCAGAATAAAGTCTGGAGAGGCGGTAGCACCTCCATCCTTGTCATCCTCACCTATACAAGGTCCCAAGGAACCTGACCTGCCCGTGAGAGTGGTGCTGCTTGAGAAGGGGGTGTACAGAAATCTCCTGAGGTCCCATCCCACCAAAACCCACCTATGACTGCATTATCTCCTGATCCTGCACCTGCTCAGAGAACATCTCAGCCCATTTCACTGTACTCCTTATCCTCTGAGTGGCCTGTCTACAGCCACAAATAATTAGAACAGTCCCCAGGCTGTGGGGCTGCTACCTTCCAGAAAGGAGTGCTTAGTGAGGGCATGTTTTACGTAGGCTTTCTGATGTCTACTGACAGGGGAATAGGTCTGCTTTCTGCTCTCACTTGGAACAAGGGCTGATCACAGTAGGAGTGGGGGGGTAAACCAAGGCAACATTAACTCGCTCGCTGCCATTCTTGGGACAGATGATCTCCGTCAGTCCCTCTGGTCTTGGCTGACTCAGCAGTTCTCCTGTGAATAAAGGAAAACAGTGAAAATTTTTAAGCATCAGCAAGACAATTTTTGCTTTTAGTATGCCCTTCCTCTCCCCCTCACCAGGTAAGCATCCATGAGTGACGCAGGTGAGCACTGCAAGAGGGCTTACAGGTCCTGCAACGCGAGCAGGTCCCATACATGCAACCGTGGTGAGTGTCCTGAGTACAGCTTGGAAGCATGCTGCTCCCCACACACATAACATCTGCCATCTTTCCAGTCTCTGCTTTGAATCAGTGCACACAGCCTCGAGAGCTCCTTAGGGATTCACAGCATCTGGATGGAACACTCCCCAGTGCCTCTCTCCCTGGGTGCATTTGCCACAAGTGCTATGGGACTGCTGCTGCATCCTGTCAGGACCCTTGGCTATGCTATATTCTGCTGAGCATGCAAATCCCAGCTTCCAGCTGTCAGCTCTTCCACAATGGAGGCAATACCAGCTCTGTGTTGAGTCAGTAGCAGTGGGGGCTCTCACAACGCCTGGTATCCCTCTGTGAAATGAGTTGCGTCAGCTCCACTGTTCAAGTGCCAAGTTGGCAGCTCCTCAGTGCTGGCACCCTTGCAGAATGTAGTTCAGGGCAAGACACAGGTCAGCACAGTGAGAGGGGAAAGCCAGTTGCTGAGATGTGCCCAGCCCTGGGGAACACTCCCCAACAGCTTGCTCAGCAGAGCAAATCAAGTTTCCTCCTGGCTCCATTCCACACATGACTGGCCTCAGCAAGGCAGATCCCCAAGCCATCAACACACCATCTCCTCGGAGTAGCCCATCTACAGCTTAGACACTCAACAGCACCAGACACACCTTTTGATACCTGTCTGGGAGGTAGGGTCTGCTCTCAGAGGCAATATGGGATGACCAGCAAGGGCTCAATTCTTCTGAGTTTGTCTGCATGGGTGCCAAACAAACCTACCCAAAGCTCAGGCATCAGGTCACAGCTGGCTTGATGAGTGACTTTCTTTACAGAGGCAGGGCAGCTGTAAGTGAGCTGCAGCCATAGGTCCACACAAAACTCTCTGGACCCATCAATCAAGAAGCCACAGCAAGCTGTCCTCACTTCAACTACAACACTAAAGACAGATGGTCCTTGGACTCCTCTATTTTTAAATGCAGTTGCAATAAATTCCTCTACTGTTAAAGAACATCAGAAAATGTCTCCTTCTGTCTAGTGGCTATTGCCAGGCACCCCAGGAAAAACAGAAAAGAAATCACACTTCAAAGTACTGCTCAGCCTGTGCAGCAATAGCTGCCCCATCACGGAGCATGAAACCCTACAAATGTTGCTTCCCTCTTCTCCTTCCCTCTTCTGCTTCTCTTCTCACTTTCAGAAAACAGCATGATAATGTGAAAACAGAGGGGAGGGCTTGGCAAGGAATATGCACAGTTCCCCTTGAGAGATACTTGTAGGGCCAGCAATTCCAGTTTGTTCCCATAGTCTGCAGTCTGAATTCACATTTGGTTTGAGTATCTCCCCTCGCTTCACACCTACACTTACACCTGAACTGGCAGAACAGCTTTTAAGAGAGGAAGATGCGTCTTCTAAACCAGAAGAAATGTGACGGCATTTGCAATTCAAAGTTAAGTCTGCAAGGCAGCGTCTTCAATTACATGAGCTGTCATATTTTGAAAGCAGCATTGCACCCATCAAGCATGTACACCACAGGGCTCCAGCTCCCAATTCCCAGGTTTCCAACCCCAGGCTGACTTCCGAGCTGCAGTACTGATAACTGTACTGAAACCACCATCTCTGAAAAACGAGTCACAAAATCAGTGCACCATTATGCACTTTAAAGACAGGACTAATATCCACTAAATCTTAAATCACAGGAGTGCAATAAGACTGGTCTGTCTGCTTGAGCCTTCATGCCTATTTCCATCTTCCCACTTCAGAAGTACTTAGATGGTGATTTTTCACACAGAGGAGATTGCTGTAGGGTAAAATAGATGTCTGATTTGCAGGCAAAACTCTTGCCATGGCTCTTCAGTCATCTTCCTTTTCTTCATGGCTCTACCTTCCTTCCTAGGCTGTCTCTAGGATAAAGCTCACCTTACCCTGTACCCAGCCCCAACCAAATCTCTTCCAGCCCCAGTCCCATTTCCTGCTGACACACATGCTGCTCCCCAGAAGAAAGACTTCCCTTACAATTTCACTGTAAGATAGATCATTCACCAAGTGGACAGAAGGTCACCTAAGCATCCTTAGTAGTCTTCCCCCTTTCAGCTAAAAGATGTCTTGCTGCTTTACTATACTGTTCCCATCCCTTCTCATTGCAAACTAGTCATCTTTGCTGCACAAATTCATCACAATACTAAACTAGGTGTAATTATCTAACTCACACCTCATATCACTACTGAATAAAAAAGCCAGTGCAAATGCCATTGCAATATGCGCTGTAATGTATAACAAATTAGCATTGAGACACCCTGCTTGGATACAACTCTCCGGGCCCAGAATCTTTCGGAGGTTTCAGAAACCTCAGATTTCTATTCAGAAATTACTCAATCTGTAGGAGATTATTATTAGATAATAAAAATCCTCAGGGCCACAGCAGGATGGGAAAAAGGAGATCCAATGAGGTACTGGACTGATTGATACAAAAGGAAAAGCTAAGTGCCTGGCATGGGGAGGTGTTTGCTTGGTATAATTGCTAAGTTTAAATGCAGTTTAAGCACCTTGCGTTTGCAGTACTTGTTCTGCCCCTGTGTACAGGCTGTATTTTGCACATTCCTCTGTGAGCCTGTCACAAATTTTACTGGAAACCTCAGCTCTGTTTGCCCTCTCTGAAAGGTTGCCTGCAATAGCACACACAACCATGAAACTTATCTTAGTTTTAATGTTAACTTCCACAGAAGCCCATAAAGTTTTAACCAAAACTCCAACTACTTTGTCTTAAAGCTAAAGACTACAACAGTCAAGTATGTGAAGAACAACTTGATTTTTCAGCAGACAAATCTGCATGACTAAGATTATTCATCTGATTTAAGAACAGAAGCCCTATTTTTAAAGGCACTTTAATGCTGTGTACTTGATGATCAAGGCCTGATGTTTAGATGCATTTAAATCCCAGATCAGTTGACAGTAGAGAGGCACCTGCCAAGCCTGGTTGAAAGCACCTGCAAACAGAGAGCAAATGCTTGAGAAGATGCTCCTTTGTTGCCTCTCATTTGCAATGGTACAAATGGCAGAAAAATTATGTCTGTCCCATGGCCACCCTCCTGGTGTTTTGGCACAGAAATTGATCTCCACAACTTGGTAAAATGTACTGCCCAGCAAGTTAAGGTTGAGGCACAAACCAAGACCCTGTCATGAAACTACCATGGTTAGTTTGGCTGCTGCCATAAGTTGGTTTGTAAAGTCCCCCGGGAAGATGTGCTGAGCAAGTCATGCTGCCCACAACATTTAAAAGAAATGTGCTACACATGGGCAGTACAAAGGAAAGGCAGGAACAAACCTTCACCCTTTCCCAGTGCTCCCACCAGAAAGGCCTCCTTCCTTTCAGCATTAGCCAGCCCACCTGAAGCAGTTACTTCTATGTGAGCAAGACGTTCTTCACTGCCAGTGTTTTATCCCAGAACACACACAGGCACGGGCTCACTCAAAGCTCATGCCAGTGATCAGACCCATGCATGCTGCAAAGCACACTTCAGTGGCCTTTAGAAAATACCCGTGAAATGCCAGATACCCGTGACAAATCAGAGAGCTAGGAGAGAGGCTGACAGCAAGAAAAGTGAGTACTTGTAGCAGTGTTTGGTTACTCCATGCTGGCAGCCAGACAGTGTCAGCTGTAAGCCTACTTGGCTGCCTAACAGAGAGAAAGGTTTGCATGCCAGAAGAAAATCCCACCCAGCCCACTTGCCTTCATGCAGCTCCCACCTGCAGTGGCTGTGCTAAGTGGCCCAAGGTTCCCCAGGAATCTGCTCCAAGGGCAGAGGGATGGGATACTCCAATCCAGCCTGTCACGCCATCTCCTCTCCCTCAGAGCTCCCATGACAGCACATTTGCACAGTATCAGACTGATGATGTTTATCATTTTCATGCTGTCAGGATCTGGGCCCCACTGGGACAAACAGCCAGAAGTGGATGAGGAGGACCTGGCCCCAGCTCTGCGGTGTTGCTTCTCTCTCTTCAGTCCTCCAGGGACCTTGAGGATATATTGCTCATGCTTTACAACAAGGACATGAGAGCCAAAACCAAGCTGCTCCTACATCTTGCCCTGCTTCAGCACTGACCCACTTACTCCATCATATATCCTAGAGCTGCTCCAACCAAGGACCCACTGGTTTTTGCAGCCTCGGTGCTCATATGTTCTCTTACCCCAAATCCCTTCTCACTCTTCCTCCTTGCTGAAGGCCTTCCAACACAAACCACTGCAAGTGTGGTTGACTGGAGAGAGACTTTACATCTCAGCCTCAAGTGCTTCTCCCTCAAGCCTCCTTTGACTAATCTTTGCTTGTGACATCTCTCAGCATAGTACTCAGCAGTCATGCCTTCAGAAGAATAGAGAATAGAACACTTCAACACTGCCTGTATACCCAAAGCACATGCCTCATGCTTGGTTTCCAACAGCAGTCAGAAAGCAGGGCTCACATGAGAGCTCTCAGAACACCCCTGGCTCTCAGAACACCCCTCTGTGTTGCATGCAGTCCCGTCCCCTTTCATTCATATGACTGCAAAGAAATTTGGGCTGGAGAAGCTACAGCTTCTGTGCCTGGCTGTTTGTTGTTTTAAGGTTCAATAGCTGGAGCACTTACACAATTACATCAAAGCTGTCACAGAGGCAGGGTGAGATGAATACCCATGTGCACAGATTTCCCCTTCTGCTTTAAGCACAGGAAACACCCTCACACACTGGGACTTTGCAGCTCTACAAGAAATCTTCCAGGAGTCTTGGCAGAAGGAAAGGGAAGGAGATGGTGTCTCACAACATTGTACTCCACACCATTTAAATCTTCTCTGCTTAGATTAAACTAATTACTTGCTTCATACAAATGTTGCTGTGCATGACACACAAGCTCATTCTCAAGCATTGTGCACACAAAATACTGCTCTGTACTGGTATGAATTTTTAATAGGCTCCTTGCAGCACTGCCTGCATGTCACGCACAAAAATATTCCCCAGAAAGAGAGAACACTGCACTTGATTTATTTCTGGAGTCCTGAGTGACCTGATCTACCCAGCCTGCTTGAGGCAGAGGGGCTGGATAGAGACCTCCACGTTAGGATTTAATTATTTTCTCCCTGAAGGTCATTTTCCTGGCCACAAATCAAACAAAAAAAAAAAAAAAACCAAAACAAAAAACCAACAACAACAAAACAAAACCACAAAAAAACAACCCCAAACAAACAAACAAAAAAACCCCCAAAAAACCCAAACAAACCAAAACAGAAAAAAAAGCCCAAAAAAAAAAGAAAAAAAAAAAGGGGGAAGCAGAGCAGGGTGAAACGTACACTATAAACAAAAGTTCATGTTGCAGTCTCCAGTCAGAGGAGCTTAGAACTAGCAAACAAAATCAATAACAAAACCCCCAGCCTTTCAAAGAGCCCTACTGGGAGAGACTGCCGTGCAAAAAAGGCAAGAGAGAAGAAAAACTCTGTTAGTAAGTAATGATCACAACAGCAGACTGGTGAACAGAACCACCCATCAGGTAGAGCACATGCCTAGGAACAAATGAGCCTGGAATTTGATATACTTTAAAGAGAAAAGGAGGGCTTGAAAACAAAAAGAAGGTTTGCTCTGGAGATGTGGAGTGGGAAAGGCAGCCAGTTGCAAGACAAAGGACTAGCCTACAGAGGTGAGTGCCCAAGACCAGAAGCTGACAGCACAGAGAGAAGGGTGCAGAGAGCAAGGATCAGAGCTTTCCAAAACCTGCAAGAGGAACCAATTTCTCCTTTGAAGAGTTCAAGACTAAAAATACCAACAGCTTCCTTGAGCACAGAGCAGTCTCCTGTGCCTGCCCAGCTCCAATCTAGAGCATTACAACTGTTAGAGGGGCAGGCTCAGCCTTGGCTGATCCAAGCATTGCACAACTTTCCAGCTCCTGATTCACAGCATCAGCTTCTCTTGAGACAGCACCTCACCTCTAGGCTTCACAGCTCTGACTGTGGACATACATAGGCTCACCTTGCATACTTCCCCCCAGATGGCTGCACAGGAAATTGTTTTCTCAAGGCTCTTAAGTCATGTGAGGTGAAGGAAACACAAAACAAGCTTTGGAAACAGACAGCAATGCCTCTCAGCTTGGAGCTGATAGGTCAAGCTTCAGAACCCAGAGCTGCATTTCTCCAGGCCAGGAACCCTGGAGGTGCTGCAGAAACTGGGTTCTGCTCAGCTCAAGCCTAGGCAGCTTTTCCCCCAGCAGCTGAGATCACCCTGCACTTTACCTCCTACCTAAGGAGCCACCAGGCTAATTACCCTGGCAGAAAGCCCAGGGCTGTGCCAAAGGCCAAGGTGCTCTGCAAGGCCTGTCCAGGAGACACATGCAGACAGATGCTGTACCTGGTAATCACTAACTCTATTTTTTGTCACTCAGGGAATAGGAGAGTCACACAAACACCAGCTATGGTCTGAAAGGCTCAAGGAGGTTAAATACCCTCCATCTTCCCCAAGTCATTATAGGGTCAGCGGCAGACAGATGCTGTACTTGGTAATCACTAACTCTATTTTTTTGTGACTCAGGGAATAGGAGAGTCACACAAACACCAGCTATGGTCTGAAAGGCTCAAGGAGGTTAAATACCCTCCATCTTCCCCAAGTCATTATAGGGTCAGCTAGCTCTTAATGCATCACTGTCACAGCAAAAGAGGACATTGACACACCTGAGCATTTGCAAAAGCTCTGGGGAAGCCCTTGGCACTGGACTGAGCACACCTCTGGGTGGAGAACTTGAGTGGAAAGTGTTCTGGATGTTCCATTCAACAGCGACAGGGGGTTAATTATTCAAATTCAAAATACCATATTACAACTCACACACTAGTTTTCCCCTCATGAGTTATTTGAGATCATCCCTTACCATGTGGCCGTACAAGGCTTCCAAGTACGAAACTTGGAAAACTCTATGTTTTCCCAAAACATTAGTTAATTATATTTTTCTCAGGCACACCGAAATTAACTATAGTTAAAAATGGAATTAAATTAAAAGCAAATTAAAAACCCCCTTACATTCCCCAAACCACACAATTTAGTACTTCCCATCTGCAGACTCACAAGCACAAATGCAGACAGCAGTAAATGATCAAAACAGCTCCATCAAAATAGCTCCAGGAGCAATCATGAAAGTTTGAGCCTTCTGTCTCCTGCTGGCAGTATGAAATAAGCAGTTCTCAGAAATAAAAGATGGTTGCCATCTAACCTGCTCCTAAGCCAGTGTGGGTAAGTGATTGACCATCAATGTGGCTGCACAATGAATGCAACTTCTCTCTCCTCCTTCTGCAGCCCATGAGATACTGAGTGCAGACAGCATGTATGCCAGGTAACACTGACATCTCAGCAAATTGCCATGGGAATAGAGGCCTGTGACTTTTGACTGCTCCTTCCAAAGAGATGAGGAAAGGGGATGAAGGAGATGCCATTTCTCCACTCTGTTCCATCAAACTCCATATATTTCAAATAGTATTTCAGCATGAGTAGCCTCCCTTGTCCAGCTTCATCTCTACCTATTCTGTTAGCACTCCATCTCTCTTCTCCCTGTGCAGTAGGGAAGGTGGGAACAAGCCATCTCTTCCCATTAGTGACCAGAGTAGAACAATGGAGAAAGGACGTGACCAAAGGGGACAAGCAAACAGCACAGCATAAAGTCTTAGAAAAATGAGAGGGGGCACCGGGGAAAGATTGAGAAAATAAAACACCCTTCAGACTGCTGAATGTTTTGCTGTCCTTCTAATATCTGAAAAGCTTTTTGAAATGGCAGGCTGCAACACAGCACTTTCTGACAACTGCAATACAAAGCCATGAAAAATTGATTAGCTTCATTAACATTTTAGGACCTTATTAGCTGGAACGAAATTGACTGTCAAGGCATTTTAAGGGAGAGTCATGGTGTAATGAGCTCAGTGCGAATTATCCTTATCCCAGAATAGAAACAGGCCTGTCACTGAGTAACCAAGCCCAGAATCTACCTTTTGGTTATTTTTAATTCCACCCCTTTAGCCGTATCTGCCATAAGCACTTTTTCACTTTGCCAAAGCAAGGCACCAGCTGGAGAGAAAGCTGCAGCCAGCCCCAACCTGTCTGTTCTCACCCAGTAACAGTGAGGGACAACTGCACACACAGCATCCACCTGAGCACTAGACACCACTGCCTGCAGACAGCCCAGACAGCAACAATTCCCACCAGTCTCAGCCCATCTTCCCAAAAGGTAATTTCAAAGCTATTACTCCTCCATCACAAAGGACATGCTGACCCTTTTTTCATCTAGATGATCAGCACACTGCAGGTCCAACTAAATGGAAAAAAAGGCAGTTTAAAGGAGTTCTCAAAGCCATTACGATTGATAAACAGTTAACAGGCAGGGTCCACTGAAGTCTGCAGGGAGTACCAGGACTTGTCACCATCCTGCTACCTCTGTCTCTCTGTGTTTAGGTCACAACACATTAATAGGTGGCCATATGAGAAGCCAGCCCCCAAAACAGGCCGTACAAGACTCAGTCCCACTGACTTCCAGCCTTATGCAACTGATGAGACAGAGCCAAGACTCCGCCTGCCCTTTTGCTAAATTCAGAGAATTAGTCAAGTCTGCAAGGCATATTTCCTCACAGTAGTCTAGCTACTAATACTGCACCCAGATCTGGCTGATTGTTTTCTGCCTTCTCCATCACAAAAACTAGAAAGTCTTAATGCAGGTACTACACGGTGCACTTGAGGAAAAGCAAAAGGAAGCACCTGATGCAGACTGCTGCAACACAAGGGTTCACAAGCAGACCAGACCATTAACTGGGAAAGTGTCTTTAAGCATTACTAAAGAGACAAATCTGTGTGCTGATGTCATCTGCTGATGGCAGACTAAGGCTGGGAGAGCACTGAGACAAGTCTTTTCCCTTGTTGGCTTCCTCCTTCCTCTCAAGATGTCCACACATGCCATGGCTGAAGGTAGGATTCCGGCTAGGAAGCCCCTCTTCTAGAAGTTGACAGGTGTCCAGCTGGTAAGTGAAAAACTTAGAGTTTACCCTTGTAGTAACCTTTTACACTCTGCCACAACATCCTTTCTTTTCTTCTCTTCCTTTTCCCCCCTCATCTACATACCTTTTGCTGACCAAGAAAAAGGAGAACAAACCTAAACACGCATGCAAGACTTGCATCTACGTGTTCTGCCCAACAGTTTTTCTCTGAGATTAAGTAAACTCTTTTCGGGATAAAAGTAACTTGACTCCATGAGCTGCTGCTGCCTCAGGGCCATTCCAAGGTTTCAGTATGTTCTGCAAACTGAACTGGAAGGAACTGTATTTTCAGACCTGTGGTGGTAAGGGTTCTCTCCCAGACCACTTAAGGTGAGATGCATGCGCAATATCCCTCTGTAAAGCTATTTTGGTCACCCTAAAATACTTGCTGCTCATCAGGACAACCACAGAGTCCACTTAAACACAGCAACATTTTTTTTACCCTTCAACATCGACTGGTCTAAGGAGAAAAGTCTTTACACCAAAGGTCCTGCTCATATTCAAATATTAAATCAAGTGTTTTACCTGCTTATTGAACCAACTTGAGGTCATCCCTGCTCTAATCTATCAACATGACTTCATACTGAAGTCTCTTTGCTGGGGAATTTGGTCTATGCACGTACATTACAAAATTTATTCTAGGCTCATGCTTAATTGGAACAAAGTGCCTCCTTGGCATTTTTCCTTCAAAGCTATCCACTTTCTACATAATAATAACTAACCCCACACTACATGCTGGCCACAGGTATGGCTTTAGCTGACCATGAAGCTGCAGAATCAGAGAGGTTTCCTTAATTACAAGGACATCAGATATAACTTCATTTTTTGCATATATTTGCTTCATTTATGTTCTAGTTTGTTGAGTAGATCCCGAGTCAAGTGTTTCTTCCTTATGAAACAAAGTGTGATGTAGATTTGCATCAAGATATATGGCTAAAATCAGAGGGAGCAGAGCACCAAGACCAGCCAATTCTCCTTTTGAAGGAGGAGAATTGCATAAGGCCACAATAAAAGCATTGCTGGCACACATGGAAGTGCCCAAGCAGCACTCCACAGAGCTCAGAGTCTGAGTCTTCCTATGCCAACAGAGGTGGAAACCTAATTTTTCTTTCAAATCTGCTCTATTTGTTTGGCTTAAAGTATCCTTTGTTATTACCAAAATTGCAGTCTTCGAAGTTTGAGAGACCTGATGGCTTTCTCTTGCTCAATAATAGAATAAAGCTCTGTCTGTCCTTTTACTATTAACAGCCTTTACTTGCTCCCTTTTCCAGAGGGGATGAGAACTAATCTTTTAACTTTTGTTTTTGTGTTGATTTGTGATCCGTCAACACTTCCAATAATTTAAGCCCTCTTTTCTGACCCCTCTTATGCCCTAATATCCAAATAGATGACAGACAACTAGTTGCCATAAATCAATGCAATACCTAGCCTTTTCTTACAAATACCTTTTTCCAAAGGAAAGTGCTTGTTTATGAGCTTAGTATTATTATCTCTGCTCAGACCAATGCTTATTGCTTTTTATTCTTCTGTTGGAATGCCTCCCAGTGAGAAGTCATGCAAATACAGAAACAATAACTTTGCTACTTAACTCTTACAGAGTTCATTGCCTGCTAAATGCCATCTAGTCTGGGTTCTCAGTGCCCAAAAGCCACCTGCAGCATCCATCTTTGCTGTTTAAAAATCACTTTTATGGTAGTCTGTAACAGGAAGGAGCTCTGGGGCCTAGAACGAACTCATCAGCCTCCCAGGGAAGCAGCAGTGCTGCCAGGAGAACATTTAACTCCTCCACCATTTCCTCTACTCCTCTGCACCTTTCTCTCATAAAGAATTCTGTCCTAGAGCTGAGCTCTCTCCTGGTGCCCTATTCATGCTGTAAACCAGTATTACTTCTAGGTTTCCACGAGGTGGATAACCCTGGGGTACTTACTCACCAGTGTCATTATAACACAGCCCTGACCCCCTGCCTCCTTCAGATGTTTTATCAACTGACCTGAACTTACTGGCTCTCCTCTGGATGGATCTCTCTTGGGGAGGAACCACCTTAAAACTTCCCAGTCATCAACTTACACTGATCAAAGAAGAGACTCAGAGATATCTAAAGCATACACAGGAGGTATCCCAAGACTGAAGACTGCTGGGATTGAAGAAAACCAGGAAGCAGCAGAATGCTTGCTCTCAAATGCCAAGTGCCAGAGTACAAGTCCTCAGTCAGGCTTGCTCTGAGGGGTGGTGAAGCAGGTGTAGCAGCTCAAGGGGTGGCTACTGACAGAAAAGTGGGAAGAGGATACATTTCGGAGCTACATAAGAGCTCACACACAGTTTTAGTCAGTGTACTTTCCACAATGCAATGACGGAGCAACAGTGAATGAAATAAGCTCAATCACACACAGTGTATGCCACTGCCATTACAAGAGAAGGAAATGCTGCCCTTTGTCCAGGACCAGAGTTTGTCCTGAGATGCAGGAGGCCCTAGAGGACTACCAACAGTGTTTTGGACACAGAGGGTTAAAAGAGGGAGTTGAAGTCAGACTGGACTAGATCGAGCCTTTCCTTCTCTCCACTACCAGAAGTCTGCTCTGACAGTGAAAAATTCTGAGAAAGCACAGACCTATGAGCTGCCTCTGTGCACGTAAGGATTTTGTATGCTTGGTGCTACTGGAATCGTGTCCCACAGTTTGGTCTTCACCAGCAACCGCCTGGGAGCCAGGCAGAGGCACCTGCCTCCCTCGTCCCTGGGCTGGTTCCCTCCCACCTCCCTCAGTCTCCTGCATTTTGTTCTTAAATACACAAGCCAGGAGAACAAACAGTCCTCTAAGCAAGGCAAAGCTTTATTAAAAATGACTTCCGATTAAAAAGGGGTTTTAAATCCTTTTGTAATGATGACCGGATTATCTGCATCACGCTGCATTATGCAACTGAGAATAAAGCAGCACAGAGCAAGGGGTAAAAGTGCTGTTTCCAGCAGAACCATAACTTTGTAGGCAGCTCTCAGTTCCAACACTCATCTGCAAGATTCAGATGGGATCAGGTGCACTTGGTACATGCCAGAGAAGCAGAATCACGGACAAAACTTGTAAGATGCAGCAGCTGCAGAGCAGAGGCTGTTTTGTCACACGGCTTTCAACCAAAGGTGCTATTTCAGGGAAATACTGACACTAAATGCTTCAGGAAGCACAGATCACAGAAATAACCTCTGACCTGAAGCCTGGGCATGGGTCTGCCATAAAACGTGACAGCTTGTTATTCCATACATAAACATCCCATATCACATCTGGTCATAAACCAGAGGCTGGTCAAGACCTGCTTTCAAGGTGCCCAACCTCACTACAAGGCCCATGCTGCCAGCATCCACCCTGGTGCCCAGGGGCAGGAGCAGCCATGCAGTAAGTGAACAGCCACACTGCTCAGCTCCCCTTAGCCAAAGACACTTGGCCACACTTCCACAGCTGCCAGCTTTTAATGGGAAGCACTGCAAAGTGCTGGGCCAGAAATGCAAGTTACAGATTATGAGCCAATCTACCACACTTCCCAAAACAGCCCAGTAAGTATCTCCTCTCATCACACCCTCTTCACCCCAATGGTTAGTTGGGGGGTTTCTTTATTTATTTTAACATATTTTCTTTTTTTTGAAATCAGATCCTGTCTGAATCACTAAACTGAACATGATCTTGCAGTGTTTGGCAACATTTTCTTAACATTGTGTTAAACTTCACTGTAGGCACTCAAAATTATGCATGTGTGTATGTACATAACATGCCAAACTCTTTTGTCAGAGAAGTAAGATGTGATTTATTTCAACGAAGGACAAAGAACAAATTAAAACTAACAGGCAGCTTCAAAAGCTTTGTGGTAGCTTTCCATTACAAAAGACACAGAGAAAGGTAATTTTTTTTTTTTTCTGATCCCAACAGAAGGTTCCCAAACTTTTCTTTCATCCAAGGAAGTCTTTAGTTTGGCTGAGCCTTTGAGGTATAAACACATTGCTTAGGAAAAGACGCACACAAGACTCAACTCTTGATTGTTTATTTCAGCACCTCACCCTAAGAAGGCTCCAAGCTGACCACAGCAGCCACTTGCCAAGCTGAATTATTTGCCTATGCAAGCACCAGTTAACATCTTTCCAAAATCCAGTAATGATCACCGCAGAGCCTGTAGGGCTCCCTCTGGGCACACACATGCTCCTTTGAGAAACTACAATTTTCTTGCTTACTCAAGCTGCCATGAAAATGTCACCAGTGCTGGATCACAGCATGACCCTTCACGTGACAGCACGAGTGAGACTCCCTGCCCAAGACTCCTGACAGTACAGGTTCAGGTATGCAGATCTGGCTGGCCCTTTCAGTGAGGACAAAGCACAGTGGAGTTTCACTCCCTACATAGCCCTCTGGCACCATCATGAACCTGAAAAAAAGCACTAGAAGATGACCAAAGTTCCAGAGTGAGGCTCACATTGCCTCCATTTTCACCCGCTGAACATTTCTACACAATTGTCCACCAGAAACTTAAAATGATGAAAGTAAGAAAGTAAGAAAGAAATTCTTGCTCAGCAGATTTCTGGGATATTAAGGTCAGCAAAAAAAGGCATCTCCTCCCAACATCCCAGCTGTCTTCCTTCACTCCATCTCAATATGAAAGCAGGCGTGGGATGTTCAGAAACAAGTCAGAAGGCTGTTGAAGCAGAGCAGTTCACTATAATAAAATATGAGCTTGAACCTCCACAGAGAAAGTTTTAACAAAAGAGATGGCTTTAAAAATATCCAAACAACCCAAACAAACAAAAACCCAAACCAAAATGAGTAAGAAGGTTTGACAGCTTGAATTACATATTCCTGACGCCAAGAGCTAAAGGTGCTCAGCAGGGCATGATTCCACCAGATTTTCTAGGCAGGGATGGCTCAGTCCTAACAGTGTAAGAAGCGTGTATTAAAGAGACCAGAGTTCCCATGTAAACTCCCATTGTGTCTCCTGCTTTGCTGCCAGTCAAACATCTTTCCTACACTGTCCTACTTGAATTTGGAGGATGAGTGAAGTACCGGGGCGGGGTGTGTGTGTGTGTTAAAATCCACCACCACTGCCACTCAGTACATCTTCAAGATGCTGAAGAAGTTCAGAGCCATCAAAGCTCTCAGCCCCAGAGACCCTCTACTGAGCAGGCAGAGCTTGAGAGAGCTGAGCAGGGCTGTAAGGGGGCCCCAACACAGCACTGGCACATGCTCAGCATGAGCAGGCTGCCCTCAGAGCCCTGAAGCTGCAGCACGGCTGCCTGACTTCACAGAAACAAATTTCTTCTTTCACACTGTAGCCATCACTTAGTGCCCAACCAAAATAGATTTAAGCTGTTCTGTAGTAAAAATAACAGCAACCAAGAAACATTATGTCAGATCACAGGAAGGGGAAGCTCTTTTCTGTTAGATTTTCTAAATTTAGCCACTTTGATATACCAGAGTCATATGGATATGAGACTTTTCCAAATCTAGTGCATGCATCACTGTCTGAAATAAGAGCATGAAAATCTCTCGGACAAAGAAAGAGGATGCTCAAAAGGAAGATTTAGAGAAATGCACAGGGAGCTGAAAACTCATTTGATTATGCAACGAGTGTAAGTAGGCCTGGTGCTTGCTGCTGACTCCCTGGTTTGGAAACCTGCCACCAAGCATCCTCTGCTTCACTACATCCAACCCCATCCAGCAGTTCTGCCTATAAAATTGTGGTGGGTTAACCCTGGCTGGAGGGCACATGACCACCAAAGCCACTCTATCACTCCCTTCCTCAATGGGACAGGGGAGAGAAAATGCAATGAAAGGCTCTTTGAGATAAGAGCAGGGAGAGATCACTCACCAGTTACTGTCATGGGCAAAACAGACTCTACTTTGAAAAATTAATTTTTTTACCAATCAAATTAGAGAAGGATAATGAGAAATACACTCAAATCTTAAAACACCTCTGCCCTACCCAGTCCTTCTTCCTGGGCTCAACTTCACTCCTGACTTTTTTCTCCTAATTTTGTCTGCTTCCTCCCTCTCCAGTGGCACAGAGGATCAGGAAGGGGGTCTGCAGTCAGTTCATCACAGATTGCCTCTGCTGCTCCTTCCAGGAGAGAAAACAAAATCCTCCATCTCTTCCCCTCACTGCAGTAGCACAGACATATAAAGGATAAGTTTGTCCATCTTCTGCCTGGAATGCCCTGGAAATGTGGAGAAGCCCACCTGCTTGCTTCTCTATGAACACAGCATGCTGGCTTCCTGAAGATACAGTCCAGAGGAGGCTTCCCCAAGAAAGCCAACCCATCCAAAGGACTACCCAGGGAATACTTTGAGCCAGAACTGATTATTCCAGCTCTCACTGCTTGTTTCTAGTTGGGCTGCTCAGCAATACAGTGGTGCAAGGCAGAGTGACTTAAGAAGTTCAACAGTGGGAGAGAGGGCTGGCTGGCTCAAAGCCCACAGTAAGGCAGTGGAGACCAAGCCAGCAGCTGTTCTCTCAACCTACAGCACACTTTAAAAAACATTTTAGACCCAGAAACAGCTCTCTATCATTAAGTGAGAGTTTGTCACCACACAGCTGTTGCTGAGTCAGACACCAGTTTGTCTGGATTTGCAATTTCCCATGCCCTTTGGCTATTCCCGGGTGCGTCTGCAATTTGCAAGAGGCATTTGGTAGAGCAGATCTCACAGAGCAGATCTCTCAAAGGTGTGCAGAGCAGCCTGGCTGCCACCCTGCTGTCACTTCTCCAGCTCCTGTGTGTCCCATCATGACTAAATCCCCCTGCTAAGGAAGGTCATTGCTCCTGTGAGCTACTTGCAGCTTCACAGATTAAGAATTCCAAAAGAAAGGGGACAATTAAATTATGCAGTTGCCTCAAGTCTCCCTTTAGTCCCATGTAGACAAGGTCCCAGCTGTTCAGCTTTTTTTGGGGAAAAAAAAAAAAAAAGAATTCTACATAAACAACTTGAACTACCCCCTATCACACATCACAATAAATACAGCTGCATATTATTATACATTGAGGATGTGATCCTGAAAAGTGCAAAGATCAGCAATTTGACAGACAATCATGCTATTTTCCCCATAATGTAGTAAAAGAGAGTATGTGTACAGACTGGTGAGTTAGACACGATATAAATATAGAGAGAGGGTGGAATGATAAAAATTCAAGTGTCAGGAACATCAATATGAGATGACTGCTTCTCAGAACAGATCTTTATCATCAGCCATTACCCCATCTTTTGGTACTTCATTCTTTATTGATCTCAATTTATCTGAGAACTTTAATGAGAGATGAAAATGCAACTGTTTGGACATGGGCAACAGGAATATTTAGAGTACAAGACTGATGTCAGGCAGCCAGCCTCAGACAGAGGTCCCTGCCTCTCCAACCTCCGCACTACAGCCTGTGCATTTCTGCTCTGCACATTGCTAAGTTCTTGCTTTCTAACACTATCTATTCAGAAAAAAACTGCTTGCTATCCATACCTGACTGCTGCTTGTAGGAAAGAGGCCACAGGGAGTGGAGAGAGGAACAGAGTTCCACAACAGCTTCTGATGCAGCAGGGAGCTGCTGCACCATGCAGACTCATGGTCTGTACTGCAGTTTTGCAGTTCTGCTGTGTCCATCATAAACTTTCAGAAACACATAATAAAGATGCCTTCTTCTTCTGCTGCAAGAAGCTCTCCCTCTGTATGTTGCCCATGCAGCAAGTGGCAGGGGTCTTCTTAAATGTGAGAAGACTTGTTTTGGGATAGCCTAGGGACAAATCAGACCTTCCAGCAGCCCTCTGCTGCCAACCTTGCACTGACACAGAAGAACCAAATGCACTGCATATCTCTCAAAGTCAAGCAAGGCTAAATCACTGTACACCTTCAATATTTTTCCACTGTGTGTTTTCATGGGGCAGAAACCATTAGATGCACTGGAAGCAAATTAGGTCAAGCACCTCTGTCTCAAATCAAACCCTGCAGATTTTGATGCTGTGGAAACCACAGCCAATTAATTTTTCAGGAAGTTCATGAACAACCCTACTCTGCTGTATGGCAGGATCCGTGCCTTATCAGATACCATTGCTCACTGGGTATTGCTGGAGAGAAAAACACCTGCTAAAAATGTAAAGAACATGCTCCAAGAGGAATTCAGCACACAGACTGGAAAGTTACCATGTACACATCATTCAAGAAACAAGTCTTGAGTGAAGTGTGCCATAATCTAATGTATTCAGTTAGGACAAAAGCCTACAATATTAATTTTATTACCAGTCATTTGTGGGCATGAGGCACGTAAATCCCTGTCCTACCACTGTTGTACCTTTGCTTTGTTCCTGGCACATTGTAACAGGAAGAGACTGAAAATTCTACAGAAAGTGATGGGTACCACGAATGAAGGAAGAAGGAGCTTTCCCAGAACAGTGTAGGCTCCCTCAGATAACACAAATAAAAATGCTTCTCTAAACTAGACTCTTGGCAAACATCATCCTAAAACTGGATAAAAGAGATATCCTGGTATTGCTTTCACAAAGAGTCTTGCAGAAATGCACTTGGAAAAGCTTGCGAAATCCTGCCAGTAAAAGCCCAGCAGAAGTCTCCCATCATCTTATCAGTACAATTCAATGTATCCTAGATCAACAACACTACAGCTGCTTCCTGGAGTGTTCAAGCACCAAGTCCGAGTCAGCACTTGGCAATACAAGGCAGGTCTGAACAGGATTTGAGACTGAACTTTATTTTGTGCTGAAGGTTACTTGCCCTCAGAGTTCAGTCTAGTTTGATCTTCACAAAGCACTCAGTTTAATGGCCTTCCCAACTGAAGCACCTTGCTCATCTCAAAGCTGTTGTTAGGTTCATGCAGGGCTTGCCATGCTCAACTGCCCATTCAAAATTAATGCTGCCTTGTAAAGTCTGTAGGTCCTAGGCCATTTTTACACTTATCCCCCAGGAATCCACAGCTAAAACCAGTAAGGAGTGTACTCAGTACACCTTTGGGTAAAGCTCAGAGCTCTTGAAAATGATCACTGGGAATACAAGAAAACAAATCAGAAATTAAGGTCTTGCTTTAAACCACAACCAACTCCAGCAGGCAAGCACTCCAGCAGTCACAGCTCAGTCTGAGCACAGCCTTCATCCACTGGCCACAGACAAGTCACCCCTAACCACAGAACCTGGTAAGTCTGAAACCACAGTACCACTGACCATGTTGGCAACCCGATCAGTGTTGCCACCAAGCTTTAGCCAGGAAAATACCACAAGTGCAATATGTCTTCAGCCTCCAGCAGCCTCCTGAGGAAGAACCATAAGCCCTCCAAGGTGGGGATGTTCAGTCCATTTGAACATCCCAAATTACATTTCTAACAAAGGCACCAGCCACTTTATTTTCACAGGTCTCACATCCCCCCATCTCAGTTCTCACATCTGGCTCCCCAGAAAGAAAGTGCTAGAAGACAAAACTCTCCCAGCTGGTCTACATTCACACAGGTGACCTTGATATCCAAGACTGTAAACTTCATCCATGCAACAGCTTCCAAAAACACCATGGCTTCCGCATCCTCTGTATAAGACAGCTCCTTCACATGTGGTCACCAGAACCCATCAGCTCTCCTGATGTAGGCAAGACCACCATATAACACACCATGGAGGCAGGCTGAGACTCCTGAAATCCAAGTGCATTACTTTCTCAGGCACAGGTAAGTTCTTAGCTAGTCAAAAGCACTGAGACATTTTGTTTGCAGCAGAGGAATTTGGTGGTTATAATTCACATTGTATTTTAGGCACTCCCTTCCCACTCCTTGTCCCTAGAAGAAGCTCCCTGAAATAGGTATCCCACAAGCCCCAAAGCACCTGAGAAGAGGTGATCTTATTTGGCACCAGCCTGCTTACTCTCACAGTTGTCCACATCTGTGTGACAAGCACAGGTACCACAAATAAGGGGAGGGAGATAAAAGGCCACAAGTGATGACCTTGTACTCAATCCCCAGAATACAATTTTCTTTACATATCTACAGGGGTTATTCTTCCCCTATTCACAGTGGGGGTGAGGTAGAAAAAAAATGGTACACTGATGACTTCCAAGAATTGAAGCCCCACACAGGACTTTTCACTACATAAATTTTTCCCTTTCTTCCCTAGCAAATTGTTTTCAAGAGCGAAACAAGTAGCCTGCACTATTACTAGCAAATTACTAATTGGAGAGCACACCAGGCTATCACAGTTGCCTGCTTAATACTGCAAAAGCAATGAACACCAGAGCATACAGGAGAATTACCTATCAGATGCATTCTTACTTTGTTTTTAAACTGATACTCAACCAAACTTATATGGGAAAACTTTTCCTACTTCAGTGTTTGTAGAAGCAGGTATCATATCACCCCATTTGTGAACACACAAGACAATGCAAAGCATGTTTTATGACACCTGTGTCCACAGCATGCTGAAGCAGCACACAAATCTGTCCTTATGTAATCAACTGACTCCAGAGAGGGGAAAACCTCCAACAACAGCTTATCTCACCCTCACAGTCAGTAACTTTCAAACAGATCTCACGCAATGCAACAAAGAATCATTTGGTACCCAGCAGCTCTTTTATAGGTCATTTCCTGCAGGGACAAATTTCAGCAATCATAATAAAAAACACAAACTAAAAGCACAAACTAAAAAAAAAGTAATGCACTGAAGGCCAAAAACTCTGCTTTGCTTCACTAACCAAACCAAAAAGATCCACTCAACCAAATCTAGCATCTCCCTGGTGCAGTGGTGGCAGATCACAGTCCAGAGGCTCAATGCCCAGAGATGACCCCCATGGGGAACAGGCCAGGGCAAGACAAGTTGTTAAGGGACATACCAGAAGAGCTTCCCTGTACCAGAGCTGACATAACAGGAAAGCTTTCTTTTATCAGAAATGCACAGGAACTTCTTGAGTAAGGAAGAGGATTCCTTCAAGCAAGATAGAGGATTTCTTCAAGCAGTGTTAAGTGTGCATGTTGCCATTCTAATTTCAAGTAATTTTAGCAAGTTCTATATTAAGACCTTCAAAATAAAAGCCCCAATACACACAATATGAGGTAACCAGACACTGCAGGACAGCTGTAAGAAGGCAATTCAAAAAACTCAGCCTTTCTTCTGGCATCCGCATTCCCTCCCGTTCCTACATCCTCCCAAGCCAGACCGTCGGGCACAAGCCCAGGTCTGCACTGACTACTTCAGTTCTCTCCAAAGACTGATTCCCACATCTGTACCCCACCAGGGACAGTCCTATGGCAGCCACCCACTCTGCACACCACACTCTTCCTCTGGCAATTTCTCAGCTTCCTCCAAGACCACAGAAATATCTGTTGTCCCTATCAACATGTTGTTTAAATTAGAGGATGCCACAGCCACCAAACAAGAGGACTTCAAATACTGACCTTGCAACACACAGGTTAATATGAAGGAAATCTCTAAAAATCAGTGATGGCACAGAGGCTACTACTGTGTTCCTGTTACCTACAGCAAGTTACACCAGCCAGCACAACACAGAAATCAGCTCTAGTCAGTAAACTTAATTATCCATGCTAGAGCCACAGAATGACAGTAGCTTCCCCCACTCCAGCAACCAATCTATGGTCTTCTTCTCTTGAACCACAGGGCCCTGTTCAGCTTCATCCTGCCACCCAGATCATCCAGGTCCAAAGCTCACATGGTGTTGAAGTCTTGTCCCATTATCTCCAATTAGTACTCTGCTGAAGCCACAGCCTGCAGGATGGAGTGACAACAGCCCCCAAACAGCCATAGCATCTACTTTGAAAGTCAAGCAAAAAAGACTCCACCTGCAAATGGGAAAATAGAAGGCTGCCTAATGCTAGCGTCAGACTCTCTAACAAGCAGGTGTTGCTCTATTGCAATTGTCTATGAAAAGAACCCCAGCTACTTAAAGCATGACTACAATGTGGAATAGGATACCTGACATGAGCCTTTCACTGAGCAGCAGCTCAGATTTTAAAGCAACTTTGGAGGCCTTCTGACAAAACCAGTCTCACCTGCTCTTGCCTCACCTTGCATAGGGTGACTGGACAGCATGACACACCACAGGAACCTCCACCTCTCTGTCTCCTGACTCCATCCCAGCCACCAAGGGAGATCATGATAGCTTTTGACTCCAACTCAGGGCTGGTGAGCATGGTTCACTTTGAATCATGTGCATATGGTGGCCTAGTTAGCCCTGCTCTAGCCATGACAGAGAGACTCACAGGGGAACTACACTATGATACCTCCATCTGTACCCCTAAAGGTGACTGGCACTATAATCCCTGCTTCTGCTCACCCTCAGTGTGGGAGACTGGCAGAGTAGAGGCTTGTGATCTCGTCCCTGCTCTGATACCTCAAGAAGGGAATAGCAAGGCAGGTGGCAGATGTGCACTTTCTCTCCACAAGAGCCTCTTCTTGCTAGTCCTCCAGAACCTTTCAAAGCTCCCCAATAGCTCTGGAGCATCCTTTTGGACAGGGGCTGCTAGGCTCACACAGTATCTTTGCCCCATGGCTTTCTATTTGTTGTTATGTTTTCACTCGGTGAAAACCCACATCACCTCATCTTACTTGTCACAGCATTTTGTCCATCTTCTGTGATGGACACAGACCCTGAGTTTCTTATGTCTACACTCATACAGCCCCTTCACAAGGCAGGAATAAAGGAAAACCACAGGTCAAACATAATCCCTCTCAGCCCAAACACCAGAAGAATCATACACAGGACATCAGGACCCCTTGTACATAAGACAGTCTGGAAGAGCATGTGGTGACCCAGACCCAGCCTAGCACAGGGCAAGAGGAAACAGCAGCAGGGCAGTTAGCAGGTGCATATGAAAGCAAGCTTGGAAAGTCCAGTCACATTTGTCCAAACAAAGCACACGTGTCTACTATCAGACAGATGGCAAACCACCTCCACTCCCCCAATCCCAAGTCACTTAATAGCTTACAAGACATGAATAACCTAAAAGCTCTTCAGTCCAGCGCTAAAAGAACATCACATACAAATGAGAGCATTCCACAATGCCTGTGATGACCCAGCTGAGGTCTTACTGTCTTGGAGAGGTGAACCATTCCTGTTGGTCACTCAAAGACAGATATGACTTTCTTAGCCTGGTAGGGACGCTTTCATTTAAATATCATGCAAATGTAAAAGGAAAAAAACAGTTCAACATACTGACTTGTTATCAGCCAAGTGGATGACTGCAGCCTCAAAGCATACTGAAATTCCAGCTCAGATGCCAATTCAGTTACTATTTCGTCCAGCTACAAAACTGTTTCAAACACAAAAACTTCCTTAAAAGGACCCAAACAAGGCATTTTTATATCACTTTCATTCACTCTTTGCAATAAACCCTCAGAAAACTGAATCCAGAACCTCCATTTTTATTTACCATTTCTACACACAGTAGCTCTATTCCTAGAGTATTGCTGTGTGTATTATCAATGGAAGCTACAGTGTGCAGGACAGAGAGGAAAGGGAAGGAGAGGGAAAGCAAAGATTAATCCTCAGCTCATGAACCCCCTTTTTGAAAGGGATTCTAATAAAAATTTTGGATGACCAAAGAATGCACCATCAGTTTCATGAATGACGACACAGATTGCACAACCACACAGAGAGCCAGACTGCACTTCCATTTTTGAGCACAAATTTGGCAGTGTCTACACAGAAATATTTCCCTTATTAAGGTCAACTGGCTGCAAAGCACTTCTTCAGTGCAGTCCTAAAAAGCCCACAGACTTATTTAAGTATTAGGAGCATTGTAACTGCCAGTAATTTCCACTAAAAGAGCTTGGAAAGAAACACAGACATCTCCCTCACTACATATTTTTGTAACATTAGACCCCTCTCTTTCCTACACCTTGTCAAAAATGACACCAACCATGATTCACTTGCATGACAACAAGCTTGGCAGCATGACTTAAACATGCACGCCTCCTGATCAACAAAATCGGGAGGAAAAAGAAGTCTTGAGCTTCACAATTGCCATTTAGGGGCTCTAAACAGTCTTTTATTCATAGAGCAGATACACAGCAAGAAATATTTTAGATTAAATGCAGACATACAGGCCTCCCAAGTCAAATCACAGTTCACATTTTTCACATCAAACCTGGGCTAGATTCAAGCATCATCCATGACAACAAACAGGCTTCTCAATAAATTGATTTAATCACTCTTCAGCATTTCCACAGATCAGCCTTGCCTTTTAAACACGTTTGTACGCTGTTCTCCCAGCTAGAGTCACAGAGTACCCATGTTTAAAAGAATCATTCCCTGCCCCAAAGCAGGGTGACATCTGGGATGCTATCCTGTGCCTTTGATAGCAAGCCCTGAATTCCCTGGAGCACCTCAAAAATGCTGCAACCCCCTTTCCACAGGCAGCATCACCCAGGTGTCATTGGGAGACCTGGCACACAAGCCCCAGCTCCTCCTGTGCTCAGCACACTGCTTACCTGGGCCTTCCCATTCCAGCACACCTGGCCTGGCCCCCAGGTGAGATAAATCCTTTCCCACCTCTAAGGAAACATATGTGGCACAGCCAAGTCCAAAGGAAAAGGCCCTTCAATGCCTCTGTCATGCCTGAACCTGCTCTGACCATCACTGGGGTCAGTAACACCACCAACTGCCTGCAGACAGCCTGGCTCCTCTTCAAATTTCCCTTTTAAAGCATCATCTACTCACAGGGAGAAAAGGGACAGCCACAAAGCATTCACCAGTTAAAAAAACCCAAAAAACCAAAAATAAAGGAGATGCATGACTGGAGACTGGAATTCACAAGCTAAATCTTCAATAGGTGCCCATCACACTGCATGCTCACATGTCTGCTGTCTTGACTAATTTTGGGGTTTTTTTTCAGGGGTTCTGTGGCAGGTTTAGTTTCTTCAGTTTCCAGAGTTTTTTGTTTGAAAAGCAGATCACATTGCCCTATGCACTATGTCAGCAGCAAGATATCACTCAGCATGTCTCACAGCATGGGTTCACCCCCAAGTCCAATGGCTCTTACATAAGTGAGCTGCTGGAGGGAGATACAGCTGATGGAGCCAGGACTCAAGCTGAGGAGCAAATTGCACCTCCTCATTCTAAATATCCACAGAAAAACAAATAAAAACAAAAACAAGAAACAAAACCCCAAAACAACCCCCAAAAACCCACACCTTATTCATCACATTTGCTTATGAACAAATTCAGCACCACTGCTTGCTCTGAGTCAAATCATGCACAACTGCATGTTCCCTGCACAATTTCAGGCTACCTCTTAATAATGTTCCAACACACCTCCAACATGGTTGCTACAATGCAGATTTCTGGAGCATTGCTCACAGTCCAGAGTGTGTTTTGGTTTCATGCAGATTTACACATCAAAGCACCTTTCCCACGGCACCCTGCAAGCTGCAGAGCAAACAAAAGTGGAGCAGGGAGGACACTAGCTAGGAGGCAATACCTGCATACACAAAGTCAAACAGATGCTGCTGGAA
Source organism: Passer montanus (assembly GCF_014805655.1). NCBI lineage: Eukaryota > Metazoa > Chordata > Aves > Passeriformes > Passeridae > Passer > Passer montanus. Next base: position 423,483 of record NW_024360941.1, on the reverse strand, counting down.
AACATCACCCATACAAATCACAACTTTAGAGGTGACACCTTTAACAAGTACAACCAGCAGTCATGTTCCAGAGGAGAGAGGTTATGCTTTTTTCGTTTGAGGAAGGGAGAGAGAGGAAGGAAAATAAAATGTGCTTGAGAACAGCTCCAGAAGGCACAGTCTGGGAATCACTTCTAGGTGAGACACTTAAACAAAAAAGATGGAGTATCCTTCTCTCTTCGGTGAGGAATGCTTCCTGCTAGAGACAGGGCTCAAAGAATGCTCAGAGAAAGCTCTTTTTACACAGGGCTATGGAGACCAGCACACCCATTGTCTAACAGGAGGAGCTTTCCTGCATTCAGAAAGACTGCAGCACAGGCCAGGTTTTGGGGGAGGAGGGTTGAAGGGGGGAATGGGGGATACCTGCAATGTTTTAGGCATCTCTATTTGTGTTTACAAATAGCTCCAAGGAAGTGGGAGCTGCAGGATAAAAGGAACTAGGGGGAAAAAAATAAACCCAATACCACAGTCCCATTCAAAGGAATCAAAACAAGGAGGACAGGTCAGAGACTTCTCAACAATGGCACTGCCAACCCTCAGGGCCAAAACCCAAAAAGCAGAGAGAAAAGGCACAGACAAAGGGGGATGTAACACCCCCCTCCTCTCAGAATACGGTTATTTTAAGCCTGTCTCCTTGGAGCTACCCTAATATTTTCTCTCATGACTCAAACCACCAGGGAAAGGAGTTAGGGCAGAGAAGAAAAGAAAAAAGAAAAAGAAAAAAAAAAACCAAGCAGAGAAGAAAAGAAAAAAGAAAAAAAAAAAAAAACAAACAAAAAAAAAAAAAAAAAAAAAAAAAAACCACCAGAGTCAGGGCTGACCTCATAAAACACCTTTCTAGAAGAGGCAAAGCTCCAAAAGAGATGAAAGGCAAGCTGGGCTGTGCCTTACCTGGAAAAGTGTGTGGGTTGGGTGACCCTCTTTTAAGGCACTTTGAACAGAGGACATGCACAGTGTAGTACAGGCCCGGCCATTCCTGGAGCAGGACATTCAGTTCTTCCACTAAAGGCGTAATAGCTTGCCAAGCTGTCCAGATATTTGGTAGGGACGCATGACTAGCGATAGACAGAGTGTCTGGCTGCAGAGCTCCCCTGGCAGGCCGGTAACTCACCACCACAGGCACCTTTCCCCGGTAGGCATAAATCTGGTATTTGCCATCTGACCGCTGAACCACGTGGCTGTTAATCTGGACACTGTAGCGTGCAAACAAGCCGGGTGGGAAAATGAATGGAAAGCTATATTCAATCTGCAGCTGCTCGACCACAAAGGACTGTCCGCTCAGATTGGTGCCGTTGATCCACGCCTCGGCATGGGGCACCTCGTTTTTCACGTAGCAGGGAAACTTGTACCAAGCAGCCGCCCCATTTAAGGGCTTGCATTTGGGTTTGTTGACACAGTAACATAGCCCCATCTTCTCCAGCAGCTCGAGAATGAGCTGCAGATCCTCCCGACTCTGGACATGGGGCTTAAGAAGGAGACGGATAACATGGGCAGGAAGGAGGCCATGCAGCAAGAAGCCCTCCACATAATGATGGAGCTGAGTGGTCCTCAGTTCGTCAATCTGGGTGTCGCTGAGCAGTTTCTGGAGCAGCACGGTGGCATCCCGCTGGCAAAAGACATTGAGGATGTCTATGAGCCGCGGCAGGTTGTGGAACACATACTCCCGCAAGGTGAGATGCTCCTCAAAGTAGAGCAGCTTTCCACTCTCGTGCAGGTAGGACAGGGCACTCTGCAGCCGATCCTCCGTCAGGCCTGCCTGCAAGCCCAGCCGGGCAGAGTCCCACCAGCTAAGCCACAACTGCTGAGCTTGAGGCTGGAAGTGCAGCTCCTCCAGCACTTGCCAGGACTTGGGCAACACCCGGTGCAGGTTTGGGAAGATATCCCGGTGCTCGGCCACCGAGAGGAGCTTGTCCCGCAGGCGACGCACCTGGCAACGGTCCTGGCAGCTGAAAGGCAGCACTGGAGACAGGATCTGTGGGCGGTGGTTGAGAAGATACTGAAACTGGGCTTTCTTTCGCCGCAAGTTCTTGTCTGAGACCCCGTAAAAGGCAGCATGCGGGCTGGAGCAGCGCAGGTCAAAGTCCTGTCCCAGAGCCTCATCCACCTGCTGGACTAAGCTCTGGAGTCCCTCAGCATCCCTCTTCTCCTGCTGAGCGATCTGGTGATGGATGTCCAGGCACTTCTCTTCCAACTCCCGCTCTGCACAGAGGTCGGCATGGGTTCCCACCATGCACACTACGGCATGGGGCACCTTGGAACTGAGCCAGTGTAAGAAATAGCCCACAGAGGGGTAGAAGTGCTGAGGGACGTAGGCACTCAAATTCACCACCAGCACGTACAAGGCTCCAGGGGAAAGGAAGAAAGACTGGATCACATCATAGCTTGGGTCCCCTGCCAGCTCATACACAATGAATGTCAGGCCCCTCTCTGCATCTGCTGTCCAGTCCATCACCTCGATGCCCTTACTGCCACCTGACAGTCCTAGTCCCAGTGGTACTCGGGGCACATTGGGTGGCAGTGACGGTGCAGGGGATGTCGTGTTCCCTTTTGCTCGGTGAGAGGACACACGAGAAGGGATGTCCTGCCGCTCAACAGGGAGATGTTCCACCTGCTGCATGACAGGTACCCGAGTTGAGGAATTGTCTTGAGGCTCTGGAAAGGGACAACACCCAACCGCCACCCTCCCAATGTCCTGCTGTTGCCCAGGAAACCCTCTGTGCTGGGTGTTCCCTGTCTCCAGGTTTCCCATGTCCTCTCTCTGCTCGTTTTCTTCCATGAGGCACCGCCTCAGCAGGGTCTTTCCTGCATCCTTTAGGCCCACGAGGACTAGTTTGAGGCGGGGTTTGAGGGCAGGCTGGGAGTGGGCCAGCTCCTGCTGGTAAGCTGCGATGTACGGGATGCCTTTCATGCACACCTCATAGGGGGGCTGGATGAGGGGGTTGTCTTTGATCTTCCACAGGGTGACACGGGAAAGCTGCCCGAAGCCCTCAGGCAGGATGGCGATCTGGTTGCCTTGCAGGACCAGCTCCTCTAGGCTGTGGAGGAGCACGATGGAGTCAGGCAGGTAGCGGATGCGGTTGTTGTCCAGCCAGAGAGTGCGGAGCTGGTGGAGCTGACAGAGGTGAGTGGGCAGCACGGTGAGCTGGTTGCGGCTCAGGTAGAGCTCCTCCAGACTGGGCAGTGCCAAGATGGCAGAGGGGAACTCCCCCAGCAGGTTGGATGAGAGGTTCAGCATCTTGAGCCGCTGTAGTCTGCCGAAGCCAGCGGGCAGCGCTTCCAGCCGGTTGCCGTCCAGCATGAGGCTCTCGAGGGCACTCAGCTGGCAGAGCCCCTCGGGAAGGGACGCCAGCCCGGTGCCGCTGAGCCAGAGGATCTTGAGGCGGCGGAGGGCAGCGATGCCCTCGGGGAGGGCCCCGAGGTGGCGGTTGCCGGAACAGTCGAGCTCCTCCAGGGCGGCCAGCTCCAGCAGCGGGGCAGGGAAGGAGGACAGCAGGTTGTGGTCGACGTCGAGGGTGCGGAGGTGCCGCAGACGGCCCAGGCCCTCGGGCAGGCGGCGCAGGCGGTTGAAGCTGAGGTCGAGCTCCTCGAGGCAGCCCAGCTCGGCGAGACGGGGGGGCAGCCCCGGGCCCTCGGCGCCCAGTTCGTTGTGGCTGAGGCTGAGCTTGCGCAGGCCCCGCAGCCCCGCCAGCGCCCCGCCGTCCCCCAGGCCCCGCAGCCGGTTGTGGCTGAGGTCGAGCTCGGCCAGGCGGCCCAGGTGGCGCAGGGCGGCGGCGGGCAGGCGGCCCAGCCGGTTGCGCCGCAGGCTGAGCACCCGCAGCCCGCTCAGGGCGGCACCCACCTCCTCGGGCAGCTCCTCCAGCCCCCGCCCGCTCAGGTTCAGCGCCGCCAGCTCCCCCAGCGCCGCCGCTGCCAGCGATGGGAGGCGAGGAGCGGCGGCACCGGGGGGCGGCGGCGGCCCCCCCGGGGGCCCCGCGTCCGG